>NC_056731.1:784900355-785500355 GCF_019279795.1 Protopterus annectens | reverse complement strand
TGTGTAATAGAGAGAGAGACTGAGACAGTTACTGGTGGACTGCCATTCATGTCCAAGTTCAATTTTCTGCCTTGCATTTTATTTCTCTTCTCTGTCTGTAAATCATAGATGTAAATACATGCTGTATTGAGCCAGAAAAAAGACTTCTTGTTCCTGCCAAGCTGCCTCTTAAGTGTAGTGCATGCCATCCATGGCATGCAGTGCTTTTTTTTGCCCGTCTTTGAGTTTGTTACCCAGTCACTTTCCAGGCAGTTGTTAAACAGTGGGATATAAACTGCTCTATACCCCTGGGAAATGGCAGTTCAGTATCAGTTATAAATTCGTATCCTTCGCTATCTACCTGTTCCAAAACTTGAGCTCATTATTCAAGACCGTATCAAATGAGTTGCAGCAAAAAATGTATCACTTCGTGCCATGGAGTTATCCCCAAGATGATGTGAGTTTGGGTATCTTGAGGCCATCTGACCCAACCTGAATGGAGGGTGTAGGCTTAGGTAATACAAGGGCCTAAAATTCTAATCACCACGACTGGCAATATTGGGACAGTATAAATGAAAGTGCAAATGCAGGCAAAAGTTTACATATATACCAAGTCCAAGGTTGCAGTGTCTGGATTATTCCCATGCTCCCAAGGTACAGCAGTCCAGGAGGTAATGTATAAAGTAGCAAGTAGCATGGGTGTGAGGGTACAGCCTATGTAATGTCAGGGGTGAAGTCTCCATGCAAAAAGTACTTTAAAGGTTTAACAGCACATTTGGGGATTCAGTTTTTTTTTTTTTTTTTTTTAAACTTTGCTTATTTTTCTAAGTGTTGAGATTCACAGGCCCATATCTTACACTTTTTTTGAGAGGAGATAGCATCCTAGTAATGCATGTCTACTGGAGATAGCCTAACAAGAGCTGCATTCTCACAAAATTGTTGAGCAGGACTACTTCAGAGACTTTGTCACCTCCTAAACCAGGTGATGTTCCCTTGATGCATCCACTGCACATTCACCACTAGAGTGCTTACCTCACCATGCTGGGATTTAGGTAGCGTAAGACAAAGTCCCCTGATAACTGAATGTATGAGAGCTTTGCTGCGATCTGTAGTTAATGGCCAGATGTTTTACACTTATATAAAGTACCAGCCACTGCAGTAGAACTCGGTGGAGAAGACAGTGAGTAATACTTTTCAGAGGAATGCTAGCAACTTTGGGTTTTTCAGTCCTTTGGTATATGTACAGAATTGTGTACATGTGTTTGCCACTTGGTGGTGTACTTCGTGACTGACTACTACAGGGAAAATGGCAACTATGCAGTCTGAAGGATGTTCATCGTGTTTCACTGTTGCAGTCCTAAACACTGGGTTATCCAGCTCCCAGTAGCCCTCGATCAGCCAGAATACCAAAGGTAAGTTAATATGACATCGGCTGTCGTCAGTTGCGAAAGACGTCAGAACGTCCAATACAAAAGGAGGCAGCCGACATCACTTCCCCAGTCTTCCTTGCCACGGAGCCCGAAGCAGAAGCATTTCTTGCATGAGTGCCAGTCGGCAGTTTACCTTTTTTGTTTCCAACTACAGAGTTGAAGTCCACTACAGCTAAGTACCCCGTTGGGGATCCTCTTTTCTTGCCTTAACGAATGTCAGAAAAGGTTAATAATTGTCTTACCTGTGGAAAGCAGATTCCCACAGAGGTTTTCGTTCACATTGTATTATTTGTTTAGGCCTTAACCACGATGTTTCTAATTGTGATCTCTGTGCCACCTTTAATCCGCGTACTATTCGTCGTCGGGCTAAGCTTTTAGCTAAACATTTTGGAGTTTGGCCTAAGTTTTGTTGGTATGGCGTCTTCTGGTCTTCAGGCTTCGAATATCCCCCCCCCCCAAAAAAAAAAACATAAGGATAAGGACTGAGACAGGCTTCAGAAGGTTAAGTCCTCGGATGATGTTAGGATGGTCGTCAGTCATGCGGTATCCAGTGAGGCACCTTTGCAGCCCCTGCAGTCCGCGGATTTTCAACTGCAGGCCTTGGTTGAGACCATTAAGTCCCCCAGGCCTCTGGCCTCCATTTTGCCTGTCGCCTCTTCAGCTGGATCCGGAGCTGCTAAGCTGATGCCGGTATCCAAGGCCTGTGTTCTTCGTTTAGACAGCAAGCTCATACCGATGACCTCTGCTGCAGCTTCGGTGGTTGCCAGGCCTCCTGAGTCCTTCCGGCTTGCAGGTAAATCTTCCAGTCACAAGCCTATGAAAAAGAAGGCTCCAGTTTCTTCTCATTCTCCTCAATCCCAAATGGTTAAAATGGCTGATGACCTTTTGACTCTTATTAGGGGATCACAGCCTCCTCCGCCTAAAAGGAGTAAGGGATGCTTCTCCTGAGGCTTTGCCTTTTTCTTGTTCTGATTCTTCTAGCATTTCTGCTGATGAAGAGGACATTTCTCAGGCTTTTTCTCCTTTTGAGGATTGAGATGCAGAGGAGTCTATCCCTTCTGCCTGTCCCCCAAAAGATTTCTCTTTTGGTGATACTTTGAGTACTCTCAGGGATCATTCTAAATGAGAAAGTCAGGATTATCCCCAATCTAAGAAAAGGATTGAGGAGTTTTTGGATTTATCTCCGCATAAGCCTCTGGCTGTTCCCCCAGTGTTGGAAGTGGTTGATGATGTTTTTCTGGAAAATTCCTGGACTCCAAATTAGGTTCATCCTGCTCCCAGGAAACCTGACAGGTGCTATAGAGTTCCTGATTCTCATCTGTTTCTTTTCAGGAATCCGTTGGCTGATCCTGAGTTTATTTCTCGAAGTCCTAAAGGATTTAAGGCCACTGTTACCAAAAATCCTTTTCCTTCTGACAGGGACTCTAGGAACCTAGATAGGTGGGGTAAAAAAGTTTATACCTCTGCCACTCTTACTATTAGGTCTACTAATTGTCTTTTTCATATGCTGAAGTACCAGCAGCACACCTTGGAGGCTATTAAGTCTGGGATAGCAAGTGTGCCTCTTTTGGCAGAGAGTAAGGATATGCAGGATTTGCTGAATTCTGCCAGTCTTGTCAATAAACATTCTTTACATTATGGTTTTGACATTCTAGAAGCCTCTTGCAGGGCTACAGCTACTAGATCTGTTATTAGAAGGCACGCTTGGCTCAGGGAACAGCCCCTTCCAGAGCTTGTCAAGACTAAGCTTTTAGATGTACCTTTGCATAAGGACAGTTTTTTGGCAGCAAAGCAGAGTAAGTACTCAAGAAGATGGAGGATAAGGCCAAGTCTATGCAAACTGTTTAGGATTTTCTGCAAGTTCAACCTCCTCGCTTTAGCAGGAATTACCCTTCTAAGAGTTGGATGTTTCCTGATACCAGCAGACAGAACCGTTCTAGGACTAGAGGTTGCAAATCTTCTAGGGGGAAGGTGGCTACCCCCTCAAAGGTCTAAGCGTTAGCAGGCTTCCACTTCCAATGTGGTAAGTTCTAAGCCTGCATCTCAATCAAAACACTCTCAGTGACTTTATCCAATTTCTGCCTGTTCTTGCCTGCCTGGAGAGTCCTTTAGGGGGAATGTTGGCCCCTTTTTACAAATGTCTGGGCCACTATCACGGATGACAAATGGGTAATCAGAACTGTATCCCTAGGGCACAAGTTTTCTTTCCACACCTTTCCAGTTCCCAAAGGATTCCCGGACACTCTTACAAACCAAAGGGCAGAAGTAGAAAAACAAATTTTGTCTCTGTTTCTTCGGGGAGCAATAGAATCAGTTCCTGCTCAGCATGTAGGCCAGGGTTTCTATTCCAGACTTTTCATAGTTTCAAAAAAAAAAGAAGGCACCTGGTATAGATCTGTCCATTCTGAACTCTTTCTTGGTAATTCCAAAGTTTAAAATGCTCACTGTGCATCAGTTGCTGCCAATGTTAGAAAATGATTCCTGGCTGGTAACTTTGGATCTCAAAGAAGCTTATCTGTACATCCCTATCAGGGAAAGTTGCAGCCAATTCCTTCATTTCAGGGTGGGCAAGCAACATTATCAATTCTCTGCGCTGCCTTTTGGCTTATGTACTGCTTCCAGAGTTTTCACAAAGTGCCTGGCTCCAGTCATTGCTTTTTGCAGGCAGAAGAAAATTCAGATTTATCCATACTTGGACGACATTCAAGCAAATTCTCAGGAACAGCTGTTAAATGATCTGGAATTTGTAAAGACTCTTCTCTCTTCCTTGGGTTACACTCTCAATGAGGAAAAATCAAAAGTGGTACCATCCAAGGAGATAACATTCCTGGGAGCAAGTCTGAACATAGCTCCCCGTATGATATTTCTCACCCAGGAGAAGCAGACAACTCTTTCAGTTTACTTCAAGGACTTGGCAAGCCTGTCCCAGCCCCCTGCAAGGAAATACCTGCAAGCCCTGGGATACATGGCCTCTTGCATTCTCATGATTCCATATGCAAGACTGCATATGAGGAAATTGCAATGGTACCTCAAGAACATTTGGTGTCAACATACACAGGACCTGGATATGATGATTCCTCTGCTTCCATGTCTACAGAGTTTCTATGGTGGGCAACAGCCTGTCTACAAAACAAAGGCATGCCTTTTCGCCCACCTCCTGCCACTAACGTTCTTACCACAGATGCATCGGACTATGCCTGGGGAGCACACCTGGGTGGCAGATGCATACAGGGACGTTGGAATGCCCAGCAGATGCACCTGCACATAAATCTAAATGAGTTGATAGCAGTTTAGCAGGCCTTACTAGCTTTCAAGCATCTTCTTCCTCTAGGGACTCTGCTCGTCAGAACAGACAACATCACAGTCATGTGGTACATCAGCAAACAGGGAGGGGACTCATTCTTTGCCCCTGTGCAGACAGAGCATGAATGTTTGGTTCATAGCAGCATCCTTGGGCCGGCATCTCCTAGCTCAATTTTGTCCAGGAAGGCTCAATGTTTTGGCAGACCAGTTGAGCAGACAAACCCTGGATCCTCACGAGTGGCAGTTGAACAGAGCAATCTTTTACAGCACCATTCAGTGTTGGGGCACACCTTAGGTGGATCTTTTCTCCTCCCCAGACAACCATCTTCTACCTCTTTGTTTTGCACCAGACAGCATCACAGCAGAGCCTGGAGAGTGGATGCTCTGTCCTTCCCTTGGGCACTGCTGTCAGTTTATGCTTCCCTCCTCTTCTTCCCAGAGTATTATTGAAGATCAGGGATGAACAACCAAGGACTATTCTCATAGCTCTGGACTGGCCCAGACAGCATTGGTATCCCTGCTTCGCAGTCTTTCCCAATTTCCTCCTTGGCATCTTTCTCTGAAGCCAGATCTTTTGGTTTGGGAAGGGGGAAATATTCTGCATCCTCATCTTCAGTCTCTCCATTCAGCAGTATGGCTCATTGTATGACTCCGTCCTTTTCTTCCTCCATTTCCCAGCAGGTGGTTGATGTGCTGAGGGAGGCCAGGAGGCCTAGCACTAGGACGTCCTACGCTGGCAAATGGGAAAGATTCTCTCATTGGATGCAGGCTAGAGGGTAATCTTCTTCTCAGCCTACCCTTTCTCTTATCCTGGAATACCTGGCTGAGTTGCTTCATTGTGGTCTTTCTTTTTCCTCTGTCAAGATCCATGCTTCAGCCATTTATGCTCATTGTTTTTTTGAACAACCTATTTTCTCTCATCCCCTGATGAAAATGTTTCCCACAAGGGCATCTACTCCAGCCTGGGATCTTAATTTTGTTCTAGAGAAACTCACTCTTCCTCCTTTTGAGCCGGCTGCTACTGCAGATTTAAAGTTTCTCTCTTGGAAGACTGACTTCCTCTTAGCTATAACTTCAGCAAGGAGAGTTTTGGAGTTGCAAGCTTTGATGGCTGTGGAACCTTTTCTTCTTTTCCATGCAGATAGGGTCTCTCTGAGAACCAACCCTCCTTCATGCCTAAGGTGGTTTCTAGCCTGACTCTTAATCAGTCCATACACCTTCCTACCTTCTTTCCTAATCCTCGAAATAGAGATGAAAGGATCCTACATTCTCTTGATGTGCACAGACAGCTCAGGTTTTACCTGGACAGGACTAAAGACCTTCGGAAATCAGCACAGTTATTGGTCAGTTTTGCCCTTGGAGCCCAGGGCAAGGCTATTTCTAAGCAAACCATTTCTAAGTGGATTGCACATTTTATTACTTTTTGTTATTCCTTTCATGGCAAGGTTCCTCCTCAAGGGGTTAGGACCCACTCAACTAGAGCAGTGTCTTCTTCTGTAGCCTTTGTAAGGGGTGTCCCTACTAAAGACATTTTGGAGGCTGCCACATGGTCTTTTGTTCACACTTTCACAAAGCATTATAATTTGACTTTGTTTTTATCGTTTTGAGGCACTGCCATTCTTCTTCATCTCCACCTATTTCTTCTCCCTGGGGTGCTAGAGCCCTGAGTAATTCTTTGAACTCTTATGCTTTTTATGCACTCGACTTCCAGGACTTCAGTCTTGTCTCTGTTTATCTTAAAGCTGTCTTTGACCACAGCTTACAGCCGACTATGGCAACCCTTGGGGATGACTTTGAAATTACTGATTATACCCCAGTGCCCTTTCCTTTCCACGAGAAAGTTTACTCGATTTGCATGTTGGCCGCTATTGTATTTGATCTTGTGACAGTCTCTTAATGAACTGTGTGGTGGCTACTATCAAGCAACTTGCCAGACAGAAGCCTAGAATGGCCTCTCCTCCTTTATTGCTGTTGTCCCACCTATATAGACCCAGGCAATCCTCATATCCTGTTTTGTCTGTCCTAGTGTTTGTGTTCAGGTCACCAATCATCTCTTGCTTTATCTAGTATGCCCTACAACTGCTGTATAAATGTGCTCTTTTCTATGCTGTAACAACCCTGCTGTAGGGCCTAGGCTGACATTATGAATACTGCCCTGTCTTTACACTGGAGTCTGATTGTCATGAGTATGTCACCAATTCTGATGACGTCCCTCACTGTCTACTCAAGTCTTTTCCTCACCACAGTTCCCATACTATTTTATTCTGTCCTTCTCCTGAGTAGTAGACTCTAGATAAGCCAAGTGGCTTTGCTGTACTGCCCTTTCATCTTGTCTCTGGATACACAGGATGTCCAGCGTCCTTCATGCCATCATGTCCTCTACTTGCAAGCTGCATTCTGTCAGCAAACCTACACTGAGTATAGAAATTTTTAATTAATGTTTGCAGGTTGATTGGTTTTGCATCCAGCTTTCTTTCAACAAAGTTATACAAGGTAACAAACTGGTACTGGATGCCGGCCAGCCAGTAGCCTATTGAACCAGGGCTGCAAACAGGGCACAAACACACCCCTCCCACTGTTAGTAGGGGTCCTTAGCATAGGTTGTAGTAGGCTGGATCATCAACCCACTTATTGGCAACATTAGTCAACATGAATGAATAGTCTAGAGACAATTTTTGCACCATCTAGTGGCTAGCCCTAGCAGGGCACTGTATGTGATCCATGTCCTCCTATCTTGAGGATACTGTGCACCACAATTGATTTTCAAAGCAGTCTGTCTATACTCCTGTTACTGTCTACCAAGGGTGTGACTGATTTCTGCCTTAGATTTCATACAGTCTTGCAGATGTTGGGAATTTTGATTCTTGTAACTCTTTTTCAAGTATAAGCTTTATCTTAGGGAGACAGATTTACAACAGAGGAAGACTGTACTGTTGTAGAAGATATTTACCATAACAATATATCTTTTAGGAGAGATTACTGTAATTGTAAAGTTTTCCTTACCTCCTTCACATCATATAGGAATTCTAGCTTCTTGGACCAGGCTTTATAAATAATGTTTGTAGCATTTTAAGGCTGGTACACTGCAAAAATCTCATGCAGTTTTACAAGTGTGCTTGAACTTTTGGAGTAGCTGTACATATCACTGTGTCCCTTGTAAGAGTTCAGTTATGAAGTATGTGTGAACATGTTACTGTGAATCACTGAGTAAAATGTGTGAGAAAGTTATGCATTTATGGATTTATGGCTGTGGTCATACCATGCCCTACTGTAGTAGGCAAGCGGTAAATGTATCCTGGAAAGGTAATGCACTGTTCAGTGGCACAGAAATGCATTCATGGAAGGGATATGACCACTCACTCTGTAGCCGTGTATCATATGCACTGTTATAGTATTGCAATTACTAATCATTCTTCCCCGAACACAGTGATGATGCCAACAACCCACCAACTGTATTTAACTCAGCATTGGATCCCTTTACAATCGTAAATATGAAAATTGACTGAGCTCCATGGGCAGGGAGGCTGAAAAGTTTGAGTTACCGCTGACTTGTCTGTGAATGGTGCATGCCTCATAAGACCGCTACTACTTACTAATGCAATAAAGCACATATTAGTACCAATAAATATGAAATATTTTCTTACCTCACGTTTGCATGATTACAAAGTTAACTATAATTATGTACATTGGCAGGGGTTGTAGGCAGAAATCTATCCCCTTGAAAAGAAAGTACAACAAAAAAGTTTTATGTTCAGCCTCAAATGTCTACTTAAGTATACTTGACTGTGGATGCTTGATTGTGGTTCTGCCCAAAGATATTACATAAGATGCTGTCCAGTACCTTTACCAAGTGCCTCACATGATTGCATAAGTTTGACACCTTCAGAAAGCCTTGGTTATTCCTTGGTTTGCCATTGCACTTTGCTTCCTGTGATTAGTACACAGGAGAAACTGTTGTAATGAGGGCAGATTTAGAGACAGCACGTATGAGCTGTGGCAGATGGATCTAGCAGTCACACAACTTATTATGTCATTTACCATCTTGTAGTCTACTGAGGTTTTGTGTAACAAAATGCTCTTATTGCATGTGCCATCACAGCAGCCTGCTGGGATTTACAGTTCATTAGCTGGATGGCAGCCCATCTTCAGTGATGTATACAATCATATATTCAACCCCATTTGATTGTACCATTCCTACTATATCGACAGATTACAACAACTGAAAAAAGACGGTTCAGTTCACCAAAGAAAGTGCATCACAGCAATACAGAATGCCACAAAAATCGCTTTTCCACACAACAATAGTCAGCTGAAATCCTTTACATGGGTTGAACAAACAACTGTCTGCGACTGTAATTCACAATAAAAAGATTTTAATACGAAAAATGTTAAGCGCTTTCACTCACAAACTGTGAGCTTCTTCAGACCATTGAAACAGCTGATACAGAATGTTTAAATATTCATTATTGGCGCCTAAAACCTAATCAGCTCCTTAAAGCTGAAATACCCTTATAAAAACGTCCTAGTAATGTCTATTACTGAAAACACATCACTAAAACAACTCCACTCAATTAATAAAAAATCACTAGTAACATTGTACAAAATATAACAGTTTTTATACAACATGATAAAAAATGTACTGTCAAAAATATGCTATCAATACCTTATTTCTAATAAAGGTTTGGTGAGTATATGCTCATTTAAACCTGGTGGTGTCGCTGCGTCAGTCAGCAACTGCCACCATACCTCCTTGTAAGCTAATACATTTTTACTTCTACCTCCCCGAGGATTTGTCAACACATTCTCCAAGATAGCAAATTTAAAATTGTGCTTATCTCCTTGATTGTCTGTATGTTTAAACAGGGCATTATTTTGATCTTTTATTCTAATACTATACAAATGAGAATATATTCGCTTTCTAAAATTTCTCTCAGTTTTTCCAATATAGAATGCTGGGCATGCCATACATTTAGCTAAATATATGACCATTTTGGTGTTACAATTGCCCTGTTTAAAACATATTTTCGTCCTATTAATATTATTTAATGTCACTCCTGTATCCTCATAAATGGCAAAGCACTGATTGCATGTGCCACATCTCGATGTATATGTACCCCTCTCTTTTTTTACTTCCAGGCCCCTTTCTAGAAGTGTTTTCAGATTACTCCCCATCTTGTAAATGGATATCGGTTTGGGGCCCAAGATGTCCAACTTCTGGTCTGTCAACAATACATACCAATTTCTACTTAGGATTTCTTTAATTTGATTTATATATGGACCATATTCCAATATACATGCCCTATTGTATGCTTTGTTATTTTTTCCATCATTTCTTATAACACTATTTCTTTGTTCGCCTATGTGTTTAACTCATAATAATGGGGTATATTTTTTTCCCCATTCACTAGTTACATATTCTGTAACCTCTCTCATCATTCTGATGTCATATCCTCTGTCCTTAAATAGGTCAGAGATGTATTTAACTTCTTCAGTCATATCCCCATAATCAGATGTCATCCTTATTGCTCTAATGCATTGCCCCTTAAAGATGTTATACATTAGCCTTCTAGGGCGATTACTACTATATTCCACATATGAGTTTGAAAAGGTGTTTTTCCTGTGAATCCTTGACTTAAAACCTGTCCTACCATTGGTTATGTATGTATCCAAGTATGCCACTCCTGTAATACTGCTCTCAGATGTGAATTTCAAAAATTCACTACTTCCATTAATAATGTATTCCATAAAACTGTTGAAAGAATCCTGGTCACCTTCCCATAGAATATAGATATCATCTAAGAATCGAGAATAGTTTTTGATGTTACTGTAAAATTTACTCTTAAATACCTTCTCTTCTTCCCAGTCAAGCATGACAAGGTTTGCAAAAATGGGGGCGCAAAGTGCCCCATAGCAACACCCTTTGTTTGTCTAAAAAGTTTGCCTTCATAGTATATATAGTTGTTGTCCAGTACAATAGACATAAGTTCCACAATCAAACAAACTCTATCCCAATCAAGAGTACTATGTTTCCTAATACTATTGGTAAAGGCCTCCATTCCTTCATCCCTAGGAATGCATGAGAATAAATCAATTACATCAATAGATGTGAACAAAAGGCCTTTTTTTCCATACATAATTTGGGTAATTCATTAAAAATTCCCAGGAGTCCTTGACCATATGGGTGATATTACCATAAATGTGTTTAAGCATAGAATCCACCACCACCCCTAAGGGGAAGGTCTTAGATTTACTACCTGAAATTATTGGTCTAAACGGTGGATTGATTATATCTTTATATACCTTGGGTATACCCACAAGGGTTGCCAACATAGGATGTTCTACTTTTAGGAATTTATATAAATCCTCAGATATCCGTCTGTCCAATAAAACATTTTCAATATGTAAATCTATCCGTCTATAGGCGATGTTGACCTCATTCAAAGATACTGTTTTGTAATTCCCTGAGCCATGAAGGATGTCATGCATTTTTATACTATATTCAAGACTGTCATAAATCACAATGCCTCCACCCTTGTCAGGTTTCATTACCCGTATACTATTGTCTGTTCTAAGCTTTTTCAAAACATCCACTTCTTCCAATGTAAGATTACGTTTTAATTTTTTCTTTGTATTTCGGTTGTTAAACTGATAGATCTGCTGTGTTACCAACCTATCATACAACTGTACATTGGGATTCATAACTGGCATGAAACTACTTTTCTTTTTTAAAACGTTGTTATTCACCATATTATGTTCTTCTTTATCCTTGAACATCAACACTAAATTTATTTTCCTAATAAATATTTTAAAGTCACTCAAACAGTCCACTAGTCAAAAACGGGTTGTGGGACATATCGACAGATTAAGGTGATTACATGACAGCAAGAAAAGTACCTGTGAAGATTGGGTGAAGGCTGCCAGCCTAGCGAGATAGAATTTTGGAGATAATTCTGTCATCTGTGAAAATTAATGTAAACCACAGGCTTGTTGTCTTAAATGGTAAAAATAGTGTTACACGTGGAACTGGAAAATAATGTAACAACAGTGCACTCTACTGACCAAGTAAAGCATGTTGTGACCCTTTGATGTTAAAACTCGGAGCCAGTAAGTCTAGATTGAGGTATCCTGCCTATTGTTTTAAGGACAGAGTTAATGGCCAGAATTTGCATGCATAAATGTCCTTTATTGCTCTGGTTTCTGCCCAGAGGTGAAGAATGTAAATGTAGTTTCTGTTAGCCTGGAAACCCAGGGAATTGTGAAGAATGATGTAATGTGAACCAGGAATGTGATTTTAAAAACAGAGAGAATCAGGGAGCATTTTTGTCTTGACCATCCAACACTCCCGCACTGTCTTGCTCAATATGTAAGTTTATCTTAGACTTGTGTCTTCTC
Organism: Protopterus annectens; assembly: GCF_019279795.1. Classification (NCBI taxonomy): domain Eukaryota; kingdom Metazoa; phylum Chordata; order Ceratodontiformes; family Protopteridae; genus Protopterus; species Protopterus annectens. The sequence continues at coordinate 785,488,251 of NC_056731.1, read as the reverse complement.
TTAGAAGTAGCTAGAAACTAGAAAGATTAGACTGTTTTTTCTGTGATGTCAGAACTATACTGCTGAATTATTTTAAGTATTTCTCTGTGATCTCTGAACTCTTGACTAGCACCGTGTAGTAAAAAGTATTGTCTTGTGTTTTGACTATTTGTTATTAAATATTTTAAACTCTTTCAACTGTGGCTGTTTTTGTAGAGATAATTTAATCTCTTTAGAGTACTTGTATGCCTTTGGAAAAATTGTACAAAGCCACGCCAATAGCTTTAGCCCTGGGCTATACTACCAATTGGATAATATTGCACAGTAATAATTGGACACCCTTTTAAGGGCCTTTGAGTAGCTGATGAATATTAGTGGGTGGTGGCAGCTGATACTACCGTATAGTCTGGGAGAAAGGGGCACAGCTGGAGAACCTGTGCCAGCCTTCCCCAGGGGTGTCTGTGTGGTTGTATAAACTCTTCTCAAAGTGTGTGTGTGTGTGTGACAGCTACTTGGCAGGGACACGAAGCACTGGTTGGACAGAGAGGGTGCTGGAGGTTTTAGCTTGCCCATAGGCTGAGATCTGGACCCTATAGCTGTGCCAGTGGGGAGTCTTATTGGGGACCTGGAGAGCAAGGGAGTGACCAGCCCCGGACTGACTGTGATCTCTGTGTGCTCTTAAGGGAAATTGTACTTTACTGTGTGTATTTGTTATATTTTCCTCCTATATGAGACGCCCCTCACTGGTGTTAGTGGTGAGGATTGAGGCTCCTTAATTGCTGGACCAGGGCAAGGGCATCACAGTACCGACTATCAACTTGTATCATAAAATTACTGAGAAGGCAAGGCTGCTGAAATTATCCTGCAAGGTCTTATGATGCTAGTTGTCTATATGAAACTTACCAATGCTTTTTTTAGTGTGTTGACATCCAAAATTTTGATCTAAAATGCACTTATGATGGCACTTTGTAGAGGATACTGTACAGAAGATCTGTAGCATATTGTCAGGCATTTAAACCAGAAGAGGAGAGAAAGGTGAACTTTAATTTATTCCTTATAACATAGTTTATCTTTTAAAGATGAATCCCTTTTGTAACTAAAGCATTGTTAAGACATATTGGCCTATGCTGTCACAAGTACCTAAGTTGAGAGATATTTGAGGAAGGGCCCACCTTTAGTTATAAAAGGGATTCAACTTTAAAAGATAAACTATGTTATAAGGGACAAATTAAACTTAAAAGGTATGGCAATAGCAATATTGGCACTTTTAAGTGCAACCATTGTAGATTTTGCAAATTTATTTACACTAACAAAATGATTTTACATCCTTTAACTCATAGAACTTTTAAATTAAGAACATGGCTGTTGTGAAACAAAAAATGTAGTATACATGGCTAAGTGCACTGAATGCAGTGCATGCTATATAGGAAAAACAAACCAAAAGCTAAAGGAAAGAATATGTAGCCGTATGTCTGAAATCAAAAGAAGGATTGATAGTAATGCTTTATATAGGCATATAAAAAGTACTGATGATACTCATGTCTTTAAATTTATGATTTTACATGTTACACCTGAATTTTGAAGAGGAGAGGATGTTAGGAATTTTACTGTAAAAGAGGAATGTAAATGGATTTTACGTTTTAAAGCACGTTTGACCAGGATTGAGTGGTGCTTTTAGTCTAAAGGACTTGCATAACAAAATAAAGTAATTGGTATAGCTAGCCCTTTAAGTATATTTGATATATGTTTGTTAATTGAATATTGTCACGTGCTTATCTTGATAATGAAAATTATTTATATAGGATTGTTAGTCACATTAATAAATATGAAAACTCATTTGTGGCTCATGGCTCTGGAATGCTAATTTTTATTTTTCTTCTGTGGTATAGTCTGGTCTCACAACCCAAGGTATTTTGTATTTTTTACACTCACCCTTCCATGCCTCTTAACTATCAAGATTTTCACAGAATGTCACAATTTTTGCCTCATATATTTGGTGAGTTTTTCATAAAATATGTGGTTTCCTGACAAATCACTGAGGAATGAAGTCAATAAATAATGGTATACATTTGTATTTCAGACTTCATATCCTTCAGAAAATGCAGGTCAACACAAATCCTTTTGTTCTGTCAACTTTCTATATTTATAAGTTATGGGAACATTAACAACACACAACAGGCAGAAACAAACCTGTTTTTATTCTGCCTCTTTCATTTGCTTCTCAGTGCTGGCAGATTTGACTGCCTAGCATGAGACCTGAACTTATGTTAAACATTTGTTAAGATCAAGACTCATTCTATAGTAGCACTGATTTTTCTTTTTCAGGATATCTGATCATAATCACTAACCTCCATACACTACAAATTTTGAATGCACTATTAAGAATATTTCTAATGGGGTATACTAGGTTATTTCTGAATGCACAGATCAGGCTCTCTGATACCTCATCTGGTCCTATGGAACCAGATACTTTGACTTTACTGAAGGCAGAGGTGACCATTTTGGATGTAATTTCAGGTGGTTCTTGTTGCAGGAAGGACAAGTGGCTGATGATTTCCTTTGTGCTCCAAAATGTACTCCATATCTGTATTTTAGTGTTGGGTACAACATCTGGCTGTGTTATGGTAATCCCATTTTATTCTACCAGGCTAGATTCTTGTTTCTTCCCCTACCTTTTTTAGAAATTGTAAGAAGGCCTTTCTATTGTCACCTATAATGATATGAACTTTTATCTCAAATGAAGCTTTGCAGCCTTTGATTGTGTTAGTGAATTGTTTTTGAATGGAGTTGACTGTTACATTGTCATGTTAAGTTGGATAAAGTTTGAAGGCTTTGTATACTCTCTCATTTTGGTTTCATAAATTGTTGATTTTGTAACACCACCATTTAGGTTTATTGCAGAATTTTCCCCTTTATTTATATCTCACAGAGGTGAGTTTATTATTGCAGTAATTTAATGTGTTGTCGAGAAACATGAATGATTCACCATTTGTTTGTGAGTAGGCCAAGTATATAGTCCCATTTGACCGACACAAGATGATTCATCAGAGCACCATTGTGTCCATTCTGCTGACAAGATATACAATATGTTTTTACCTTTCTAGACATTTTTACAGTTCATCTGAGGCTGTTAAAGTTTATGAAGTCTAGTAATTTTTGTACCAGATTGTTTGAAGCATGTGTTTTCGGGAAATGGACAGATGGTTCAAGTCACTAAGGTGGAAAGTATTTTCCTATATGATGAGGTTTATAAGTTTGTCAAGACTGTGGTCATTTTCTTTGTATGGCATGGAGGGGGTTAAAATAACATGTTTTAAATTTGTCCCTTTCAGAGGGCCACTGAATCCTCTGGACTGACATGATCTTAGCCAGTAATTGATTCCTGTAATCTTTTCCACAAGTTTAGTTGCTTTTCTCAGTGAAGGATGAGTCTCACTGACTGCAAAAGATTACCAGTCCCATGCGGTCAACCGTATCTCTGTGCATAGCCAAGAAAGGGGAGCATCCGATATCATTTATTTGGACTTGCACATTTGCATAGCTAAAATCATTTTAGAGCTCTGATATTTTTAATGGCCTTAGTGACTCACCTAATTTTTGTGCCAGGGAGACGGGAGTTTTTTGAGTTCAGAGTCTGTGCATCTAATTGCTTAGAAATCAGTTATGAGAGCCTTTCCAGTATGTTTGAGTTTGAGGAAGGATTTAGCAGTTAAGCTATTAACCTGATGTGACTATGTTTGTCTGGTATGGTGTTTATTGATGCATGTCCAGCAGAACTAGAGGATGTGGGAGGAACAGGCAGGTACCTTGCCATATATTCTGCTTGGAAGTGCAGGAGTACTCACTGAATATTCTGTATGTGGAGATCTTTGCTGCTTGCTTACGTAAATATCTGTATCTCTCATACTTTGGATCTTTAGCCCAGTTGAAAGAAATATAGTGAGCATCAAGCAATGTAGGCATTGTCTGGGGAGTCCTGAGTGCATGAAGGCTGGAGATGGAGAATTCAGGTGTGTGTTGCATTTTCTCATCTAAGACAGGAGTGAAAAGAACTGGGATGCGGAGGATGGAGCAAAGCGTATTTGTATTCATTTTTTTTGTTTGTTTTAATCTAAGGCAATTTCTTTTTCTGTTCTTTGTAGGACAGTACTAGGGAACAAGTCAGAAATGTAAAATTAAGGTGGATAAAACAAGGCCCATTTGTCTTTGTATGTACTGTCTTTCCTGTCTCATATGAATTATCTTACCCTTTCCTATGCTATCCATATAACACTTATCTTTCTATGTCCATCATGTACACATATTGTTTTTTTTCCTTCATCAGCATTGTTGCATCTCTCTTAAGCACACCTCTGAACTTTCTAAATTAATTAATTTTGCAATATTCCTTTAGAGGCAGGGTTTTTGGATGGGTGTGGTTGCAAAGTATGAGGCTTTAGGGGGTAAAAGGGTGCCAACTTTGTTAGCTACATAGTCCTTTGTTTGATATCAGATGGATTAACTTGTAGCTCTTCCTTGTTGAAATCTGTGAGACATCATCTTTGTTTTATAATCAGAGTACACAATTAGTAAGACAGACATTTCAGCTGTATCGTGCATTTAATTTAATTTCTTAAAACTCCTTCCAGAATATGCAAAATTAGAGTAATAGAAAATTAGCCTAGGCATAAAAGTTTTTGATGACTGACTGTATGTCACTTTTCTAGTAATATAAAAGCAGTGTATATTTAGTTTCTCGAAAGGCAGCCCTTCAGAAACACCAGAATAGCATGATTTTACCTTGGCTGTAGTTCTGTACAGATCATAATATTAATAAATGCTGTCTTCTGGCATAACATTTTGATAAAAAGAGTCGTCCTTTGCAATTCATATGCTTCCTTCCATTGAGTTAAAAGGCACTTCTTGTCACCAGGTTTAGAAATGCTACAGTCAGCCTTACTCATGCAACGTTCTGTAGTCTGCTGTATAATAAGCAGTAACATACCTCTCAAAATCATCAATCATAACAACATGTTCACTTTTTGAAATGGGTTTAAGAGTCTACTGGGTTTACATATCTAAGGAAAGTGAGCCTTTAGTAATAGTAAGTATAAAAAAAAATTAGGTTGTAAAACTCCAGGTCTGAGTGAACAAACTGGAAAGATAAATTGCAGATTTTGTATGCTGTAAACATGAAAAAAGTGTTACATCACCACATCTGTACATTATGTAGTTACATTTCATTAAGACTTGAGCATGGCAATAAAGCTGCATCCAACATTCACTGCAGTATAATCTTCACTGTGGTCTGTAAAACAGTTCAAGTCTGGCAGTTAGTGCAGTGGACTGAGACTATGAGCTCTTAACAAACTACTTCCTGTGGTACAGGGTTTGATTCCCTCAGCCTTCATTCACTTTACTGTGGAAGAGGTTTTACTGGCAAAGTCCCTCAGTATGCTTTTGTATGTATTTGTACGCTAGTATGTATTGGTTAATCCTTTCTGCCTTTTATTTTGTGTTTTCTATCCCAAAGATGCTGTAAGCTCTTATGTATGATAAAATCTGCTTAATGCATTCCGCTTCCCATCCTGTTACCCTTTTGAATTTCAACTTTGTGAACATTAAAACATTTACAAAATGCCATGTATTTATCTTTAATATAATTTTGTGATAATATATGTATCAAAATAGACTTTGTATCTTGTGTTTGAAAAAGTACAGTTTAAGTTGCACTTACCATAATAGCAGATGTTCATATTTCTCACATTTGCAGTACCTGTAGCTGTTTGGGTTATATCCTGCTCAGGATATAACAGCTGACCAGTCTTCAGACATCTCTGGCCCACCTCAAGGTCTGCACCCAGGTTGCTGCTGCTTTGTCTCGGGACCAACAGGGAGAAAACAGCAATATGGATGCCAATTTCTTTAGGACTTTCTTGTCCTCCAAAAAGAACCCCCCCCCCCCCAAAAAAAAAAGTTTGGTACACACAACCTTCATCTCAAAAAAGTAACTATTTAAAGAAAAAGAGGGATGGAGCGTGCTGCTACTGCAACAGTAAGGAAATCAAATAGGTGGTTACTGGGCTGTTGACCCAGAAGGTCTTTATAAGCCTAGATGTGTGTACCCAGTATAATACTAGAGAAACCCAATATAAAGTATGTTTCCTAAATGTGAGATCTTAGTTAACTATGACTGACCATATCTAGGAGGGTCATAGGTAAAATTCCTGGCAGGAATTTACGGTTTCCCATCCAGTCATCCCGGCTACGCTTAAACAGGTTCATAGATGGGCTTTGTTTGATGAGAATTGTTAGCCTATTCCAGAGGAGTGGCAACCTTTGAGACAAATAACATGTCTTATTTATATTGCAGGCCAGGTTAAGGTCCCTGGAGCAGGTGACCCTTGTCCCATTTGACTTGTGGATGTTCTACATTTCCATTAGTTTTGGATCCAAGATTGCTCTGTAGGCCAGGCACAAGTCTTCTCTATGTAGTCTGTATGCTACTGAGTAAAGTGGCAGTGGCTTCAGTCAGTCAGTGTATGACATGCTGGAGACCCTGAATTTTAATTGGTTAGAAATCTCTGAGGTCTCACAGGTTGCTACAGGTGCCTAGTAAGATAATACCAAAGGGAGCATTGTACTCAATTATTGGCCTGATGAGGGTTGATTACTGGGGTGTTATGACCTCTTTCACTCTTGACGCTATGCCTTTGCTAATGAGGTGTGTGACATAGAATGCCTCCCTTACCACAGTAGACACATGGTGGTCAAAGTTTAGGCTACAGTCAACTTATGTTTCCAAGTTTGTCACTACTGAGTTGTTACTTAGGGTATTATTATTTATATGATAATCTGCAGGGATATTGTTTTTACCAAAGGGGGTGATAATGCATTTTTTGGCATTGAGTTTGAGTCCATGGCTTTGGCACCAGTCATTGGTTTGTGTAAGTCCATCTTGAAGTATATTGACATTGTTTGTTTGGGGATTCAATGATTTCAACTAATTTCAGTCATCAGCAAACTCAGCCAAAGCCCCTCTGTTTTGGCTTGAACTTCTGTGTGTAACCCCACTGGTAACAGGTCTACTGCTTGAGGCAAAGTCCCCAACTTTGACTGACTGTGATCTGTTGGTGAGCAGGCTAGCAATCCACCTGATGACATAAGGGTTGATATTCAACTGGGAAAGTTTATCAATGATGCCCGAATGTGACATTGTTTCAAAGGCCTTGGCTAAGTCAAGGTAGGCTGTATGCACAGATTTGCCTTCATCTATAGCTCTGGTGCCATTTTTGAAGAAGTCCAACAAGTTTAACAGGCATGACCTGCCTTTGACAAAACCAAACTGTGTCTGATCAAGGGTTTGTACTGTAGATCAGTTATGTCCTTATTTATAAGGACCATTATGATTTGTTCCATGGCCTTACAGATAGGGCTGGTTAAGCTTATGGGTCTGTAGTTCCGAGGGTCTGTTGCTGTACCCCCTTTATGAAGGAGGATAATAGTTGCAGTTTTCCGTTCAGCAGATACAAAACCAGTACTGAGGCTGTGGTTGAAGAGAGTACGTAATGGAGTTGCTAACTCATCTTTTAGACCATTTAAAACGCAACCCGGTATGCCATCCGGTCCCACAGAGGCTGTGTTTTTGGCCTTGGAGTGAGCATTAGTGACTTGCTGTTTGTACATTCAAGCTGGGGGAGATGTAGATGGAATGCTTTGTGGAATGTTTGAAGGGGCCAGGGAAGTGAAATTTTCACCAAACCTGTCAACTAATAGGTTATCTATTTTCACAGGATCAGTGTGTGATGCCATCCACAGCTAGTTCAGCACACCTTTTAGGTTATGGATATAGCTGAAGAATACCTTATGGTTATCCTTAGCTGTGGTTGCTAAATTTTCTTTTGAAGTTGCCTTTAGAGGATTTTCCAAGTTGTCTGATTTGTTCAGCAGAGGAGAGCGTTCTTCCATTGCTGTGACCTCTCTTTTTTATTCATAGAAAGCAACTTCTTCTTCTTGAATAACTTGATACTAGATGTCCACTAGGGAGCCTTGTGTTTTCCTGAGGATCTTGTTTTGATCCTATCTGGTACAGCTGTGTCAATACATTTATGCAAGTGTTTATACAGGGCATTTGTGTATATGTTAATATAGTTGCCAATGCCATCTGTTGGAACAGGAGCTTGGAAATTATTTATGCCATCCCTTAGGAAGGTATAATTAGCTTTTATTAAACTTTTTAGCTTGATTTCACCTAAGAGGGGTTCAGGTGTTGTAGCTACTTCAAATGTGACTGCTTTGTGATCAGATTTAACCAGTGAGGGTCCTATACTTGTGGTGCTGCAACGGTCACCCATGTTGGTGGGTACTGGGTCAAAAAATATTTGAGCCCCTTTTGGGGTTGAATACTGTTTGTTAACACTAATGCCCTGGAACAAAGTCCAGGAACCTTTGTGTGAGCATGTTGGTACCTGTATAGGTTTCCCAGTCAATGGAAGAATAGTTAGTCGTCCATGACTAATGTGTTTGGCTGTAATTTGATGGACTCAAGTAGGTCCAAATAAGCAGCATGAGTACCTTGGTTCATTGAAGGGGGGGCCTATAGATGATGACTAGAAGGGGAGGGTCTTAACCTACAGTTAGTTGAACTTGGAGTAACTCTGTGGAGTTTTCCTGTCTAACCAGTCTAGAGGTGTATTTATCTTTGATGAAGATAGGCATTCCTTCTCCTTTGGTTCTCACACGTTCATTTTGTGGTTTGAAAGTGTGGAAGGCATTGTAGCCTTCCATGGTCAGGGTACTGTCTATGGCCCTGAACCAAGATGTTCTTCGTCTTCCATTGCTGCAGTCCTGACTATTGGGTATAGTCCGCGTCCCAGTCGGCCCGAATACCAGAGTATAAGGCTGACGTCGGTCAGGGCGCATTAGACTGACGTCAGCACGTCAGGGTACTAATGCACATGACCGACGTCATATCCTCAGTCTTTTTTGCCGCATGGTCCGATGCAGAAGCAGTTTTGCGAGTGCAGGTTGGCGTACTGAAATATTTCCGATTCCGGAGTTTCAGACCGAAACAGAGTTGGCTAAGTACCCCGTTGGGGAACATTTTGTTTTTTTCTTGCCTCAGTATTTTACCGGATGTCAGAAAAAGTGAATAACTGTATTTATTGTGGGAAACAGATACCTCATAGGGATTATCATACCTTGTGTATACCTTGTTTAGGGCCTGAGCACGACGTTGTTGGTTGTCGCTCTTGTGCTAGGTTTAACAAACGCACTATTAAGAGGAGGTTAGACTGTGCCAGGTTAGTGTTTGGGAAGCGTTGCAATTATAAAATGCCGTCGGATGCTCGACGCCTTCTTCCAAGAAGCGCAAGGATAAAACAGTGAAGCCTAGGGTTGAGGAACCGCAGTCCCGGACGCCGGTTCTTTGGAAGGCTCAGTGGAGCCGGAGATTTTGCCAGGAGTTTCCATGGAGTCCCAGGCAGAAACTATACTCTTACAGGATGTGCCTTCTCAGGAGGTAGGCCAGGCTGAGGGGGCTTCTCAGGTGACTGTTCTTCCCTCTCTTCCCAAGGCAGTTCGGGCCTCTCCTTCTGTTGCCAAAACTTCTATGAGAGGTAGGCCTACTTCAGCTTCAGTGGGGGCTTCTCCTACCATTTCAGGTTCTGTACCTAAGAAACATATGCTTAAGATGGCAGAAGATTTGATTACTATTCAGAGAGGGGCCTAGGATTTTATTCTCGCCTGTTCCTTGTACCAAAGAAGGGGAACACGTGGAGACCAATTTTGGATTTATCTCTCCTCAACACGTTTTTGGACATTCCCAAGTTCAAGATGTTGACGTTACAACAGCTTTTACCTCTGCTGGGCAAAGATCACTGGATGGTAACTTTAGATCTCAAGGAAGCTTACCTTCATGTGCCTATAAGGCTAAGTTGCAGAAAGTATCTGCGGTTTCGAGCTGGAAATTCTCATTATCAGTTCTCTGCATTGCCCTTTGGCTTATCTACTGCACCCAGAGTATTCACAAAGGTTCTGGCTCCAGTGATAGCTTACTTCAGGCTTCAAGGAATTCAAATCTATCCTTACTTGGACGACTGCCTGATTCTGGCTCAAGTAAAGGAAGACCTTCTACAGCATCTGGAATATGTTATAGCAGTGCTAAGATGCCTAGGGTATTCTGTGAACGAAATAAAGTCCAGTCTAGTACCCTCTCAAGACATGTGCTTTCTGGGTGTAAGACTGAATACAGCAGCCCAGATGGCCTTTTAACCCCGGACAAACAAAAAGAGTCTGTCACTTTACTTCCATCAACTATCTCATCAGTCCGTGCTGACTGCAAGGACAGTCCTTCAAGCATTAGGGTTCATGGCATCTTGTATTCTGGTGCTTCCCAATGCCAAACTGCATATGAGGAAGCTACAATGGTATCTCAAAATGTATGGACACAGCACTGCCAGGATTTGGACACTGTCATTCAAATAATACCTTGCATTCAAAAGGAATTTTGTGGTGGGCTCAGGAATGTCACCTAAACAAGGGACTCTCTGTGACCCGGCCAGAGGCAAGTCAGATTCTAACGACAGATGCCTCGGACATTGCTTGGGAGCTCATCTAAATGGAAAGTGGATACAAGACAAGTGGCCTGCCAGACTACAGCATCTACATATCAACATGAAGGAGATGTTAGCAGTCCAGTTTGCATTAATGGCTTTCAAGGAGTTACTTCTTCCAGGGCAGGTGTTGATTCTAACAGACAACACAACTGTCATGTGGTACATCAACAAGCAAGGGGGAACACATTCTTATCCGCTATGCAGGCAAGCAATGATTTTATGGGAGACTGCGCTGAGCTTGCAACTAACTCTTCAGGCAAGGTTTCTGCCAGGAGCACAGAACTCCTTAGCAGATGTGTTAAGCAGACAAATCATGGATCCCCACGAGTGGAAACTGGATCTACATGTATTTCAGAAACTGACAGTGTCATGGGGAACTCCAGACATAGATCTGTTCGCTTCTCCACTAAACCACCAGCTGCCAAAGTATTGCACAAAGGGGTTTCATCACACAGCTTGGAAAGTGGATGCTCTGTCTTTCAGTTGGAAAAACCTTCATGTGTATGCCTTTCCACCTCTACCGCTTCTTCCAAAGGTACTGTTAAAGGTCAGACAAGACAGGCCAAGGATGATTTTGATAGCTCCAGATTGGCCTCGACAACACTGGTACCCACTTCTACGGAGTCTGGTAAAGAAGCCTCCATGGCCTTTACCTCTGATTCCTCATCTGTTATCTCAGAAGGACGGTCATCTGCTCAATGTCAAGCTTCAATCTCTTCATCTCACAGCCTGGCATATTCTGTGTTGAAACACAGCAGGTCTCAGCTTCCTCAACAAGTTTTAAATGTGATTATGGAAGCTAGAAGGCCTAGTACTAGGAGAGTGTACGCAGAAAAATGGAAGAGATTTTTATTTTGGAGTACAGCAAAGAATTTGGAGATTTCAGAGCCTAATGTGAGTGTGGCTCTTCTATATCTTACTGAATTATTGGACAAAGGTTTGTCCTTCTCTTCCATAAAGATTCATGCTGCAGCAATTTCAGCTCACTATGATTGTGACCCACCTTTGTTTTCGCATCCTTTGTTCAAGCAGTTTCTTAGAGGGGCAAAGAATATAAGACCCCACGTGAGCTCCTACTCCTGCTTGGGATCTCAATTTTGTGTTGGAAAAACTTACTCTACAACCTTTTGAGCCTGCAGCTACTGCTGAATTGAAATATTTGTCATGGAAGACTGCTTTTCTGTTGGCTATTACTTCTGCAAGAAGGGTGTCTGAGTTGCAGGCCCTTATGGCAGTAGAGCCCTGTTTGATTTTCCACAAGGACAGGGTATCATTACGTACTAATCCTTCCTTTATGCCTAAGGTGGTTTCTAGTGTGGCTTTAAACCAAACTATTCATTTGCCTACGTTTTTGCAGATCCTCAAAATAAAGGGGAAAAGATTTTGCACACTTTAGATGTACACAGGCAATTGCGTTATTATTTGAGCAGGACTAAGAATTTTAGGCAGTCTCAGCAGTTACTTGTTTCTTTTGCTTTGAGTTCACAGGGCAAGCCTGTGTCAAAACAAACTATTTCTAGGTGGATTGGCTTTTGCATTGCATTTTGTTATTCCCATCATGGCAAGGAGATTCCAGCTGGGATTAGGCCTCATTCCACTAGGGCTACTGCCACTTCAACAGCATTTTTAAGGGGGGTGGCAACTAAGGATATTCTGGAAGCAGCTACTTGGAGTTCAGTGCATACTTTCTCTAGGCATTATCACCTGCCTATATACTCTAAGACTAGGGCTGGTTTTGCCACAGCTGTTTTACAAGGCATGTTGTCAGCTCCTGCTACTTTATAATTTGCCAGCCTCCCTTTCCTCTGCTTTGGGATTCTACCCAATAGTCAGGACTGCAGCAATGGAAGACGAAGAACATAGTACAGTTTTGTACCTACCATAAATGTAGATGTTCGAGGATTCCATTGCTGCAGTCCAATTTACCCTCCCTCCTTCCCCTCTGTGTTTAGGGGTGGTTGTGTAGGTGAGTTTACATGCTTATATTTTATATATATATATGTATATATTGTTGTATATATTATACATGTTTTTGGTGCAGGTTGTTTTGGGACTTGTCTTTTTGGGTCTTCTGACATCTGGGGCAAGAAAAGACTGAGGATATGACGTCGGTCATGCGCATTAGTACCCTGACGTGCTGACGTCAGTCTAATGCGCCCTGACCGACGTCAGCCTTATACTCTGGTATTCGGGCCGACTGGGACGCGGACTATACCCAATAGTCAGGACTGCAGCAATGGAATCCTCGAACATCTACATTTATGGTAGGTACAAAACTGTACTTTTCTATGACTGCACAAATGTCAACATCATCCAGGGAGAGGCGAGCTTCCATAGGGTCAAGTTTCTGATTTAAAATCCTAGCTTTTAGCGGCATAGCTTTTAATTTGTTTGTGAGTAATATTTTCATGTTCTTCAGATCTTGCCTGAAAAAGGCACAGCACTATGGGAAAGGCAAGTGCCTTAGCCAGTAACCAAAAAGTGACAGATGAAGACCATGTCTTGCAAAGCAGCGTGGTCTGTCAGGAATGTCATCCCAGGCTGACGGGAACTGGATCTTCTTAAAATGACACCAGAAACTAAGCCAAATGTTGAAATCAATCAATTTTTGTTTATATTGTGATATCATCCTAGGGGAGGGTAGAATGCTGCTCAAATCTCTAGGGGTATACTTGCCTGGGGCACACATTCATAGAGCTCAATCATATCTCTTTTCATATAGTCCAGTGAGGTACTTTTCAAGTCATTTGCACCAATATGAATTATGACGGAATCATAATGGTACTTGTTGAGAGACCTGAGTGCATGTGTGAGCTGATGGATCCTAGCATCCAATAGACAGCTGACTGTAACCTTCTCCTTGTCCAGCCTGGTGAGTGGGACATCTGTGTATCTCACAATGGAGTCACCTATGACAACAAATTTGGTTTAGAAGTGCTTTGCCTTAGGGGCATATTTGGTAAGACACTAGTGCATGTGTTTTTATGTGTATTGAGTGTTTTAGGTGCTGTATTAGGTGTAGCTTGCTTGTGTTTGGAAGGTCGCTGGAGTTTAGGTAGGTTTCTGGTGAGTACCTCTGCATATGATGGTTTGTGTGTTGAGTGTATAGCTTGCATAGGGGGTGTAGTATGTGAACTGACAACCTGTTCAATGTTACTGTTCTATGCATGAGGGAGTAAGAATTCTAGATTCTTAGAGTAGCTGCATCTCTCACAAATTGTACTTGGGTGATTTAGGAGTTAGAGGGTGGTTGGTGTACATGAGGCAGTTGCTACACTGCCTCAGGATACCCATGTCAGTAAGGCTGGCAGGAGAAATGGAGGGAAACTAACCATGCATAATGCTAGGGTAAATCCTGTTTTCACAGTGGGGAGAGAAAATGGAGATGTGTAGTATAACTGGGTGCTCTAAACTGTCTTTACTAATGGGGTGCTCTCTAAAGGGCCTATACTAGTGGGGGTTCTCTAAATGATATCTGACTATTGTAGATTTGGTGGTTTTTGGATTGTTTAAGGAGAAAAAGTGCATCTGAGGTGCTCTCTGAGCAGCTAAGTGTAATTTAAGGACTTCTCAGCTGGATCATGGGCTGCTACTAAGGGAAAATTTATCTACTGAAGTTTTTGTGTCTATAACTGCCAGGGGTTATCCTCACTGCATGGTAGTGTGTGATGGTGCACTACGGGTAAACAGTTGTATACAGCAGGGCAGTGGCTGGTTGCCTAACTCTGTGGACCTGTGTTAAAACAAGTGCAAATCCATGCAAATATGGGGCTTATGTAACAAGAATGAGTAAACTGAATTAAACAGTTTAACCAATAAAAAAGCTCAAAACTGAGCTATGTGCCAGCAACCTTCAGTCAGATGAGTCCTAATGGCACTCTCCTACCACAAGGGTGTAGGGGTCCCTCTCCGATAGCTTGGTTTATTGCTCAGTTTAACAAACAGAACCAGATTCAGCAGGTCTAAATCTAGTCTATGCTACAGTAGAAAAAAAGTGCAATAAATCAGCAAGGACAGTTTTAAAAAAATGGTAATATAGCAAAAATGCAGTTTAAAAGTGCAAAATACAGTAAAGAATTGTACTTATGGTTAGCAGAATGCAACAGATTCCTTGGATTGCACAGAGGAATACAGCAGAGCATGGCTGGTTACCTAACTCTGTGCAGCTGTGTTAAAACAGTGAACAAACTGAATTAAACAATTTAACCAATAAAAAAGCTCAAAACTGAGTCATGTGCCAGCAACATTCAATCAGGTGATTTTATGATAAGTGCACCTTACACAACTGTACTATGTTCATCTTTCTCATTGCTGCAGTTTGGGTAGATTACCATAGCTTATCCATCTTTGGAGGAAGAAAGATTAGTATCCAGGAGCCCCTAGTGTATGGTCCAAGCAAAATCTGTCCTGGACTTGGAGAAGGAGTCAAGTTTGTAATGCTTTTTCTGAAAGGATCCCTGCTTTTTGTTGGACCCCGTACTGCCATTTATTTTTAAATCCCCATTCCCTGGATGCTTACTGAGATTGCTTATTTGCTTTTTGAAAAAGAAAAAGATAAGGGTTTTTGGAGGATTGAATAAAAAGGGGGCTGAAAATATTAACTCCCTGTATCAGTTGCCTCTCTGGTCAAACTGAGTGCCTAAGTAGCAAAATTAACCAAAGACACCTTATCCAAAACAGAATTCAAAATCTCAGATTTTTTTCACAAAACTTTACTTACCCAGGCAAAATGTTGCATAACAGTAGTAACAGTACCTGTAGCCCTTTACACAGATTCAGCACAATCATATACACACTCTAAAGAATGTTTAGACACTTGAGAAAAAAGTATCAGTAATAGGTTTCAGAAAAGATCTATCTTCTGAGGGTAAGGTAACAGAAAATATGTTCTTAGTGTTTCACTGTTGCAGTCATCACCTGTGAGTTATTCCTGCTGTGGTAGCCCTCGACTGGCCCAAATATCAGTCAGTGTTTTTCTGCACTGGCTGCTGTCACCTGTAGTCTGATGTCAGGTTGTCAGTGCTATAAAGCAAGGCAGCCAACATCATTGCATCAGTCTTTTTTGCCGTGGAGCCTGTAGCAGAAGCAGTTTGCAAGTGTGCCGGTCGGTTGCTACCACAGTTTGAATTTCAGCTGAAAACGTCTAAAGCTAAGTACCCTGTTGGGGATCCTTTTTTCTTGCACTAACTGATGTCCAAAAAAGTTAACAATTGTCTCGCCTGTGGAAAGCAGATCCCACAACGAGACTTCCATTCATACTGCATCACTTGTTTAGGCCCAGACCTTGACGTCCCCCATTGCTGGTTCTGTGCCCTCTTTAACACGAGAACCATTCACCGTAGAGCTCTTATTGTAGACAGGTATTTTCGTCTTCCATCTTCGCTTTCCAAAATGGCATCTGGCAGCCAAAAATCCTTGGATATTCTGAAAAATATGCAGAGATAAAGATAGAGACAGACCACACAAGGCTAAGCCTTCCGATGACTCCACAGCTTAGCAGGTCAGTTCTCCGGAATTCAGTAAGGTGCTTTTTCAGCCCCTGATGCCCAATTTGAAATCTGTGTAGACCTCTACCAAGACCCTTTCAGAGTCTGGTATGCCGCAGAAATCTTCTTCTTCCGAGCCTTTGGCTGTCTCTGCATTGGCTGGGTCTGGAGCCATGATGCAGGCACTGATTTCTGAGGAGGCCTCTCACACTACTGAAGCTAGACAAAAAACAACATCTTCTCATCCAACTACCGTTTCTCTCAGACTGACAGATGCTTTTAGGCCTATAAGCCAGGCCACTCCTAGAAAATCTGCCTCTAGCCACCATCTTGCTCCTGCTCCACCACCCCAAGCACAAATGCTTAAAATGGCAGAGGATCTCATCTCCCTTATCAGGGGTAGTCAGCCCACAACTTCTAAAAGGAAATGACATCCTTCTCCAGAAATTATGACAGAACAGGAATCTGAAGAATCTGACTATTCAGAAGAAGAACAACCTCTGACTGCTTATGAGGATTCAGATGCAGAGGAATCCATTCCTTCTGCCTCCTCACCAGAAGACCTTTTCTTTGGGGAAACCCTTCACACCCTCAGGGAACATTTCCAATGGGAATCTCAAGATATCTCCCAGTGTAGGAAAAAACTTAGAGTTTCTGGACCTGCCCCAGCACAGACCCCTGGCCATCCCCCCTATTTTAGAAGTGGTGGATGATGTTTTCCATGTATCCAGCTTAACACCTGATGCTCTCCCACCTGCTCCCAGTAAACCTAACTGGTATTACAAAGTACCAGATTCTCACAAATACCTGTACAGAAATCCTGCTACAGACCCAGAGGTCATTACACAGGGACCTAAAGGAGCTAAGGCTAGTTCTGCCAAGAAAGAATCCTATTCCTTCTGACAAGGATTCCAGAGCTCTGGATAGATGGGGTAAAAAGTATACACCTCTGCAACCTTAGCTATCACAGCACTCAGCTGTCAGTTCCATATGTTAAAATATCAACAACACACTTTGGAACTATTAAAACAAAAGATTTCAACATTTCCTGACTGTGCAAATTTGAAAGAGTTAGTAGATTTACTGCACTCTACTTGTCAAGTGGCCAAACACTCACACTGTGGATATGACACCCTAGAAGCCTCAAGCAGGGCAGCATTGTCAGGATCTGTCATTAGGAGACCTGCATGGTTGAAGGAACAATCTCTCCCTGATCATGTCAAGTCTAAACTAATTGATGCACACCTGGATAAAGACCACTTGTTTGCAGTAAAAGCAGAAGAGGTGCTTAAAAAGATGGAAGACAAAGCAAAATCTATGCAAAGAAAGATTTCTTTCAGGTTCAACCTCCCAGGTTCAGCAGGAATTTTCCCTCTAAACACTGGTTCTTTCCTGCACCTAGCAGGTAGGGCCAATTTAAGCACCGCATGGACAGACCACCTAGGTCCCCATCCCAGGGGCAGCAGAGAACCAAACAGTGGACTACTTCCACTCCAAAGGCAGGGAGTTCTAAGCCACCCTTCTATGGCAAAAATGATAAATGACTCCCCCCCCCCCCCCTTTCACTCACCAAAAGCTAGGAGGAAGGCTCTCCCTCTGCAAAGAAAATTGGCTTTCTGTAACAAAGGACCAATGGGTCTTAAAGATAATTTTTCAGGGATACAAATTCTCATTGTTTCACTGAATTCCCAGTTCCAAGAGGGTACCCAGATTTACCTCTAAATCAGTGGGCAGAGGCACTGAAACAGGTCCAGACTCTCATATCCCAGGCGGCAGTAGAACCTGTCCCCTCAGATCAAACAGGCAAAGGCTTTTATTCCAGACTATTCCGTGTTCCCAGAAAAAAGGGCAGTTGGCGCCCCATCCTGGATCTATCCATTCTGAATACCTCCCTGGTGGTCCCCAAATTCAAAATGCTAACACAATTGCCTGGCTAGTGACCCTAGACCTAAAAGATGCATATTTCCACATCCCCATAGGGGAATCCTGCAGGAAATTCCTGCACTTCAGAGCAGGCTCACAACACATTCAGTTCCCTGCGCTACCCTTTGGCTTATCTACTGTACCCAGAGTATTCACCAAATGCTTAGCCCCGGCCATAGCATTTTGCAGACAGAGAAATATACAGATTTACCCTTAGCTGGATGACTGGCTCATTCAGGCAGAGTGCAAAGAAAAGCTGCTCCAGAACCTTCTTTTTGTCAAAACCCTCCTAACTTACCTAGAGTTCACCATCAACAAGAAGAAATCAAAGCAAAAACCTCCAGGAAGATAATTTTCTTGGGAGCACTGCTGGACACAGCATCCCAAATGGCCTTCCTATCCCCAGAAAGGCAGAACTTCCTGCCACTCTACTTTACCCAGCTGGCTTCCAGAAGTCACCTCACTGAGAGGAAGTTCCTGCAAGTCTTGGGGTACATGGCACCTTGCATCCTTCTAATTCCTCTGGCCAGGCTTCACATGAGGAAACTTCAGTGGTATCTAATGAACCTTTGGTATCAGCACTCTCAGCTTCTAGAGACCTTTGTCCCTCTGATTCCCCTGTATAAAGGCCGAGTTTCTCTGGTGGGCAGGGGACTGTGTCAAGAACAAAGGTCTTCCCTTAATCCTCTGCCCTACCAGCCAGACCATCACCACCGATGCCTCAGACATTGCTTGGGGCACTTACCTAGCAGGCAGGTGCACCCAAGGTCTTTGGGATGCTCAGCACCTTTCCTTACACATCAATCAGAAGGAAATGATGGCAGTACAAAAGGCTCTGACATCTTTCAAACCCCATCTCCGGCCAGGGGTTCTCCTTATCAAAACAGACAACACCACAGTAATGTGGTATATCAACAAACAGGGAGGGACCCAATGTTACCCTCTGTGCAGGCTAGCTATAAACCTCTGGCTGACTGCCTCTGCCATGGGATTACACCTAATTCCCCAATACCTACCAGGGATCAACAACACCCTGGCAGACCACCTAAGCAGAAACTTACTGGACCCCAACGAATGGCAGCTCCACAGAAAAATCTTTTTGCAAGTCATTCAGGAGTGGGAAACTTTGGAGGTAGATCTCTCTGCTTTGCACCTCAACCCCCCCTCCCAGCTAAAAAAATTCTGTACCAGGAGTATCACCATGTAGTGTGGAAGCTCGATGCCTTGACTTTCCCCCTGGAACTCCCTCTTTGTGTACGCATTCCCTCCTCTGCCTCTTATTCCAAAGGTACTGATCAAGATAAGGGAGGAGAGACCAAAGGCCATCCTTATTGCTCCAGATTGGCCCAGACAGCTTTGGTACCCCTTACTGCGCAGCCTGACATTACAGCCTCTGAGGCAGCTTCCCCTGATCTCAGACCTCTTGACCCAGGTGGGGGGGGGGGGGGGGGGGATGCTGCACCCAGACGTGCAGACTCTCAAACTGTCAGCATGGCTAATACTTTAAAAAGCAAATAAGGGGTCCCTGTTAAGCAAATGGGTCCTAGACATTATCATGTTGGCCAGAAGGCCAAGCACCAGAAAACCTTGTGCTGGGAAATAGAAAATATTCTGCTCCTGGAGCCAGTCCAGAGGGGGCAGTTCCTCACAACGTTACATACCTCTTATCCTGGACTACCTAACCAAATTACTCAATAGTGGCCTCTCCTCTTCTATTAAAATTCATGCCTCAGCCATTTCAGCTCATTTCGATTCAGACCAGCCCCTCTTCTCACATCCTTTGATTAAACAATTCCTCAGAGGGGCTTCTAATATCAGACCTCTCAGAAGGCCACTCATGCCAGCCTGGGACCTGAATTACATTTTAGAAAGACTAACCTTACACCATTCAAACCTTCAGCAGAATTGAGATACCTCTCCTGGAAGACTGCTTTCCTACTAGCTATCACCTCAGCCAGAAGGGTTTCAGAACTTCAAGCACTCATGGCCGTTGAGCCCTTCATCATTTTCCATGCAGACAGGGTCTCCCTGAGGACTAACCCCTCCTTTATGCCCAAGGTGGTATCTGATGTGATCCTCAACCAGGCCATACATCTACCCACCTTCTTTCCTAACCCTCAAAACAAGGGGGAAAGAATTCTGCACTCACTAGATGTGCACAGACAACTCATATACTACCTGGACCATACTAAACCCTTCAGAAAAAACAGACCAGCTTTTTGTCAGCTTTGCCCCAGGGGCAGAGGGTAAGGCCATTTCCAAGCAGACTATTTCCAAATGGATATCACACTGTATCCATGTCAGCTACAGACTATATGGGAAACCACCCCTTAAGTCTATTCATACCCATTTCACTAGGGCAGCCTCCACTTCCACAGCATTCCTCAGAGGAGTTCCCACCAGGGACATCTTGGAAGCTGCCACCTGGACATCTGTCCATACCTTTACAAAGCATTACCACCTACCTCTTTCCTCTAGGGATAGGGCAGGGTTTACCCACTGGAGTTCTGCAGGGCTTGCTGACCCATGCCTAGGGCTCTAACTAATCCTTCCAGCCCTCGGAATCCTCCCACAGATGATGACTGCAACAGTGAAACATGAAGAACATAGTGCAGTTGTTTACACTTACCATACATGTAGATGTTCAAGTGTATTCAGTGCTGCAGTCCTGGTTTCCCTCCCTTCTTCCCCCTTATATCCTCTTTCTCTTGGGGGACATAAGCTTTCCACAGTGGGTTTTAGCCACCAGGACCACTTTACCATATTTCTTTGTGCTTCTGATTGGTTAGGGCAAAAAGAACTGATATAATGGGGTTGGCTGCCTTGCTTTATAGTACTGACGACTTGACATCAGACTACAGGCAACAGCAGCCAATGCAGAAAAACATTGACTCGGGTATTTGGGCCGGCCGAGGGCTACCACAGCAGGGATAACCCATAGGTGATGACTGCAACAGTGAATACACCCTAACATCTACATTTATGGTAATTGTACACAACTGTACTTTCTTTAGACTGTCCAGACAGTTTAAAAAGCACCACAACATGCGAGCCTGGTAGTTCACGATTCTGAAGGCCAGGGTTGAAGAAGAGAAGGGTTTTACTATCCTTATCCAAAAGTGGAAGGCTTAACATTGACCAGAACTTTGTAGGAAGCTGGAGAAGTAACAGAAGTATCTGATAGATCAGACCTGAAATGAGAAGAGAAGCCAAATACATGTTAGACGAGGGAACTTTATAAGGTCTATCTGCCTTTTTAGGGACTGAAGATTGACTTTCAGGCTTACTGTAGGCAACCTCAAAAACATCTTCCAATGCTGGCATAATAGGATAAATAGGGGTATTGTGTGTGATATCCACTTATAACATGTCATAGTACCTCCTTAAATAAGGGGGCAGCATCTGTTTGTTCCCACAGAAAGACATTATTCATTATGGGCACAGTCTCGGAAAAGGAAAACTCCTCTATAGGAGAAACTGACTATTGTTAGATATATACATTTAGATATATATACTTTTGTTTAGTAAAATATATGTGTAGTAAAAATAGTGCATGTACACTTTTGTTTGCTAGCTAGATGTGTGTAAAATTTTGTTTGCTAGTTAGATGCATGTACACTTTTGTTTGCTGTAATATATGTAGAAAATATAGTCAGTTAGATGCAGTCATATTTTTGTGTGCTATTTATAATATATATATATATATGTGTGTGTGTGTTAAACTGTTCTTAGCTAAAAAATCAAGTAAAAAATGGCATCCAGCTGTAATGTAACATGAATGTTTAGGGTTTGGTACAGCTTAAAGAAAAATGCTGATAAGGATAACTCCTTAATTTAAGTAAGAAAGGCATTCAGCTGTGTATGTAACAGTGTCTGGTACAAAGTCAAGAAAAAATACTGATATGAAATTTCTGAGACCCAGGTGGAAGGCTCTCTGTTGGATTGAAATAGAAACAAAAACAACTCCGAAAAGTTATTCACCTTGAAACAGATGACATCAGAAAATACCCAAGTAACAGACTGCAAATTTCAAAGTTATTAAACAACAACATACTGTTTTATAGACAAGATCCGGATGGTACAGAATAACATATAAAAAGGACATTAAAAGTGTATGATGATAGATCTGTATACTGGAAATCATCATCCGTGCTATTTGAAAAGTATAATCTGAAAAAGTAAAGTTGTAAACTGTACAATGGTGCAGCAGTAGAGTTGTCGCCTCACAGCAAGAGATTCTCCAGTTTGATTCTCAGCTGGAGTGCCTTCTGTGTGGAGTCTGCATGTCCTCCTTGCATTTGTGTGGGTTTCCTCCGGGTGCTCCGGTTTCCTCCCACATTCAAAGACGTGTATATAGAGTGTTTCTCCCCGCACCTCTGCTGAAAATTGGCACCATTCCAAGTCAGACTTTCTTGGTTAACAAATGTTAAATAAATAGACAGACTACAGAGGTGTTATGAACAGCATGTTAGCAAATGTAAAACCTTATTAGGGCAAGTTGACAGTAATTATGTAAATGGATTGTGTTTGGCTGGTATCTTAAATGGAAACATGATTGGTATGACAGTAAATGTTTATTGTGCAAGTCATATGAAACTGCTTTCTGTGTGCAGTGTCATAAAAGTACAGTTCAGACTGTTAATGATAAACAGCTAAGGGTCATACACTTGCATTATTTCCAGATGTTAGTTATGTCCTGTCTCCACATGTAAAATGTTAATTTCAGAGTTTCAACAGCAGTCAATTCAGTTACTGACAAAATCTCCTCTATATCTTGTTACATCCTTTAGACAAAAGTGCAATAAAACCACTGCACAGTACAAAACAGATAAGGACAGGTACGTGGTTCATGGTGAACTACCAGAAAAATGTAATAAACTTCTAAGAGACAGATTGAGTTCAACAAAAATAAAGTACACACACTTTTTCAGCAATGCACAATAACTTTAGAGTCAGCAGAACAGGTTACTAAAAAATATCAGATAGCTCGTGCAAAGTTACAAGACAAAAAAAGTCTGGTTAGTAGAGAGTTCAAGCATTAGCAGTTAGCTTTACTAACACTTCACATTTAAAAATGGTTAGCGTATACAGCAAAATCTAATCCTTAAGTACTTTAAAATCATAAGTTAAACAGTAAAGTTGGACGTATGACACTGTTCTCATAGCATACACGCAGGGGCAGCCTGTCATAGCTAAGCTGTTAAATAATTTCAAAATCACCATTTCAAATAGAACAGTTCTAGTACATAGAAATCAAATGAGAGTAATCAAAAGGAGTGAAGACAAAAAGTCACAAAAGTGACATGCATGTATTTACTTTTCACCTTAAGGGCATCTTTTTAAAATGCACAAGAGCAAAAGGCAGACAACAGCAAATGTAAATATCATTAGTTTTACATGTGTGTTAGGTAAGCCAATATCTCTCTTGTTTTTTTACAATAGTTTGTAATTGTATAATATCACCAGGAGTAGCAGAGACTTGGGCAAAAAAGGTATACAAAAGTAATATTACTAATATAAATTGTACTGAGTACACAATACTACAAATAAAACCCAAGTTTAAAATGTATGCGTAGTTATGCAAATTAAAAATGCTTATTATAATTCTAAGTGTTTTACAACTGCATTCTAATATCAAGTTACAAGTGTATTAACAAATTACTGAAGGTAAAAAAAGTGCTGAAGGGGTTAAATAATGTACTATGGTCTACAGAGTCTGGAATGCCCAGAAAAAAAACAAAGTAAGACATTTTTTATGTGAGCTCTGATCTTCTCAGGCTGGGATGGGTAGTTACAAAAATGTTGGGGAGATAAAATGTTACTGGTACTGAAATTTACAAGGTCAAAAACAAGATTGGTTGCCAGGCGGCTTGCGTTTTTCTAAAACATTATTGTTACTAAAACATAATTAGGTGTTCACATGTAGCACTAAGCAAGAACAACAAGAGTCTGCAGAGACCCTATTTGGTAATTGTAATAAAATGTCACAATTGTGCATGCATGTCATTAATAATCTGTTTGCAGGTAAATGCTAAAAGTAAAAAAAAAAAAACTTGGTTACACTGAGTACAGCCAGTAAATGGGCCATGGTATGTAGTTCAAATAAATTCTTTGCCAACAGCAAAGGTAATAGTAATAGTAGTGGATATCTTTTCGAAATGAGTAGAGGCAATTCCTACTAAAGCTATGACAGCAAAGGCAACAGCAGAAGCTTTATAAAAAATATTTTCTGTCACTGAAAATGGCCAAAAATGATCAAATCAGACAATGGTCCACAGTTTGTTAGTGACATAATAAAGCAAATGTATAATCTGTTAAAAATTCATCAAAGAAAATCTTTCCTTAGACCGGAGTGTCACAGTCTGGGTAACAGCCAGAGGGTCGGCATACATTCAATATTCACAGCATAAAGCAAATGAACAATACTGCAATAAAATGCTGCCTACTACAGGGAGAAGTGGCACTCTTTAAATTTTACACTGACGGTGTAACAGTACTGCAAAACAGAGTAAAATAAAGGTACAAAAAAAACATATTGGTCTGTGCTAATAACTCCGTAATTAGTAAAAGACAACCTTCCCTTTTTATTGTCATCAAGTGATTAGAGTACTATCAATATGTATGGTAGCGAGACAAAACTACCAAAAAAAAAAAAAACAGTAATATGTTTTAATGTTTCAGTAATGTTTAATTAGCAGGCTTCAGTTTAATTCTAAGTTTGTAAACTGGACTAAGAGTACATTACAGCCCATATATGTACAAATGCAAAAACCTTCTGCACAAGCAAGCGTATGTTGTACAGTAAATGGTTTAATATGTAAACAGCATTCTTTAGTGTATAAACCATGTTTTCTACAACACTCTGTAAATCTATGTAAATAAACAATTTTGCTTTCAAGTTTTAAACTGTTCACAAAAAATTGCTCCTCAATTTATTTGCATGTAAACATATGTGCTTTTTCCAGAAAACAAGGCTGCAGTGTCTTTGCAATAAAATCCACATACATTGTCAATAATTAATGTAAAGTTTTCATTAAAATCATTACATAAAGTCATAAATAAAAACAGTTAATTCAGCAATTACAATATACAGCTCATAAAAGATGGGACATTTTCACATAATGGTCTAAAAAATGTTTAGACTAAATCATTCATCCAGTTTTAGTAGTAATGCTTGTTATCATTGTATTAACAATATAAAATTGTGTGTTAACTTGCTGTATCAAAAGAAAACTAAAGGTTTTGTTTCCTAATGTGTTTTTTGTGGGCAATAACGAGAATTATAATTTGACCAAAGAATATATACCAATGTAGACTGTTTCTTGTGTTTTAAAACAAAAAAGGAAAAAAATGTTAGAAGTATACATTTAGACATATATACTTCTGTTTAGTAAAATGTAACTGTAGTAAAAATAACAGTGCATGTACACTTCTCTTTACTAGTTAGATGCATGTACACTTATGTTTGCTATAATATATGTAGGAAAATGTAGTCAGATGCATGCATATTTCTGTTTACTATTTTATATACACACACACACACACACACACACACACATATATTATATATGGGTCTGCTTTGTTTCATTGAATCTCATTTCACTGAATTTCATTTCACCCCAGTCGCATTGCTGAAAACACAAATTATTGAAAACTTATTTCACTGAATCTCATTTCACTGAACTGAACCTAGTATATATGGCACTGTGTAGAGTACTATAAGGCAAATAAAAGGTATATGCCCTTTTCCATACCCACACCCCTCATTACCCAACCATATTCCCACCAAGCCCTCTACCAATGTCCCCAACATACTACTAACCACCACCCCCTTCCTCCACTTCCAAAGACCAACAACACAGACCTAGTCCTTATAAACTTTAACCTCTGTATCATAAATAAAATTACTGAATTCCATGCAACCCTTAACTCCTACTTATCTGACTTTGCAGCAATAACCAAAACCTGGCTAAAGCCCCACATCCAAGACAGGGAAATTATTACAAATGGATATAACATAATTAGATTAGACAGACCAAGCAAAAGGGGCGGTGATGTCGCTATTATGTATAAAGACACACTCAAACTGGAAATATTAAACTGTGCTCTTCCTGACTTACCTAACTCCGAAATACTAACAACATGCCTAGTAATATACCCTAACAAATCTATTATTATCATAACCCCCCCCCCTCCAGCAACAACCTACCCATAAATGAGAATCTTCTAGCCTGGGCATCAACTAATTTCAGCCAGGAAACCATTATCCTGGGTGATTTTAACCTGGATTGGCATTCCTGCAACACCGACAGACCCTCCAATTTCCTAAATCTCTTCAGTTTCACCCAAACCATATCCTGTCCGACATGGCTACATAAACACTCTAAAAAGCAGTCCATACTAGAGTGGATACTAACAAACCCAGTATAGGTTATTTAGCAGGCTGCCTTCCAGACTCCCTCAGTGACCACTCTCCTGTCTTCCTGTACAGAAAACAAGCTCAGACACAAACCAACACAATATATAAATTTATCAGGAACAAAATAAATGTTCCCCCACCACTTTCAACCATCTTCTTCAGCAAAGTAACTGGTTACCTCTTAGAAACCTCCCACTTGATCAGGCAGTACTTTACTTCAACAATACCTTTCTTAAAATACTCAACAATCTAGTACCCACAAGAAAAATAAGATCAAAAACTAGGCACATGCCTTGGCTATCTAAAGATACCCTAGCACTGCTGAAGCAAAGAGACAGGGCATGGTCCACTTACCCCACTACCAAAAATAACATAGACCACACAACATATCAGCAGCTACGTAACCAGACTAAGAGACAGATAAAAATAGACAAGCAAAACTATTTCCTTTCAGATCAACAAACCCACCAATTTAACCCCAGAAAATGTTGGCAAAACATTAACAATCTTCTCAACCCAGGATATACCCCCCCCCCCCACCCAACTCCAAGATTTCAGACCCACTTCATTAACTCAATCACATCTCTTCTTGGTAATCCAACTAATCAACCTCTCACTGTATCCCTTCCCACTTCTGACTCCCCCATCCCCTTCTCTTTCACCCCAGTCCAAACAAACTACATAAAATCTCTCCTTTCCAAAGTCAAACCCTGCTGTATAGCAGCTGATAAATTACCTAATGAATTCCTTAAAATTGCTGCTCCCTCAGTCGCCTAACCCATATCAGTCCTAAACCGTTCCATCTCTGAACAATAGGTACCCCATCTATGGAAAATATCCCACATCATTCCCCTACACAGAGGCAGCCCCTCTAAGTATCGAACTAACTACCATCCCATAGCTATACTCTCTCCTCTAGCCAAAATCTTAGAAAAATGCATTCAACTCCTTGCCCACCTCCTTAATCACAAACTCCTCTCCCCCACACAACACGGCTTTAGGCCAAAACATAGTACCAGTACTGCCCTGCTATATTTCACAAACACAATTCAAGATCTTATAAACAGAGGCCAAATGGTCTCCTCCATATTCCTTGACATGTCAAAAGCCTTTGACACAGTCTCCCACCAAATCCTCCTAAATAAACTATCATCCCATGGCCTCAACACAACAGCCCTGTCCTGGTTCCATAGTTATCTCTCTAACCATCAACAAGCCACCAAATGGGAGAATACCCTGTCCCCCCCTTCTACCCATCACTTTTGGTGTACCCTGAGGATCCATACTTGGTCCCCTTCTCTTTACAATTTTTACTAACAACCTCAGCTCTTCAATTCAACTAGCCTCCACAGTCCAATACGGCGACAACTCTACATTAATCTGCACAGCCCCCCCCCCCCCCCCCCGACCTAAAAAATGCAGAAATCTTTCTAGGACAGAAAACTACCTCACTAGCCATCAACTCATACTTAACCCCAACAAACCAAGTTAATTGTCTTCAATTATAATAAACCCAAAATATGTCTGACTCCACTTTCTATCCTTTCCACAAACAGAACCATAATAGATCCTACCAGCCAAGCCAAACTTCTAGGTGGTGTCACAATCGATGATAACCTAAGGTTTGATGCCTACATCTCCCTCGCTATCAGAAAAGGCCACTCCAAACTTGGCACCCTTTACAGAATTGAACCTTACCTTACAGACAATGCCAGACTAGTCACTGCTTGCATACATCTACTCTCCACCCTACTCTATGGCTCCCTAGTGTTTACAAACATTCATAAATCTGACCAAAGTAATCTGGAATCATGCTACAATAAAATCTCCAAGTTTGCCACAGTCCACCCTTACAGAACCCACCACTGCTGTGTACTCTCCCAACTTGAATGGTTAGAACTACCAAACCTTCTAACATTTAACCAACTGTTCAATAGCCCAAAATATAATTCAAAAACCTAACAACTGCTTCGGCACTCACCAATCTAGTCCAACCCAACAGCAATCTTAGGGATTCAGGGTCCTCAAATAAACTATTGTTAAAAATTACCCAAGCCCACAACACACAGGGCACCGCCCTTTTTTCCCATAAAATTGCCAAACTGTAGAATACTCTTCCTCAACCTATGGCTAAAAGCCCCAGCATTCATGAGCTTAAAAACCTCCTTAAGGAATATCTAGCAAAACACTACTCTCTGCTCCAGCCATACTCCAAGTTAAGCTACCTACTACTCCTTTACATTACCCTACACTAACTCATTCTCACAGCTACAACTGTTAACTGCTGAAGGGTATCTTGATTCTATACTCAGTTTCAGTTAGCAACATATACACATATACTGTTTTGTCTTTAACTGTTATGTAGACTGCATTTCTCTATCTTGCAACTACTGTATCACACTGTTCTCACTATTAACTCATGCAGCATTTTTTTCATCACTAACTACCATTTTTTTGTTAAATTTGTTAATTTATTTGTTATTTGCTAATTATTGTTATATAACTAATTTCTTTACTCACTTGCTTTGTACATTGTTGATTAATACATGTTCAAATTTGATTGTTTAATACTGTCTATTTGTATGTATGGAGCTTTTCTTCCCGGGCCTCCACTGCAAATGGGCCTTATGTCCAGTCGGGCATTACCCGGTAAACAAACAAACTAAATAAATGTGTGTGTGTGTGTGTGTGTATGTATATATGATCAGCTCTGTGAGTGGAATGATGTTCGTTGACAATACTAGTAGTCTTGACTGATAATTTATTTAAACCTGTACAGCAGTCACACCTGATATGCTGATAAAAGGTAACTGGACTAAAAATGTTTTCTTTTAAATTTTTAAGCAACAACAAAATACTGAAACCCAAATGTGCTATTTTACTCTATCTTTTGAAATGTAGTGTGTATCCAAGTGTAGTTTTATAGTGTTATTCTACTTGTAGATGAAAGTTTTGTCAAACATTAGTTTACTGCTTATATAAAAAATAAAATAAAAATAAGAGATACTTGCCATTTATGAAAAGAACCTCTGTGTCCTTTGCAGAGTCTGAAAAAGAATAACTACCGGATATTAGCTTTCATTCTATTAAATTTAAATACTTTTTATGTACAACTATACTTATTACTAGCATCATCTGTATTTAACAGTTATGACTTACCCCAGATGCACCCGACCTTTATATGTTTTAAAATCAGATCAAGAAGCATGCAAATACAAAATAATTACTATTTAATTATCAGTCTCTTCGTGTAAGAACAGCAGTATGTTTAAGCAGCCAGTTATATCACATCCTGAATCTGCTAATCAGTTTTTAATTTTATCATTTAGTTAAACTAAATTGCAATATTAACTTTGAGTGAGAAAATTGCCATTATAGTCTTTTGATAACGTGATTAAAAGAGCCATCATACCTAATTGTGCATAAAAAGTAATGTTCACCTGCAGCTCTTTGTCCTTTTAAAGTACTTGCCAACTTGTCATGTTTTTATGTACTAACACAAGTAAGTGAGGACCTTTTCAGCGTTATTAATAAGCAAAACACTCCAGCAATGTATACATAATGAAAAATGCCTCTTGTAGATCATCCACCAGTGCATATATCTGTGTTAAAAAAATTAAATACATTCTGTGTTCAAGTACTGCAAAATAAATGAGGTTTAATAAGGCACACATAAAAGAATGGAAGTTCTGGAAAAGAAATCAAGAGCTCAAAAAAATTACTGTTAAACCTATGCACATCTGTGATGCCATACACTACTGTAATGTAAAAATGTCCTTCCTTGAGCCACAATATCATTACCCGAACACAAGCAGATTTCCAGTGATCAAAGTAAATGCTGTTTATTTTTTTAAATGCTGTTGTTTAAATGGAACTTTTATAAAATATTTAATACAGTTTCAAGCATATTTAAAACATCTCTATCAAAAGCTAATATGAGTACTTGTATGTCTGCAATCCAGAAATTGCCTTATAAGATAAACTACTTGAAAATAATCATCATTGCAACAGGTTCAGGAAAAATGAGTTAATCAAAGGATTGATGAACCAAGTTCTAAGTCACTTTTTTGTATAGTATAAGCTTACCTTGGTGAGATGACCCTTAACTCACTTTTACCAGTGGCTCTTCTCCATGATCACCAGGTCACAGTATCACTGTATTTCTCTATATCTGAACCAAAAACAAATCCTGCTTAAACTGTTTCCTTGCCAGTACATTACCCTTGCTTGTAGGATATAATGCAGTACCAAGTGCAGCTTTTACTATACAGTCATGTTAGCAGCTGTAATAAAATGCATCAGCAGAAATCAGCAACTTGTGCTAGCAAACACCATGTGAAAGGCAGTTTACTAGCTGCTGTACTAGTGAATTTGAAAAATCAAAAACTTTGTGGAGGACCAGGAAGATGTATGCTGGAGTTCTAGTAGAGTCTTGATTCTACTTCTGGCTGAACTGTGCAGCTCTGCTTCTTCCTCATGGTTATAAGTATGTCATTGTACTGGTTTTATATGGCTGTAGTTACAGTATCAGTAATCACAAGTTATGCAGAGCAGCATTTTTACCAGTGTTACAGAGATTTTTCTCCTTATCAACACTTGTGGTTTTGTGTGCACCCAAGATATTATCTAATATGGTTTACCTTTATATGTGCACACTGCACATATGTGAAAGTGGATTGTGTGAAAGGACGTTTTCGAGTTTTCGTATAGCCGAAAAAAAATGCATCGAATATGCAATGAGCAAATGCACAGTGACAGTCGCTCATTGCAGATTCGGCATTTTGGGTGCAGATTGCACTATAGTGGGGATCGGGAAATGGACCCTTTCCCCACTGTAGTGTGATCTTGGAGTTGGAATATTAAAGTGGGGGGGTGTGGGGCTTTCCCCCCTGATTACATTGTGTGTTTGACATTGGAGTTCAAAACTTAACTAATCTGCTGTTTGATTTGCTGAGTTTCGAACTTCCGTGACATTCGACATCCAGAATTCGGTATTCCAGTTCTCCCAATGGGCCGATCGACAACATGATCAACATTTCAAAGTTAAACCTCTAATATTCCTCCCATTCTCATAACAGAGCTCATGGCCAAACAGTATATACAATTATGAATCTGTGTACAAATGTTTTCAGAATAATGGGTAATATTGCTAAATTAAATTCCCATTAGTTCCATAGATACCTCATTTGTATATTTTTTCAGTTTAAACATCTTACCTTACTATAGCGTGTTTTACCTCGTACAGCATATATCATTGTACATACGTAAATACATTACCAATATTTTATTAAAAAAATAAAAATTGTACCACATTCGACTAAATGTATTTAACTGTATATTCTTATTTACCTTCATACTCATGTCTTCACATATCATATTGTTTTGTACCACTTCAGGTACCTGGGGCTTGACTGAAAAGGTTTAATGGATCAGTTCCCTACCTAGTTATCAAATAGCAATAAAATACACAAACGCAAATTTTACTTCCCAGCTCTTTTTTCAAGGCTCTTCCTTTTATCTTTTTATCTTATCTTTTAGTCTTGGTATTTGTAGTGCAGACAACTTCTCTGCAGTGAGTAAAATTGTAGACACAAAGATAATTCAGAATGGTGAGAAATTTGGACTCTGGGTCAGAGCTGTTCTTCTCTTTTGTGATGAAATTGTCTTTCTCCCAGATTGTAATAATTTCTGGTGTGCTGTTGGTGGCAAGTTGAAGGGTTTTTTTTCTTTCTTTTAGTGAGGAAACTCGTTACTAATTTCTTAATAATCAACATCACAAGTATAGGAATACCTGGCAAAACTGAAACTGTGTAGTATTCAAGTAGCTGTGGAGATTCTAGATGAAAGATGGCAAGTTCTGAGAGGCATTTCCTAAAACTTCATGCTGCATGCATTATGAAACATACAATTATGATTAGTACTTTAGTTATTTGGAGTGGCTACTGTCAAGCAGCAAGTCTTGCTGAAGGTTGCACACTCCAAGGATCTCAAACTACCCTCCCACCTTCCTGCTTATGGGGCTACATTGTGACATAATTGCTAGTCATTTCTCGATTATGGAAGAGTTTAGTACACATTTAAAGGTTATATCCACACAGTAAACAGAAGAACTTCTTTCTAAGACTTTGTGCCTGAGCATAGTTCTCATCTAAACAAAAGGTAAAAGCAGACTAAGAAAACAAAGAATGGGAAATAAGACTTTCTCATGATGGGAAATGTAGATCTATGCATCTGTCTGTGTGGAACAACATTTTTGTGTTTTAGCCTGTGACGTAGACTTTTGAATAGAGCGAAGCAACTAGATGACTGGCCAAGGCATGCCTAGCATGTCTTATGTATAGGTGAGCTAGGGTGCCATTCAGCTAGGGACACTTTTCTGGTACTTTATTTATTTACAGTGGATATAAAAAGTGTACACACATCTGTTAAAATGCCAGTTTTTTGTGATATAAAAATGAGACCACAATAAATCATTTTAAAACTTTTCCCACCTTTAATGTGCCCTATAACCTGTGCAATTCAATTGAAAACAAATCTGTTAGGGGAATACATACCAAAAAAAAAAAACGTGCAATAAGCTAGTTGCATAAGTGTGCACACCCTTAAACTAATTCTTTGTTGAAGCACCTTTTGATTTAATTACAGCATTCAGTCTTTTTGGGTACACCTGCCATCAAAGAGACTCTGATTAACCCCAAATAAAGTTCAGCTGTCCTAGTAGGATTTTCCTGATATTTACTAATTTGCCTGCTACAGCAAAAGCCATGGTTCACAGAGAGAGAGCTTACAAAGCATCAGAGGGATCTCATTGTTGAAAGGTATCAGTCAGGAGAAAGGTGCAAAAGAATTTCCACAGCTTTGGATGTACCATGGAACACAGTGAAGACAGTCATCAAAAAGTGGAGAAAATATGGGACAACAGTGATGTAAAGAATTGGATGTCCCTCCAAAATTGATGAAAAGAGAAAATGAAAACTGGTCAGGGAGGCTGCCAAGAGACCTACAGCAACATTGAAGGAGCTGCAGGAATTTCTGGCAAATACTGATTATGTACTACATGTGACAACAGTCTCCTGTATTCTCCATTTGCCTGGGCTATGGGGTAGGGTTGCAAGATGGTAGCCTTTTCTTACACAGAAAAACATCCAGGACCAGCTAAAATTTGCAAAACAATGCATCAAGTCACTCAAAAGCATGTGGGAAAATGTGTTATGTTCTGATGAGACCAAGGATGAACTTTTTGGCCACAATTCCAAAAGGTATGTTTGGTGCAAAAACAATTCTCATCCCCAAAAGAACACCATCCCCACAGTGAAGCATGGTGGCAGCAGTATCATGCTTTGGGGTTGCTTTTCTTCAGCTGAAACTGGGGCTTTATTCAAGGAGGAGGAAATTATGAACAGTTCCAAATACCAGTCACTTTTGGCTCAAAATCTTTAGACGTATGCTAGAAAGCTGAAGATGGAGGAATCTCACCTTTTAACACAACAATGACCCCAAGCATACATACAAATCAACAAAAGAATGGCTTCACCAGAAGAAAACTAAAGTTTTGAAATGGCCCAGCCAGAGCCCAGACCTAAATCCAATAGAAAATCTGTGGGGTGACCTGAAGAGGGCTGTGCACAAGACATGCCCTTGCAATCTGACAGATCTGGAGCGCTTTTGCAAGGAAGAGTGGACAAATATTGCTAAGTCAAGATGTGTCTTGCTGATACACTGTTACTGAAGAAGAATTGTTTGTGTCTTTTGGCTTTTCCCAGTTAGGGGTCACCACAGCGGAACTCCGGTCCGCTAATGATTGGTAATTGATTTTTACGTGCCGAGTTACCAGCCCTGATGCACAACCTTCAATGAAGGAGATGTCCATTCACGCATGTCTCCACGCAGAAGACGCTCTAGCTGAGAATCGAACCGGACAGCGTCTTACTGTGAGGCGACAACGCTACCACAGCACCACCACCGAATGAATGTTGTAATTAAATAAAAAGGTGCTTCAGCAAAGTATTAGTTTAAGGGTGTGCACCCTTAGGCAACCAGCTTATTGTACATTTTTTATTTTTTTTATATTTTTTCCCCTAACAGATTTGTTAGTTTTTAAATTGAATTGTACAGGTTATAGGTCACATTAAAGGTGGAAAAAGTTTTGAAATGATTTATTGTGGTTTCATTTTTTTATATCACAAAAACATGGCATTTTAACAGGTGTGTGTACACTTTTTATATCCACGATCTTTCTTTCTTTTCTTTCTTTCTTTCTCTTTCTTTCTTTCAAAGAGTGAAAACAACCTATTCTGTTTCAGTCTGTCATGACTTTTTGGAAGAGACGTACCTTTACATGCTGTAGTTTCCAAACTTTTGGCTGGGTCCCATCCTCAAGCTGCACAGTAAATCCTGATTATTTGTTCAGTTTTTGGGTGATACTCTGAGCACAAAGCCCAGAAATGTTAAAATTTATACTGATAGGAATGCCTATTATGAAAACCTAAATAGCAGTGGGGAAAAAATAATGTTGCAGTTTGGGATTGATCTCTTAGGGCAGTCTATTTAGTAGCAAGAAAGTTTTTTTTTTCTTTCAATCATCCATATATTTTGGGCAGTAGACAGTGGACTGCCTGAACTAAATGCACTTATGTAAAGTAAGTTACTGATGGTCTATTTTGGTCTGTTCTTAATAAAAAAAATGGTTTCTGGTAGATTATTGAGGTTAATCACTATACGACAGATATTTGAGTTTCAGACTGTATATCATTCAGAAAATGCATGCTAATGTAAAACTAATTATTCTAGCAATGCTCTTAGTGTATAAGAGCAAAATGTAATTTCTTTCCCTGACTTTGGGTCATTCTTCTCCGATTATGTTTTGGACTTGGCCTTGAGTCTTGGATTAAGTGGTTAGAAATTTGGTTGGAATAATTTTACTGTGACGGCTATTGGTATTGCTGAACCAGTTCATGAGCGGATATACTGTTTATAGCTATAGCCTTTGTTTTAGCTTCATTAATTTTGCATTCAAAAAAAATTAACTGTTTCAGAATGTTCCACAACAGTGAATTGTCCTTTCCTGGTTTTGTCAGGTACAAAATATCATCTGCAAATAAAACCAGCTTTCTAAACTCATGCATATTATGCAGGTGCTCCTTTATTTTCTCTTTAGCACTCCGTAGTTACTTCTCTTTTATTTCTGTGAGATTCTTCTTATTCTCCAGTACTTTAAACTTTGTCAGCTTATCTAAATATTTTGTATTCCTTCTCAGCCAGGTGTCTCTCTCTTTTATTCCTGCCCTATTTTTAAACTCCACTTTCATTTTATCCCATTCGCTAGTTGTAACGTCTGGAGTAAGTTCTATCTTCCCTAATAACTCCTGAAACATTCCTCTACCTTTCCTTAAATTCCTTTCTTTTTAACAGGTAAGTAGGGAAGTGCCAGTGTCTCATCTTTACTTCATTATTCTGCATTTTAATATTAGGAATTATTGGTGCTTGATCTGAAATAGTTATTTGATGTGTGTTAAACTTCTCAACTAAGTACACGTTTCTTTGAAGTATAGTTTCTGTCTAGTCTACCCATGTTATTGTACCTTGGGGAATATGTAAATTCCATCCCAGTTCCTACTACTGAATTCATGTCTTATATACAAAGTGTTTTCATAGATTTCTTCAGGAATCTACCCTCTTTTGTTATATTTTTCCTTCTAACCCCCCCCCCCCCAAGATACATACTTGTTGCAAATAAGATTCCAGTCCCTGTCTATGACTAATATTCCCTGCTGAGAGCTGATCATTTCACCCAAAATTTGTTAAAATTCCATAATAGCTGTTTTAAGTGAAATGTAATTGCATTCCAGCATAATCCTCATCCCTTGCCAGTAGCCCTTTACTATCATAAATTTGCCATTATTTTCTTTTGTTCTGTTCTATCTTAATTGGAGCTCCTCTAGAAATTAACATAAGTACTCCTTTTTTCCTGTGTCTCCTGTATACTTCTGAATATCCATCCTGAAATCCTTTTTTATCAAATTCACATGCTCATTTCTTTACAAGTGTGTCTCCTGTATCTCTACTATTTGCACTTGGGATTTCTTAATATAATTTTGTCTATGCCAACTAGACCATTCACATTCCAAGATGTGCAAATTGTTGCCATTATAGTAAAAAATCATTATTCCCATCTATTATATATGACTGCTTTTATAAATGCCTATTTCCAGCTTTTCAGATACATGCACCCACTAATGTTAGTCAGGTTAATCCTTTATATATTTTGTCTTCTCAACATTCGAACCTATGTCACATTTTATGTTACTTTTTGTTTAATGAAAACATCCGAGGATACCACCATAACTTAGCTAAATACAAAAACACAAAACTGTGTATCTTCAAATAATAAAGGTTAACCCTCCTAATAGGAACAATTGTCTTGAATAGACAGCTGGAAACTCTGGCCTTAATTAAGCTAATATTGAAGTTATCCATGCTAATATGCATGTTATTGCCAGTGCTTCCACTTACATTAATTACTGTATGTTCTTTTTTATCTTTATTCCCCTCACAGATGTGAACAACAATCGTCATGCTTTCAGAAAACATTAACTTTTAGCCTTGAAGAAACCAGTGTTCTGGCTTTTTAGTCTCCTATTATCAGCTTGTCTCCATGGAAACGTAAGAGGAAAAATAGTCCTCAGTTGCATTTTTCTAAAAACAAGCTGTAACATTTATTGCTAAAGGAAAACTTTTAATTATATTGAGTGTTCTGTTATTTATATGTTTCTACTTAAAATGTATTATATTAAATCCTCAATCACAGATAACACTGACTCCTATGCAGGGGTGTACGTAAATGCCCTGTATAACCACTTAAGCAACTGTATAGACTTGGCTGTAACCAACCAGATCAAAACCAGGTCCTCCCGAACAAACAAGCCACCCTGGTGGACCTCATGTTGTAAACAAATTAAATAACAAGAGGAAGAAATGAATGCCTAAGAACAAGAGGGAACTGACTCAGCAAGGGAAAAATTCCCTCCACGGCTTAAACAGACATCAGAAATCTTGTCAATTCCTCCAAAGCTAAAGTAGCATCCCTAACTAAGGATAATCACAAGGCATTCTTTAACTACATCCAGAATCTGAAAGGGAATGTCCAACTATGTGCTGAACTGGTAGTGGACTGTGGATGGTACCACTCCTGCTATATTGGAGGAAACTGCCAACATACTAGCTGACAGATTTGGCACAAACTTTACCCCCTGTCCCCACCAGCCATACCCCAAAGCATGCCTGCCACCATTCCTCTGCCAATTATCTCCAGAGAACAGGTCATATCTGCGCTGTCCAAGGCCAAAAACATGGCTTCAATGGGACCAGATGACATCAATGGTTGCCTATTAAACAATCTAAAACATGACCTAGCAGACCTACTCAGCACTGTCTTTAACCACAGCTTGAGAACTGGCTATGTTCCAGCGGAATGGAGAATAGCAACAGTAATTCCCCTGAGGGAATTCCAAAGAAGGGCCATCAACCAACTCTGGGAACTGTAGACCCCTAAGCCTAACTAGCTTGATCTGCAAGGCCATGGAAAGAATCATTATGGACCTTATCAGCAAGGACATAGGCAGTTTCCAAACTCTAGACTCAACCCAGTTTGAATTCATGAAGGATAGAGCATGCTTGTTAAACCTGGTAGACTTTTTTGATAAAGTTATCAAAGCCCAGGATGAGGGAAAGGAAGTGCATGCCACCTACCTTGACCTAGCCAAGGCATTCGACACAATCCCCCAACTCCGTTATTATAGAGAAACTCTCCTAGCTGGGAATTAACCTTTTTTGTCACTAGATGGATAGCCAGTTGGCTCACTGACAGAACACAAACTATCAAAGTTGGTGACTTCTCCTGTAGCAGTAGACCAGTCACCAGACATACTACAGGATTCTCTGTTGGGCCCTTTACTTTTTAGAATTTATTTCTCAGAAGTCCAGGCAAATGCCGATGGCATATGGCTAACCAAGTTTGCTGATGATTGCAAATTGGATGCAATCATAGAGTCCCCCAACGTTGTTAACATTTTGCAGAAAGGGTTATCACTGACAAATTATTGTTGCCAAAGCCACGGATTAAAGCTAAACACAAAAAATGCATTATTATTCCATTTGGAAAAGATGAATTCCCTGCTAAATGCACTGTTAACAGCATCCCCATAAGTTCAAACCCAGCGGTATGAGGTCTGGGTTCACAGGTTGATAGCAGTTTGAACATCGATCACCAAGTTTCACAGTAGTGAGGAAGGCTTTTTATGTACTGTAGCACATGCATCCAAATCTAGGGAAGTTATAAATCCATTGTATATTATATGATTGTACAAATCAACCTGAAAAAACCCTGCCCTTCTAAATATTGTACAGCCCCTTACCACAAATCAAAGTCTTTGCTCAACAAATAAATCTCAACTACACGTGTCCAAATCCACTAAGATGGCAGGGGACTCGCTGTTTTCTCATTATGTAACAACAAGGTGGAATTCACTACCTCGCATCATCAATATCAACACAAATACCAACCAATTCAAAATTATTCTAAAAAATGATCTTAATGACACCCTGGCTTTGTTCCTGTATTACTCCAGGCTAACTATTTTTAATAGCTTCTAGTCATACTTTTTCTTCTTCCCTGACCACCTCATAATCTATGCTCTCTGTCATGTCTAGATAATCTCTAACCTCATCTTTTTCTATCCAATTTCCTCCATGCAAACCCTTCCTCAGCTTACTTTG
Source organism: Protopterus annectens (assembly GCF_019279795.1). NCBI lineage: Eukaryota > Metazoa > Chordata > Ceratodontiformes > Protopteridae > Protopterus > Protopterus annectens. Next base: position 785,449,075 of record NC_056731.1, on the reverse strand, counting down.
AGAAACTACAATGTCTACACTATAATAAGGAATTATATCAGATGATTGTATAATACAAATGTCAGCTGTAATAGCATAAAATGTAATTTCTGGGTACTGTAAATCTTGTATATTTTTTGTATAATTTCTTGTATAAGTTTTGTATAATTTTTTTGTATACATTTTGTATAATCTCTGTATGTGGAGCTTTTTTCTCTGGGCCTCTGCTGAAAATATGTATTTTCCCAGTCGGACATTCCCAGTAAACAAATGTAAAATAAAATAAATAATCTGTACTCTGCTCTCCTCAGGCCAGTAACTGAGTACAATGCTCCCTTTTTGTGCATGTACCTAACCAGACACCTGCAACAACTGGACAGAACCCAGAAGTTTCTCACCAAGAAAATACAGGCTTCCAAATCAGAACCTCTGTGGAAAGACTGAAAGCCCTGTCACTGCACTCTGTATCCTACAGGCTGCTAAGAGTCAACCTGTGCCTGGCCTACAGGACAGTCTCTGACCTTGCCCTAATGGAAATGCTGCATATTCACAAATCAAATGGCATAGGAGTCCATCATTTTAGGGATCTTAACCTAGCCTGTGTCATGAACAGAACATGTGGAAAAGACAGGAACATCTCAGAGACTGACATTCTTCTGGAGTAAACTCCCAATTCACATGAGAGAGCTCCTCCCTGACCCTCTTCAAATGCAACCTAGATAAATGGATAGAAGACTGTAAATTCACTCTGGGGATGGTGCCAATGTTCTTCATGGACACAGGCAGTTGGTATTAACCATAGACTGTCATCTCTGTCGAAGTCTTTTAATTAACCAAGGACAATTGGGACAACCCTTGATAAACATGGCTAGGCTGTTAAGGGCTCTAGGACTATTAGCCTAGTGACCTTCTATGAACCTATGAAGCAGACATTCACCTATGCAAAAGTAAGGGAAAACATATTTGCTCTACCTATATTATGATCTGTGTACTTTTGCATCCCATTCCTCACCTCAACAACCCAAAATTACAGCCTATTAACTTAAATGTGCTTTTGTCTAGCATTTTTTTCGTTTTGCATTGTTATGCCTACATTTTGTAATACTTTACTTTAGATCTTTATCATTTACAAGAACAGCTATAAAGCATACTATTTATATCATGAAGTTTCAGATAAATACTGTTAAGAGCAGAAATTGCTTTACTTACACTTGCCTTTTTCCTTCCTCTTCTCCTCCACTCAGTGTCCTTCCAAACATTAATAACATATAAAGTAAGGCAAGTGCCTTTCAGTTCCCCACAAGTTTAATGGTCAACAAAGTCCACTCTTTCTACTTTAAATAGTTGTGTTTCATAAATGTAATTGATGCTTTGTAGTCTTGTGTTTATTCACTAATTTCTGTTTAGCTGGTCTTCCTGTTCATCTCCATCTTTCATCTCTGGATTCTGATAAAGTTTCAAGGTATTCCTGTCTCTCTTAGTCAACTCCTGTGCTTTTTTTGTCCCATTTGCCAAGCATTTTCCTTTAGAACAGTGTAAAAGGTATCACTGGTAAAGTCCCTCTGTGTGCTTTATTATCAGAAGAATGTGAAGCAGAGTCCCCTTCGGCTTGATGTCTCACTTTTTGTTGGATAAACTTGTGTATTTCCTCCTCAGCCAATTCCGCATCAAAAAATTACTTTGATCTTTCAGGAAAACACATTCTGAAGACAGGTAGAATCAGCAGCTTGAATCTCACACCTGCCTGTCATTCTCTGATTGTTGGAGTAAATTTGTTTCTCTTCTGCCTGGTGTTCAGTGGATAATCATGTTCCCCAAATACACCTATTGTCTGAACTTTTAATACTTTACTCTCTTGCCGGAGTTTTGTTAGGATCAACTCTTTCTGCTGATAGATTTACATCTTTACTACGACAGGTTTGGTGGTTTCTCATTGCCAGTTTTGGAGCATACACAGTGTGCCCTTTCAGTTGACAGTTCATGCTGTGGAATACTAGTCCATTCGCTTATTTGTGCCTTCAAAAAATTAATACAGTGTTCTCCTTCTAGTTTCTCTGGTACAACAGAAAAATCTCACATTTTCACTACATGCTCTGTCCTCTAATTCTAACATTTTTGAAACCTCTCTTATTGAACAGTCTTATACTCAGCCAGCCTTTTCTTCAGTTTGATCTTTGATTTTTGTAGTTTTATCAGCTTATCTGAATATCTGTTTAAAGCATGTTCCATTTTTCCAGCCATTAGTTGTTTGAGTTGATATACTCCTTCAGTGTTTTGTTTTCTTTAATCAACTTTGAGCGCATTTGACTTATTTTTTTCCTTTAGTCTACTGGAAGCCACGTCTTGCACCGAAGCTAGAGTTCCAACTGATTTTTGCTGAATAGCTGCATGATTCTTTCCAGTCACTGTTTTCTCTTCACCTTTTCAAGCTGATTTTCTTTGAGGCTATCTTAGTTTTTTCTTTGTTGGCATCCAGGTGGTGTACTTACTAGCCAGTAACTGAGTTTACTAAAAGTGACAAGAGTTCATGACCTTTGTCTTTTTGTTTCTTTTTTTTTCACACCAAGAGCAGAAATTAAGCCGTTTGTCAGTGTAACCATCATGGAAAGTCCCCACAGGGCTTAGACGTAGGACTATTCCTATTTTCTGTCTTCATTTATGATCTGCTGTGGAACATTTCAATTGTACTCCATATAATATGCAGGTGATATTGTGCTCATAAAGGCAAGTAGAAATACAGACTCTGTCACAAAAGATCTATAGCATGATTTTTAAATAATTAGCTAACTGATAATAAACTAGTCATAAATACCACCAAGACCAGTATCATGGCATTTGGTACACAGCAACACCTCAAAAACAACACAACCAATGTGTTACTGACCCCTTTACCAGTCACCATCTAACAGAAATACCTTGGACTACTGCATGAGCCAAATCTGACTTTCACTGCACACACCAAACTGATTACAAATTGCCAGAGCTCAGAATGTCATACAAGAAGTTCAGTTTACTAATCCATAAAGGTAGACATGCTACTGTTATTAATATACTGATCCCCAGACGAGTACAGACTACTACTCCTCATTTAAGCTTCACCTCATAATGCCACACGCCCACACCATTACAAATCACAAAAAAAGAAATACTTAGATTTGTGCATCTTGCTCATCAGAGGGAGCATCACTGCCTTTCTGTAACCAAATGCAAATAGCTGCCCATTCAAGCTGGAGACTAGTATTACTTAGTACTCTCACACAAGAACTTATTACTGTACACCTTTAAAAAGCAAGCTGTCAACATGCTATCTTAGAAACAATCTGTTGTTAGCTCAGCTATGTTTCACACTCCTCACTGAAAAAGCTTTCTAAACGTAGCACCAGGTCATTGGAAAAGCATTCTGCTGGATTTCAGATAAATAGATGACCCGCTGATTTTCTAAAAGAAACTTAATTTGCATCTAAAGAAGTTATACAAATGTCAGTACTTCCAAGATGATGACTTACTTAGCTGTGCACCCCAGCATATTTACTTCAACCCCCTTTTAGCGCTTCAAAGGACAGCTGTATATATTTTAGTACTTCTAGTCATATGCCCGGTCTTGGCAAAGGTATCAGCAGAATCGCTGCAATGCCGTAGTAAACAATGTGAGTCTTCTTAGTCTTTTTGCAGTTGCTACGACATTTGCCATAAGCAGTATAACCTGCAGTACACTTTCTCAGATTATGTATTTGTTTTACATTGTGTATTCTGTTAACTTGCCATGTACATGCATTCCATGTGATGTTATGCAATCCATTTTTAATGATTATATTATTACTGTATAACCTTGCATGATCTATTAGGCCTTGCCAAATGCAATATTACCTGAAGTACACTCTAATTGTGTATTTATTTTACACTGTGTGTTCTGTTAACTTGCCATGTACGTATATTGTATGTGATCTCATGTAATACTTTTTTAAATGATTGTATTCTTACTGTATAATCTTGCATAATCCATTAGTCTTTATATTTAAAGTATGTTGTTGACGATGTTGTACAGCTGTACCTGAATGTTTTATGTCCTTTTCTTGTGTGTGCTCAAATTGTCCTTGTGTGGTCTGGGTCATTACTGAAAGGGGACCTTGGACCAGCCTACTTACTCTGTTAATAAAAGTAAATTAATTATATTAGGAAATGGACATGTTTATGGGCTAGAACCAGGGGCCTGGTTCATTTTACTGCTATTTACTTCATATTTGTGATCCTGGCTTAAGGTGTTCATCCTGCAAACTTCTCCAGTTCCCATCAATGAGATAGCTCTGCGTTTTAAGCTTGAAGGGTTTCTAAACTTTCGTAATTAGTCCCTGTTTTGTACCTGCCATCAGGGATTGCCTTCCTCCATGAGACCTTTGCCTTTGCTGTATAGTTGATTTCGCTGCCCCTTGAACATGTTACTTCAGTGGATTGTTTCTTTTAGTACTGTCTGCCATAACTTTCACCAGAAGTTCATAACTTCCATTACATAGAGAAAGAATGATAAGTGTTTTTTTTTCTTGCTCTGATTTTAAATTTATTTTAACAGTCTAGATCTCCTTCAGCTAAGGTCTTTAATCCTATGTTAGTAATTCCAATACATAGCTGCACTGCATTTTGCCTTTTAAGTGGTTTAACTGTTTGTTTTTAAACCCTAGTTTCATTATGTACTGAATGTATGGCAGGCTAGTTAAGGACTAGTCTTTGCATTAAGGCAGTTCCAGGATAGTCCCCTCCTTGTTAAGGGTTTAATTGTTTTTCTCTCCCACATACCCTATTGTAGTTGTGTTTTTAAACCCAGAGTATCTGTTGTTGCCTGCCCCTTAATCATGATTTGACAATATAATTCCCTCCCCAATTTTTTTTTTTTTGGCCGTTGACAATAAGGACATAATTATCATGCTAAGTCTCGCACCTTAAACTGCTCACCAGGCTAAAATACCTTTGATAACATTGCTTCTGCTTGCACTTATTTTAGTATTCAATTAGTGAGGTTTTTTTGTTTTGTTACTATAATTAGTTTACTGTTTCTTGCTGGTGGCAGAAGGAGGTTTCCAGTTGTGTTGTTTTGTAGTGAATTTTAAATGCTCAGTAGAAAGTCCACTCAAACATTATCCTAAAAACTCCAAGCAGTTATAGTTACCTCTGCCCCTGCAGTCATTCCTCTTGGTATCACAGACCAGGACTTCCCCACCTATTCTGTAGTCAGTCTGATTGAGATGGGTATCTTGATACAGTGTTAAGTTTTGTCTCATGGTGCCTTACAATCATCTGTTACTCAAAAAGCATATCCCATTATATGAGAGATGTGCATCTCTAATATCCTTGAGACAAAAATCTAATGCACAGTAAATTCAGACACCGTAGTCGCCAACAGTACACCACACATCACACCTCTCCAAGGTCATCACAATACACATAATCCACCATATGCTGAGATTGTAAAGATTAATTTGCCTAAACCTCAAAGACCTCTAAAATGGAACATAGGCACCAAGCACCTCAGCAGGTTAAGCATACCTCCTCATATAGCACATGGAGTCCCAAAGTCGCAGATGCTGAGCCCATAAAGCAGGCATCAACTCAACAAAACATTATTGTTATAGGTGACTCCATTGCAAAACACACAGATGTTCCTGTTATCAGGCTGAACAAGGAAAGAGTGATGGATAGTTGCTTGTCTGGTGTCAGGATCTGACAGATGATGCATGCACTCATACTTGAACAACAAGTAGCAGTATGACTCTATCATAGTTCATGTCAATGTCATGATTTAAGGTGTACCTTCCTGGATTATATGAAGAGAGGTATAATGGAGCTCTCAGACTGTGACCAAGTCAGGTATGAGCCTATGATTGAACAACATTCTACCTTCTCCAAGGATGCTGGTGCTATATGAGCCAAAAATAATTGCTAAAAATAGTTGGCTTTGTTTTTGGTGTCATTCAAAGGGGGTCCAGTATGTGTCAGACTGGGAGTATACATACCAGATTTTTGAAGAATATCCAGATTTTTTCCTCATGTTTTTGGCCCGTTTCCCTTATTTTTTCTGGCAAATGGATTGATGCTGTAAAATAATGACAGACATTTGAATTTCAAATGTCATATCCTTCAGAAAATTCATGCTAATGGAAACTCTGGTATTGTAACAACTTGCTAAGTTTATAAGAACAATATTTAAAAATTGTCTCTAGTTTTTGGCCTTTGTCCCCCCATTATTTATGCCTTTGCCCAGATTTCTTGTGTGAAGAGGTCAAGAGGTATGGGAGGATGTGGTAGACAGACCACACTGCTTCAGTGAGGATGGCCTGCTTTTGTTCCCTCTAGGGTTTTGAGTGTTGGCAAAGACATTATCTACCTCAGTAGTACCTCTTTTAGGCAATGGCATTCTGCTAAACCTACTAACATAATGAAACAAGCAAAGGAAAATATGAAAGTGTTTACTGATCAATGCTAAGAGCTTAAACAAGAAACTCCACTCATAAGCTTTTCTCATCCTGGTGGACATTGCTGTCTGTGTAGGGACTGAGAAATGGTTTAAACAAGCAGAGAGCCCTCTGGTTGTACAGGACTAAAACACCTTCCACATATTTAGATTGGCTACTGCACAAGAGAGGAAAAAAGTGGAGGTGTCTCATCAAGGCTGGTAAAGCAGCATGATTGCACTACAGTTTCTTCAAGTCCAAGTAACCATTAGAAAGGTCCCATGCCATATAGCAGCCAGCTATAGAACTTAAAACTCCCTCTATGACACAAAGTCACAGCACTTGTCTACAGGAACTAGAACCATTTAATATTAAACCCAATACCATTTCTCTAGGTGGTCCAAACTATCCAACAATGGACTGGGATACCTACACTACTACCACCAGTGTATAAGCACAGAGATTCCCAGACTATGTGAATATAAATGCACTGGAACCATTAGTTAGAGTACCCACCAGGGAGAGTAACATCTTGGATCTTATCCTTACTAATATGGGACCTTCTGTAATCTGTTTTAAAATAAAATTGAAACCGAGGATCCCTTTCATTCAAAGTATCTTTAGAGATTTCTTTAAGAAAAATAAAATACCTGCTCCTAAGTGATACCTTGGCAAGCTTCAAATCCTCACCAAACCCAATTAACTCCACTGAATAAGTAGAGATGTACACCACCAAACTATACCATCATGTAAATGGTTGCATAGATGCATCTCTTCTCCATAGGAACAAGTGCAGGGCAAACCCCAGAAACAGCCCCACATGGTGGAACCATAGTATCAACAAAATTTATAATAAAATAAAAATAATTTTGACTAAAAGTAAGAAGAGTAATTCCCATAATGTTACAGCCCTTGTCACTGAAATAAACAACACAGGAGCTTAATAAAATAGACCAAAGCCACGTTTCAGGCTAAAATAGCTACCCATGCCAATGAGAATCACAAGGCATATTTCAGCTGTGTTTGTAATCTCAAAAGCATAAATGCTCTGAGCTGATTGCGTTTAATGTCAACTACACTGTGGCTAAAGATATAGCAAACCTGCTCGCTAATAAATTTAGCTGGAACTTTACCCCTCTCTCCCATCTGCCTGTCTCTGAAGATGTACCCAAAACTGTCTTGCCTCCAGCTAGCATACAAGAACAAGTCCTACAAGTGCTATCAAAAGTTAAAAATACTGCATTGATGAGTCCCAATATCCTTGAGTGCATCTTAAATAGCATGAAGCATGATTTAGCCACACGTCTGACATAGTACAAAACCAGTATGGAGGTTGAAATTGAACAAAGTGAATGGAAAACAGCTACAGTCATTCCCTGCATAAGGGAGAACCTTCCACAGCCCTGTGCAGTTACAGACTGATAAGTCTGACCAGTGTCTTATGCAAAGCCATGGAAAGATTTGCCATTACACTAATAAAGCAGAACTTAGGGAACCTCCAGACACTGAACCGTTTGGATTCATCAGGGGCAGGTCATGCTTACTCAACCTGGTAGATTTTTTGAAAATGTCACTAAAACAATGGATGAAGGCAAAGCAGTACACACCACATACCTCAGCCTGGGTAAAGCTTTTGAGACAACTCCCCACTCAGGCATAGTAGAAAAGCTAAATAAAACTGGGAGTAAACCCCTGTGTCACACCCTGGATTGCCTACTGGTTCACAGGATGCAGGAAATCAAAATAAGTGAAGTTACCTCCACAGAGAACAGTCACAAGTGGAGTCCCCCAGGGTTCTGTGGTGGGACCTTTCCTGTTAGCCATCTATTTTTCTGAAGTAAAAGCAAATGCCAAAGGCCTCTGGCTGACTAAGTTTGCAGATGACTACAAGGTAAAAACAATCATTGACTCCTCAAATGACTTGGCCATCTTGCCGGAAGGTTTGTCCCCAATAAATAACTGGAGCCAAAATCATAGACTGAAACTAAATGCCAAACAATGCAAAATTGTATCCTTTGGGAAGTCATCCAGCCCAGAAAACCACCTCATTAACAAGATGCCCATAAGCGTTGACCCAGTTGTTTGGGATTTGGGAACTTATATGGATAGTGTGACCTAACATTTGACCAACATGTCTCCATTGTTGTAAGAAAGTCCTTCTATATTGCACAGCTTATAAACAAAAGGGATTGTGTCTCGATCAAGAGATGTCATTGTCCACCACCTTTACTAAACCCTCATTAAGCCAGTCATTGAGTATAATGCTCCCTTTGGCATGTAGCTGTCCAAATACATGTGGTAACTGTAACACCCACATAGATACCGTACTTAAAGGATACAAGACCTAAACAACATGTCTTATGTGGACCAACTCAAACCCCTGTCATTATACTCTGTATCCTACAGACTGCTAAGAGGTGACCTGTGCCTAGCATAGCATAAAAGGCATCTTCCGACCTAGTACTGGTGGATTTACTGCACATCAGCAAGTCAAATGGCATCAGAAATACTCAGTCTAGGGATCCAAACTTCTTTTGCAACATCAACAGAACATTTTGAGGGTCAGGTACATCTTTCAGAGGATACTGCTGCTCTGGAATAGACTCCCCATCCACCTAAAATAAAATAAATCCTTGTCCATATGAAAGCATAACTTGAATCTATGGATGGGAAACCAAATTTATCCCAAGACTGCCCCCTGTACTACGAATGTTAGAGGCACCTCCTCAATACTTTATCCCACACATGGGTCCCTTCAAATTATCTATGGTATGATCACAGTTGTTGTTGGGGACAATATATAATTATCGACCATGAGATGGGCAAGGGCAATCTAACATCAAATGGTATTGATTAATTCAAGTACCAAAAGGAAAATTGGCTAGGTTTAAAATTGCCCTCGAGCAACTAGGCTAGTACTTAAATATGAACCTACAAAATATTATCAAGCAAGTGAAGAATTATGAATGGACTTTGTTACTGATCAATTGAGTGCTAAAGAGGAACAATCAAATTTGTCTGAATGGTGATTACAGATAAAATGTAAAACAAGCTTCCTGTATGGAAATATATCTGCTACCAGGAGTAGGAGATAATAGCCGTTCTAAGCTGTGAAACTGTTTTCTCAAAAACTGATTTAGTGTTTGTTCTCAAGATGCATTCTTTAATGAAGATGTAATAAAATTACAATTAATACAAGCAGAGTGTGTTTTTGTTTATAACAGATTACCATTTGGAAGAGTTCAGTACCTTCCATTTTTGAAAGAAATATGGAAACCTATTAAAGATTTTAACAAAGCTGTGTACCTGGATAATTTATTGGTCACCAGAAAGAGGAAAGACAAAGTATTGCACAAATTGAAGATTATGGTCGGAGAGCAAAAAAAAAAAAAAGTCCAAATGTGTGGTTATGGTAAGTCATGGATATAGTACATTGGACACTTACTACAGAAAAAAGGATGCATTCTACAGCTGAGATGGTAAAGACAATTCACAACATAACCCCCCCCCCCCCCCAATCATTGATGCAAAAGCATTGTCAGCATTTGTTCATTCAGTAAACTACATTGGGAAGTTTGTGCCAGATCAGAGTAGAATGCCTAGCATAGTATTTGTCACCTTGCAAAAACTCACTAAATTCCTAAACCTAATTATTACTGGTAGAGAAGACAACCCACTACCACTAGTAGCTGAACAAAAGTAACTAGGATCACTTTGGACCCTTTTCTTCCATTGGCCAAGCATGTTGACAATATTTTTAGCAAAACAATCCACCAACTAAAACTGTGCTATAGAATCTCAAATTTAGATTTTTTTGTATTTTTGATCAGCTGGTGATCAGTGGTTTTTTTTGTTTTTGTTTCAGTGTATTGTCATACATTCAGTTTTAACATATGACTATTGTTTGAATGTGTACCTTAATTGTACGTATGGGTAAATAGGGTTTAATACTTAAGGTGTTTACCTCACAGATACAAGGTTATTGTTGTGTCTTTCGGCTTTTCCCGGTTAGGGTGGCCACAGCGGAACTCCAGTCCGCTAATGATTGGCAGTAGATTTTTACATGCCGAGTTACCGGCCCTGAAGTACAACCTTCAATGAAGGTACGCCCATTCATGCATGTCTCCACACAGAAGACGCTGTAGCTGAGAATCGAACAGGACTACATCTTACTGTGAGGCGACAATGCTACCGCAGCACCACCACTGCAGTATACCCCACAGATACAACGTACAGCTTTTAATTCTCACCCTTCATAGGAAGCTACTAAACTATTGGCTCTGAGGCCCTAATAAGCCTAGCCAAGAGTTTAGCCCATGCATAGACAAATCGGCACTTGATGCCCCTGTCCAGCATGGAACAAGGGTGGAATCCTAGGGATATATTTTCTATTTCCCATCAAGTTATCCAGATTGCGCATAAAAAGGGGTAAAGAGGTACTCTGCTTGATGTGGAGAGGGAGTCTATTCCATAGATGGGGGAGTCTCTGGGACACAAATCTGTCCTACCAGTAAGTCCTATTGATGTCACAGACCATGTTGAGACCACGTGTGTGGGTTACTCGAGTGGTGCTTGACTTGTGGATATGCAGAAATCCTATCAAGGCGGGGTCTGAGATCGCCTTGTATGCCAGACAGAGGTCACCTTTGAGGAGTCTGTAGGAAACAGAGTAGATGAATAGGGCTTTTAGATAATGTATGTATGGTAGATTTTTGAGGCCCTGGATCCTCCTGGTGAGGAACCTCTGTGGTCTCTCCAGCTGCTGCATGTGCTTTGCGAGGTGCATGCCAAATGGGGCATTGTACTCAATAATGGGCCTTATAAGGGAAAAATACAGAGATGTTATGACCTCCTTGTCTTTGGATGAGATACCCTTATACTTATGAGGTGGGCCGTGTTGAAAGCTTTCCGTACAATGGCAACAATATGGTGGTCAAAAGTCAGGCTGCTATCAGTTTGGGTGCCCAAATCCCTCATGACTGACTGCATGCTTAGAATGTTATTAATGTGATAATTTGTGGGGACATCTGTCTCCCCAAGGGGATGGTGATGCATTTTTTTTGTATTCAGCTTGAGGCCATGTTTCTGGCACCAGTCATTTGTTTGGGTGAGACCTTCTTGGAGGATGTCCACGTCATTAGGGGAATTGGTGACAGCTCCCAACTTGCAGTCAGCTGCAAACTTGGTCAGCCATAGCCCACTGGTATTGGTCTGTACCTCAGAAAAGTATATCCCAAATAACAGAGGTGCAAGACCGAACCCTGGGGTAAGCCACTCGATACGGGTCTACTGCTTGAGGTGGCTTCCCTTATTTTGACTAGGTGGGTTCCATCAGTGAGCCAATTGGCTACCCATCTGGTAACATACGGATTGATGCCTATTTGAGATAGTTTATTATGCCCGAGTGGGGAATGGTGTCTAAGGCTTTGGCCAGGTCAAGGTAGGCAGTGTGCACCGTCTTTCCATCATCCATGGTTTTGATGACTGTCTCAAAAAGTCAACCAAATTTAACAGACATGACCTCCCCTTGATGAAGCCAAACTGTGAGATCGAGTGTTTGCAGGTTGCCAGTGTCCTTGTTAATGAGGTCCATGATAATCTGTTCCATGGCCTTGCAGATCAGGCTAGTTAGGCTGATGGGTCTATAATTTCCCAGATCAGTGGACGCTCAAACTTTGTGTAAAGGGATGACAGTGGCTGTCTTCCACTCCGCTGGGACAAAACTGGTACTCAGGCTATAGTTGAATAGGGCGCCATTGAAAAGGAAAATGGCTACGCTTAAAATGTCCCACAAGGACAGCTAGCTTAGTACTTGGCTATGAACCTATATCACTTGCAGTTATAATTGAAATAAAATACAAATGTATCTACTTTATTACTATATTATGTACAATTCTGTATGTTCTTCAGTGTGTGGATATATAAATTTCTGTTTCTGTCTTGCACCATGGTGCCTGGGTTGTGACTGAAAAGGGTCTATCGACCCAGTCACTCACCTGGTTATTAAACTTAAATACAACTAGTGTCTTGTAATAATCTCTTTTGAAACATAGGATGAAACATTTTTTTATACATATAAACACTGCTGCTCCTTTTGTCTGTTTTCAGTATGAAATATTTACCAAAAGGCGGACACAAATTGCTCTTCCCCTTTTGGCAGTTCTTTTCCTCTTTGGAAGCCTATTTCTTATTATTTTTTTTGAAAATGTTTTTTGCTCTTTACTTGTGTCACTGCATTTTACTTCAGCATGTACTTTTACATTTCCCAACTTCTCATAATTATTACAGTTTACTTCTTTAAAGTTTGTCTTGTTGACTTTGATGTTTTTTTTATTATTATTATAAGTACAACACATATTTTACCTCTCTGTTATTTGTCTGAATGTCATCTTTATGCACTGTGTCAACAGGGACCTCATGTTTTTGCCAATGTTACATTAAGAGCAATTCTGAATGCTCTTAGAAATGTTAAATTCTATTCAGATAGCAGTTTCCTTTGACAAGCTGCTATGCAAATACTAGTAATAAGTGGGTTCTTCATCGAAATATGAACCAAATTCACAATTTGTTGCACATTGCTTCATCTTGGCTGCACACTGCTTTACAGTTTCATTGACCATCTGTATGCACTGATTAAGGCAAACTCCATTGTTATCCGTGCTTTGAGTCGAGAATATCCCTTCAGCATTTCTGCAATTTGCTTGTAGTGTTTATTGTTTTGGTTCTGTGACTGAACCAAGTTCTGCAGCAACTCTTACATGGAAGTGTGTATCAAGCTGAGTTTCGGACTCTGTTCTTTCATTGGCCTCTTATGAAAAATTGTTCAGTTCTTCCAGTTCTTTCCACATATGCTGACCAAAACAGCTCCTCGTGGTGTCCAGCAGAGTTCCTAGAGCAGCAGAGACCAGAAAAGACAAACTTTCCAGATTCTAAGTATTTTTTTCTGCATTTTCGACTTTTTAAGCCTTTCGATTGCTATTTCTGCCTGTTTTATTATGCTATTACCTGTTTTTACTGTTTTTAATAGCTTGAATTGTTTGTTGCACTTGCTTGTTTAAGTTTTGCTTAAAAGTTAAACAACAGGCTAATACACTCAAGTGTACTAGCTTTTGATAGCATTTAGTCGAAAAACACAGCATTTATTGTATTTTCTGCCTATCTGAAAAAAACTTGAAAAAATCAAAAAAAAATACTCTTGTTTTCCATACTTTCCTAATAGTTTGTTCCAGTGATCAGATTTTGCTGATCCCTGGGCTTTGTCTTAGTTCCTGTTTTCTCCATTTTCCTTGTTTGGTCAAGCGGTAGTTTCTTTACTCACTAGTGGGAGTAGGGAGTACTGAGTTGCCTGTTTGTCCTCAGAGGAGTGGTTTAAGGCAGTAACTTGTAGTTTATTGGCCATTTTGGGTCATTTCCTGTCTTTTCCAGCACCCTGCTATAAAGCACGCTTTGGCGGGCTTTTCTGGCTATAGAGAACTCAGCACAGCTCCTCGTGGTGTCCAGCAGAGTTCCTAGAGCAGCAGAGACCAGAAAAGACAAACTTTCCAGATTCTAAGTATTTTTTCTGCATTTTCGACTTTTTAAGCCTTTCGATTGCTATTTCTGCCTGTTTTATTCTGCTATTACCTGTTTTACTGTTTTTAATAGCTTGAATTGTTTGTTGCACTTGCTTGTTTAAGTTTTGCTTAAAAGTTAAACAACAGGCTAATACACTCAAGTGTACTAGCTTTTGATAGCATTTAGTCGAAAAACACAGCATTTATTGTATTTTCTGCCTATCTGAAAAAACTTGAAAAAAACAAAAAAATACTCTTGTTTTCCATACTTTCCTAATAGTTTGTTCCAGTGATCAGATTTTGCTGATCCCTGGGCTTTGTCTTGGTTCCTGTTTTCTCCATTTTCCTTGTTTGGTCAAGGGGTAGTTTCTTTACTCACTAGTGGGAGTAGGGAGTACTGAGTTGCCTGTTTGTCCTCAGAGGAGTGGTTTAAGGCAGTAACTTGTAGTTTATTGGCCATTTTGGGTCATTTCCTGTCTTTTCCAGCACCCTGCTATAAAGCACGCTTTGGCGGGCTTTTCTGGCTATAGAGAACTCAGCACAGCTCCTCGTGGTGTCCAGCAGAGTTCCTAGAGCAGCAGAGACCAGAAAAGACAAACTTTCCAGATTCTAAGTATTTTTTCTGCATTTTCGACTTTTTAAGCCTTTCGATTGCTATTTCTGCCTGTTTTATTCTGCTATTACCTGTTTTTACTGTTTTTAATAGCTTGAATTGTTTGTTGCACTTGCTTGTTTAAGTTTTGCTTAAAAGTTAAACAACAGGCTAATACACTCAAGTGTACTAGCTTTTGATAGCATTTAGTCGAAAAACACAGCATTTATTGTATTTTCTGCCTATCTGAAAAAAAAACTTAAAAAAAACAAAAAAAATACTCTTGTTTTCCATACTTTCCTAATAGTTTGTTCCAGTGATCAGATTTTGCTGATCCCTGGGCTTTGTCTTGGTTCCTGTTTTCTCCATTTTCCTTGTTTGGTCAAGGGGTAGTTTCTTTACTCACTAGTGGGAGTAGGGAGTACTGAGCTGCCTGTTTGTCCTCAGAGGAGTGGTTTAAGGCAGTAACTTGTAGTTTATTGGCCATTTTGGGTCATTTCCTGTCTTTTCCAGCACCCTGCTATAAAGCACGCTTTGGCGGGCTTTTCTGGCTATAGAGAACTCAGCACAGCTCCTCGTGGTGTCCAGCAGAGTTCCTAGAGCAGCAGAGACCAGAAAAGACAAACTTTCCAGATTCTAATTATTTTTTTCTGCATTTTCGACTTTTTAAGCCTTTCGATTGCTATTTCTGCCTGTTTTATTCTGCTATTACCTGTTTTTACTGTTTTTAATAGCTTGAATTGTTTGTTGCACTTGCTTGTTTAAGTTTTGCTTAAAAGTTAAACAACAGGCTAATACACTCAAGTGTACTAGCTTTTGATAGCATTTAGTCGAAAAACACAGCATTTATTGTATTTTCTGCCTATCTGAAAAACTTGAAAAAAACAAAAAAAAATACTCTTGTTTTCCATACTTTCCTAATAGTTTGTTCCAGTGATCAGATTTTGCTGATCCCTGGGCTTTGTCTTGGTTCCTGTTTTCTCCATTTTCCTTGTTTGGTCAAGGGGTAGTTTCTTTACTCACTAGTGGGAGTAGGGAGTACTGAGTTGCCTGTTTGTCCTCAGAGGAGTGGTTTAAGGCAGTAACTTGTAGTTTATTGGCCATTTTGGGTAATTTCCTGTCTTTTCCAGCCCCCTGCTATAAAGCACGCTTTAGCCGCCCGATTTAGCGCGGAGTTGCCACTGTTGCACACTAGGGCAGCGCCGGTTAAGCAGGTTTAAACTATTCGGGCTACCTAAAGTCCACTCTTCAAATTTTCCCTTAAAACTACCTTCCTCGAACTATACTACTGATCTAATCAGCATATCCTATAACTAAAAAGATCATCTCTACTTGACTCCAAGTAGACTATTCTCTATCTGTTAAACCTAGCACTTGCTCCTACAGTACTTATTACCTTGATACGGCACTCTTTATAGATAGCACCCCAAAAAGGCAAACCCCCATTTCTCGGTCACCCACGTCCCCCGGAATCTCTTTTAAAGTTTTTTTGTCTAGTCCTTCTAGCATGTCGAGGGATCAGTTGCTAGTGTCCTCTCCTGCTCAGCTGGTGAACCTGGGAATATTGAGGCAATGTTACAATTGCCTCATGTACACAGACAACCCTCTCCTCCTCCCACAAAACACAAATACATGCGAGAGATGCAACTATACGGCCAAACTGGAGGCTGAGCTCTCTCAACATAGGACTGGCAAGACCAGTCAGGAGGAAAAGGTTACCACACACACTATAGACCCAGTCTCACATAGTACCATCTCAACCTCAAATCATACACATAAACACACAAAGACATACTCGGAGGCTCTGATCAAAAACTACCAAAACAGCAGAGGCCACCAAAGCAGACACCCAAACAACCACCACCTCAGAACACAACACCTGCAACACATAGACCTCACAGTCAGAGTGTCAAACAGTCACAGCCCTTAAGGCCAAACACAATGCCAGACACACTAGTCATTGGTGACTCCATAGTCAGACACACTGACGTCCCGCTCACCAGACTGAGTAAGGAGAAGGTCACAGTAAGCTGCCTGTCGGGCGCTAGAATCCGCCACATAACGCATGCACTCAGGTCTCTCAACAGCAGGTACAAATACGACTCAGTCATTGTCTACGCTGGTGTAAACGACCTGAGACGTACCTCCTTGGACTACATGAAAAGAGACATTGAGGAGCTCTCTGATTATGTAGCCCAGGCAGGTATGACCCTGACCCTGAGCAGTATCCTACCTTCACCAAGAACGATGCCACAATACAGAGATAAGATGATCAGCTTTAACAATTGGCTTAAACTCTGGTGTCATTCAAAGGGGATCCAATGTCTGTCTGACTGGGATGACATGCTGGACAAGCCACGCTGCTTCGCAAGGGACGGCTTGCACCTGTCACCCCTGGGATTCCGGATATTGGCAAAGGCTCTTGCCACCCCATAGTGGCTTTATTAGGCATGGCTCAAATTCAAAACCTACCACCCTAGAACACAAAAAGGAAAAAACTAAGGGTAATGCTGCTCAATGCCAGAAGTCTAAATCTCAAAATGCACGCACTCGAGGCCCTTCTCAGTATGGAGAACATTGATGTCTGTGCTGTGACAGAAACCTGGTTCAAGGCTCCTGAGAGCACCCCAGCACTATCAGGTTTTACCTCATATCATGCGTTCCGGCCCCAAAATCCGGAAAATACCAAGAAAGGAGGGGGGGTATCCATATTCATCAAGGACACCCACACCTCCAGACTGGTGGCAACGCGCGATGCATCGGAAACCATCCAGGTGCAATTAACCATAGGCAAGACTGCTCTGCAAATTGTAGCATGTTACAGGCCACCCTCACAAACTCAGGAACCTCACATGGCCTTCCTGAAAACACTAGAGGGATAAATGTATCACCAAACACCATCATACTAGGTGACTTCAATTACCCTAATATAGACTGGGTACACTACTCAAGCCCAAACACCCTAGCCCAAAAGTTCCTGGAATTCATAAACTCAAATGCCATGGAACAACTAGTCACCATCCCCACAAGAGGAGAAAACATACTTGATCTCATCATCACGAACATGGGAGCACAATGTTCAACACCGAAGTATACCCCTCACTGGTGAGATCAGATCACAACTAATCTCGCTGGAGGTCCTCATCCCACCCCACCTGAAATAAAAAGACCACAGTAAAGAACTTCTCGAAGCCGACTTCACACTTCTAAAGACTAGTGTGGTCTCCTTTAAGGCCCCGAGCCATGGAAAACAGTACTCAAGCCGCTGAATCACTTACAAATGCCTTCTACCAGCACCTGCAGGACTGCATGGATAAGGCAATCCCAAGAAAACAAAGACTCTTTGTACCAAAGGCAAGCGTCCAGTCTGGTGGACCCCAGCCATAAACAAACTCTACAACAAAAGGAGGAAGCTACTACAAGATAGAGCAAAATCCTTAAAAGGTAAGACACCCTTGATCACTATAAGTAAAAACTAAGAGCTCTCATAAAATCATCCAAAGCAAATTTTGAGAGAAAAATAGCTAAAGACTCAAAAGACAATCATAAGGCCTTCTTTAGCTATGTTAGAAACCTGGGAGGAAACTCCCAGATATGTTCAGAACTAGTTCAAAATGATGTGAAGATTACTGATCCTACAGACATTGCCAACATACTGGCTGACAGGTTCAGTGCAAACTTCTTCCCTCCCCAAAGGAGAGATATCTATACCAAGCGATTGCAGCCCCCAAACATCTCCAACGCCCAAGTGAGAACTGCTCTCTCCAAAGCAAAAAACGCAGCATCCATGGGACCTGATGGTGTCCCCGGCTGTGTGCTCCGCGAACTCAACGAGGAATTAAACCCACAGCTAGGACAACTGTTTAATCATAGTCTTACCTCTGGATACGTACCCAGGGAGTGGCGCACTGCAACTGTGGTCCCACTTCACAAAGGCGGTGCCTCCACCGACCCTGGAAATTACCGGCCCATCAGCTTGACAAGCCTTATCTGCAAAGCCATGGAGAGGATCATATTGGACCTCATAAATAAAGACATAGGGAATTTGCAGACTTTGGATCCATCCCAGTTTGGCTTTGTCAAAGGCAGATCATGCCTTCTAAACTTGGTTGACTTTTTCAAACAGTCACCAAAGCCATTGATGAGGGAAAGGCAGTCCATACAGCCTACCTCGATCTGGCGAAGGCCTTCGATACAATACCCCACTCGGGTATCATTGAAAAACTCATCAGCTTAAATGTTAACCCATACATCACAAGATGGGTTGCAAACTGGCTGAGTGACAGAACACACAGGGTCAGAGTTGCTGGCACCATGTCAGACTCAAAGCCTGTCACAAGTGGTGTACCACAGGGCTCAGTCCTGGGCCCACTCTTGTTTGGCATCTACTTTTCCGAAGTACAAGCAAACACAGGAGGGCTATGGCTGACAAAGTTTGCAGATGACTGCAAACTGGGCGCCATAGTAGAAAACACATCTGACACAGATATCCTTCAGAAGGGTCTCACAGAAACGGATAACTGGTGCCAGAACCATGGCCTAAAGTTAAATGCCAAAAAATGCATAGTCATACCCTTCGGGAAAAACAAGGTTACCCCTAGCTACCAAATAGGTGGCAATCCACTGAGCACAGAAGAAGTTATCAGGGACCTGGGGACCCAAGTTTATAGTAGTCTGTCATTCGACACCCATGTAGCCAAAGTAGTTAGGAAGACCTTCTACATTGCCCACCTTATCATGAAGGGATTCTCATCTAGATCAAGGGAGGTCATAGTCTCCCTATACTCATCACTCATCAGACCAATGATTGAGTACAATGCCCCATTCGAATGTATCTGACCCGACACTTGCAGCAGCTTGAGAGGCCACAAAGTTCCTCACCAAAAGGATAAAGGGTCTCAAACATCTGTCCTATGCTGCCCGACTGAAAGAACTCCAACTCTATTCAGTCGCCACCGCCTGCTCAGAGGTGACCTTTGCCTAACATACAAGGCCATGTCAAACCCAGATTTGATGAATATGCTTCACCTCAAAAAATCTAGATCCGTCAGAGCCACAAGGGCGGGAGACTTAAACCTTGACACGGCTATTAATAGGACGTGCTGGAGGGATAGATTCATCACCCAAAGACTCCCTATGCTGTGGAACAAAATCCCGGTATATGTGAGGCAGAGCACCTCGCTGGCCTTGTTCAAGAGAAATCTTGACCAATGGATGGGAGATCGCAGCTATACCCCAGGGATTACCTCAGTGTCACTGCTCGACGGAGGCACAGCAAAATAATGGGTATAGTTCCCCATACTAAAGGGGTGGCGTAAGCCACAAAACTATGGGCTAGGCTTGTAAATGCCCTCGGGCAGATAGCCTAGTATGAACCTATGAACCTATATAATGTTTCAGTTCTTCCCATTTGTGTCATCTTCAGCGTACTGTGAATACTCTGCTTAGCTTATTAACATTGTCTGTCTGATCTGCTATATTGAAAAGGGAGAAATTAGGAGATTGTGCATACTGTTTTAGGCACACTTTATTATTTAAAGTCACTCTCATACACAAAATTTATGGTGCAGCCTGACACACGTTTATGGATGTTAATTACTAATAAAATGCTTAATAGCAAAGCTCAGTGTGCCACAGTAAATCTGTTAAAGTGAGAGAAGTTGAAATGCTGTAACATTTCTTCTTTATATTTTTTTGTTGCTGTTTGGAAAATGTCTTGGTATCATCCGTTAATGTTCCCATGTAGATTTCAAAAGTCATACATTCGCTAACATTTTACAAACTTCAGTCTAGATTCACATTGGTTAAGTAATTGGTAGTAATATGTTATCATTCTTTCAGTATTTTGGAACTCTGCAAGTAAAATGACTACTGAATGTGTGCATATTGTACTTAATATACATTTCTGATTAAATAAAGAACAATAGCTTTATCTGTATACACAGTTAAACATGTAAGACTTCTGATTTTAATTGGTGCCGTCAATTTAGAAAACTCAACTCAGCTGACCTTGGTAATAAGAGGTGAGAATGAAGAAATTAACATACTTTTATCTTTATATCAGAATGAGATGGTGTGAGGTCTTTTACACCTAAAGCATACAGTACTTAGAAACAACAATAGAGCCTTCAGAACACTAGAAAGGTCAGCGCAGAGAAACATGTTCTGTTGTGCCACATCTGTTCATAGGGGAAAACTAACAGAATGAGACCAAAGAAAGAAAAGTAAAGTTCAAAAGCATTAAAAATGAAAGAAGAGAGTACTTGTCACAATATTAGTATGGAAGCAAGGAGCAGGCTAGGTGGCAGATATGATCAACCATTAGTGTTACTAAGAAATAAAATGGTGGCCTTCCACAAAAAGAATAGTATTACCTGCCACCTCTGTATATCTGATTATTATTGTAAGATTGCTGCCCTTTCTGCATTTCATTGAGATGCCCTTATTTATTGCTGTGTATAGTTGAAAGTGTTGGGAAGGGATAACTTGGTGCTTTGTGATTGCATGGACACAAATCTGGAAGACTTTAAAGAGAGAAGTGGCCAAATGGATGATGATGATGAGGAGGAGTGATGATTTTACAGTTTCTCCTGCATGGTTTTAGTGTTTTCCCCATTTAGTTCTATATGGGGACATAAAATATGAACATACATTTTGCAGAGATAGACTGGCCTTATGTGGTGACATTTATGACACTCTACCCACAATGGTGCAATCTGTTCATCTTTTTAGGAGAAGTTTTGATTTGGAACCTTTATATATTTGGAGTGGGCCACCTAAGTAGTTACAGTTTACTTTAAATACACTGAGACCTGAATTGTTTTCATACATCCTGAAATACCACAAATAATGTTG
Organism: Protopterus annectens; assembly: GCF_019279795.1. NCBI lineage: Eukaryota > Metazoa > Chordata > Ceratodontiformes > Protopteridae > Protopterus > Protopterus annectens. Next base: position 785,427,653 of record NC_056731.1, on the reverse strand, counting down.
CCACCAACAAGGTTGGTGAACCTGTGGTTCCACAACACCTGTGGAATTCATCTTTTCAGACCACTGCTCTCAGAATAAAGTTTTCAATGCACTATACTTACTGAGCCCTACAGACATGTCAAACTCTTTTCTCAAGAATCATGGAAAAAGCTAAAAAGTATAGGAGGGCAAAGGACCAAAATAAGTGAAAGTTATTTTCTTTATATAGTTAGAAACTTACTGTAATAACAGGCTTTGCATCAGTGTGCTTTTTTAAATGGCTCGAGTCTGAAAAGCAAATGTCTGCCATGATTATTTAGTGATTGCAATACTCATCGATTTGCTAGCAAAACCACAAACTTTAAGGAACAGACCAAAATATGAAGCACACAATTTGACATTTTGTGAAATGAGAGACATTTGAGAGCAACTTAATTTCTTCCTTTTAGCCTGTCTATCCCAGTCACTTGATTCAGCTTGAGCCAATATAAGGGGATCTTCACTACTTTATACAGCAGCCCAATGAGCCACTTGAGTAAGGTCATTTTTTTCCCTCCATTAAGTCACTTTGGACCTCAGAATTCCAATTGTGTATGGTGTTCTGATCACAGTTGCAGTAACAGTGAAATTAAATTTTATAAATAAAACAGTAATTTAAAAAGAAGCATGCAATTTCTTTTTCTTTTCTTTTCTTTTTTTTTTTTTTTTTTGGAGTGGAGGGGTGCTACTGTATTGTACTAGTAACATGCTGTTTTTTATTTGCTCATGCTATAGAAAAAGATGCTTTCACTATATTTTAGTTGTAGATTTCAGAAATTTTACATATGTTTTATATGTACATAAACATTATGCCAGAAGTTATCTGTTTCCTAAATTAATAATGAAGTATCACTGGTTTCTGTTTGTGGTACTTTTCTGATCCTGTTTTGCGCCCTAAAATGTACATGAGCTGTGCAATATAGCTTTCTTGGCATTCTTTTACACTGTTTTGTATTTTCCCATTAGGACACCATTACAGTGCCAGTGATGAGGACAGAGCAGTATGAGGAATTTTAATACTACTCAGTTCCTTTTTTAATGTTTGCCATATAGTGTAGGATGTATAACTAAAGAAAAGAAGCAGATAATGGCTGATAGGAGCATTGCAGTGTTAGTGACTGAAAAGTGTGCCAAAGAAGGTGACGTTGGTAATCCACAAGACAGAAAGAAAGGAAATCAGGCCTGATTTTTTCTGTTTATGATGTACTCTTGAAAATATGTTTAGTGTAATCTAAGAGTGTTAGTTTCCATGCAGGAAAATAGAACTGCTGCCTTATTTCTTTTAGCAAGTAAATGTTAAACAAAAAAATAAAAATAAATATATCCTTGTGGTTGTGTTTGGCTGACATTTCAGTAAATGACAGATATGTGTTTACTTAACAGATCTTTACTGAATTAGACATAATAAATCATTTGCTAAAGTCACGGATATTCTTCAAAGTTCATTCTATGATAAAAGTCTTCTAGTCCCATTACCTTACTTACATACATACATATATACATGCATGCCTATGCCACATGAAGTAAACCATTAATAAAAAAAAAAAAAATGTCAGTCATTCTGCATCAGTCATGTATGCACATATTACTGAACATGCATGTGTAATCAAATAATTGGTGTAACAAGAGCAGCATGGATTTTCTTTAATTTCCTTTGGCGGGCAGCTACTGCTTTTGATAAACAACATCATAGTCTTGCAATTTCTGCTTCAAATGGGAAACTAGAAAGATGGGACTGTCTGACATTTCTGAGGGCTGTAAGCTTGTATTTATCAGGCTGTGGATGGCATTTCATTACTGAAACTAAGTGGAAATTCCTTAAGATTCCAAGAGCAGGTTAAGTTATTTCTTACACTTATTTCACTGAACTGCACTTCTGAAATGCTTATAATTGTGCTATACAGTTAATCTACTACATTTTGCACTGTTTACTGTTGCATTTATGTACTGTTTCATACTGTTTTAACTGTTTTTCATTGCTAGATACTGTTTCATTGCATGTTTACTGAATTACTTAACTGTAAACTGCTTTTTCATACTGAGAGTTGTATTTTCTGTTTGTGAGTGATTTATCCAAGCTTTTCTGTGCATTTTTGATTTTTTGAGTTTTCTGTGTTCTAATCTAGTATGTGCATTTTTGATTTTTTGAGGTTTCTATGTTCTAATCTAGTCTGTTTACAGTTAAAAGCATTCTCTAGAGTCTGCTTTCTCCTTGATCTGTTTTAAAACTTTCATTTAGTGGCTACAGTTAGGAACTGTAATATTTGGTGGCTTTGCAGCTGCCCGCCCATACTATATATTTGATCTGTGACCCTCCTCCCAGGACCCAGTCTAGTGTCATTAGTTCATTCAATCTAATAGAGAAAATTTGTGAAGGCCAACCCACTCAGATTCTTAACCTTGAATTAACTTCTGTTCCAGCTTTCTCCATTTCCACTTTACTGGGAAAAAAAAATTACTGGAAAAAAAAAATTCTAAGCTTGCTTTCCCCCCTTTCCTGTAACAAGTCTTGTCCAGATACAGATTTGCTGTATCCAGGACTGTTTGTAAGCTCCTGAGCCCCCCCCCCCCACAAACACTTAACTAGGGTTAAACTATTCCTAGCACCATAATGTCTGCTCTTCAAATTTTCCCTTGCAACCAGCCAGCTTTTTAGTTTTAGCACTCAAATCTGTTTCTTTGAGCTCAGCACTTGTTTAGAACTCATTGTAAGCACTAAATAAGCTACAAATTACTACAGCACTCAACTTTTCTCACTTGTCTAGAGGAAAACAGTTTTTAGTACTTAATAAATAAGCACCTATCCAGGCATGTCTAAAGGTCAGCTCCTGTTGTTTTCTCCTGTCTACTTGATGAATCTTGGGGCAATGCAGCAATTGCCTCATGTACACAGACAACCCTCTCCTCCTACCACCTAACACTACGATCTGTGAGAGATGCCCTTATATAGCCAAACTGGAAGCAAAGCTGGACTAGACAGTCAAGAGGAGAAGATACACACTTGCACCGCACCACACTCATCACATAGTCCCTCAAAACCTACACCACCAAAACACACACACACAAGCACAAAACACACACCTACATTCGCTGAGGCTCTCAGTAAAAATCTGCCCAAACAACCGAGACCTCCAAAGCAGAAATGCAAGCAACCTCCACCCCCAACACAACCCAAATGACACACAGACCACATACTCAGTGTGCCACACAACAGCCCATAAGGCATAACGTACCCAACACTCTAGTCATAGGTGACTCTATAGTCAGGCACACTGATGTTCCACTCACCAGGCTAAACAAGGAGAAAGTTACTGTCAGCTGCCTGTCTGGTGCCAGGATCCGCCACATAATGCACGCACTCAGGTCACTCCACAACAAGTACAAATATGACTCTGTCATTGTCCATGTTGGTGTGAATGACCTGAGATGTACCTCCCTGGACTACATGAAGAGACATGGAGAAGCTCTCCAATCTTGTAGCCCAGGCAGGTATGACCCTAGCACTGAGTAGCATCCTGCCATCACCCAGAATTATACCACAGTACAAGGACAAAATGATTGACTTCAACAATTGGCTAAGCTTCTGGTGTCATTCTAAGGGAATCCAGTATCTGTCTGCCTGGGATGACATGATCGACAGACCATGCTGCTTTGCCAGAGATGGCCTGCACCCTGTCACCTTGGGATTCCGGATACTGGCAAAGGCTCTTGCCACCCCTATAGTGCCTGTTTTAGGCAAGGTTCAAATGACAAATTCACCATCATAACAGGTACAAGCAAGCAAAATCTGAGGGTAATGCTACTCAATCTAGAAGTCTAAACCTCAAAATGCACTCACTCAAGGCACTCCTTTAAAATGGAGAACATCGACATCTGTGCAGTGACAGAGACCTGGTTCAAAGCTCCAGAGAGCACCCCTGCATTACCAGGCTATAATTCTTACCACACCTTTCAGCCACCAAACCTGGACCAAAACACTAAAGCTGGAGGCATGTCTAAATTTATTAAGGATATCCACACCTCCAAGCTAGTTGCTCAGCATAATGCATCCAAGATTATCCAAGTTCAACTAATGCTGGGCAAAACCGCAGTCCAGATTGTAGCTTGCTGCAGACACCCCCACCATGCCCCAGGATTCCCACTGCTCTTTTCTTGATACACTGGAAAATATTAAGGTACAACCCAACACCCTAATAATGGGTGATTTCAACTACCCCAACATTAACTGGGAAAACTACTCGTGTACCAACTCTCTTGCTCAACATTTTCTGGAATTCATCAGTTCCAGTGCCTTGGATCAACTTATCCACACCCCCACCAGGGGCAGCAATATCCTAGACCTGGTCATCACCAACATGGGCAACCGGTGTTCTACACCAGAGGTCAGCTCCTCGTTGGTCAAATCTGACCACAAGCTAATCACCTTCGACATCCACCACCTGCTCCCACCCCCCCATTAGGAAAACAACCGTAAAAAATTTCTCCAAAGCCAACTTCACACTTCTTAAGACAGAAGTGGCAAACTTCATGACACCCATGCAGACAGACAATAGAGGTATGACTGCTGAATCCTACACAAATGCACTTTATAAAAACTTACACGAATGTATGGATCGTGCTATCCCTAACAGAACCAAGATGCTATCCTCCAAAAAAAGGAAGCCAATCTCGTCGTCTTCTGCCATAAAAAAACTGTACAACAGAAGAAAGAATCTGTTGCAAAACAGAGTAAAATTCCACGATTGGAGGAACTGCCTGGTCAGCCTCAGTAAGAAGCTGAGATCCCTCATAAAATCCTCCAAAGCTAGTTATGAAAACAAAATTGCCACTGATTCTAAAGACAACCACAAAGCATTCTATAGCTATGTCAAGAATCTCAATGGCAATGCTCAGATCTGCTCTGAGTTACAGCACAATGACACTAAATATACAGAACCAACTGATATTGCCAACATCCTGGCAGATAGTTTCAGTGATAACTTTACTCCCCTCTCACCCCCTAAAGGGTCCATCTTCATACCGGAAGAATGCAAAGTTCCTGTAATTATTACTGCACAGGTAAAAACCTCACTCTCCAAAGCCAAGAACACAGCATCCATGGGACCTGACAATATCCCAGGCTGCCTTCTACATGAACTATAGAATGAACTGGCACCCCACCTAACTACCATGTTCAATCATAGCCTCACTTCAGGCTTTGTGCCCATTGAATGGCGCACCATGATAGTTATCAAACTCCACAAAGGGAGGGTCACAGCAGACCCCGAGACCTATTACCCATTAGCCTGACAAGCCTGGTCTGCAAGGTCATGGAACGTATCATCATGGAACTCATAAACAAAGACATTGGAAATCTCCAAACTCTGGACCCCACACAGTTCGGGTTTGTAAAAGGCAGATCACATCTCCTAAACCTGATAGACTTCTTTGAAGCAGTCACCAAAGCCATAGATGAGAGTAAGGTGGTTCACACAGCCTATCTAGATCTTGCCAAGGCGTTCAACACCATCCCCCACTCTGGAATGATAGAAAAACTCACTAAACTAGGTATAAATCCCTGTGTCACAAGATGGGTTGCCAAACTGGCTTACTGACAGAGAACCCATGCTGTGAAAGTAGCAGACTCCAAATCAGACTTCAGATCAGCGACAAGTGGAGTACCACAGGGTTCAGTCCTGGGTCCTCTCCTGTTTGGTATCTACTTCTCTGAAGTACATGCTAACACAGAAGGTCTTTGGCTAACTAAATTCGCAGATGACTGCAAACTAGGAGCCATAATCAAAACTCCTAACAATGTGGACAGCCTACAAAAGGGCCTCACTGAGACAGATGCCTGGTATCAAAGCCATGGTCTCAAGCTCAATGCCAAAAAGTGCATTGTCCTCCCCTTTGGTAAAAACTCTGTACCCATGAACTAGCACATAGGTGGTAGTCTACTTAACACTGAAAGTGTGATAAGCGACCTTGGGACACAGGTGGACAGTAGTTTCTACTTTTGATAATTACATCACCGCAGTGGTCAGGAAATCCTTCTACGTGGCACATCTTATCACAAAATGTTTCTCATCCAGAAAAAGAGAGGTCATTGTTCCCCTCTACTCATCACTCATTAGACCCAGTATAGAATACAATGCCCCTTTTGGTATGTACCTCACAAGACATCTACAACAACTGCAAAGGCTGCAGAAATACCTCACAAAGAGAATTACTAGCTTCAAACAGATGCCCTACGCAGAATGACTAAAAAAACTCCAGCTTTACTCCATCGCATTTCGCCTACTCAGAGGCGATCTCTGCCTAACACACAAAGCTATGTCAAACCCAGAGCTGTTGGACATGCTCCACTTGAAATCCCAATCCCTCCGAGCTACACATTCTAAGGACTTAAACCTCGTCACCACAATAAACAGAACATGCTGGAGGGATAGATTCCTGTCCCAGAGACTTCCCATACTCTTGAACAGACTACTTATCTATGTCAAACAGAGCTCCTCATTAGCACTCTTCAAGAAAAATCTTGATGATTGGATTAGTAAATTCACCTTGGGGATCACTTCTGTGGTTCTGCTTGACAGGGCAGGGGCGCAGGAAAATAATTTTCTTGGGTGGCGAAAGCCAGGGTACCTTTTTGGCTAGGCTTGTATAGGCCCTAGGGCCAATAGCCTAGTACCTACCTATGAACTTATGAACCTTATTGTCCTTTTACTTGACTTCAGCCTAGAATGTTGTAGTGTTATAGTGCCTTACATATTAGTGGTTCCAATCAAAACATAAAAAATACCCTATGCTTGCCTAATTGTGCATTTTTAATCTTCCATATTGGAAATTAGCTGCCTTTTAAAACTTTCCTTAGGTATATTAGCATTTAGAAGATTCCCCATAGATTGTCCTTTCTAGAATTAGACCAGTATTGTATTTTTCACTTTTCTGTACTACAATCACAGTTCTTTATACCTTAGATTCATGTACGATGAGGCCTGTTTTGATGCTGATTCCTGAAGTATTTGAGGTCATTAAATGCCTTGTACCCCAGTATAACATTAGCTTTCAAGTTTTCCTTGTTTCAGGGATAGCTGAGCCTTTATTGGTAGCCTCATCCTTTACAGAAGGTGTTGGTCACATTAATAATGTGTATGAGCTTGTTATAAACAGGCTCTGTAATCCTTTTTGCCAAACAAGAGAAGATTTTAGACTTTCATAATATATTTCAGGAAATATGAGCCCCATGAAAGTGGTTTGAAATTGTAGCTTCTCATATTATGGCAGACACAACCTCTTATATATTACATGCGATACAAACAGGTTAATAAAGTTTGGTGACAGCCTTGTAAAAGCAGGCATTTCCAATGATCAAACTGTAAACCACACTATTAGGTGGACCTGATGAAGCTCAGACAAAAGTTTTTTCCTAAATATAGTCCTGTAGAGGTAGCTCATGGTGTGTTGTCATTTTTTTTTTTTGTTTGCTAAAAATCAAAACCTTTTTGACTAAGAATGAGGCTCTGTGGGTTGCTGAGTTGGTAAACACTTGCGGGTCTTTCAGGAATATTCATGTAACGGACTAACCTCTAATCATTGGGAGTAGCTCCTTGTTTTTTCATCTCCCAGATTTTCCTCCTTTCATCTGTCATGATCTTCCCACCATTGTCTGTGACTGCCTTTAAATAATTGAGTTGAAAGTAATGTATTAGAACAAGAAAACTAATCCATCTACCTAACTGAATAAACTACAGAAACTTCAACAAGATGTCTATTCCTCCCACAGGAAGAGCATCAGAGTGACAGCTCCCTAGTTCTTCTATCTGGATTAACTCATTAGCACCTATGTTGTGTGAAATGTCACACCTCTAGCAGCCTACACACACATCCTTTCATTCCAAAGCATTTTCTCAAAAATCAACTTAAAAACATAATATAAATGTAAATATTTTGTGAAAAAAAAACTATTAAAACTGTACCAATAGTGATGCTATAACCATACAAATAGTGATATTATCAGTAAAAAGTATTCTTTATATTGATAACAATTGGTGCATTCATAGTCTTTCCATAAATGATGATATAATGCAGACAAGCTCAGAATTATATTTTTGCTAAACTTGCATAACTAAATTTCTATATTGTAAAATGTACAACCTAAACATATATTGTTAGACTTTTGATGACCAGACATAAGCTTTCATATTACAGCTAGAACGTCCTCGTTGAGTGTATGTTTCTTGAGATATTTGCAGTAATATGAAAACATATGAATAATTGTATAATTATCAATATAAATAACACTAAATAACTCTCGACTTGCAACTTACAGTGCAATTATTTCTTCAACAGCATCTACATTTTCACCTTATGCCTTGTAATAGTTTGCAAGTCGCTTGTTTTTTGAAGTAATAAATACACATGGAAATAGTGTTTATATCACAATTTCTAACAAACAACTCATAGTGTTTCCAATGTAGACTGACATAAGTGGACATTGACAATTAATCTTCCTGTCTCCTAGCATGGCATTTCACACCATGCCCTTCAATAGCATGTAGGTCTCTCAGTTTTGAAAATGCAAGCCTAAACATGAAAATATGAACTATAAGTGGCAAACAGTGATTCATTTTTCTAGTGCAGTACATTGTACATTAACAATCATTTTGTTAATAAATCCTTGCCCTTTCTAATACTGTCTCTTGTTAGCTGATAAATTGCTTAGTTAAAGAAGTTGGATCCAAAAAAGGTCTGGATGTTATAAGGAGCAATGGGTGTTAATTGGAAGTATACAAAAAGGTATTTTAGGTTTGAATATGCCAGACCTTTGTAATCTGTATCTCAATAGTCCTGTCAGCTTCTGGGTCACAGGTGGGATACCAGACTTGACTCGAGTTTTCAGGATTACCTTTGTATACTTAACATCTTAATAACAAATAGTCTGGCACTGTATACACCTAGCTGTAATCAAAATGTATAGCATCCTTGCTTGTATTCATTTATTTAGTCTTTCGTACACACCTTACACTCTTCATGGTTGTGGTGGAGCTGAACCCTATTAAGTAAACAAGTAAGGGTCATAAGGCAAAGAACCAAACTTATACAAATGTCAGCTCATTCCAGCATATATGGACTTGCATATGTGCTTGCACAAACAAGTACGAGCACTTTGGCAGCTTAGATGATAGAATACCAAAAATAGTGCAAGTAATCTTATCATTTGTTCTGTTTTCTGTTGTAACCTGGAATCTGCATTGTTTATAATGAATGTTGTTATTTTATCATTTTTTTTTATTGTTTGCTAAGTTTTTCATGTATCTGTCTTGGAGCTGATCTCCCCGGGCCTCTACTGAAAATGGACATATATCTAGTTAGACTAGCCCAGTCAACAAATGTAAAATAAAATAAATAAATAATAATAATCCAGTAATAGTGCATAGAACAATAAGTAATAAAATGAAATGGAACCTAGCAGTATGGGATACAGAAAAGAGCCTTATTCACATTAAAGACGTGTCCACGCAGTGAGAGTAAACTGGTTTCACCAAATGGCTTTTTGGTTGTAATGAATTCTCACCCCTCTAATGTCATCTCATTTCTGGGCTCTGTGTGTGCGTGTGTGCGCATGCACATGCATATCCCCCATTGCTAACACTTTTGACAGTACCACTGTGCCATCATGGTCAGCCAATCGTGACCTGCTAGCACCAAACATTTTCTTACCTATTGTGCTGGATCCTCTGCCTGTGGAAACTAAATACATACAGGTTACATACCTATGGCAATTCTTTATCATATTTGTGATTCCTATAGCCTAGGAACACATACATATCTTGTAGTGCAAGTTGTCACTACCCTGATACCTCTGGATGATGGATATTGCTCATGTGTTTGTCAGGGATTTGGTATTTATGAAGAAGCAATAGCTTTGAAACCAGTACACTCTTTTTATTTCAGCTTCCGTCTGATTAGAGGAGTTTGCTTGTACTGTGGATCATTTATTCTGCTGGTTTTCTGTGCTGAATTTTAGTTAACTATTATTTGGTTGCTGTTCATGTACAACCAGACATTGAAATTTGCATGACTTTTTGGTGTAGTTTGTGTGAGTAAATTCTAAACAGTAGCACATCAGTGGTTCTACACCTGCTATTGCAGCATGCTGCATTCCCTACAGATGTGGTGAGTCATATTCAGCTCATCTTCTGCATCCACTCCATCACCTGGTATAAAGGTTCTCTCACCTTCCCTAGTGTGGGTTAACAAGTATTTCTCCACCATAGTGAGATGTCTCAATGCTGGTAGCCCACCCCAGTGGCCAGCCTGTCCCTGGAAATTCCCTGTGACTTGGTATTGGCATACAGTAACATATCACTAATCATACAACATACCTGTACTATTGTTCTACTGTGGTCACCCACTACAGTGATGTCTGCAACAGTATGTGTGTCATGGAAGACTTTGTCTGCCTTATCCTTCTGCAGGATGTGCATGCCATGTGTGCCTCCTGCATGGTGATCTTTCCACCTAGTATTGCTCCATTACTTCCATGACAGGATATGTACACCTGTGGAATACTCAGGTGGATCAGTGTGTACTTGCATGACTGTCCATGCAATCTCAAACTATCCCCAACCCCATTTTGGTAGCTACAGCCCTTTGTGTTACTGCGGTGTCATAATTCTGACATTGTACCATAGTGCAGCAGTGCTCAGGGTAGTGGAGGCCTCATATCTGTGTAGCATGTCATGCAGTCCCTGTGCATATGTTATGTTGTTGTGAACCCTATACAACAGGACTGTAACCAAGCTTGACCATGTTTCCTGTGCCCTGTCAGGGTGAGCCCCCCTCCCAGCAGGACTGCAATCTGGACAAACTCTATTCTTTTTACTCACTTAGGTTGAGCTCCCCAGCAGAAATGCATCCTCTTTCATTTTGTCTACCATGCCTTGTCAAGTCACATCTCCTATAAGATTGCAATATATCTTGCCCTTTTCACTTGTCTTATCAGTTTGTCCTCTTCCCAGCTTTTCAATAACTTGTCACATCTTTTCCTGTGAAACTCAACACACACTTCTGCACATTTACTGTCCATTTTGCCTCCATGCATCCTTGAGTGGTCACTGCAGATGTTCTTCGTGTTTCACTGTTGCAGTCATTACATTTGGGTTATCTGCTTTCAGGTAGCCCTCAGTCGGCCTGATTAACAAAGTCTTGGATCTTGCGTCAGTTGCTGTCACTTCTTCCATGACGTCAGGTCGTCAGGGGTATAAAGCATGCAGCCGATGCCATTACATCAGTCTTTCTTGCTGTGCGGTGCCGGAAGCAAAAGCAGTTCACAAGTGCCTGTTGGCCGACTCCTGAAATTTTCATTTTCGAGTTTCAGAACTGAAGTCTTCAACTAAAGCTAAGTACCCCATTGGAGAAACTTTTTCTTGTTCCTTACCGATGTGAGTAAAAGTTAATAATTGCATTACTTGTGATAAACAAATACCTCATAAAGATTTTCATTCGTACTGTATTCCTTGCCTAGGCCCTGACCATGACGTACCTTCCTGTCAGTTTTGTGCTTTATTTAATCAGTGCACTGTCCGTAGTCAGTATATTTTCACCTCTAAATATTTTGGTTCTTGGTTTAATTATCCAGAAATGTCATCGGTTAGCCATCCGACTACCGGGATTCCAAAAAAAAAGATAAAGACAAAGACAGGCCGCTGAGGTCCAAAACTGCCGATGATGTTTCTCCTAAGCCAGTTCACCAGTACTCAGTGAGGTGCTTTCGCAGCCCCTGATATCCACTACTTCTGATTCGCAGGCCTCTACTGAGACCCATTCGGAGTCCGCTATGCCACAAGATGCTTCAACTATAGAACTCGTGGATGTCTCTACCTTGGATGGGTCCAGAGCTGCTGTGCAGGCACTGGTTTCTGAGGGTGTATTCAGGCCTATGGACTTGCATTTTAAACTGACGCCTCCTTCTTTACTTAGGCCTAAATCTCGATCCATGCCTTCAAAAAACGATGCCCAGGCCACATGCTCAGGCCTCTATGCCTAAAAAATAAATGATAAGCATGGCTGAAGATCTAATAACTCTAATCAGGGGTAGCCAACCCCCCCCCCCTTCTGAGAGGCCTAGGATGGAAGTTGAATATGAATCTTCTGATCAGGATTCTGTTTCTGATTCTTCTGATGATCTGGATTTGCCCTTATCTACTTATGAAGAATGTTCTTCGTCTTCCCTTGCTGCAGTCCTGACAATTGGGTATAGTCCGCGTCCCAGTCGGCCCGAATACCAGAGTATAAGGCTGACGTCGGTCATGGCGCCTTAGACTGACGTCAGTACGTCAGGGTACTAATGCGCATGACCGACGTCATTTCCTCAGTCTTTTTTGCCGCATGGTCCGATGCAGAAGCAATTTTGCGAGTGCAGGTTGGCGTTCTGAGATTTTCCGAAACCGGAGTTTCAGACTGAATACAGAGTTGGCTAAGTAACCCGTTAGAACATTTTGGTTTTTCTTGCCTCAGTATTTAACCGGATGTCAGAAAAAGTGAATAACTGTATTTCTTGTGGGAAGCAGATACCGCATAGGGATTATCATACATTGTGTATACCTTGTTTAGGGCCTGAGCACGACGTTGTTGGTTGCCGCTCTTGTGCTAGATTTAACAAGCGCACTATTAAGAGGAGGCTTGATTGTGCTAGGTTAGTGTTTGGCAAGCGTTGCAATTATACTATGCCGTCGGATGCTCCGACGCCTGCTTCATCTAAGAAGCGCAGGGACAAAACAGTGAAGTCTAGGGGTGAGGAACCGGCAGTCCCGGACGTCGGTCCTTTAGAAGGCTCAGGGGAGCCAGAGGTTTTGCCAGGAGTCTCTATGGAGTCTCAGGCAGATACTTTACTGTTACAGGATGTGCCCTCTCAGGAGGTAGGCCAGGCTGAGGGGGCTTCTCAGGTAACTGTTCTTCCCTCTCTTCCCAAGGTAGTTAGGGCCTCTCCTTCTGTTCCCAAAGCTTCTTTTAGAGGAAGGCCGAGTTCAGCTTCTGTAGGGGCTTCTCCTAGCATTTCGGGCTCTGTGCCTAAGAAACATATGCTTAAAATGGCAGAAGATTTGATTACTCTGATTAGAGGTTCTATGCCCCCACCTGATAAGAGGCCTAGGGTGGAACAGGAGTTTGATAGTTTTGAACAGTGTTCACAGGCTTCTGAGTCTTCTGTGGAAGACTTGCCAGAGTTTCCTACTTATTCTGATTCTGATGTGGATGATTCCACTCCTTCAGCTTCTCCTCCTGAGGATTTTTCATTTTCAGAGACTCTTCACTCCATGAGGGAGCACTTTAAATGGGAAGGCCAAGATTACTCAGACTCCAGAAAAAGGCTTAGGGAATTCTTGTTTTTGCCCCAGCATAGGCCTTTAGCTATTCCTCCTGTGTTGAATGTGGTGGAGGATGTTTTTGCAGAGGCTTCTCTGAACCCTGATTCCTTGCCTCCTGCTCCTGTTAAGCCTGATAGGTATTATAGGGTGCCCGAAGCTCATAAGTATTTGTTTAAGAGTCCCAGGGCGGACCCAGAAACTGTTTCTCAGGGACCTAAAGGTGTTAAAGCTTCTGTGGTTAAAAATCCTGTACCCTCTGATAAAGAGGCAAGGGCTTTGGATAGGTGGGGTAAGAAAGTATATACTTCTTCCACTCTAGCCATGAGGGCGTTGAATTGTCAATTTCATATGCTGAAATATCAGAATTATCTCCTTTCACAATTGAAATCTAAGGTGGATGCTTTGGCGGAAGGTATTGAGTGTAAAGAATTGCTGGATTTGGTTCATGTGTCTGAACAAGTGGGTAAGCATTCTTTGCAGTGTGGTTTTGATGCTGTTCAGGCCTCCTCGAGGGTGGCTGCTACTAGTTCTGTTCTTCGCAGACATGCATGGTTGAAGGATCAGAATTTAGCTGAGCATGTTAAGACCAGGATTTTGGATGCTCCTTTACAGTCTGATGTGTTGTTTGGACCGCCTGTGGAAGCAGTTTTAAAGAAAATGGAGGACAAAGCTAAGTCTATGCAGACTGTTAAAGATTTTTGCAGGTGCAGCCTCCGAAGTTTAGTAGAAATTGGCCTGCTAAGGGGTGGACATATCCTGCTTATGGTTCCCAGTCTAGGGGTAGGTCTAGACGTGGTAGGGGCAGGGCTCAAGGTTCGTTTAGGCCTAGATCAGACAGTTCACCTGCTCAGACTTCTGGTGAGGGCAGGGGTCAGTCCTTTCGTAAGCAGAACCAATGACCTGCCTTTTCAGCTGCCAGCGGACTCTCGCCTGGCAGCTCCTTTGGGAGGAAGATTGTCTCTTTTCAAAGAAAATTGGGATTTAATCACTCAAGACAGATGGGTGCTGGATATCATTCATCACGGGTACAGATTTTATTTCCACACAATGCCGCCTTTCAAAGGCATGCCAGATGTTCCTCCTCCACAAAGAAAAGAGGCTCACAAGCAAGTTTCTCAGTTACTCCAGATAGGGGCTATTCAGCCAGTCCCTGTGTCAGAAAGGGGCTTGGATTTTATTCTCGCCTGTTCCTAGTACCAAAGAAGGGGAACACGTGGAGACCAATTTTGGATTTATCTATCCTCAACACTTATCTGGACATTCCCAAGTTCAAGATGTTGACGTTACAGCAACTGTTACCTCTGCTGGGCAAGGATCACTGGATGGTAACTTTGGATCTCAAGGAAGCTTACCTTCATGTGCCCATAAGGCTAAGTTGCAGAAAGTATCTGCGGTTTCGAACTGGAGATTTTCATTATCAGTTCTCTGCATTGCCCTTTGGCTTATCTACTGCGCCCAGAGTATTCACAAAGGTTCTGGCTCCAGTGATAGCTTACTTCAGGCTTCAAGGCATTCAAATTTATCCTTACTTGGACGACTGCCTGATTCTGGCTCAAGAAAAGGAACACCTTCTACAGCATCTGGACTATGTCATAGCAGTGCTAAGATGCCTAGGGTATTCTGTGAACGAAATAAAGTCCAGTCTAGTACCCTCTCAAGACATGTGCTTTCTGGGTGTGAGACTGAATACAGCAGCCCAGATGGCCAATTAACCCCGGACAAACAAAAGAGTCTGTCACTTTACTTCCATCAACTATCTCATCAGTCCGTGCTGACTGCAAGGACAGTCCTTCAAGCATTAGGGTTCATGGCATCTTGTATTCTGGTGCTTCCCAATGCCAAACTGCATATGAGGAAGCTGCAATGGTATCTCAAAATGTATGGCCACAGTACTGCCAAGATTTGGACACTGTCATTCAAATAATACCTTGCCTTCAAAAGGAATTCTTGTGGTGGGCTCAGGAATGTCACCTAAACAAGGGACTCTCTGTGACCCGGCCAGAGGCGAGTCAGATTTTAACGACAGATGCCTCGGACACTGCTTGGGTAGCTCATCTAAATGGAAAGTGGATACAAGACAAGTGGCCTGCCAGACTACAGCATCTACATATCAACATGAAGGAGATGTTAGCAGTCCAGTTTGCATTGATGGCGTTCAAGGAGTTACTTCTTCCAGGGCAGGTGTTGATTCTGACAGACAACACAACTGTCATGTGGTACATCAACAAGCAAGGGGGCACACATTCTTATCCTCTATGCAGGCAAGCAATGATTTTATGGGAGACTGCGTTAAGCCTGCAACTGACTCTTCAGGCAAGGTTTCTGCCAGGAGCACAGAACTCCCTAGCAGATGTATTAAGCAGACAAATCATGGATCCCCACGAGTGGAAACTGGATCTTCATGTATTTCAGAAATTGACAGTGTCATGGGGAACTCCAGACATAGATCTGTTCGCTTCTCCACTAAACCACCAGCTGCCAAAGTATTGCACAAAGGGGTTTCATCACACAGCTTGGAAAGTGGATGCTCTGTCTTTCAGTTGGAAAAACCTTCATGTCTATGCCTTTCCACCTCTACCTCTTCTTCTAAAGGTATTACTAAAGGTCAGACAGGACAGGCCAAGGATGATTTTGATAGCTCCAGATTGGCCTCGGCAACACTGGTACCCACTTCTAAGGAGTCTTGTAAAGAAGCCTCCATGGCCTTTACCTCTGATTCCTCATCTGTTATCTCAGAAGGACGGTCATCTGCTCAATGTCAAGCTTCCATCTCTTCATCTCACAGCTTGGCATATTCTGTGTTGAAGCATGGTAGGTCTCAGCTTCCTCAACAAGTTTTAAATGTGATTATGGAAGCTAGAAGGCCTAGTACTAGGAGAGTGTACGCAGAAAAATGGAAGAGATTTTTATTTTGGAGTACAGCAAAGAATTTGGAGATTTCAGAGCCTAATTTGAGTGTGGCTCTTCAATATCTTACTGAATTACTGGACAAAGGTTTGTCTTTCTCTTCCATAAAGATTCATGCTGCAGCAATTTCAGCTCACTATGATTGTGACCCACCTTTGTTTTCGCATCCTTTGTTCAAGCAGTTTCTTAGAGGGGCAAAGAATATAAGACCCCCACGTAGAGCTCCTACTCCTGCTTGGGATCTCAATTTTGTGTTGGAAAAACTTACTCTACAACCTTTTGAGCCTGCAGCTACTGCTGAATTGAAATATTTGTCATGGAAGACTGCTTTTCTGTTGGCTATTACTTCTGCAAGAAGGGTGTCTGAGTTGCAGGCCCTTATGGCAGTAGAGCCTTTTTGATTTTCCATAAGGACAGGGTATCATTACGTACTAATCCTTCCTTTATGCCTAAGGTAGTTTCTAGTGTGGCTTTAAACCAAACTATTCATTTGCCTACGTTTTTTGCAGATCCTCAAAATAAAGGGGAAAAGATTTTGCACTCTTTAGATGTACACAGGCAATTGCGTTATTATTTGAGCAGGACTAAAGATTTTAGGCAGTCTCAGCAGTTACTTGTTTCTTTTGCTTTAAGTTCACAGGGCAAGCCTGTGTCAAAACAAACTATTTCTAGGTGGATTGGCTTTTGCATTGCATTTTGTTATTCCCATCATGGCAAAGAGGTTCCAGCTGGGATTAGGCCTCATTCCACTAGGGCTACTGCCACTTCAACAGCATTTCTAAGGGGTGGCAACTAAGGATATTCTGGAGGCAGCTACTTGGAGTTCAGTGCATACTTTCTCTAGGCATTATCACCTGCCTATATACTCTAAGACTAGAGCTGGTTTTGCCACAGCTGTTTTACAAGGCATGTTGTCAGCTCCTGCTACTTTATAATTTGCCAGCCTCCCTTACCTCTGCTTTGGGATTCTACCCAATTGTCAGGACTGCAGCAAGGGAAGACGAAGAACATAGTACAGTTTTGTACCTACCATAAATGTAGATGTTCGAGGATTCCCTTGCTGCAGTCCAATTTACCCTCCCTCCTTCCCCTCTGTGTTTCAGGGTGGTTGTGTAGGTGGGTTTACATGCTTATATTTTTTGTATATATTACTGTATATATTGTACATGTTTTTTGGTGCAGGTTGTTTTTGGGACTTGTCTTTTTGGGTCTTCTGACATCTGGGGCAAGAAAAGACTGAGGAAATGACGTCGGTCATGCGCATTAGTACCCTGACGTACTGACGTCAGTCTAAGGCGCCATGACCGACGTCAGCCTTATACTCTGGTATTCGGGCCGACTGGGACGCGGACTATACCCAATTGTCAGGACTGCAGCAAGGGAATCCTCGAACATCTACATTTATGGTAGGTACAAAACTGTACTTTCTGATGCAGAGGACTCCATTCCCTCTGCTTCCCCTCCTGAGGATTTTTCTTTTGGGGAAACCTTACATACTCTAAGGGAGCATTTTCACTAGGAAAGCCAGGATTTTTCTGATTCAAAAAAGAGGCTTAGGGATTTCCTTCTCCTACCTCAGCATAGGCCTTTAGCTATTCCTCCTGTACTGGACATTGTTGATGATGCTTTTTTGGAATTTAGTTTGGCCCCTGATTCCTTGCCTCCTGCTCCCAAAAAAAAACCTGACATACTACAGGGTCCCTGAGTCCCACAAATTCCTTTTTAAAAATCCTATTGCAGATCCAAAGACTATTTCACAGGGGCCCAAGGGCATTAAGGCTTCTACTGCTAAAAATCCTACCCCTTCTGATAGAGACTCCAGGGTGCTGGATAGATGGGGTGAGAAGGTTTACACTTCTGCAACCTTGGCCATTAGGGCTTTAAACTGCCAGTTTCATATGTTAAAGTATCAGCAACATGTTATTGGACAGCTTAAGCAGAAAATTATGTTGATTCCTGACTGTGTAGAAAATAAAGAATTACAGGACTTGATGCATTCTGCTGAACAAGTTGGAAAACATACTTTGCAATGTGGTTTTGATTCATTAGAGGCCTCTTGCAGGGCGGCTGTTATTGGGTCTGTTCTCAGAAGGCATGCTTGGCTTAAGGAGCAATCTTTGCCTGATCATGTTAAAGCTAAATTGTTGGATGCTCCTTTAAATCAGGACTGCCTGTTTGGCAACAAAGCTGAGGAAGTTCTTAAAAAGATGGAAGATAAAGCTAAATCTATGAAAACTGTTAGGTTTTTTTACAAGTTCAGCCTCCTAGATTTAGTAGGCACTGGCCCTCTAAGAATTGGTCCATTCCAGCCCCTTCCAGGTCTTCTCAAGCCAAATCCAGACACAGCAAAACCCCCAGGTTTCAGTCCCAGGGGACACACAGAACTAAGCAGTGGGGGGCCTCCACTTCCAAATCTGGGAATAAGACTCCCCCCTATAGTAATCTGTCTCAATAGCTTTCTTTTAAAATTTCCAAGCACATATCAACTGACTGCTCCTTTGGGAGGAAAGATTGCTCTTCATGCAAAGAATTGGGAATGCATTACCCAGGACAAATGGGTTTCAAATATAATGTCCCAGGGATACAGATTTCATTTCCACACATTGCCAACGTCAAGCGGGTGGCTGGACCTACCCCCAAATCAGTGGGCAGAGGCCCAAAAACAAGTACTTTCTCTCTTAAGCATGGGGGCTATTCAACTGGTACCAGAAGTGGAAAAGAGTCAAGGTTACTACTCGAGACTTTTCCTGGTACCCAGAAAAGACAATTCATGGCGTCCTATCCTGGACCTGTGTACTCTAAACACCTTTTTGGAGATTCCAAAATACAAGAAGCTGACTCTTCATGAATTACTTCCTATGCTAGGCAAAGATGCCTGGTTGGCAACACTAGATTTAAAAGAAGCATGCCTGCACATCCCAATCAGGGAATCTTGCAGAAGATACCTACACTTCAAAGCAGGCTACACACACTATCAGTTCTGTGCACTGCCCTTTGGCTTATCTACTGCACCCAGGGTATTCACAAAGTGCCTAGCTCCAGTTATTGAATTTTGCAGGCAAAGAAATATTCATATATACCCATACCTGGACGATTGTCTAATTCAGGCAGAAAGCCGGGACATACTTTTGAATCATCTGGCCTTTGTACAAAGGGTTCTAACTTGTCTGGGATACACCGTAAATGAAAAGAAATCACACCTGGTACCCTGTCAACAAATTATATTCCTGGGAGCAAGCTTGAATATAACTTCCCAGATGGCTTACCTCATGCTAGAGAAACATTCATTTGACAACCTACTTCAAGCAAGGGGCCGCAAAAACCCTGCTATCTGCAAGACAAATACTGCAAGCCTTGGGGTTCATGGCCTCCTGCATTCTTCTAATTCCATATGCAAGACTGCATATGAGGAAACTACAGTGGTATATAAAAAGCCTATGGTGTCAACATTCTCAAGACCTAGAAACAATGATTCCCATCATACCTTGCCTATGCCTAGAGTTCCTTTGGTGGGCAGAGGCCTGCCACCAAAACAAGGGACTACCTTTCACACCACCCCCTGCCTCCCAAACCCTAACAACAGATGCATCAAACTGTGCATGGAGGGTCTCAGCTGGCAGGGAATTGCATTCAGGGCAAATGGAACCCAAGTCAAATGCACCTGCATATCAATCAAAAAGAAATGTTAGCTGTACAGAATGCTCTGAAAGCCTTCAAGGACCACATTCTTCCAGGACAACTAATGGTAAAGACGGACAACACCACTGTTATGTGGTACATAAACAAGCAGGGGGTACACATTCTTACCCCCCTCTGCAGACTAGCCATGGCATTGTGGAACACAGCCTTGAGCTACCAGGTGCACCTACAAGCTCAATTCCTGCCAGGAAAATTAAATACACTGGCAGGCAGACTAAGCAGAAACCTCATGGACCCACACGAGTGTAAAATGGAACCAAGGATTTTCAACATGTTGACACGCAAATGGGGAAGCCCAGATATAGTCCTGCTTGCCTCTCCCCAGAAATACCAGTTGGACAAATTTTGCACAAGGACACCCACAAACAAGATTGGAAAGTGGATGCTCTGTCCTTCAGCTGAAAAACCTATCAGTCTGTGCCCCCCCCCCCTTTGCTTCTGCTCTCCAAAGTACTACGAAAAATCAAACAGGACAAACCAAGGATGATTTTGATTGCTCCAGACTGGCAGTGCCAACACTGGTACCCCCTCCTGCACAGTGTGTCATGATTATCTCCATGGCATCTGCCTCAGACTCCTTCCCTGCTGTCTCAGCAGGAGAACCAGATTCTGCAGCCTCAGCTTCTAACACTGAACGTTGCAGCCTGGCTAATTACTTAATCTCTCCTTTACCATCCCTCAGAAAACCTGTGATGGATATCATTTTAGAGGCAAGGAGGCCTAGTACTAGAAAATCGTATGCAGAAAAATGGAAAAGATTCTGTGCCTGGAACCAATCTCAAGGGATGAGCACAGCCGCACCCAATTTACCTCAGATTTTACAATACTTAACTGAGATGCTTCACAAGGGCCTGTCTTTTTCCTCCATTAAAATCCATGCCTCAGCCATTTCAGCTCATTATAACACAGAACCTCCCCTCTTCTCTCATCTACTGCTCAAGCAGTTTCTCAGAGGGGCCAAAAATTTGAGACCACTCAGGAGAGCTCCACCCCAGCCTGGGAACTTAACTTTGTCTTGGAGAAACTCACTCTACCTCCTTTTGAGACAGCTGCTACTGCAGACTTAAAAATTCTTTCTTGGAAAACAGCTTTCCTTTTAACAATCGCTTCAGCTAGAAGGGTATATGAATTACAGGCCCTTATGGCAGTGGAGCCTTTCATCATCTTTCATGCGGACAGGGTGTCCCTCAGAACCAATCCATCCTTCATGCCCAAGGTGGTATCCAGTGTGGCTCTTAATCAGTCCATGAATTTGCCAACCTTCTTTCCCAATCCACATAATAAAGGGAACGGATACTGCATTCCTTAGATGTGCACAGACAACTTAAATTCTACTTGGACAGGACTAAACCTCAAAGGAAATCTGAACAACTGCTGGTGGCATTTGCTACAGGGGCAGAGGGAAAGGCTATTTCAAAGCAAACCATTTCTAAATGGATAAGCCATTGCATTCATTTCTGCTATAAGCACCATGGAAAACCTATCCTCCAGGGGATCTGACCTCACTCCACCAGGGCTGCATATACCTCTATAGCCTTTCTCAGAGGCGTCCCTACCAGGGACATCCTAGAAGCTGCTTCCCGGAGTTCTGTACATACTTTCACCAAGCATTATCATTTGCCAATTTTCTCTAAATCCAGAGCTGGCTTTGCCACTGCAGTCTTGCAGGGCCTTATAGCTGGCCCTAATGCTATCTAAATTCCTCCTCCCAATGATAGCTTTGGGAATCTACCCAAATGTAATGACTGCAACAGTGAAACACAAAGAACATAGTACAATTGTGTACACTTACCATAAATGTAGATGTTTGAGTGTATTCACTGTTGCAGTCCTGGTTACCCTCCTTCCCGCCCCCTAACTTCTTTTGACTATACCTTTACTTTCTTTTACTATGCTTAAAAGCCTTTTTGGTGTATTTGCTTTTTTGTTGGCGGTATATCTTTGTACGTTTATATTTAATTGCTTCCCATTAGGGGGGCACCTGACATCTGGGACAAGAAAAAACTGATGTAATGGCGTCTGCTGCATGTTTTATACCACTGACGACCTGACGTCATGGAAGAAGCGACAGCAACCGACGCAGGAACCAAGACTTTGTTAATCAGGCCGACTGAGGGCTACCTGCAAGCAGATAACCCAAATGTAATGACTGCAATAGTGAATACACTCGAAGATCTACATTTATGGTAAGTGTACACAACTGTACTTTCTGGGGATCATTACCAGCAGTCCTGTCAGCTGCTAGCTCACCTATATGGCCATACTCTCCATTATTCACTATATTCTGAGTCTCTGTTGCTTGCCATATCATGTTCTCCTGAAGTATAGTAACCATGGGTTTTATCTCATTACAAACAGGCCTTGTAACACAGTAATTATGTTGCTGAGGTAATTTACTGCAGTAGTTTCTAAACTGTGGCTACTACGTAATGTGTTGTTATCCGTACTTGACACTTTGATGTTCATGTCTACTTGGTCCCTGGCAGGGAAGTCATATGTAAGTTGCTTGTTTTGTCTGGCTGCTTTGAAGACCACATGCCACCTGCTCACATTAGTGTTACCTTATGTGTCATGCAGGGGTGTAGCCAGGATTTTCAGATTTGTACTCAAAGTTCCCAGGATGCTACCCCCCCCCCCCCCCAGTATGTCATGCCCCATCACCATCTTGCTCTCCTCCCATCCATATGTGCTGCTGTCCAAGTCACAGCACCATTGCAATCCTGCTCTTTCCCCAGCATGAAAGTAAAGATGATAAAAGCATCAAGCAGCATAAAAGTCACACTTTTAATTTATTTTATTTCATTGCATATTACACTAATATTCATGCATAATTTATGGTCTTTCTAGGCCTGTCATCCCTCCTCCTTTGAAGTTACCCCCATACTGCCTCCATTTCGTCTGAGTTTATTCAGTTTTGTCTCCAGGCCAAAATTTGGCTCTTCCAATTCAGGTTGCTTTCAGTCCTCCATTTGTCAGTGGTGAACATATCAGAGGAATAATGGAACATACTGTATCTAGCTTTTCCTCTTATTCTTCCAAGCTAAGTCGTTATTGGTACCGTGGCAAGGAAATGTACATGTCACTGTGCCACTCCATACCCTTCCTGATGTACCCAAATATTCCATCGGTACAGAATGTTCATCTGGTCTGTTCTGTATCTGCCAACAGCACAACAGTGTCAATCCCACCAAACCCTGGGAAAAGAAAGTTGCCTTTAGAATGCTTGATGATCCTCCCTTCCTCTGTAATCCTAATGGTTTCTTGATCCCACTTTCAAACTCAGGTCACTGGTGACATGATTGCTGTTATTGCTTTTCTGCTATGGAATGGTTTATAAAACACAGCAATATTTGACATTAAAGTAGATTATAACTTATAACATAGCTAAAAATCCTTATATTTTTAGAACCTTAGTATTTTCTTGCTGACAAAGGGAACCAGAAATATAACATCTTACCTCTGTACAAGCAATAAAAAATAACTAATGACAGTAGCAGTTATGATGCTTTGAAATTTATACCTATTTCACTTCTGCCCCAAACTCCAGCTGTTACTTCATAGGCCTGAGCAGCATACATCCTACAATTATGTCAGCGAAGAAGATATTAGAAAGAATAACTACTATTAATTTTATCACTTGCAATTAATTACAAAAAATCACTTTCATTTAAAAATAATC
The DNA here is from genome assembly GCF_019279795.1 of Protopterus annectens. Lineage (NCBI taxonomy): Eukaryota > Metazoa > Chordata > Ceratodontiformes > Protopteridae > Protopterus > Protopterus annectens. The sequence goes on along the minus strand of NC_056731.1, from coordinate 785,404,001 downwards.
AATTACATTCATAATTTTGGACGTTTGTGTTAAAATTAAGCATTAGCATGTATTGTTAATATTTTAATAGTCATCACCGTATGTACTAATTAGGACAAATCAGGATTTGCCTTTGTCAGTCCTTTGTTTACTAAGCATAAGAATATCAGTTTGTTAATGCAGCTTTTTTATTTGGGCCTTAGTGGGGAAAAAGGAATATATTTATTGCTTTTACTTCTGTAGACATGAACATAGGTATTTCATGAGGTGTGGTACCCATCACATGCTGTTAAATGTAAATAAGGCAAGCCCCCATTATCATAGAAGGGGCACTGTATTGAAAGGTAAAGGAAATATCACTTTGAAAGCATAATAGCACATTCTGTGAAATTTCACATGAATGACAGCTTAGTATTCTAACATGAAGAGGCTATTTGTTCCTTGGGTATTTCAGGTTTGACCACAGATTAAAGACTACTTTTTTTTTTTTTTTTTTTTTACAAACCAACACAAATTACTAGAAAAAGGATTGACATCTGGCATATCCTTTTTTAGGCATACAATGCCTGCTATACTGTTGGCCTCAGGGATGCTAACATAAGCGACATTTAGGTAAGGACAGAAACTAAGTAATTATTCACCTGAAATTATTTGAAACTAGTTATACTGTTAGTGTTTTAGTTTCCTCCAGTGAAGGTGAAGTGGTTCAGAGCTCAAAAGAGAGTTTAATAAGGTGAGCATCTGAAGTGTCTGCCATGATTATTTTACCAACAGCTATAATGGTCCTGGTAAGAGGACAAGGATCACACAGTCTGGTGACTAGTCATGCTGTGACTGTACTTTCTTACCATACACTTGCATGCACACTCACACCTATGACTAATTTAGAGTATCCAGTCCACCTACTGCATGTCTTTGGAATGTGGGAGGAAACCGGAGCACCCAGAGAAAACCCATGCAGACACAAAGAGGACATGCAGACTCCACACAGAAGACAGAGGAACTCAGATGACTAAAGGAAAAGAGAGGGAAGGATTAACAGGCAGCAGTAGTAAAAATACCTTGGCTCATGTGAGGTATTTGGATATTGAAATACTCAAATAACACACTGATGAACAACGGTAATTGTTGAATAGCATGGACTTCTATACTTGAAGTCTATTTCTGGTCATAGTCCTGGCAGCTCACCGTGGACTTTATATTCTGAATTTGGCTATAGCCACCTGTATGCCATTTCGGATACTATGTTGTTTTCCATCAACCACTGAGACACAGCAGCAATCATTTTTACTGTAATTACTCTAACAGCCCTTTTTGCTTTCCCAACATATGCCCCCAAACAGACAGCCACTTCTGAGATTAAAAAAAAAAAAAAAAAATAGACACAGTAATATATTTGAAGTTGCCTCTGCTGCAGGTACTCACTCCCAGTGTTGATCCCAGGAAATGTGAATAGCTGTGAAAATTGTGTATTCTATTGTAGACCGTAGAAATAATGCAGTTCTCAACCTCATAGTTAAGGAATTGGAGACAAAATCAAAAACAGTGAAGAAAAAAGGCAAAAAAATCAAGAGCAAATTTAAAATATTGTTCTTATATACTTAGAGAGTTGCTAAAACAGTTGGTTTTGCATTAGCATTGTCGCTATTTACTGACTACAAAAATGATGATTTGTTAGAAAGCCACATTTATAAGGTTACACACCAAAAATGTGAAGCAATAATCAGGATGAATTGAGAGCTATGCTACTGGAAACCTTGACATTTTACAACCAGGAATAATAGACAAAGAATCAGGGAGAAAGATACAAGTACTGCAAGAATCAGTAACATATTTTAAAGATTGCGCTATATACTCAAAGTTTCTGGAATAAAAAAGAGTAATAGAATAAAAAAGTTTTGCATTAGCATACATTTTCTAAAGGAACTAAATGTCTGCCATTATTTAGTGAATGCAGTATCCTTAATAATTTGCAAGAACATTTACAATGAACAGGCCACAAGAATGAGGTGTACAGTCAGGGACAGCTGAAAGCTTTGCTTATTTGTTTGTCTTTCGGCTTTTCCCAGTAAGGGGTCGCCACAGTGGAACTCCAGTCCGCTAATGATTGGCAGTAGATTTTTACGAAACGCCGAGGTGCCAGCTCGATGCCCAACCTTCAGTGAAGGCACGCCCATTTACGCACGCATGTCTTTCGAACGCTACCCAACTGTGGGGAGAATATGCAGACTCCACACAGAAGGCACTCCCAAGCCCAGCCGAGAATCGAATGGGAGAACCTCTTGCTGTGAGGTAACAATGCTACCGCCGTACCACCGTGGCATATGGTCTGAAAATCTGCTGAAAATACACAGGGCTGCAAACAGGATTTTTAAATTGCACACCCTGATGCCATATTACCCCCTTCTCCCCATGTTATGCCGTGACACTGCAGTACTAAGTAGTGCCATATTGTACACCTCTAAAAAAGTATAGGTCATTGTATGGTGTGATATGTAGTCAACATCTTCCTGATGAACACTGCTTTCTTGGATGTACTTACTTATATTACACAGACTGGCTTTAGGTAACAGTGTTGCATTGACAAGCCTATGTACCATATCATGGTAGCTAGTCCCACAGATTCACTCATACATACATTAATAGTCACCTTAAATACTCTGTGCCACAATTTGGTAGCCAGTTGCAGAGGTCCATTCACACAAGTACCAGTACACAGAATTGAAATGTTTGTGCTATACAGTAGCATCTGGCCAACAAGGTCCTTTCATACCAGCAACATCCATTTTCTGTAGAAAAACAAGCACAAACAGTACCATTATACATTACCATAGCCAGAAAACGTATATTAATACCACAAAAAGTCCAGTTCAAGTTTCTGTAGTCAAACACTCACCAAGAAATATACTCAATGCAGAGCTCCAGTTATAACATTATTCCAATTGCAAATAACAGGCAAGTAATATTACTACGGAAAGGTCTGGGCACTGTGGCTTAAAATTATACACTTAAGCCAGCTGCACCAAGTAGCTTACCATCTCAACCATTTTGTTACAATGCAGTTGTTTTGTATTTGTAATGTAGAGTGCAATAGTCAAATGTCAGTTTCACAGCACCAAGATAAACCCTCAATTCCTCATCTGACTAGAGGCAGTTACTGCAGAGGATTAAGGCTATGAGCTGTTAAACTGCTTCCTATAACTTAGGGTTTGATTCTCTGTGTCCATTTGCCTAATGTGAAACTCTGAACAAGCCATTTAAGCACAAAAAAAAAAAATCTCAGATCATGTAGCATACACGTGGCAGCTTTTACAGGAGTAGAATAGGAAAGTTTTATTTCTACATTACTTTGTACTCATGAAACACCTGACTGCAGCTGTCCTTACTTTTTGAGTTGATGACCATCAAGTGCTCACACTACTGTCTCACACATTGCTCACATTGTTATACTGTTTAGTGTTAATCATTTAGCTGATGCTTTGTACTCTTTCATATGTTTTTTCCATTTGAGACAATTGTACATTGTTCAGATGCAAAAGACAAGTATAAGCATGCATTTTCTGTAGCTAGTGCTGTCAGACTGAGCTACATCAAAAGTCGATCGGTTTTCTGCACATTCATTTTTGTTTTGAAGCCATTCTTAATCAGGGCAGAACACTGACCACATGGACTTATCCTGTGAACACTGTCTGTTTAAATGACTCAAGACTCTGGCAGTAGGCAAACAGAGACTGAGGGAATCAAACCATGGACAACAAAAAGCAGCTTAACAAATAGAAAACAGGAATGGCTCTTTACATTTATTCATTTTTCCAAAAGGCATGGAAGACTGCATAAATAATTATCATTAAAAAATGCATTAAGAAAAAAGTAACACACAATAACTGCTCCATTTATGCCAGCAGTATGTGTTAGTTAAACTATACGATATTCAAGGGCAACCAGCTTTGAGATTTTAAGAAAGTATTCCAAAGAAATACCTTTGACCTGCTTTAGGCTGCTATTTCTCACTTTACGAGATCAGCTATAATTCTTGTCCACAATGTTTAGAAGTTGCCTTCCCTTAGTTTTCAGAAATGTGACACTGCTTTGCTTCACAGTCTTGCTTTACTCCCAAAGATAAGGTACAAACTTAACTACCTTACAGACCAGCCTCCCAAATCCTGAACCTCAAATTACTGAAATGTAACACTAAACTCTAACCATAACAAAGAAAATGAAAAAGGTGTTCCATTAGAACAGATAGCACAGTGAAAAGGGCAGCTAACCCATATATACTGCAACATCAGTAATAAAATACTACTGTTAAATTTGGGTGAAAGCTCCATTTTAACTTTATAATGGTCTGTTTGCATAATACTGCAATATCTGTTTTACTGTTTTTAAACAGTATTGCATGCCTGTTCCTACCTTTGCAGAGTGAAGATTTCTAATGCTTGAGTAATTTAATGCGATGTGTGCTATTGGTTGCAGACATCTTTGTACTTTTGCCTGCCACCTTTCACTCTCTCTGTATAACACAGTATTTGACACTAATTTGTTTGCTTGACTTACCAGTATAGTCTGTGCAGTTGCAAAGCTTCTAAATCACTATCTAACTATATTGAAAAACTTACATTCCAAGTTAATTTATTTTTGGATAACAGATAAGAACGATCTCCACAGATCACCATTATCTTTTTCAAAAAGTTGGTATAGAGTAGGGAAAAGGCATTGCATTTCAGATTATTTTAATTATAAATGTAGCAGCTTACCAGCATCAGTAACGGCAAAGGTAACCCCCCATCCCACACATTCTAAAACAAAATGAAAAGTCTTCAAACCGGCAAGTTGCTTAGCCACTCCCCCTCCCCTTAACACAGTACTACTCCAATAAAAAAATGCTTTGCTGACAAGACAATGAGTGGAAATCCATACCTGAAACAGAAAACTGTCTCTTGATGATTCGCACATCTGCAGATTGTTTGTGGGCAAAAGTGGGAAGTCATTTTAATAAATAGCATGGCCACTCACTTGTTTTCTTTTATTCAGCAGAGCTGGGAGCCAAGGGCAAAATCAATGATTCTGTTTAATCATGCACCTTTGGGAACTGATGCAGTTACAAATCAGGACAGAGCAAGGACAACAGCCTCAAATATCTGAGACTGTCTGATCAAGTTGAGAAGAGGTTGCCTGTTTTGGATGAAGATTGGACTGGGTGCCAGATTTAAAGGCACCTATGCCCATATTGCGTTTACTACTAAGATGTAAGGAACACTTCCCTTGCTGCTGACATCCCCGACACTCTTCATCCAGTACAAGAAACAGAACCGGCGAAAGTTAAGAGAAAGCCACATCGGAGGACCAGGAAGTCTGTTGCATTTACTGTGGCTTTGCCTTACCTTCTGGACTATGTTAACCAATCAATTATCTCCCTACAACTGACTGGTTGTCAAACAATGGCTAACATTTAACACCCAATGAGATGCAAATTGATCTGCAGTCTCAATCAATGTGTTTTTGTGCCCCACTCGTCTGTTGTATTTCATTTAATTTTTAGACTGCAAGCTTGCTTCCAGGGTCCTGATGCCCTATTATTGCCAGTCTGCAGCTACCCCTGTATATTTACTGTACTGAAGTGCGTACACTGCGTATGCCTATCAACGTCATTGGTGTCATGCATGTCCACTGTGTGCATCCATGCTTACAAGGCTATTTTTTTTTCCTGCTCTAAATCTACAAAGATATTATGACCTCTTCAGGCACTCAGTTCAGCAGTGCTCCCAGAAGTAGCAGAGAGAGAGTAAGATCTTCCTAAATCTATTACACAAGGACCATAGTGGGCATCAGCTGGGAACTATAAGACCCCCCCTCTATAAAATAGATGACTTGCATCAATTTGGAAGGGTGAATGATGCTACTGGCATTGCCTGCTCAGTTGAACAGCGTGGGCACAAGAATAATGACTTATGGAGGTGCCACCCATCTTTTCTGTGCCAGTGGCGTCATCTTATTACTGCAAGCATTCTGCAGTTGGTTTTTAACTATATATCAAGCGTATCACCTTTAATTTTAGTTGTTTTCTATTGTCAGGGATATGCTGTTGTGATTGTTCATTTTGTGTCTTCCAGTTTCAATGGAGATGCTGGCAGACAGGGTTGCCTGTCTAAGGAGGCTGGATAGGCTCTCCAGGAGGCATGGTAACTCTACTGCATTGCTGTCTGTACAGTATTGTTTTAATGATGTCTAATTTATGTATATTATTCTTTTGCATTTTTTGTCTTTTCATCATTTCATCTTTTTTTCTTTTGTTTCTTTTTTTTTCTATTGTATTAGTTGTGGTGAGATGCTGACCACCATACTTTTCCTACTGCTGAGAGGTCTATCTCTGTACAGGTCTGTTTGTAGAAGGGTGACCTGGAGGGCTTATCATTGACTTTTTATGACCACTTCTTAGGAAAGGGAGAGGTCCTTGTCTGGCAGTGGTACACTGGGTCCTTCTTGGGTAACCATGAGGGGTGTACTGTGTCTGGTGAAGACTGGGGTATATCAATGGCTGGCTGCTTTGGAGTGCACCTCCTCATGTGGTCTGTTGAGTTGCATAGCTGGCTGTCCCTGTCCATTAGGCCATCAGAGGTGGTGCTCACTCGTGATGTCAGCCATGGAGATTAGGGGCATTTAGGTAGATTGTCCTCTAGACCAGTCATCCAAGCAGATCCTTCTCATCCCGCCTTGTCCTCATCATTGTGTTTCTTAACTGTATGTGCTCCGTATTGTCCCATGATTGTAGTCCAGTGCTCCCCATGTGCATGTTTACAACTTCTGTCAGTCTTCATCTGTCCACTGTTGCTGTTGCCCCTACAATTCACTGCCTGCTTTTGTATGTTTGTTTCACTCCACTTATATAATGACATGTCTTGGCATTTTATTACAGTATTACTGTATGTGTTGTCTGGAGTGTTATCACAGCTAGACCCCTCAATTGTTTCTGTTTTAGAGGAACATCATTATTTTCAGGCTTGATTTAAACCTTCACACAATTTTCTGAACCCCCCTGATCAGATTTGATTTTTGAAGTTGTATAGTACACGGAAAAGCACATTACATGATCAACATAGTAGTGGCATCAAAAATTTAAAGAAAGAGAACAGACATTTAACATCTCCCTTTTTCAGAAGCAAAAATAAATTACCTTGTGTGGTAGAATTTTGCAATACGTTTCATTAAATGTACATATTTTATACTGTTTCTTTCATAATGTGCTTATATTTTCCCTCATTTTTGTCACTATTTTTTAAACACATATTTATGAGTAGTATTTGAAAAATTAATTATCATGGCACTTAACCTTAAGCAAATTAAGTGCAGTTACTAATAAAATAACTTCTCTATGTAGCAGATGACGCGTACTATACATTACAGCTTTTAATGTACAAGGTTTGCTTTTCGATATAGATACAGATGATGATTCTCCATTTACCTCAGAGCTGATGTTCCTATAAAATACCTGAATTAACACCATTTAGTCTTAGTCTTTTTATACAGTACTTTTCATGAAACCTGGATCCATCTGTTACTTTGGTATTTGCTTGATGTTATTTGGTCTGCTGATAAGCTGAATTTTGTTCTGTTTCAAGGTAATTTGTGACAACCTTTAAGACTTAGGCAGTCATCCCTGTCTCCATTCCTCCTTGCATCTGTGCTACTAATCACCCCAGAAATTAGGGAGTCATCTTTATCTACAGTTCTCCTTGCAGCTGTGCGTGTCACAGAACAATTATTACAGTATGGATGCCAAACTTATACAGTAATTAACTACTCTTTTTTCCTACTTTTTCTACTTATTTTCAACTAAGAACGTTTTAACCCTTTAAAATACATATATTCTAACAGAAATGTACATGCCCTATTGTAAGTGTTTAAATGTATATAGTCTAACAGTTCCCCCTTTTGTTTTAAAAACACACAAAACAGTTTACATTGATATGTATTCTTTGTCAGATCATAATTTTCATCATGATTTACAGAAAACACAATAGGAAATGCAACATTTAGCTTTCTTTTGCTACAATGGATTAAAATACAATTCCAGGCCACTAGTGCAATAATAAGTATTACTACCAGAACTGGATGTCTAATCCAGTTTAGCAACTTTTTCCTTTTTCAGGCTATCCTGTAAAAATCTCCCACCAATTATGGGCTGTGTCTGCTTCAGTTTTTTCAGCTAACCTGATTAACTTGTTTTTACAATTACAGAATTTAATTCATGACTTAGAATCAATTTATTAACCTTTTGCAACTGTTGAATTAGCTGTTTACTTTCATTTATTACTTTAATGATTCCGGGGGAAATCCTACATTAATTATTGATGATGCTTGTGGGTTCAGTTGAAAAGATGCTGTCACTTTGCTTTCTGAAGTAAATACATATGTGTCGTCATGCCATGTTAGATGCATAATATTGTTAAGACAACCTACAAAAGGATGTTTAGTAAATGTTAAACTTTGATTTGTTAGTACATGCAAACTGTGGGGCTATCTCTGTAAACCTTTTAAAACTAGAAGGTAAAATCATCCATTTACATAAATTTACAGAATGTTTTAAAAAAACATGGCTCATATACTGGTGAGTGCTGACCACACACCAGTCCATTAGCTATATGAGAACAGTGTTTGATTTTGTGAGTTTTATTTTGTAAATCAATATAATTTCCCTCTAACTGGGGTAACCAATAATGGTATGGATAGAAATGTGGCCTAAAATCAATGGTAAAACTACAACTTGACACATTACAATATGACAAGTTCCAAAGTAATGTATACATTTTCCTGTACAATATGTATTTGTACAGACCATTTGTTGCCCATACAGTTCAATCCAGTCAGTACTTGGAATCCATTTTTTGAATATTGTTCTCCACACATGTTCATTATTTGACATTAACTTCATTTCCACTGAATTTTTCTGCATTTGTACACACAAAGACCGCAAAGTACATTTAGTCCAGTTTACAAATTTAGTAACATTAACATCAAAATCTAACCTGTTAATTAAAAATTCATTAAAGTGTTGAAAAAAATCATTTTGAAAATCCATATTTTTTTCTGTGATCATATAGTAGGTATCCATTGTGTCTTTAAATGTACAATTTGTGAAATATCCTGCCCTGTTAATTTTAGTCTAGTTGCTAAAATTTCTATATCAGCCTAGTTTAAGGCACCTATACCTGTTCCCACCCCCCAAAAGAGTATCATACCATGCTCTTCATTTTCTACAGCCAGTATTGTCAGGGGGGAATAAGATATTAAAATATATTACTGCTGGTATTTTTGTCCCACTACCATGCATATTGATGGTACCCTTATTATTTCATCCAGCTTAGCTGTGAGATGATTATTAAAAGCTCTGCCAGTAAAAAGACTAGGGTGTCGTCTTCCAATAATTACCGAATCATTAATGCAGACCAATATATTTCCCTCCTGTAACTCTATTTTAGACCCTTCTGCCGTACTGTGTACACAGTCAGTATAAAATTGAAGGAGTGTTCTTTCCACTTGCAGTATACAGCAATTTATAGCAGCATTGTTTTGTAAAAATGTGTTTGCTTTACATTGTGAAAGTCTGACATATATTTGTCCTTTGGCAGTCATCCAGACTGTAATATTTTGATTAAAGGACAGAGCTGCAACATGACATTGCTGTCGTTCTGGGCAAGAAAAATTGCCTTGAGTTCTATTTGTTGCACCATATGCCCACCACAACTTTATTTTTGTAATATTACTTTTGTATACCTTTTCTGCCAGGGTCTCTGCTATTCCTGGTGCTATTATATAATTACAAAAATTGTGAAAAAATAGATATTGGTTAAATGTAGATGTATTTGCATTGTGTGCATTTACTGTTGTCTGCCTTTTGCTCTTCTGTATTCCAAACAGACGCACTTTAGGCAGCTTCATTTTCATTTTCTGAAAAGAAAATACATGCATTTTACTCTTGTGACTTTATTGCTTCACTGTTTTTAACTACTCTTCTATGCACTAAAACTGTTCTGTTTTTCCTTTTATTTTGTACACCAGTGGACCTATTTGTTCCACTACTTCAAAAGTTCCCTGCCAATTGCTATCCCAGGGCCCTTCCATCTGGAACATTTTTACTAATACCTTTGCTCCACAGGGAAGGTTTTCTTCCGGCAGTAATATTGGGACCTTTCTCCATAGTTGGAAAGCTTGCTCTCTTACATTGTAATCACATTTTTCTGTAAGTTGTTTTAACCATTCCAGATGCTTACTGATTTCTAACATAGGTCCACCGTCTGGTGTATGAGGATCAAAAGGTAACTGTAATGGCATTTTTCTCCTGTCATAATTTCATAGGGAGATATTCCTCTCTTACCATTAGGAGTTGCCCTTATGCCCATTAGAATTCCTGGTAAGTATTGCACCCATGCATTTCACTTTTCAAGACATGCTTTTTTGAGATGCTCCTTAAGCGTACAGTTCATTCGCATTACAAATCCATTTGACTGTGGGTGATAAGGCACATGAAATCTTTGCTGAATTCCTACCAGATTACATATTTGCTTTATTAAGTCACTGACAAACTGTGGACCATTGTCTGACTCAATAACCCTTGGTCACTCCCAATGACTTCTGCTGTTGCCTTTGCTGTCATGGTTTTGGTGGGGATTGCCTCTACCCATTTTGAGAAAACATCCAGCACTACCAGTATGTATCTGTAACTCCCCTTTGTTGTTGGCAAAGGACCTGCATAATCTATTTGAACTGCATACAATGGCCCATCAGCTAGCTGTAATTGATGTGAGATTTTTTTGTACTTTTAGCATTTACCTACAAACAGATTATACATTCTTCTACAATTAGCCTACAGACCTTTTTTAAACTTGTATTCCAATACTACTTCTTTACAACTGCCCATAGTTTATCAGCTCCTAGATATCCTAATATTTTGTGATTTAACTTGACCAACTGACATGCTAACTGAGATGGCACATAAGGCAGCTGCAATCCTTTTGTATTGGTGCATGCATAGTACTCTTGGTGGTATTTCTGTAATTATGCAGTGGTCTGTTTCTTCCTTTAAACCTTGCTTTTTTAATACTTATGAGGTCTTTCTTAATTGACAGATCATCTAGCTCTATTACAGCACTGACCTCCACATCAGTATATGCATATCATGGGAGTTCTGTCCCTTTCTGTGCTGCTTGTTTTGCTAACATGTCAGTTAATGCATTTAACTGTAAAGTATCACTTGTCGGTTTCTGATGGGCTTATTCCTTTAAAATGCTGCATTGTGCCTGCTGGTTTGATATTGTTAATACTTTATGTATGTCTTTTAATACTTCACTGTGCTGTCTACAAATCCTCATCTTACCCAGGTGTCTATATGCAATCTGAAAGAATTTACTACTTAAGCACTGTTTGAGAAAATGTTAACAGGATTGTAATACTTTAGCACATACAGTACTGCCTCCAGTTCAACTCTCTGAGCTAACATATGCACTGGTAACTTGATTGGTTCAGGAGACCCCAGCTTTGGATTTTCCGGAACTATGGCAAATCCTGTCCAGTATTTACCATTATCCCAAAACTGTGCTCTGTCCACAAAGACGGATGGCTTAAAGTGATCAAAATCAGATGAAAAATTGTACGTCAGGTGACATTTATTTTCTAAGCAGTTATGCTGTTTTCTTTCATTTCCCATGTGATTTGATAAGTAATAATTGCCCCCTGTCTGTATGGTGACAGATCTCATTCCGAAAGGTGCCATGCATTTGCAAATACTGCTTGACTAATACCATCTGTGATGTTATTCATTTCAAAATTGTCTACCAAAGCTTTTACTGCTTGGTGTGGTGTTTGTACTATAATGCAGGAATATACAGTCAGATACTCAGTTTGCTTAATACCGCAATAAATGGCTAACAGCTGTTGAATGCATGGGTGGTGGCCTATTTCCACTGTGGTCATCTTCCAACTACAGAAAGTGACTATGCACCATGTTTTTTCCATTCTGCTTTCCCCACCATGTGGCCATTCCTGTAGTAGTACTACTACAGATAATGTATTTTTTCCTGTAGCTGCCTGTAATGCAAATGTTAACTTTGGTGTGGTTGCTATTACCTCTGTAGCTTGTGCTAATTTTACCTTTATTTGTGAAAATGCTTTGTCTTCATGAGATTCCCACTCTAAAAGAGTGAAGTTTTTTTGCATTTTGTATAGAGGAGCATCGATAGCTGCATAATCCTCTATAAATTCTGTATTCATGATTCCCATTAATTTGTATAAATCTGCTATTGTCAATGGCTTTTCCATTTGTAAAATGCCTTGCACTTGCACTGGACAAGGAGACTTTCCTGATGGTTTAATGATAGTACCTAGAAATTTAACTTTGTGTCATGAACTGAATCTTTTCACTTTTAACCTTAAACCTGCCTGCTGCAGAGTATGGAAAACTTTAAGAAGCCATACATGCTCTTCTACTGTTTCTGACTGAATTAGTTATATTATCAGTGCAATGCAGCACTGAATCATCTTTTTTCCAAATGTTGCAGAATGGACCCTACCATCTGATGAAAAATAACTGGATTATTCTGAAATCCCTGAGGTAATCTCATCATGACACTGTTGAGTTTTAAATGTAAAGGCAAATCTTGGCCAGTCTTTTTTTGAGTGACACAGCAAAAAATAAGTTTTCTTAATCTATTACTGCAAACCACTTGCTTTGTGGTTTAATATATGCAGCCACTTCTGGAGCTCCTGGAATTAGGTGTGCTCTAGGAGTTATGTACTGATTAACCTTTCATAAATCAATGACAAGTTGGTAACTACCATCTTTTTCTTAACTGGCCAGATTGGTGAATTTGTGGGACTGTTGCCTTTTTGTATGATTCCTTCCTTTTCCCATTCTGTAGTACATTCTTCTATATATTCCTCTGCCTCCCTAGGAATGGGATACTGTTTTTGAAATGGTGGTATATAGCCCTGATTGCTACCCACCCCTACTGGCATTTCTTGTTTTCCACAATCACTGGGTCCCTTGAACAACAGGTTTGGGAATTGGTAGGGTAAATGCTGCCACATGTCTTCACTCTGTATTTACATGTCTTGTAGGCTTGTCAGGTTTCTCAGGTAGAGAGATTGCACAGCAAACTGCATTTACGTCTCCCTCTCCTGTTTCCCTGTCTCCTATCCACAAAATACTGTTAGACAAATCAGTTACTATGCCCAAGTGTCATACCAATAATAGTTTATGGATGCATCAAAAATGCACCCTTCTATGACTGTCCTCCTTGGTTAAACTTTGCCTACATCTTGGCTACTTACTGCATAGCATCCTGTACGATTAAATGCTGAGATACAGACCTTTTTTATAGGATTTACAGGTAACAAGTCTATTTGCAATGGATACTGCCACTCCTGTATCCAACAAAACCTTTTGCCATAGTGACACCTCTACCCAGATATCAATCAGTGGTCATCCATCTTGATCCTTTTTAAAGGTAGTCAAGAAAGATACCAGAGTAAGGGGGCACACCCCTATTGTAAGGGAATCCACTCATTCTCACCCTTATTGTCAAATGCAGCATGGCACATTGCATGTTTTTGTTTGTCATCTTCCTCTGTGTCTGCTTGATCTACATATTTAGAGTTTTCAATCTTTTTTTCATAACTGTCACCTAGCTATCTCTTCTGCTTGTTCTTCCAAATATTTTGGATTTGCTGGTGAAGCTGCCTGAAAATCTGCGGGGCATACATCCCCTTTCCTTGTGTATTGATGAACATTATAGCTGTCTTTACCAATATTATAAGGTCTCTGTACATTGACTTGTTCTCCTGACTTGTCCTATGAATCTTTTGGCTCTGTTTTTAGAAACACACCCTTTACTTCCTTCTTTTTACACCAGACTTTTGTAATGGTCACGGTTTTGCTCCTTTTGCTCATCACCTGCTTTTAAACCTGGAGCTGGAGGTGCTGATGCAGCTGTCTCCGATGGGTTTGATCACACCATCGTCCTCTATCTCGACCCCTTACCTCACTTATTACCTCAAATGGCTCACTAATTTCCTCTAAGGCAAAAATATGATGCGAGAATAATGTCCCATCATCGGCCATAGTCTGTCCACTTATTAGTTTTTGTACTAAGTCAGCAAGGGGATTTGAATTTTCCTCATAAATGCATTTAATATCCCCTGGGACCACTTTTACTTGCTCTAAAAAGCAATGTATTAACTGTTTCTGTATTTCTTTTGTTGCATGTCCCCTTCTGACTTTTGATAGATTATTTGGAATCCACTATTTTTTCTGTCATTTGTCAGACTTTGTTTTCGTTGTGTTTCACTGCTGAAATGACTCTAAATGAATCCATTTGTAACAACTTAATGCATTGACTTTTTTTAGTAATGTATTAAAATATTATTTTATTTTCTTTAGAATCTTTGGGTAGTGGAGCTTTTTCACTACTGAAAGGACTCTATGATTATGTATTTTACTTTATAGTATTGTATTAAATATTACTGTATTTCCTTTAGAATTTTACATAGTGGAACTTTTCTCCTTGGGCCTCTACTGAAAATGGACATGTATCCAGTTAGACTAGCCCGGTCAAGAAATATAAAATAAATAGAAATAAAATTCTCATTTAAAATGATAAGCTGGCTCCATTAATTTATCTGAGATAATGATTCTGAAATTGTCTAACAGCTTAGTTATGAAAGGCTGTCCCTGTGTGTATGGCATGAGAATGGCAGTCATATGCCCTACTTTACTGTCTAATTTGTAAGTATTTTCATTTAACTGGATAAAAGTTTTATAGGAGATTCTGTCAGCAACTGATCTGACTGTTGTTCTAACTCAGAGATTAATGTTTCACATGTGGTGACAGGACATAACTGTTTAACATCTGGGTATAATGTAAGTGCATCACCTTTATCTGGTCTGTTACCATTAGAAGATTTTTTTTCTTTACAGTTTAACTTTTCAGTAATGATTTGAACTGTACTTTGATGACACTGCACACACAAAGCAGTTGCACATGACTCGCACAATAAACATCTGCTGTCACATGCCACATTCTTTTGTTTGAGCTACCAATCAAATGTTGTAACCCATTTGCATAATGCCTGACTATCAACTTGTCCTAGTAAGGTTCTACATTTACCAACATATACTGCTCATACCAACATTGCAGATGTTATTTCGCCTCTCTGCTATATTTAGTAAAAATCTGTTTACATTTCTTACTATGATCCCTAATGACATCCATACTGTATGTGACATGGAAAAAAAAGTCTTAACACACAGCAAAAAGACAAGTGGCCAAGCTGACTTTTGCAGAAAACTGGAAATTCCCTTGTAGTCATTTGAAAAGCTGGTGAAAAAAACTGGCAGTTGCAGCTTTGAAACTTTGGAATTCACTGACCTGGAGAATTTATTGTACTACGACCTTCCTGCATAGCAGGGTCACTCCGGATTCAGACATCTAAAAACTATATGGCTGCAAGCCATGTAACACCAGAGTGCTCCTGCTCAGGAGTCATTTGTAACTTTTAGTTGCTGCACCTTTACTGAAGTGACTCTATACAAGGCACCACTCTCCCTGTTTTCGAATAAAGACTAGACTCACCAATGAAAAATTAATTATCATGGCACTTAACAACTTTAAGCAACTTAAGTGCAGTTACTAATCAAATAACTTATCTATATAACAGACTTCACATACTATACATTACAGCTTTTAATGTACAAGGTTTGCTTTTTGATGCAGATACAGGTGATGATTCTCCATTTACCTGGTAACTGATGTTCCTGCAAAATACCTGAACTAACATCATTTAGTGTTAGTCTTTTTATACAGTTCTTCTCACAAAACCTGGATCCATCTGTTGCTTTAGTATTTGCTTGATATCATGCAGTCTGCCGATAAGCTGAATTTTGTCTGTTTCAAGGTAATTTATGTGACAACTTTCAAGTCAAGGAGTTATCCCTGTCTCTGGTCCTCCTTGCACCTGTGCTACTAATCACTTTAGAAATTAGGGAGTCCGCTTCATTTGCAGTTCTCCTTGCAGCCGTGCGTGTTATGGAACAGTTATTACAGTATGTATGTCAAACATATACAGTAAATAACTACTCTATTTTTTCCTACTTATTTTCAACTAAGAAAGTTTTAACCCTTTAATATATATATATATATATATATATATATATATATATATATTTTTTTTTTTTTCTAACAGAAACGTGCATGCACTATTGTAATTGTTTAAATGTCTCATGAAAACTGTAAGAGTTATATGCTATTTGACATTCAAATTTGATCATAAGAAGTTACTAGGCTATGGGCCCTGATGCCCCCCTTATAAGCCTAGATAAGAGTTTAGCCCTTGTTTAGACAAGTCAGCACCCAATGCCCCTGCCCAGCAGGGACACGGGTGGAATCCCAGAGGTGTATGTTCTGTCTCCCATCCAGTTATCCAAGTTGCGTTTAAAAAGGGATAATGAGGTACTCTGCTTGACGTGGAGAGAGAGTCTGTTCCACAGATACAGTCTCTGGGACACAAATCTGATCTGCCAACAAGTCTTATTGATGTCACAGGCCAGGTTAAGATCAAGCATGAGGTTACTTGAATGGAGCTTGACTTGCGGATATAGGTTCCTAGGTTCCTAGGTTCATAGGTTCATACTAGGCTATCTGCCCTAGGGCATTTATAAGCCTAGCCAGAGTTGTGTGGCTTTCACCACCCCTTAGGTTGAAGAATACTATACCCATTAGTTTGCCGTGCCTCTATCCAGCAGTGATACAGAGATGATCCCCGGGGTAAACCTACAATCTCCCATCCACTGGTCAAGATTCCTCTTGAACAGAGCCAGTGAGGTGCTCTGTCTCACATGGACCGGGATTCTGTTCCACAGCATAGGGAGTCTCTGGGTGATGAATCTGTCCCTCCAGCACGTCCTATTTATATCCCTGTTGAGGTTTAAGTCTCTTGATCTTGTGGCTCTGGTGGATTTGGATTTTTTAAGGTGGAGCATGTCCATTAATTCCGGGTTGGACATGGCCTTGTATGTCAGGCACAGGTCACCTCTGAGCAGACGGTATGCGACTGAATAGAGCTGGAGTTTCTTCAGTCGGGCAGCATATGGCATATTTTTGAGCCCCTTTATCCTTTTGGTGAGGAACTTTTGGGGTCTTTCCAATTGCTGCAGGTGTCGGGTAAGATACATTCTGAATGGGGCATTGTACTCAATCATTGGTCTGATAAGTGAAGAGTACAGGGGAACAATGACCTCCCTTGATCTGGATGTGAATTCCTTCATAATCAGGTGGGCAATGTTGAAGGTCCTCCTAACCACTTTGGCAATGTGTGTCAAAAGAAAGGTTACTGTCAACTTGGGTCCCCAGGTCCCTGATAACCTCTTCTGTGCTTAATGGATTGCCACCTATGTGGTAACTTGGGGTTACCTTGTTTTTACCAAAGGGTATGACTATACATTTTTTGGCGTTTAGCTTAAGGCCATGGCTCTGGCACCAGTTATCCATTTCTATGAGACCTCTCTGAAGGATATCTGTGTCTGATGGATTTTCAACTATGGCACCCAGTTTGCAGTCATCTGCAAACTTTGTCAGCCACAATCCTCCTATGTTTGCCTGCACTTCTGAAAAGTAGATGCCGAACAAGAGGGGGCCCAGGACTGAGCCCTGTGGGACACCGCTTGTGACCGGCTTGGAGTCTGACATGGCACCAGCAACTCTAACCCTGTGGGTTCTGTCCTTGAGCCAGTTTGCAACCCATCTTGTGACATATGGATTTACATTTAAGCTGGTGAGCTTTTCTATGATACCCGAGTGGGGTATTGTGTCGAAAGATTTTGCAAGGTCAAGGTAGGCTGTGTGAACTGCCTTACCCTCATCAATGGCCTTGCTGACTGTTTCAAAAAAGTCGACCAAGTTCAAGAGGCATGATCTGCCCTTGACAAAGCCGAATTGGGTAGGATCCAATGTCTGTAGGTCCCCTATGTCTTTATTTATGAGTTCCATTATGATCCTCTCCATAGCTTTGCAGACCAGGCTTGTTAAGCTTATGGGGCGGTAATTACCAGGGTCCTTAGAAGCACCGCCTTTGTGGAGTGGGACCACAGTTGCCGTACGCCACTCTTTGGGTACGTATCCTGTGGTAAGGCTAAGATTAAACAGCAGCCTTATGTGTGGGTTTAGTTCCTCATTGAGTTAGTGTAGCACACAGCCGGGGACACCATCCGGTCCCATTGATGCTGTGTTTTTAGCTTTAGAGAGAGCAGCTCTCACCTGGGCATTTGAGATGATTGGGAGGCTACACTCTGCTGGGATAGATATTTCTCCTTTTGGGGGGGGAGGGGAGAAATTTGCACTGAACCTGTCTGCCAGTATGTTTGCAATGTCTGTGGGTTCAGTGATTTTTGTATCATTTTGGACTAACTCTGAGCATATCTGGGAGTTTCCACCCAGATTTCTAACATAGCTAAAGAAGGCCTTATGATTGTCTCTTGAGTCCTTGGCGATTTTTCTCTCAAAGTTGGCCTTGGATGATTTTATGAGTGATCATAGTTTTTTACTAGTATTGATCAGAGATGTCTTCCCTTTTAGGGATTTTGCTCTATCTTGTAGTAGCTTTCTCCTCTTGTTGTAAAGTTTGTTTATGGCTGGGGTCCACCAGATCGGGCGCTTGCCTTTGGTGGAAAGGGTCTTGATTTTATTTGGGATTGCTTGATCCATGCAATCCTGGAGGTGCTCGTAGAAAGCATTTGTAAGGGATTCAGCAGTGTGGGTTGTGGTTTCCAATGGCTCAGGGGCCTTGAAGGATACCACACCAGTCTTAAGAAGTGTGAAGTTGGCTTTTGAGAAGTTCTTCACTGTGGTCTTTTGTTGGGGGTGGGGCGGGATGTGGATCTCCAGTGAGATTAGTTTATGGTCTGATCTCACCAATGAGGGATATACTTCCGGTGTGGAGCATTTTGTCCCCATGTTTGTGATGATCAGGTCTAGTATATTTTCCCCTCTTGTGGGAATGGTGACAAGTTGTTCCATAGCATTTGAGTTTATGAACTCCAGGAACCTTTGGGCTAGGGTATTGGTGCTTGAGTAATGTTCCCAGTCTATGTTTGGGTAGTTGAAGTCACCCAATATGATGGTGTTTGGAGAGACATTTATACTCTCCAGTGTCTTCGGGAAGGCTGTGTGGGGTTCCTGAGTTTGAGAGGGTGGCCTGTAACATGCTACAAACTGTAGAGCAGTTTTGCCTATGGTTAATTGCACCTGAATGGTCTCTGATGCTTCGTGAGTTGCCACCAGCCTGGAGGTGTGGGTATCCTTGATGAATATGGATGCACCCCCTCCTTTTGTGGTACGGTCTGGGTTTTGGGGCTGGAACGCATGATATGAGATAAAACCTGATAGTGCCGGGGTGCTCTCAGAAGACTTGAACCAGGTTTCAGTCACAGCACAGACGTCAATGTTCTCCATACTGAGGAGGGCTTCGAGGGCGTGCATCTTGAGATTTAGACTTCTGGCATTGAGCAGCATTACCCTTAGTTTTTTTCCATTATTTTTTTCTAGGGCGGTGGGTTTAGAATTTGAGCCTTGTCTAAAAAAGGCACTATGGGGGTGGCAAGAGCCTTTGCCAATATCCAGAAACCCAGGGGTGACAGGTGCAAGCCATCCCTTGTGAAGCAGCATGGCTTGTCAAGCATGTCATTCCAGGCAGACAGACATTGGATCCCCTTAGAATGACACCAGAAATTAAGCCAATTATTAAAACTGATCATTTTGTCTCCGTATTGTGGCATCATTCTTGGTGAAGGTAGGATACTGGTCAGGGTCATACCAGCCTGGGCTACATAATCTGAGAGCTCCTCTATGTCTCTTTTCATGTAGTCCAGGGAGGTATGTCTCAGGTCATTCACACCGGCATGGACAATGACTGAGTCATACTTGTACTTGCTGTGGAGTGACCTGAGTGCTTGTGTTATGTGGCGGATTCTAGCGCCCAACAGGCAGCTTACTGTGACCCTCTCCTTCAGTCTGGTGAGTGGGACATCAGTGTGTCTGACTGTGGAGTCACCTATGACAAGTGTGTCTGGCATTGTGTTTGGCCTTAAGGGCTGTGACTGATTTGCACACTGACTTTGTGATCTATGTGTTGCTTGTGTTATGTCATGAGGTGGCAGTTGTTTGGGTGTCTGCTTTGGAGGCCTCTGCTGTTTTGGTAGATTTTTGATCAGTGCCTCCGAGTATGTCATTGTGTGTTTATGTGTTTGATTTCTAGTTGTGATAGTTCTATGTGAGACTGGGTGCAGCAGTCCCATCAAGGTAAGGTCTGAGATTGCTTTGTATGCCAGACAAAGGTCACCTCTGAGGAGTCTATATGAAAATTAGTAGAGGGACAGGGTTTTTATCCTGTGTATGGTAGATGTTTGAAGCCCTGGATTATCCTGGTGAGGAACCTCTGTGGTCTCTCCAGCTGCTGCATGTGCGTTGCGAGGTACATGCTGAAAGGTGTGTTGTACTCAATAATGGACCTTATAAGGGAAGAATACAGGGATGTTATGAACTCCTTGTACCTGGATGAGATCCCCTTACTTATGAGGTTGTACATGTAGAAAGCTTTCCATATAACTGACGCAACATGGAGGTCAAAAGTCAGATTGCTATCAACCTGGGTGCCCAAATCCCTCACGGCTGATTGTGCGCTTGGGATGTTGTTATTAATGTGATAATTTGTGGGGATGTCACTCTCCCCAAAGGGGATGATGTATTTTTTGGTATTCAGCTTGAGGCCATGTTTCTGGCACCAGTCATTTCTTTGGGTGAGACTCTCTCGGACGATGTCCTTATCACTAGAGGAATTGATGACAGCATCTGCAAACGTAGTCAGCCATAGTACACTGGTTTTGGCCTGCACCTCAGAAAAGTATATCCCAAATAACAGAGGCCCCCATCTGATCCCTGGGGTACACCACTCATTATGGGTCTCCTGCTTGAGGTGGCTTCCCCTATTTTGACTAGGTGGGTTCTGTAAATGAGCCAGTTTGCTACCCATATGATAACATAAGGATTGTTGCCTACTTGAGATGTTATGTTAATCAGATGTCCACATTTGTGGCTGGATGTGCGTAATTTTAATGGTCTTTGTATCTACTTTTAATGCCTGTAGGTAGAGAGCCATGATCAGAACCATGAGGTGCTTCGATGTTTGTGTGAGCTGGGAGTGCCATATTCTTGACATGTTCCTTTTGGTCATGTGCCCACAAATAGTGTGGTCCTTCCAATAGCATGATTACTGCTGCTATATTTCATTATACAACCTTTTCCCTAGAATAATTGTACTAGGTCAATGCTCATGCGTACTTAGCATTGAGCAGGGTTGTTTTATTGTTTCATTTATAGCTTTGCAGAGGCTTTATGCTTTTTCTGAATATAGCATAGCTTGTCTCATGAGCTGCAGAAACAACAAAAAAGCATGAAAGGTACCCTTTAATATCAAGGTACAGTATTCCTAGATTTGGTGGAAGCTTGGAAAGTGTTAGCAATTTTAAAAGTAATACATGTATGATTTGCATAACTAAAATAAAGAAAACAAAAGCAAATCCTTAACTTTCCTAATAAAATATACCAGAGTGTCTTAAAGGCATCTCTTCATTTTAAAAGTATTATTAAAGCATGCTGATTATCATACATTTTATTTTATATTAAACTTTAACTTTGACGTTAGAAATTGCAAAACTAGCTTGCTTGTTTTATGTTGGGAGGACTTCAAACATATTTAAATAACCTTATAGAAATATAACATTCAAATAATTTTTCATGTGTCACATCTCTCTTTCTGCAATAAAAGACATACAGTTCAACTGTATACGTTATATAAAACCCCTTATTCTCCGTGATTCTTCAGTATTGTTGAATTCAGTTGTAACATTACTTAACCTTTGCTTTCTTTGGTGTCACATTTTTCCATTTGTTTAGAGATGAGTAGTTTCAGTTCATATCTTCTCATTTGGAGATTATATTATGCTTTTGGTATATGAAACAGCTTCCTCAAGAGTGTTAAATATCCTTAATTCATATAGTAGGAATAATTTCCACTGACATATCATGCAATAGGAGATATTCGTCATAATGATCACGGCTGCAGTAGCCTTAGCTTCACATGTTATATCCTCCTAACAGGGGACCTTCCATCTACCAAAACCATTAGTTAGTTTCAGTTGAGATAACTAAAAACACATTGTTGGGTGATAAGCCCTTCAGAGCTTTCGTGCAGTTTGGAGAGAACACTGCTCTGCAGGCTATTGATGATTGACTGCCAGCTTGTGCTGTTCCTTTGCTGGGAAGATATGTTCCCTTTGGGTAAAACCTTCCATGTTAAAAAATATATATATTGTTTTATTGTACTTTCATGTTTAGGAAAGTTATTTTTAAGTTAGGAGTTTGTCTTTTGATGGACTGTCACAATGCTTAACTGTCAGGTTCGGCCTTAGGTCAAGTGGTGCCCTAGGCAAAAGGGCTTCACAGCACCCCCCTCCCACACCACCTGGTGCCCCCATCTTGGTCTACTTACACTATCTTGTTTACTGAAAAACTGCCCTGCTAGAGTGGCGCCCTAGGCGGCCGCCTAGTTGGCCTATGCCTAAGGCTGGCTATGTTAACTGTATTTGTAAATGGGAAAGCACTTTTTTTTCTGACAGTTTAAAAGTTACTTCAAGTAATTGAAAACATTTTTTCTGTGGAGAAATTGCCTGCCCAAAAAAGTAAAATAAACTCAGTGTTTTAAAATGCTTTTTACTATGTTTTGTGTGAAAAAAATGCTTTTAAAGACTTTACTGGCTTTTGCTGCTTGTTTTCATCAGGAAAGTGGCACCATTTTTCACTTGACCAAGGAAAAAACTACGAGTTCCACGGTCAGTCCTTCCTTGAGCCACAAAAGAAAAAGTTAAGCAAGCAGCATTTGCAAACACAACAGGCTAGCAGTTTGCCTCAGTCACAGTTGGGTGACTATGCTGTGACTAAAGCTTGCTGTTCAAACCACTCATCTTTTACCCTGAATCCTTCCATGTGTAGCACCTACTTTGACTATGAACTGGGGTTAGTCACATCCTCTGCAGCTGTTGAAGTATGTTTAATGGCCAAGGGAGAACCACTCTCCTCTTTCCTAGGAGAGGGAACAAGGAAGGCTTCCCTGCTTAGTTAGAATGTGTGCCCATTCATGGGGAAGCAGTTGCTGCCATTAATAACACTGTTGGCCTAATTTTTCAGGTTAAAGGAAAGCAAAAAAGTAAGCGGGTATCTGCTCCTCCTCAAATTTCCTTAGACGTAGTTTATTGGGTTTGGCTCAGGGTATAATTCAGGCTGTTGATCCTTCTTATAAGGTGGTTTATGGTAAAAGAGGGTGCTATGCCTACCACTACCACCAATGTGTGTCATCCGCATGCAGGGCCAGTAATCAGAGAGCCTGAATCCTCACCACTGACACTGGAGAGGGACGCGTACTTGGAATGCAGAAGGTTACATGTAGTATTTCCAGATGCAGACCTCTCTGCATCAAGTACAGTTTCCTGTAAGAGCACACAGGGAGCACCCACACAGCCAGGGGTTTGGATGTCTCTATATCCGTCTCCCTCCAGATCCCCAATAACACTCCCCACTGGTACAGCTGTAGGGTTAGATCATCAGCCAACTGTCCAAGCAAAGTCCTCCAGCACCCTCTCTGTAAACCCAATGCTTCATGTCCCTGCCCCAAGTAGCTGACACACACACTCTTTAAGATTTAATTTTTAAACACACACACACACACCTGTGAAACTGACAGATTACCCACTCTACCAACTTTGCCCAGAGTAGTTATCACTGCTAACAGTCATTTGCTATAAGGCTCTTAAAAGGGTATCCAATTATACTGTGTAATAATATTAATACAAAGGGTAGTAGTTCACTTAGATGTCTAGACCTTCTGGAGTGTCCCACACAGTGTCACCAAATAAATACAAATACACTCAAAGTTTAGATACCAAGGACCAGCCACAATAAAAGTTTTAAATATATTTAATAATAAATAAGAGTGAAAATACTGAATATATATTCACAGTAAACCACATAGTTCAAATCACAGAAAATATTGAAACCAACGTGGATGAACAGACTCGTACAAATAAAGACAAACAATCTCTAAACTTAGCTTCATTATATTCCTGACTGAATCTAAGATAATTTACTGTTCCCTAATAACTTACTTGGGCAAAGCAAGATCAAATACTTGAGCAGTCTTTCTAGTCAGGCCCCAAAAATAGTACTCTATATTCTGAGATTACTCCCTGTAAAATATAATATCCAAGATGACTTACAGAATGACGTCATCTGGTTACCTGACTCTAGGTTCATAGATGTGTACTAGGCTAATGGCCCTGGAGCCTTTACAAGCCTAGCCCACAGGATTACCCTGGCATTGTGTCACTCGACTTTAGTTCCCAGTGCCTCTGTTGAGTAGCGCCACTGGAGTGATCCCCGGGGTGAATTTTCTATTTCCCATCCGCTCATCAAGATTTCTCTTGAAGAGGGACAGTGAGGTATAGGTTCATAGGTGTGTACTAGGCTATTAGCCCTGGAGCAAATTACCAGCCCTTGAACCCAGAGCCCTGTACACCATAGTCAGAGCAATGTACCACTGCAATATATCCTTTTGACATTTGAGACAAGACTTTGGCAGATTGCTACAATACACATTTAGAACTTTTATGGCAATGCCTGGAGCCAGAAACATTTACAACACTCCCCCCTTCTTTACAATACCTAACACATAATGGCTACTGCCAGGTCTACTTTCTCTGGGCCTACTCGGCACTGTGGGGTACCATTTAATGATTTAACAGCTCATTACATTTCCTTTATTTTTCTTAAAATAAGCCATCTGGTTAACCATATGTACCTGTGACCTATATTAAAACATATACATTTAATTCAGGTACCATAATACATGTACATTTCTCTACATTTCAGCAGGATGTACTGTTGATACATTTTAACACAATTTGCACAAGAAAAGCACACAAATGCATTTTCTTCACAAGTATCTGTACAAATCAACTTGATATACAAATGACATATTATTTATAAAATTCTAGCTAGCTGTGCTGGTACAAGTCTGGCATCTACTGCCCTACTTCTCCCTGTCATGGTAGGCAGTACCTCCTATCATAACAGAGGGATCTCTCTTTTAAGTTATTCAAGATTCTGAATCTGGTTAGGGAGTTGAAGGGACAGATGCAGGGTTTTCTCTTCAGTTTTCTGATTCAGACTGAAGTTACTTGCTTCTGCATGTGGAAGGCTCTCTTTCTCTGAGACTATTTCCTGAATGTAGCAGAGGGTTTAGTGGGAGAATACTGAGGTTTCTCAGTCTCTCAGAAAATACTATGAGCTGTTACAGAAGGAATTTATTGAACCGTCACCCCCCCCCCCCACACACACACACACACTTTCCTCTGCTCTGGAGAGAGAGAGAGAGAGAGAGAGAGAGAGTGTGTGTGTGTGTGTGTGTGTGTGTGTGTGTGTGTGTGTGTGTGTGTGTGTGTGTGTGTGTGTGTGTGTGTGTGTGTCTGTCACTCCCTGCAATTTTCCTGATAGTAAGCCTGCTGCCCTTGAAAGGGGGGAGGTATAATATATAAAATTGATCAATCTTTTTAGTTTTTACGCACTTTTTCCCAAACCTGATCCACCAGCTATAGGTGTAGTTAATCCTACTACTGCTAAATATTTTGTTGTTTGCAGTCCTACTCTTTCTGACATGGATGGGAAGATTTTTGATGTGTAGAAAAAGTGTATGGTTCTGCAACTTTGATTTTCAGACGTTTGAATTGTCAGGCTCACATGTTAAATTTTATTCTAATTGTGAAAGCATGAGGAATGCTTTGTCTGTATTTTCTTTTTGAGGAAAAGCCTGATTTAAATAATTTTGTTTCCTCCATTGTACAAGTCAGCGCTCAATGTTACAATGTGTATGTGACTCCACTGATGCTTCTTTCCAGTGTTATGGCCTTTGGTATTGTTTTGAGAAGGTTTGGCTGGCTGCTCCCAGGTTATTTAAAACATGAGTTGCTAAATTCCTCTATGGATAGAGATTTACTTTCTACTTCCTCCGCTACAAAGGTTATCAAAAAGCATGATAAAATGGATAATTTGATACAGAGGATAACTAGATTTGTCACCCCTTTTTTTCCAAATGTTCTAAAGGATTATCTCTGACCCCTCATCCAAATTTTGCAAAAGAAAAAAATAAGCCTCATCAAACCACGGGTAAATGAACATTTAAGAAGAAATGGTAAAGGGATTTCATAAAGAATTCAGAAGCCCTCCAAAACCAAGGATAGTCTAACAACTCAGAATGACTATTTAAGGGCCCTTGTACCACCTTCTCACCCCATTAGTCCATTTTCCCTTCTAGAAAGTCTGAATTTCCCATTTTCTCTGTGGCAGCAGGTAGGTTCAGACAGATGGGTTCTAAAGATCATTCATCAAGGTTATAGATGACATTTGGATGAAATCCCTCCATTTTAATGAGTATCTCCTCATCCACCAAACCAGACTCTTATTTCCCCCTGTCTTTCAACACATGCTGTCCCATGGAGTGATCAAACCAGTTTTCCTTCCCATGTTGGGAAAGTTATTTTTATTATTCAAGGATGTTTTTAGTGCCAAAGAAAGAAAATGCTTCGACACCATTTCTGGAACCTTCTTTCCTAAACCTGATTATGGTAGCCCACAAGTTCAAAATGATGTTACTTCACAACCAGGACTCCTTCCTCATTCAAATTTCCTGGTAACACTAAATTTAAAAGATATTTATCATATCCCTGTTCATCCAGGCTTCAGGCGTTTCTTAAGGTTTTGTGTGTCTGGATCACACTATCAGTTCTCTGCCTTACTATTTGGAGTATCCACTGCACCAAGAGTGTTCACAAAGTGTCTAGCTCCAGTTATAGCTCATTGCAGGCTACAGGGCATCCATATTTTTCCATATTTAGATGACTTGCTGAATAATTGCAGTGCATTTTTCAAATTGTCAGAAATCTCTCACTTGGGTGAAATATCTACGTGATCTGGGATTCCAAAAGGACATTCAAAAGTCTTTAATGACTTATTCACACAGGATTATGTTTTTGGCATGTCAGGTAGACACCTCAATTCAAAGAGATTTTTTCCCACAGAAAAGAATAGATCTCTGTCTCGATCTGTTGTTATGGTTTTTGATCCAGACTTTGGTGAATTCCTCAGGATTTTGTTTAATGTTATCTGGCAATACCGCACATTAAAAGAGATACAATGGCATGTGAAATTTCATTGATCCCAGTGCCAGCATCCTTTGGCTTTTCAAATCTAAGGGCTGGAGTGAGACAGTGAATATCTAGGTCTCCTTTTCTCCCTCCTTGCTTCAAATCAGTCATCACAGATGCCTCAGACCTTTCATAGACAGCAGTTTCAGAAGGGATAAAAGTGCAAAGTGTGTGGTACATAGATGCAAACGCATAAATATAAAAGAGATACTTGTCCAGATCAAGGAACTCAACTCCCTGAATCATCTTTGGTCCCTGGCACCAGTTGTTACAGGTAATACCACAGTCACGTGGTACATCAGAAAGAAAGGAAGAACCAGGTCATATCCCCTTTGTAGACTAGCCATGTTAGTTTTGGATATAGCTTCATAGCACATTTTCACTGTACAGGCATCCTATATTCTGTCAGAGCAAAACTGTGTAGCAGTTAAGCTGAGCAGGATGGTGGCAGACCCTCATGAATGGAAACAAGATCAGGGGGTCTTTCAAGATTTGATCCATGTGTGGTGGAGTTCCTCAAGCAGACCAGTTTGCCTCCTCTCTCAATCAGCTGGCAAGATTCTGCTCCAGGACTCCATGCAAGAAAGCCTGGAAGACAGATATATGTTCTTTTCATTGGACAGAAATGTTCTTGTATGCTTCCACACTTTCCACTGATATCCAGGGTGCTTCTGAGGATTCAGGAGGATTCCTCCAAGATCATTGTGGTGACTCCCTTATGGCCCAGGCAAGTGTAGTTCTCCCTTGTTTTGGAAATGGCCATGTGCAATTACCACAAGCTTTTCTCAGAAAGACTCTATTCACACAAAGTCAGGGGTGTTTGATACACCCCAACCCCAATCAATTTCAGCTGACTGCCTGGATGATGGGCTATTAATTCCCTTTAGGCACCTAATTACTGAGGATGTGCAGAATGTACTAATGGAGGCACTAAAGCTTACTACTAGAAAATCATACCTTATCAAATGGAAGAGGTTTTCTAGTTGGTGCCAAAATAATCATCAACACCTGTTCAGGGCTAGAGTTTCCTTAGCTGTAAAATATTGTGCGAGTTACTGTCCCTTGGGCTTTCTTACTCCTGTATCAAAATTCATTTATTGGCCATTTCAGCATGTCTGCCCATGGACTTTCCACTTTCAAGGCATTCCTTATGTTAAAAATGTTTTTAAAAGGAGTTTCGCATAAGAGGCATAGAGAAACCTACACTTGCTCCAGCTGAATCAGGTAATCTGGATGACTTGAAGTTCTTAACATGGAAAACTATTTCACTGATTGCTCTGACCTCTGCAAGAAGGGTATTGGAGTTGCAGGCTCTTACGGTTAGTCAACCTAATGTCATTTTCTCCAGGAACAGGGATTTTTTTTTAGAGCAAATCCTTCTTTTATGCTTATAATTGTGCCCAAGTTTACTTTAAGCCAAACTATCCATCTCCTTATTTTGTTTTCTGAACCTAAAAATGAGAGAGAAAAAATACTTCATACCTTGGATGTCCGCAGAGAACACAGGTATTATCGTGACAGAACTAAATCTTTCAGATCTGCAGGTCAGTTATTAATTTCTTGGGAAGGTAAGAAGAGAGAACCTGTGTCAAAACTATTTCTAAATGGCTATTTAAACTTATTACCTTCTTTTAAAATCACCACAGTAAAACTATTCCAGACAGGGTCAAGTTCTCCTCTACCAGGACCTTGGCTTCATCTATAGCTTTTGGAAATGGTTGGAGTCTAGAAATGTTCTAGAAGCAGCAACTTGGTCTACTATTTTCAAGGCATTACAAGCTTGACTCCTCTAGGTCTAGATTAGAATTTGCTAAGACTATTCTCCAAGGTGTCTCAGACATTTCTCCCCTCCACCCCCTAAATGTTGTAAGCTAGGGTAATCTACGTGAGAACATATCAGTCTTTTGAAGGCAATGTCAGAGACTGTAAAGAAACTGAAGCCGGTTTGCCAAAACTGCCTTCAGTTGTGGGGATTGCTTTTTTCTCCACTGTTGTGCAACCTTGAAGTCAGTATATATAATTCTGGGAGGTGTGGGAGCTGTTCCCCCTACTGAGGGGGTGCAGGGGTGTGTGATCCCCTGAAAAATGTTCACTGAAGGCAGATTTGGTGAATTAATTTGTATATTTGCGTTCATCAAAACTGCCTTTGATGGATCAACATGACTCCAATCTACCCATATGGCTACTGCTGGCAGTGATCAATATGATAAATGTAGTACAGTTGTGTAAGTAAACTTACTGTAACATCAGATATTTGAATGATCACTGCTGCAATAGTCCCTCCCTCCCTCCATCCCCCTTTTTTTGGTGTGTTGCTTATGTCAGGGTGTGGGCACTTATTTTTGTTGGTAGCATTGTCCTTTCAGGGCTCTGTCTCGATCTCTCTATTGGCATGAACGCTCTGAAGGGCTTAATGCCCAAGCCTGTCTTTTTAGACATCTCAGCTCAAACTCACAGTTTGGGCATGTGGAAAGTGCCTTGAAGCTTGGGAAACTGGACGGCTGTTAGATCCTTGGCAGGATACAACCCATATAGCTAAGGCTACTGCAGCAGTGATCATTCAAACAACTGTTGTTATAAGTTTACTTACACAACTGTAATTTTTGCAATTATTCTTTCTAACTGCCGACAGACTTTACTTTCTCCATATTTTTTTGTATAAACGTAATTGTCAAATGTGATATTATCAGCACCCTTTATTATAGTGAGTTTAGACCAGGTAGTTTTTAGGATTCCTTGTCAAGATAAAAAGTGACCTTTACAGTTGTGAAGTTTCAAGGAGCTCCTGTTTTTTTTGGGTAGGAGGATTAAAAATATCTTATTTTACTCCCTGTATCCCCTCAAAAAGTCCTTGCTGCAGGATTAATATTTGTTTGGAAAGCAGCTGATTAGGAAATTTACCACGCTCTCTGGTGCTCACATATTCTGAGATTGTACTGCTTTTCCCAGTTTTCTTCATGGAAGAGCATTTTTGGTTAACGTCAAAGATTGAAACAATACCAATTTCACAAACTTTAATCATACCTTGACATAGGAATGGGGACCATTCCTGTAATGGTACTAGAAACCCAAAATACTTGGCATAATTAAATCTCAAGTAGTTTGTTGCAAAATGAACTATTTGTATTGCCTTCTGTTTTATTGTGTCAACTATGTCTGAGAAAGCAGTTTCTGTGACTTTAATTTGAAGTCCTTGTTGCTGTGTTATAGTTTTAAGAAGTTCAGTTTGCTTATTACAGTTTTCTTGTACAAAATCCATTTAACATGGTACAAGCCTATTTTCAAATATAATTCTCATAAAAAAGTTGCTACCTGTTGTGTACGTCTTTTCTCACAGACATTACTTGCTGAGATGATGTAAGGAAACTAATTTATTATGTTGCTCCAAAATGGATAGTTGTATAAAGTTTATAAATGAATCCTAGAGCCACAGATCCCTAGATCTGAGGAATTAAGTGAAAAATTAGAATGATACAACTTTTTTTTATACTCAAGTGGTGTACAAACACTTTATGTAATTTTATAAAAATCTGCAGAGCTGCTACATAGCAGCTGTCTTGGATCCAGCTTGCCTAGGTATCTCTCTTTTTTTCTGTTTTCATCAACAGGTATAGCACTTATCCTGACTGTCCTGCATGCAATACTATTCATGGATGATTTCCCAATTTGGAACCAAAACATTTGTACAGGATTGTTTTTTAGAGAGATTTCGATGTTTTTTTTTTTTTTTTTCATTTGGCATCAAAACAGTGGTCTGTATGCATGTTCAGGACCCCACGAAAACTAAAACACCATGGTCTAATAATCAAAGGCTGTGTTGACAGTCACCTAAAATATGTTCAGCAATACAGAAACAGTCTATAACTGTAAAGTTGTTAATATGATTTGATTACTTTTATATAAATGTAAGTTCGCCTGTGTCACTGATAATTCAATGAAGGTGTTTAAAAAAAAAAAAAAAAAACAGTACAGATACTTAAGCGTTTTACTATGACTCACACTGTCCTTTATGGCACACCCAAGTTCAAAAGTGAGTAAAGCCAACCAGAAGAGGAGCATGTCTTGTAGTCACAACTGTAACAATTCAACTTTGTAAGCCTAAGATCTATAAATACTATCTAGGCATTATATTACTGAATTACAAAAAGGCACTTTCCATACAGTACAAATATATCGGTGGTGCCTAGGGTCGATATTTGTGTACTCTGTAAATGTGTACAAAGTACATACCTTCAAGAGTCACAGCTAGCAATGTGCAACTATTACTAATGTGATTTGGAGAAATAAATGTGAAAATGTACCTTATGATGTACCCCATCTACTTGTACTGTTGCTATGCTTGTAGTTGTCTGTGAAACATGATAGATATGGTACTTTGTGAAGTATATGTTAATATCAGCACGTTATTAGTATTTTAAGATGTAGAAATTACCTAACATGTTAACTGAAAGGACAGCATTTATAAATGCCACTGACATTAAAATAGTGACAATGGAAGGTATATGAATTGTGGTTTATGGTCAGGTAAGACTAAGCTAAAGTTAATCCCACCAGAGGTGTATGGTAGGTGAGTTAGAAGCAGTATAAAGCTACAGTGTATTGTAGGTGAGTTAGAAGCAGTATAAAGCTACAGATATCTAAAAATAGTTACATCAACAGTGGCATAGGCAGTTCCAGGAGAGTAACTGTTTTGAGGTTCCTGTTGGCAAATCCCTTCATAATTAATGTGCAGACAGTTGTTTGCATAGTGTATGTATTCTGCATTCAGATGAACCTGTACACAGCAATGTACAACAATAGTTGAGACCATATACTGTGTAGAGCTGTGTGTGAAGCTAACAATATTCCTGTTTCCTTTTCTCTTCACCCTTTAATAAAACCTTTACAAAGTTCTACAGCCTATAGTAAAAGGGCAGTTACTAGCAAATGGAATTTTGCTGCAGAGAGAATTCGATTTTTCAAGTCACTTATTATATCATACCTTTATCCATGAGTCAGGGAGCATAACTCCACTTGATACCTGAAGAAACTAAAGGAAATTGTTCACTCCCCAGAGGTTTTCTTAATTTAAATTCTAAATGAGGTGACAGTACAAAGACAGTTGTGTGCCAAGAATGGTTTTGAGTTCATTATATAAAGCATTACTCACTTCCTTAATGAGTGGAAAGTTACCACAGTTATACCTAGCCCCATGAACATCAAAGACAAACTAGGATTCTTTCATTCTTCTTTCTCTGTGATTTGATATTTAAAAGCGTATCTTGCCTGTTATCTCATTAAAATGATATTGCCTCAAACAGAGTACCTTTGTAATATGAATGCATAATTTTTGCAGATTGCAGTATTACGTATTTGGGTATGTGTTTTAATTGGTGATTCTTAAATAAATATACTGAGCTATTTTATAAAATAGCTCATATGAACATAAAGTATTTTCATATAATGTGCAACAAATTTTGCAGTTTTCCTTAGTTATACCCAGGCTATGTGTGTGTGATAAATCTGTATATTGCAGGATTTAATTTCAGAATGCTTTCTTATTCATAACTGATTGAACAGCCTTTCTGAAGTTCATGCTGGACAGAAACAATACAGTGAGTTTTTTTTGCTGACATTTGATAAAGGGTTCTCTGTATTTGTAACATTTAGCAGTGAATAGAATGAAGTTCTCTGATGGCTTTAATGTTAAATTGAAGTCATCTAACAGTGAACAGAAAGGGTAGTCACAATATAAATAACTGAAATTGGCATTATTACCTAGCAAAAAGGACTTTTAAAAGCTTCATGTGTCTAGGAAAGAAGTTATGACTGGTTAACAGTAGATGGTTATAAAGTTGATGGGTGGTCAGTCCTCTTCTGGTACAGCCAGCTATGCATACAAGTTGCCCATTCCTCCCCTCCTTCACAGCATTTTATCCAAAGTAACTGCTTTGTCCTGCTGTCGTTTAGGACATGTTCTAACACAATTGCTTTATCAGAATCATATACATCTCCATAAGCTTATTGCACAGATACATCCATCACATTGTATTTGCTTGTAATCTGTATTATTTGCTAAGGCCTACTGCATCACAAGGAGCTTCTTTTCAGTGGTGACCTGAGGATCTTTGATGTGGTCAGGTGACTTGGTTAGTCACACATTGTATGAAAGAAAGGGTGGAGACAGATGTCACATCTGTAAATCATAAACTGAGATGGCACTTCAGCAAACACCTTACAGTACTCATTCCCAGGCTGCATGCATATTGTATTCAATTGGTTCCACTGGCAAGGTCCTTCTGCTTTTATTTATTGACATTTGTTTACTGGGAAAGTCCACTGGGCCAAGAGCCCATTTTCAGTGGAGGCCCGGGGAGAAAAGCTCCATTACAATGAAAAACAAATATAACAATATAAAATACACGTTTACAGGGTATAATAATATGAACAGCAAAAAAGGGCAGAGAGACAAACAGGGTCTCCATG
The DNA here is from genome assembly GCF_019279795.1 of Protopterus annectens. Lineage (NCBI taxonomy): Eukaryota > Metazoa > Chordata > Ceratodontiformes > Protopteridae > Protopterus > Protopterus annectens. The sequence goes on along the minus strand of NC_056731.1, from coordinate 785,370,205 downwards.
CAGCTTTACAAAGTATAATAATATAATCCACAAAATAAGAGAGATCCAAATTAACCAAAGGAACACATTAAGAATGAGTATAATACACCAAAGCAGGTAGATAAAAGGTACAAAAATTGTGCCTCTAGTAAATACATTGTGGGAAGTGTAGGAATAAGAGCAGAGCGAGTGCAAATTATCAGTAGCAATTTAAAAAATGACAGGGTGAATAAGGTTAGTAGCAGGAGGGAGACTGGTAATACAGTTAGTGTTAGTACAAGAGATAGAATTGATAGAGAGGCTTAGACAGGGTAGGTGCAATACAGGGTAATTAAGTTGATTGTAAGGCTAGCAGCAAGGCTAAGATTGAGATAGGGGAAGTCAGGTAATGGCATCATAGGTAATAGGAGGTGCATTAGTGCAGCTACAAATCCAGTTAGAAAGAAGATGGTTATGAAGGGCAGTTTTGAAGTTTGAGGGGTGGTGTTCACTATGTACAGAGGAGGGGAGGTTAGGTAGTTTTTTTAAGGCGGAGCAGTGATGGGAATAGTGACAACTACATGTGATGAATTTGGCAAATCTTATTATAGCAGGATTCTAGCTTTAACAGCAAGGAAGACTGTAGGTTAGTTAACAATGGAGCACCATAGGTTAGAGATAGTAGAAGTTAGGTGAGATCTAGAGCTTGTTTAGTTGGAAAGGAGAGAAACATGTTTTGCCTATATAGTAGCCCTAGTTTGTGTGTTTTGTTAATATTGGATTGGACTTGCAGATCGAACTTTAGGTTTTCGTCTATTATGACACCTAGTAGTTTGGTATTGTTTACCAGTTAAATTTTTGTAGAGTTTAGTGAGATTATATTGAAACTGTCTTTATTGAGAATAATATTATTTTTTTGGGGGGGTGAACAGCATAACTTCAGTTTTTTTGGCATTAAGAGAGTGATGTTTTTTGTGGAACCACGATTCTGCTATAGAAAATGCTGTTTGGGTTATTAGTTGCAGAGTGTCTGGGTTGGGAGCAGATTAGACTATAGTTGAGTCATCTGCACACTGGACTAGGGAGGAGTTTGGGATATCTTTGTGAAGATTATTTATGAATATATTAAACAGGAGAGGTCCTAAAAGGCTTTTGTAACTGACTTTTTCTGTGCTGCTCCATCAGGCTGATGCTCATGCTGACTTTTGTTACTTCTTTCCCTATCATTTTTGAATGCAGAAACACCTTCCTGTTTGATTTCAGCCGTAACTGTCCTTTAATAAGTTAGGAATCAACTAGCTACTGTGACTCTGCTTGAATTATACAATGAATAAAATGACAAACTGCAATAAAACCTCTGATAACTCTTGCCAACAGAGACTTTGCAGTGGCTGTTAATGATTTGGATGACTATGGTCAGCCTCTGCCACTAGATTCCACACTCCTACTATGGAATATATCAATTTATTTATACCTGTGCCCCAAATGCTGCTTGTCTTTGGATCACATGGCATTCAACAAAGACTACAATATTTCATTAACATACCACATAGGCCTTATGTCCAGGTCCAAATTCAAGGCCTGGCCTTTTAACGGTCCCGATCTTGTAAACACTCTTGTGCATTGTGACCATCAGTGAGCTGGATCCCATGATGATCAGTGCCCCACTAATTGGTCCTGTAAGAAATGTGAAAATACAAGGGAGACCAAAGGAATTTATGTGCTAGAAGTGTAGAAGCCATTCCCTTCCAGTACATCCTTATGAATATTTAGGTTCATAGGTTCATAGGTTCATACTAGGCTATCTGCCCAAGGGCATTTATAAGCCTAGCCCATAGTTATGTGGCTTTTGCCACCCCTTTAGTTTGAATAAAACTATGCCTATTATTTTGCTGTGCCTCTGTCAAGCAGTGACACTGAAGTAATCCCTGGGGTATATCTGCGATCTCCCATCCATTGGTCAAGATTCCTCTTGAACAAGGCCAGCGAGGTGCTCTGCCTCACATGTACCGGGATTTTGTTCCACAGCATAGGGAGTCTCTGGGTGATGAATCTGTCCGTCCAGCACGTTCTATTAATAACCGTGTCAAGGTTTAAGTCTCCCGCCCTTGTGGTTCTGAGGGATCTAGATTTTTTGAGGTGAAGCATATTCATCAAATCTGGGTTTGACATGGCCTTATATGTCAGGCACAGGTCACCTCTGAGCAACCGGTATGAGACTGAATAGAGCTGGAGTTCTTTCAGTCGGGCAGCATAAGACATATTTTTGAGACCCTTTATCCTTTTGGTGAGGAACTTTTGGAGCCTTTTCATCTGCTGCAGGTGTCGGGTCAGATACATTCCGAATGGGGCATTGTAATCATAGGTCTAATGAGTGATGAGTACAGGGGAACGATGACCTCCCTTGATCTAGATGTGAATCCCTTCATGATCAGGTGGCCAATGTAGAAGGTTTTCCTAACTACTTTAGCAACATGAGTGTCAAACGAAAGGCTACTGTCAACCTGGGTCCCCAGATCCCTGATGACTTCTTCTGTGCTCAGTGGATTGCCACCTATATGGTAGCTAGGGGTAACCTTGTTTTTCCCGAAGGGTATGACTATGCATTTCTTGGCGTTTAACTTTAGGCCATGGCTCTGGCACCAGTTATCCATTTCTGTGAGGCCCTTCTGAAGGATATCTGTGTCAGATGTGTTTTCGACTATGGCCCAGTTTGCAGTCATCTGCAAACTTTGTCAGCCATAACCCTCCTGCGCTTGCTTGTACTTCAGAAAAGTAGATGCCGAACAAGAGTGGACCCAGGACTGAGCCCTGTGGGACACCACTTGTGACAGGCTTTGAGTCTGACATGGCTCCAGCAACTCTGACCCTGTGGGTTCTGTCACTTAGCCAGTTTGCAACCCATCTTGTGATGTATGGGTTTACATTCAAGCTGATGAGTTTTTCGATGATACCTGAGTGGGGTATTGTGTCGAAGGCCTTTGCCAGGTCAAGGTAGGCTGTATGGACTGCCTTTCCCTCATCAGTGGCCTTGGTGACTGTCTCAAAAAAGTCAACCAAGTTTAAAAGGCATGATCTGCCTTTGACAAAGCCAAACTGGGTTGGATCTAAAGTCTGCAAGTTCCCTATGTCTTTATTTATGAGTTCCATTATGATCCTCTCCATGGCTTTGCAGATAAGGCTTGTCAAGCTAATGGGACGGTAATTTCCAGGGTCGGTGGAGGCACCGCCCTTGTGAAGTGGGACCACAGTCGCCGTGCGCCACTCCTTGGGTACGTATCCTGAGGTGAGGCTAAGATTAAACAGCTGTCCTAACTGCGGGTTTAATTCCTCATTCAGTTCGTGGAGCACACAGCCGGGGACACCATCCGGTCCCATGGATGCTGTGTTTTTTGCCTTGGAGAGAGCAGTTCTCACCTGGGCGTTGGAGATGTTTGGGGGGCTACAATCCTCTGGTATAGATATTTCTCCTTTTGGGGGGAAGGGGGGGGAGAAGTTTGCACTGAACCTGTCAGCCAGTATGTTGGCAATGTGTGTAGGTTCAGTAATCTTCACATCATTTTGAACTAATTCTGAGCATATCTGGGAGTTTCCTCCTAGGTTTCTAACATAGCTAAAGAAGGCCTTATGATTGTCTTGAGTCCTTGGCGATTTTTCTCTCAAAATTTGCCTTGGATGATTTTATGAGAGCTCTTAGTTTTTTACTTATAATGATCAAAGGTGTCTTACCTTTCAAGGATTTTGCTCTATCTTGTAGTAGCTTCCTCCTTTTGTTGTAGAGCTTGTTTATGGCTGGGGTCCACCAGACTGGACGCTTGCCTTTGGTACAAAGAGTCTTAGTTTTGTTTGGGATTGCCTGATCCATGCAGTCCTGTAGGTGCTGGTAGAAGGCATTTGTAAGTGATTCAGCAGTTTGAGTAATGTTTACCACTGGCTCAGGGGCCTTAAAGAAGACCACACTAGTTTTTAGAAGTGTGAAGTCGGCTTTTGAGAAGTTTTTCACTCTGGTCTTTTTTATTTCAGGTGGGGCGGGATGAGGACCTCCAGCGAGATTAGTTTATGATCTGATCTCACCAGTGAGGGGTATACTTCCGGTGTTGAACATTGTGATCCCATGTTCGTGATGATGAGATCAAGTATGTTTTCTCCTCTTGTGGGGATGGTGACTAGTTGTTCCATGGCATTTGAGTTTATGAACTCCAGGAACCTTTGGGCTAGAGTGTTTGGGCTTGAGTAGTGTTCCCAGTCTATATTAGGGTAGTTGAAGTCACCTAGTATGATGGTGTTTGGAGATACATTTATCCCCTCCAGTGTTTTCAGGAAGGCCATGTGAGGTTCCTGAGTTTGAGAGGGTGGCCTGTAACATGCTACAAATTGCAGAGCAGTCTTGCCTGTGGTTAATTGCACCTGGATGGTCTCCGATGCATCGTGCGTTGCCACCAACCTTGAGGTGTGGGTGTCCTTTATGAATGTGGACACCCCCCCTCCTTTCTTGGTGTTGTCCGGATTTTGGGGCCGGAACGCATGATATGAGGTGAAACCTGATAGTGCTGGGGTGCTCTCAGGAGCCTTGAACCAGGTTTCTGTCACAGCACAGACATCAATGTTCTCCATACTGAGAAGGGCCTCGAGTGCGTGCATCTTGAGATTGAGACTTCTGGCATTGAGTAGCATTACCCTTAGTTTTTTTCCTTTTTTGTGTTCTAGGGTGGTAGGTTTAGAATTTGAGCCTTGCCTAAAAGGGCACTATGGGGGTGGCAAGAGCCTTTGCCAGTATCCGGAAGCCTAGGGGTGACAGGTGCAAGCCGTCCCTTGCGAAGCAGCGTGGCTTGTCCAGCATGTCATCCCAAGCAGACAGACATTGGATCCCCTTTGAATGACACCAGAATTTAAGCCAATTATTAAAGCTGATCATCTTATCACTGTATTGTGGCATCATTCTAGGTGAAGGTAGGATACTGCTCAAGGTCAGGGTCATACCTGCCTGGGCTACATAATCAGAGAGCTCCTCAATGTCTCTTTTCATGTAGTCCAAGGAGGTACGTCTCAGGTCGTTGACACCAGCGTGGACAATGACTGAGTCGTACTTGTACCTGCTGTTGAGAGACCTGAGTGCTTTCGTTTTGTGGCGGATTCTAGCACCCGACTGCCAGCTTACTGTGACCTACTCCTTACTCTGTCTGGTCAGCGGACGTCAGTGTGTCTGACTATGGAGTCACCTATGACAAGTATGTTTGGTGTTGTATTTGGCCTTAAGGGCAGTGACTGCTTTGCACACTGATTTTGTTGTTTATGTGTTGTTTGTGTGGTGTATTGAGTTTGCAGTTGCTTGGGTGTCTGCTTTGGAGGCCTCTGCTGTTTAGGTAAATTTTTACTCAGAGCCTCCGAGTATGTCTTAGTGTGTTTATGTGTTTGATTCAGTGGTGTGTTGAGTTATGTGAGACTGGTATTGTGGTGTGTGTAGTTGCCTTCTCCTCCTGCCTGGTCTTGCCAGTCCTGAGTTGAGAGAGCTCAGCCTCCAGTCCGGCTAAATAGCTGCATCTCTCACAAGTGTTAGTGTTACGTGGGAGGAGGAGAGGGTTGTCCGTGTACATGAGGCAATTGTAACATTGTCTCAGAATTCCCAGATTCACCAACTGGGCAGGAGAGGACACCAGCATCTGACCCTTTGACATGCTAGAAAGAATTATGAGTTGGTATGAGACAGAAAAGTAGTGGGCTTAGCAGGGAAGTGGGCACTCCTGGGGGTTTTGCTAGTGAGAGATTTGTATAATATAGGAGTGCTTGACCTGCAAAGAGAATGCTTATAAGACAAGGGATATGCTTATAAGACAAGTGCTGAGCTTTTTGAGAAGAAAAAGCTATTTGGAACAAGTGCTGCACTTTTTAGTGAAGGTGTAAACTGTTTAGGTTCCTAACAGAGCAGTTCTAAGGGAAAAATTGAAGAACAGACTTTCTAGAGCCAGAAAGAGTTTAACCTTGTTTAACCGGCACTGCCCGATGCTGCTCTAGTGGCAACTCCGCGCTAAAGCACGTTAAAGCGTGCTTGATAGCAGGGGCTGGAAAGAAGCAGGAATAGACCCAAAACGGACAATAAAACTACAGTTTCAAGTCAGTAACCACCTCTACGGGGGCAGGGAAGCTGCTCAATGTTATTCACTGCCACTGATCAACAGAGAGACCCTCCTTCAGCCCAAGCAAAAATGGCCTCACAGAAACTTTCAAACAGTTCAGGAACAGCAAGCCTGTAACTGAACTTTTTTAACTCTCAGAAAAGTGGGAAAAAGCAAGATTTTTTTTTGTTTTTGCTTTTTACAGAGATAGCAGAGGTTCACAAGTAATATCAAGTTATAGCAGTGCAGTAAATGACCCCACACAAGAGTGCTAGGTCAAGGACAGAAAATATGCAAGTTTTAAGAAAAAAACTATTTAAAATTAAGTGCAAACAGGAAATTCAGCAAACAGCTTTTGGTTGTGCTCTAAATACAGCTACTAATACAGAAATCAAGTTTAACGAGCCAGAAAATGCTCAAGCTAGGCAGCTATGCAGAAAAACTTAGCAAATAAACAGAGAAAAAATACTTAAAATCTCAAAAGTGGCTCCCTTCTTCTCTCAGCGTTTTTTCCTCTTGGAGGGTGCTTCACCAACAGCCAACAAGCCTGAAAAGACGCCCAAACCACGAGGCAACTAGGTTTTAAGTGAGGAAGATGAAGGAGTTTTGGAAATGACCCCTAGTGGCCAATAAAACTACAGTTTCAAGTCAGTAACCACCTCTGCGGGGGGCAGGGAAGCTGCTCAATGTTATTCACTGCCACTGATCAACAGAGACCCTCCTTCTGACTGAGTCAGTATTTTTGTGGCAACATTCATCTGCTGTTAGGTGTATGTCGAATCTCTGCACATTCTGATTCAAACTGGTGAAATTACACTGTATATAAATCTGATAACATAAGTAAGGCCTTCAAGACAGCCCTTACAATGGTCATTATCTCAGGATCTGCCAACAAGCTAATTATTTTCTAGCCCGACAAAGGAACCATACCTTATTATTTAATTAATGCAGTACCCATTGAGGCCTGTAGATACTTCTTTTGACTTCTAAATGAGCTCAGCTGCAGTAGTGACTCTTTTAATTCCAAAATAGTCTTGCCATGTCTTGGTAGTTTTCTTATGATCTATATAACTGCAATCCCTTTACATTATCACAGCAGATTTCCAGCAATTTAGCCATAAACCCCAATGACCTATAAGACAATATGATTGAAATATACATTTTTATTTATACTTTATTGATAGTTAGTCCCACTAGGCGAGTGGGCTGGTTTCAGAGGATACCCATGGTGGTATTCATATTTATTAGCAGAAACTTTTCCAGGCCACCAGGGAACTTATCCCACAGCACTTTGAAAAGAATTGGTAAGTTTACATCCATTTAAGCTACCACTAACCCAGGCAGATGTGGCCTCAGTTTAATGTCTCATCAAAAGGATGACACACTCAGGAGTGCAACATTCCCCTTATGTTGCATTGCGGTGTTAGTTTTTGAAAATTTTTCCAACCAGCTGGTGTGAGAGTAGAAACCAGAGACTTCTACACCAAAGGAAGGCATGGTACGTGTTGAGCTATTGAGACTGATTAAACTTTATCTTACTCTTGCACCCAAATCCGAAGAGATGAGCATGCTAGACAAGCTAAGAGCACATCTCCAAACTGGATTTCTGCTGTCATTAGGATAGGTTGTGGAAGAGTCAAACCACCTATGCTGTACTCAGGATAGTACAGATTTTATCCCTTTGGAGAATTGCCTACAGGCTCCTGCTATGGTGAGTTCTTATTGCCCATACAAAAATCTTTTGTGGTATGAATATCTTCTTGTTTCTCTACAGACTGCTTACATTATGAGTTTCCCTTAAAGTTAGACTTTCCTTTGACTTCTGCCATTCCATCAGGTAAGTAAGCACAGGCTCATTATTTCTTATATTTTCTATCCTCCACCAGCCTACCAACTTTTGTGTGCTACATAAGATAATCTTTACACTTCTAAGCAAACTAAGTACAGTATACAACAGATTAACAAGGTTTGCCTTGAGGCTTAGAACCAGAAATCTTCAACATATAGGTACTGTGTAACTCCTGCAGACAGTTAAGTCATCTTCTTCTTTCGGCTTTTCCCGGTTAGGGGTCGCCACAGTGGATCACCGTCCACTCATGATTGGCAGTGGAGTTTTACGGTGTCTAGTTGCCAGCCAGGTGGCCAAACTTTCACAGAAGGCACACACACACACGCACTCACACCTAGGGCCAATTTAGTGTGTCCAATCCACCTACAGCATGTCTTTGGGATGTGGGAGGAAACCCACGTGACCACAAGGAGGACATGCAGACTCCACAAAGAAGGCACCCCAGCCGAGTATTGAACCAGAGAACCTCTTGCTGTGAGGTGGCAACGCTAACCGCTGCACCACAGTGGCCGCCCCAGGCAGTTAAGTAATCTCTGTTTTTAAATTCCTGCCCCCATATTACTCATGTCTGCTGATGACCACAGGCTGTGTCTGCCCAGATTGTATACGTTCTGTGGAGATGTACAGTTTAGTATTGCTACATTGGTGACATGGAAGTTTTTTCCCTTTTTAAGTCTAAAATGTAACCCTCTAGCTTCAAGATTCTTCTAGAAACCCATGCACCAAATGGAGTCATTTATTCCTGGCTGCATAGGATAGTGATTCTTAGCTTACTCCTTTTTTTTTTTTTTTTTTTTAAGTCCGAGTGGTATGATTGGGTTTACTGTGCTCACCTTCAGTTGCAGTTTAATACTTTCTATTTTCATCTTCATCTCTGCCGTCCTTCCCCTTCTTCAGTCATTCTTCACTGTCTGTTGGTTTCATTGTTCTCTATACACTGTCTGAACTTAATTAACTGTTTATACTGCTTATAGTGTGTGGCCTCTGAAAGACACTTGGTAAACTCCTGATCTTTGACCTATCACATTACTGAATGATAGTTGAAACACTAATCCACTCCTAGACTTCACCTCCACAAAGCCTTGCTGGAGCTTTGTCAAATACTAATAATTTCTGACTGCACATGTAATCTGTATGTATCCACGTATCACTCGGCCTATGTAGTATCCTATTTACTTAACTACAGAACATTTTATAAACACCTGTATTAATATCACATAATATATGGTGACATGAGTACACATTCAATTATGAAAGAGAAAAACAATATTTTTTTTTCATGCATTGTAAATATATATTAAGATTTATTATTCACTTTCACATTACATAGATTGCTCGAGATCTGGTTTCCCAGAAATTTCACTCCTCCACCTGTATATTATTCTGTGTGCATTATTCCCACAGATTCCATTTATTTGTATGCTGTTAACTCCTCCTTGTTTGTAAAAATCCCAAATCCATTTCAGTTCTTTTATCTCCTTTACAACATTCAAAAATTGTGTTAGTTGGTTTAAATTTTGATTTTCATTTTATAGCAATTTCTTTTTTTTTTTTTTTTTTTTTTTGCAGCCAACACCGTTAAACTACAGAGCATTCTTAGCAATCATCTGTCATTAGCATACTGGATATATTCTTGTACTTATTCTGTTACTACTGTACTGCATCTTTTTTATGCAATTACAGTATATATTGTAACTATATTTGCACTTTTGAATCTTTTCGATAGTTAACCACTGGTATCATGGCACATCAAAAGAGCAATCCTTTCATGTGATAAAGTCTTGCTATGTGATGTTTCCTTGTGCAGTGAAATTTGTTTCATACTGATGTAATATACAGTGGATTTGTGCAGCTTCATACTAATATGCAATGTATTTCTGTATGAGTATAGCTGTTGTGTGCACTCTAGTCTCAATGTAAACTGATTCCAGGCTCAGTGGGACTATATGGTTGGCAAATGGCCTTCTTATTTCTAAACCAGTACTGTTGTTTGTGCAGTCTGAACTTGTCAGATTAACTAGACTGAGAAAAATTCCATTCTGCACGGCAACATTGCAACAAAAACAACCTCTTTCTGTTCATGTCATGACTGCAACAATCTACTAATGGAAGTACCTGTTCAACAGATGTCACATCAGTCCAGTCTCAAAGCCAGCTGTATCCAAACATACAAGATCCCGGTCATTTTTCATTTTAGACTATCTTCTGTATCAACACTGCGGATTGCATTTCTTTTTTCTGGGCAGAATAATAGAACCAGTCACAAGGTTGCTATCTGCTTTGATACTGTAAAATATTTTTATAACCACCCTTTAACTGGATCAGGTCTACCTCACAAACTGAAAACCACTTCATTTACTGTACCTTATATCCTTACTCTGTCTGCTCTTAAGGACATAATCCCTTTCAGGAACTGTATTTGTGAGGATTCCATATACAGCTCTACAAATGTATGCCACCATAATCACATTCAGCCTATCACCTGTTATCTGACTAACCCATTGGCTATAGAAGCTTTATTTCCATCTCCAGAAAGTGATATTAACTAGTGCTGTTTCCAGAATCTTCCATTAAGCTGTATTTGCCTTTTCCATATTTTTTCTTTCACACCAATCATATTACTGAACCAAAACAATGAATGTTCATGCAAAACTAAACACATAAGTGATATTTGTTTTAATCATGGAGTCATACAAGTAATTATAAATACCTTTGTGGAGGCATTCATCCTAACTCCTCCTTTAAAACACTCAGACTGTTTAATTTGATTTTGCTTAGAATAATTCTAACTATTGACCTTACCACAGCAACATGACCGGTTCATAGGTAGTTACTAGACTTTTGATCTGTAACGATCTTAAGAAACCTAGCCTTACATTCCCATGGTAGTTTTTTAGCCTTTATATTTTATGTATGAATAATGGAGAGACTGGTGAACAATGATATGTTGGGACATTTACTTGTTTCCTGTTGCTATAAGAGACACACCAGAATACATTTATGGTATCCTATCCAGCCATCTAAATTTAATTTGACTAGAGTAAGAGAATTACTTTCTTATTTGCAGAGTGGAAGATTGTTCCACTGGAGTGGATACTGAAAGTGATACATATCTATTTGCCCAACATTTCTTATTTATGTTGAAAAAAAGATTGAGATCCCTTGATTGAGATTTTATGTAACAACTGGACTTGCAAATGAGTAGTAGGTGTGACAGGATAGAGTCTGTTGAGGCTGATACACAAGGTAGATGTCGTGTCTTAGTAGCCTGTATGATACAGGGACAAAGCTTTGAGATGGCCTGAGTAATTTTATGATCTAGGGCTTTGATTTTAGGGAGAAACTATCGTGGCCATTCCAGTTTTGCTAAGTGTTTGGACAGGTACTTACAGAAAAGAGCATTATATATTCAGTGATTGGCCTAATGAAAGGTGAGTATAGTGGAAGGATTACATTTTTGTTTCTGGATGCCATACCTTTAGATATCAGTTGTGCAGTGAAAAACAACTTCATTACAATGTGGTGGTCAAAGGGTAGTTTGTTGTTGATATGGGTTCCCAGATTCCTGATTATGTGATCAGCTTTTGGGGGTTATATTGTCAATGTAAAAGTTACAAGGGTGGTCATGCTTGCTGCAGGACACTGTTATACATTTCTTGGCATTTAGTTTTAGTCTATGGTTTTGACAACTGCTGTTAGTTTGGGAAAAGCCCTTTTGGAGGAAGATGTTTTCCTCTGTGGAATTTCTAATGGCACTAAGTTTACAGTCAGCTTCAAACTTAGCCATAAACCCTTAACATGTGCTTTGATCTCTAAGAAGTATATGCAAAAGAGCAGTGGCTCAAGGACTGAACCCTAGGGTGCACCACTACTGACGGGTCTTTTGAGAATATAAATCCATGTACCCTGATTTCTTGGGTACCATTTATGATCCAATTTATAGTCCAATGAGTTACATAAGGGCTTACAATTAACTGGGAGAGTTTATGTATGATACCTGAATGTGGGATGGCATCAAATGCTTTTGCAAGGTCTAGATATGTGTTGAGAACTGATTTGCCCTAATCAAGTGCTTCAGTAACCTTCCTGAAGAAGTCAATGAGGCTAAGTAGACAAAATCACCCTTTAATGAATCCAAGCTGGAGGGGTCAAGAGATTGTAGCTTGCCTATGTCTTGATTTATTAATTCCATAATGATCTTTTCTGCAGTCTTACAAATGAAGCTGGTCAGGCTAATTGGTATGTAATTAACCATGTCAGTTTGATGGCCCCACCTTGTGCAATGAGAATGACTACTGTTGTCCTGCATTTATCTGACACAAAGCCTATTTGGAGGCTAGTATTGAACAGTCTTTGTAGAGTAATGTGGAAAGTCCTGTTTCTCATGGACCAGTAGGTAGCTCAGTATGTTATACAGCCCCATGGTAGTTGTGATTTTTGTCCTTGGATAGTGCTTTGAGGACTCATTCTAGGGAAGTTTGAGGGGCAGATTGGCTTTGTCCTCTGAATCCGAGTATTTGATTTAATTTACTATTCTCTGTCCACAGTGTAGTGCATTGTTTCTGAGGTTTCTAACATAGTTAAAGAAGGCTGTGGCTGTGCTTCACCTAGGTGGATATTTTTACTCATATCTGCCTTTGGTTGAGTTGATCATGGTCAGGTTCTCTGTTAAGTTTATCAAGACCATTTTTGGCATATTAGGAGTTAAATTTATTTTTGCTTGCAGTTAGATTTTGACTTTTGTTATAAAGCCTGGGTATATTGTGGTACCATCCTAGAGATTTATTCTTAAATTTGGCAATGCGTTTACTTTGTATGGTGACAGATGCATTTATGCAGCTGTTCGCATGCACATGAAATTTGGTGGTAAAGGATTCCATACAAGGAGTGGGGTCATCTGGCTAGCAAGTCTTCACTCAGTTTTAGCAGATTAGCCTTTGCATAATCTCTGAATATCTAGGTACTGGAGAATTTTTGTGGTTTCAGTCTTACCACAAATCAGTCACATTAACTGTCTGTTTTAACCAAAATGGAAGTAACAGTTAGTCGGGGAACACTGATGTCCCATGCTTTCGGATTCACTTGATTCTGTTTGGAGTAAGCAGCTTGCTTTAAATAATAGCAAACATAAATGCTCATAGAACATGTAATAAACTTGCAATGATCCAAGGCTGGATCTGTCAATATAATCTTTATATTTTGTCAGTTACATGAAGCCTGTTTGTAACCTAATTTCTCAATAGAGAAGTATTGCTGTCCAGATATAATATCCTTCAACAAGACAGGCTATATAACAAAGAGTGATGTTTTCATTCCCTTGGACATGGTCCATTTTCCCTGCCTAATCTCCACAATTCATTATATTGTGCATAGAGACTCTCTTTTTATGTGTGCAGCTCAAAAATTAAAAAAAAAATGACTCCCTTGCACATCACCAGGCTCACTTAAAAGTGCAGAAGATACTCTGTATAATTTGATACACAAAATAAAAAAAATTATGACCATGTGTGACTTCGCTGCTGATTGGTATCTAGCCACTGATCGCTATTCCCACCCATCCATTCAGCTGTCGATGCTTGTATAACTTCTCATGCTTACTACCAGGACAATTAAGTTTTATGCAAGCTGGACGTCTGACAATATTGCAGCTATTAGCATTATGTATAAAATGATTAGTGACCACTTGACATTCTTTGCTGTATAGCATTAGAGCAAGATCCACAAAGCACTCCACTACTCGTCTCTTGAAGCCTCAGAATTCTCATTCCTAATCTGCTATTTGATATCTGCTCTCCCTCTCTGGCATGTACACCAGACTTTCATGTACCATCTGTAACTTGGCTCTCCAAGACAATACATTAATAACATTACTTACTTGAATTAATATTCAAAAAAATATATATCCACGATCTAGCCAGAATGTCCAGCTGGATTACTTATCTGACTCATTCTTCAGATTTAGAACCACATGACTCAAACACAAAATTATACCCCTGTTAGTGATAACAATGGCATATTACATATTTTAAATATTATTGTTTTTTTTTTTTAGAAGAGAACAGCATTTTGGCACTTGCTTGTAGCTAGCAACTAATTAGAGCTAGTATAGATTTTTTTAAGTGTAAGAAAACAGAAAATGATACCACAGCAAAATGTATTTATTAAAATTCCAGTGCACTAAAAACAAGAGATGAGAGCTTTCGACGACTTCAGATCTGAAGAAAGCGAAAAGCCGAAAGTGCTCATCTCATGTTTTTAGTGCATTGGAATTTTAATAATTACGTTTTGCCTTGCTATCATCTTCTGTTTTCTTACACTTGGATTTGTTTTTCAGGGCTGATTTTGCTGGCTTATTTGGATTCATTTGTTCATAGATTTTTTTTTAACAATTTATTGTAATAGTACCTACAATTAATTTCATTAACATTCTTGTTTGTTTTAGAAGTTCAAGAAAGTTTCCACTAGGAGTAATAAAAGATGTCAAGAATGTGTTAACAATGGTTTTCATTTAGCAATTTTAAGAATGCATGTACTAATACAAGGACAACCCATCTGTGGTAAAAATGTTTAATATGGAAAATACATTTTTTTTTAAATAAGAAACATAAATTATAGTGTATGTCATGGACAATCTTACATTTATATAAATGAAAATAAATAATAGTGACATAATCTCAGTTGCAAACATTATACATTACAAACCATGCCGGCATAACTCTAGCTGTAAACTTTATACATTACTTTTTAACATATCCAGTCATTGTCAATCAACCGTTACATAGTTCATTCAAATCCTGCCTTCTTTTAAACCTCATTCCTCCTCTGCATGTATTGATCCCACATTTCCCATTTTTCGTATGTAATTTGCTCCCACCCTTTGCCCAAAGATCCCAGTTCCAGTTGTTTTATCTCTGTTACTATCTTTGCTACTTCTAGTAAAGTTGGTTTAGATTTTGAGTAGTTCCATTTTCAAGTAGTTGCTTTTTTGGTAGCCATCATAATTAGACTTAGTAAGGCCTTATTATGTCTAGGCAATTCCGATTCTGTATCATAGCTCAAAAATTATTTCCCTAGTTACTCCATTTTGCTCACTCAGCATTTCTGACAGAGCAGTCTGCAGAGAATCCTTAAAGTCTGCCAACTCATTACATTCCCAGAAAATATGTTCCCAGTTACCTCTTTCTTCCCCATCACACCTCCAACATTTTCTGTCTGCCTGAGGAAAAATTCTTTGGAGTCTACTTGGGGTATAGAAATACCTTTGTAAACACTTCCAAGCAAAGATCCTAAATTTTGTTACATATTTGGGAGACCTACATATATTCCTCCATTGCTTATCCAGTCTCTCTTCCCAAGCCTTCCTAAACTCCTTTGTTGATTCTTATAGTTATCATGCAATATTTTATATGCTCTACTAATTATTCCTTTCTTAATGGCAACTTCTGTTCTAGATTCTACTAAAAACTTTACTAGTGCTGGTCTTTCGTTTAGGACCCCCTATTTCTTTCTATTTGCCTATACTCTGATATCAACCCTGCATTCCAGATAAGTTCCTGGTGCCTTCCCATTCCATTACCTTTCCCTGTCTAGTTATTTGCTCCCAGTACCTTGGTTCCTTTGCTACTTTCTGCTTCTTTATGAGTATAGTAATCTGTATGATTATTGTTGTACTCCTTAAAGGTCTGCATCCAAAATCCCAGTCTCTCCTTGTTTCTTGAGCTTCACCCCTGTTTCATCATCATCTCTTTCAACTTTGAATTATAGTTTGTGCTTGTGCTTTGTATAGGAGCCTTAACTGTGTAGCCCTAAAATACCCTTTCAACTCAGTAATCCCAATCTGCCTTGTTCTATTGGAAGAATCAGCTTATCCCATTTGACTCTTGCCGTCTTCTTCTCCCAGATAAAGCCCTTCAGCAATTTATTAATTGCTATTCACAACTTCTATGATTGATAAAAACATACTTGACCTGTGTATAAGACTAAAGGGACTAAAAATATTTTAACTGCTTGTACCTTACTATCTATATCCATATAACAGAGTTTCCATTTTCTCATTTTTTTTTAATTATCTTTTGTTTAGTCTCTTCCCACATATCCTTAGCTGTCACATCGAATAACTTTAAATATATACTCCTAAATACTTTATTTTAACATGTCCCATAAATATGGATATTCCAGAATCAATTTGTGTGTGGGTACATTTACATAATTTACAGTGATTGCCTTTCTTTTAGCTTCATTAATTTTGTATTCTGAAAAGATCTGAAACTGTCTCAAAATATTCCAAACACTGAAATGTCCTTTTCTGGTTTTGTCAGGTATGAAATGGCAGCCAAATTTCTTGACTAATACACCAATTATATCCTCCAAATTCTGAAACCCTTATTTTATTTGCCAGTGGTTCTAAATATAATGCAAATAACAAAGGGGAAAGAGTACATCCCTGTCTAGTGCCTGTGCTCAAGCAGAAATTATCAGAAAGAAACCCGCCCTCTTTAATTTTCTCCTACAATCCCTCATATGTCTTCCTAATCAACCTTATAATTTTATCAAGGAATATAAATGCTTCGATTGCCCTGCTCATAAAGTCCCAGGCTTACTCTGTCAAATGCTTTCTCTGCATCAAGACCCACCAACAACAGTGATATTTTCTTATGTTCTGCTTCCTTCTGGATCATCAATGTTCTGTTAATGCTGCCAAAGGTTTGCTTCTCCTCCACAAAGATCCATATTTTTCAAATTTGGCATCACGTTTGCCATTCTTTTAGCTATTATAGGCAAACACTAATGCCCACATAAAATATTAATGTTGTGTAGTCCAATCTCACCTTCATTTTTACATATGGGTTCGGAGCTGATCCTCTGTTCCGACTCAGCCGATTTACAAGCTCAAAGACTTCTGGTTGGCTCATGGCTAAACAGGTTTCCCATAGTGCACCAGTATAAACCCCAGATCTCGTTTGCCGCATCGAGTTTGGTTGTGCTTCTCTTGGCTCTGGTTAAGTGTTAAAATTCTTCTATTTAAATTTTATATTACAGTTATTACGGTGTTGTAAGGTGATATTATCTTAGGCAGTAGTGTTGTTTGCCCCTTTCGGTGCATTCTTAGCTTAAACTTGTTGTTAGTTGGTATCCTGTGTGCCAGTTTAGAGTTCTTGTAGGTGCTGTTGCACTTTTTTCCTTATCAGGTAGTTTGTGGCGGTTTTCCGCTGATAGTTAACAGGGGCTACTGTTGTTCTGTTGTCTTTCTAGACCATTATTGGCAGCTTTGTTTCCTTAATCTGAGATTGTATTTTTGGTGGGGATCTGCTGGTTATTTGCTAAGGGTTGGAGTTCCTCCCTTAGTACGTTAGTTATATACAGTTTTCTGTGTGTTTTCTGGTCTGTTTAAATTAGAAGACCCAATTCTGTCCCACGGGGCTAGGCCTGTTTAAGTTAGAGGACCTAGTCCCGTGGTACTTCTTTCTGCACGGCTAGGCCCGTTTTAGTTACAGGACCTTAAAAAATTGTTACCACATAGTTAATTACAGTTTCTGTATGTGTGCATTTTTCTGGTCTGTTTAAATTAGCAGACCTAGTTTCTGTTCCACCGGGCTAGGCCCATTTAAGTTAGAGGACCTTGTCCTCATGTTACTTTCTTCTGTAGGGCTAGGCCAGTTTTAGTTAGAGGACCTAGTCCCCTTCCCTCATTCTTCTTTCGTGTGTGTGTGTGTGTGTGTGTGTGAAATGTCTAAAGAGAGTAAGGAGTACAAACCTTCGGGTTTTAAGAAATGCATGAAATGCTCCCAACAGATGTCTTTAACGGATGGCCACAGTAGCTGTGTCTACTGTTTAGGGGCCATCCACCTGCAGGAATCATGCTTGTCCTGCCATGCTTTCTCTCCTAGGGTGTTACAGGAGAGAAAGAACAAGCTTATACTCAAAGGTCTATTAAAACCATCTTTTGAGGAAGTTCTAACCAGTTCTTCGACTTCCTCCAAGTCTGGCAAATCTAAGTCTTCAAGAAGGCCTTCTCTGGCGCCTGCTGGTGTCTCGGAGCCACCTTCTAAACAGTCAAAATCTGCCTCCTTGACTCCACTGCCTTCGAATCCAAAGGAGAGCACTATTGTGGTGTCAGAGTTGGATCCAAGATTTTCGGAGCTGATCTCAGAACCGATTGAATCGGCAATTGAATCTGCTTCTCAGAGCCAGTCTGTGGATTCCCTACTGGTTCCAGTGTTACTAAAGTCTCCAGTGCCCCCTAGATCAAGATCCCCTACTTTGTCTTCCAGATCTTCCAGGAACCTTTCAGAAGAAGATGTGGAGAGGGTAGTGTTGAGACACCTGAAGTCATCTGCCTTACCAAAATTATTGTTGGCTCTGACCCAGTCGGCTCTGGAGCCACTCAATCCAGCTTTGCCCTTGTCTGCTATTCCTCCTCCAAGCCATGTTGGCCCTTCGGAGCTGGAGTGTTTGGTGCCACCGGAGGTACTATCGGTTCCAGCTCCCTTTGTCACTGCTTTGGAGCCGGGTTCACCTCCGACATGCTCTGTGCCATCTGTTGTGTCCAGGGGCCGAAGCTCTCCTGTTGGTGCCGACAGGGAGGGTTGGAATCAATCTTCTTCAGTTCCGAGCTTTCCTCTTGGTGCGTCGGCCAGGGTGGGCTCGGACCCTGCATCTATCTTGGAGCCGGCGGCTCTGGCTCCGACTTCAACCTTTGTCTCTTCGGAGCGGGGGAGGTCTTCAGAGCCAGAGAGGTCAGCGTTTGAGATGATGAGGAGCGTGCTATCTCATTCTCCAGCCCCTACCAGTGGTACCAGCACTCTTCCCCTAAGAGCACCCACTTCGGTCTCAGCCCCTACTTTCTCCGGAGACAGCAGAGACCCTCAGCCTCAGTAGCCATTGGCTGGTGGCCCCCACTCTTTTGAGGTCTCCCTGGAATGCCCTTTCGAAGAGCCTCCCTGGAAGAGGCTGTTTAAGAGGAAGCATGTTGCACCCAGGATGAGTCCTTGACATCGGACACTGACCTGAAGGAGTCAGAAGGGTCCCCCAAGTCCTCTGATGATGTCTCCTTTGTGGACATCTTGGAAATTCTTAAGCAGAGGTGTGACTGGCCCACTGTCAACCCTTCTGATGAGGAGTCCGTGTACCTGAAGGCTTTCAGGTCTCAACCTTCTGCCTCTTGGGTGTCTCCACCTTTTGAACTAAAGGATCTAGTTAGTCAAAAGGTGTGGGATACTCCTGATGCCATGGAGCCAGTCCCCAGGAGACCCAATAAGTTTTTGTCTGCCCCTCCTGGTAAAGAGTTTTTGTCTAAGGGCGTTCCCGTAGATGCCATGGTGGTGGCGGCGGCCACAAAGAAGGAGCTGGTGGAGACTTCTTCCTCTGTTCATCCGCCAAATAAGGATTCTCGAGAGATGGACAGATTTGAGAAGCGTATCTTTAGTTCAGTGGCATTTACTGTCTGATTGTTGAACTATCTCACTTCACGAGATTACAGAGGGATCTCCTCAAGGATTTAGGAGATTCTATACAAGGTGCATGTACTGAGGGAGTCCCTGTCAAGATCTCTGCTTAGTTGTCCACCTTAAATTCTATAGTTAACTCCTCCATGTGGCTTATCTCCTATGCGGCTGATGGAGCGAGTAGAGCAGCAGGTTCTGGAATTGCCTGGAGGCGTCACTCCTGGATGCACTTTTGTAATTTTGTGGAACCGTTCAAGTCTACTTTCACCAACGCCCCATTTAATGGTTCCTCATTGTTTGGTTCCAAGGTGAAGGACACATTCACTCTGTGTGAGCAAGAAGGACACATTCACTCTGTGTGAGCAAGAAGGAAAGATGCTTTCTGCCGTGGGAGTATGTTTTACTGTTCTCACTTGACCATACCCCAAAGGTCAAAGGGGCAGTAAAATGTGGTTCAGAAAGTCCCAGAGGGTCTTTTCGGACACACAGGGTGAATCCTCCTTCAGAGGCAGAGGAAGGAGGAGGAAATGGGAGACATCGCCCTAGAGGCAGGGGCGGTCTGCAGTACCAGCAAGGCCGTGATTCCTTTCAGGGATGGTCTTATCATCGCTCCTGATGAGGCCCGACTGCGTTTCTCTGGGGCCAGTCGGGGGTCACATTTCTTTGTATCCAGAAGCCTGGCTAAATATCACTCAAGACAAGTGGGTACAAAGAGTTGTTACCAGAGGCTATATCATACCCTTTTCCCTTCCACCGTTTGTTCCCAAGAAGATCCCAGATGTACCACCCAATCACAGGGATCAGGCAACTGTGGAGATCAACAAGTTGCTTTTAAAAAGAGTCATCCAGCCCATCCCAGCAGACCAGATAGGATCCAGAACTTACTCCAGGTTCTTTTTAGTACCAAAACGAACTGGAGATTGGAGGCCAGTATTGGACGTCAGCAGGTTAAACGAACCCATGAAGAAGGACAAGTTTTGGATGGTAACTCTGCAGTCGATACTCCCGTTGTTAGGGAGAGACTATTGGATGTGCTCTCTAGATCTCCAAGATGCCTACTACCATATAAAAATGGACAAGGCATCCAGGAGCCATCTATGCTTCTGGGTGGGAGCCTGTCATTATCAGTTTCATGCTCTGCCCTTTGGTCTCACCACAGCCGTCAGATGCATGGACGTATTGACAGCTCACCTGAGACGTCAAGGATTCCAGGTGTTTCCATATTTGGATGACTGGCTCCTGACCACCCCCACCAGGCATCTAGTCCTCCAAAACAGAGACGCCCCTATTCAACTTTGTGCTCAGTTAGGGATCTCCATAAATTGGGAAAAATGTGCATTATTGCCCTCTCAATCTGTGATTTTTATAGGTGCAGAGGTAGACACAGTGAACATGACAGTTCGTCCCCCCGCCAACAGGGCACAAAACTTAATCTTTCAAATTCAACATCATTTTCTGTTGCAGAAGGTCAAAGCAAAGTGGGTTCTTTAGCTCCTCGGGACTATGGCTTCCACCATTCTATTAGTACCATTAGCCAGGCTGCACATGATAATTCTCCAGTGGCTTCTGTCTTTCCAATGGTCCTTCCAATATCTCCCACTGAGTCATCCTATCCTGCTGATGGTATCATACAAGAAGGACCTTCTTTGGTGGATAGCTCACAAGTTGATCACAGACGCTCCCTTTGTTCCCGCCCAACCCATTGTTACTGTGACCATGGATGCCTCCTAGATCGGGTGGAGGGGCAATATCTTGGCAGGACTGTCCAAGACACATGGCAAGAACATGAGGCTCACCTGCATATCAGTGTTCTGGAGATGAGGGCAGTGATCCTGGTGTTGCAAGCAGTTCAAGACCTTCTTCCTCTCGGGACTGTTGCGATACAATCAGACAGCATGTCGGTAGTTTGGTATAGTAACAAACAGGGAGGTACCAGATCTTACCCACTCTGTTGAGAAGCCATGCGAGTTTGGGAATGGGAGATTTCTTCCCAGTGCTTTCTGGTTGCAATGCACATTCCAGGGATGACCAACGTGATAGCTAACAAGCTCAGCCGGACGATCCTACTGCCTCACAAGTGGTCTCTAAAACAGGAAACAGCAGAACAGATTTTCTGCAAATGGGGACAGCCTTGCTGCAACCTCTTTGCCAGTCCAGTCAATACCAAATGCAGCAGCTATTTTTCCCTCACCCCCCCCCCCAGGGGAGGCACCCAGAGATGCTCTGGCTCACGATTGGCCCATGGGACTTCTGTATGCTTTTTCTCCATTTCTTCTCATTTCCAAAGTGATTCAGAAAGCCAGTAAGTTGGGAAGCAAGTTGATCCTCATTGCTCCTTACTGGCCTCATCAGGTCTGGTTCTCTTTTCTTGAGCCTCTTCTCCTGGACGATCCTTGGATCGAGCTCCAGATCTGTTGACTCTCATCAGGTTCACTGCATCCCTCAATCCACACCCTCAGGTTGACAGCGTGGCTGCTCCAGTTCCATCCCTAGTCAGGCTTCATGATGTATATACTCAGTATCACATAGTCTTATGTCCACCCATAAACCTTCAACTAGGAGGCTATATGGCAGTAAATGGAAAAGATTTTCTATTTGGGCACAGAAAATGAATGTAGATCCCTACACTGCTTCTATCCATGTGATTTTTGGAATTTCTCTCTGAGCTTTTTCAACAAGGAGCTGCCACCGCCAGTATCAGAGTCCAATTGGCGGTGATTTCTCATTTTCACTTAGGGTTTCCAGATAATTTAATGTCTCATAAGCTATGCAAGACCTTTTTGAAAGGAATCACTCTTGAGACCACCACTGCAAGAACCTGTGGCTTCTTGGGATTTAAATTGTGTTGTCCAAACTGACTTCTCCCCCGTTTGAACCTTCACACTCATCTTCATTGAAATTTTTGTCTTGGAAGACTTTGTTTTTGGTAGCTATTACGTCAGCTAGATGGGTATCGGAGCTACAAGCCTTGTCTGTTAAGCCACCTTATTTGATCTTTCACAAGGACAGGGTGTCACTGCATACTAATCCCTCCTTTGTCCCCAAAGTTTGTTCCCCTGCTGCCTTAAATCAATCCATAGAACTCCCAGTTTTCTTCCCTAATCATTGTAATGCAGCTGAATACCGTTTTCATCAGCTGGACATTCATAGACAACTACATTTTTATTTACAGCAGACCAAGGAATTTAGGAAATCAGATCAACTATTCATTTCCTTTTCTGACTCCAGATTGGGCTTACCAGTTTCTAAAGTGACACTATCTAACTGGACTTCCAGTTGCATAGCCTTTATCTACAGTTTGGAGGGCAGACCTTTACCCTGCAGGATCAAGGTCGCTGTCTACCTCTGCAGCCTTTCAATCCAAGGTCTCACTTGGTAATATTTGTGCAGCAGCTAAGTGGGCTAATCCTCACACTTTTATTACACATTACAAATTGGATTTAGCTTCCAGGGGTAGAGCATCCTTTGGCTTCACGGTGCTTAGGAGTATTTTCCAGTGAGCCACCCAGGAATAAGGTGCTAGGGACACTGTCCCATATGTAAAAATGAAGGTGAGATTGGACTACACAACATAAAGAAGTTATGTACTCACCATAACATTCCATGTTGGTAGTCCATCTCACCCGTTATTTTTACCAACCTGCCCTCCTGCCCCCATCCTGGAAGATCTGGAGATAACAATAATAATAATTTGGTTATCTTTGGTTGGAGACCCTTTAGTATTGGTTTGTCTGTTATGGGGTTTTTTCTTCTAGTGAGCAGCAAACAAGATCTGGGGTTTGTACTGGTGCACTATGGGATACCTGCTTAGCCACGAGCCAACCAGAAGTCTTCGAGCTTGTAAATCGGCTGAGTTGGAGCCGAGGATCGGCCCCAATCCCATATGTAAAAATGAAGGGTGAGATGGACTACCAACATGGAACATTATGGTGAGTACATAACTTCTTTTTTTAGAATTATTTCACTTTTTTTTTTCAGAACAGGTTTGACACTAACTGCTGTGTTCAAACATGGGAAGCAATCTGCTTATAAGAGTGTGATCCATGAAGTAGTCATGTATTTCAAACTCATTATTTAGATTATCCCCCTTTTTTTCTTATGCCTAATATCAGTAGCTCAGAAATTAAACATACTGTATGTTTATTTCCTTTTTCCCTCACATTTACCTAAAGCATTAGTAGCTACCTCTCTCTGTATTTCAGACTTATGTTCGAAGATCCTGTCCTTTAATCTTCTCATACATTTCCCTATATAGAATGCCTGGCAGACCTTACAACATGCTATGTATAGAATAGCTGCACTATTACATGTTGCAAAGCATCTAAAAACATATTTTGTATTGGTATTAGGATTTGTAAATTCACTACTAGTATTAGTCATTACAACACATGCAACTATAAAACGGAAATGTGCCATTTTTTTTTGCTTGTTTTCAATTTTTCACTTTTAAAGTCATTATAACATAATCTTTGAGATTAGAACAGGTATGGTATGAAAAAGTAGGGGTTTCTCCAACTATTTTGATTATCTCAGGCATCTTAAGAATTCCTCAGTTATTCTTAATCCCAGTTGACCTATAATTATAAGTAGTGACTTAATGTGTGTTACTATTCTTAATATGGTTAGTACTAGGATTGTCATTTCTATCATAATCAGAAAAATGAGGTTTTGCTTTACCAGATCTCTCCATTATAACCTCATCTGCCATTTGTCATAACAATGAATCATTGTAACCACAACATTTAAAATCTGTGGTCATCCTCTCCAACATTATCCTAAAATTATGGTCATCCGTATTAAGCTGACTGGCTCTTAACATTTGTCCTTTAACTACACCCTTAAAAGTATGTATGGCATACATACTATTTCTATGAACATAGCTATTGGAATGTATTTCTTTCTTATGTAAGCTAGTTAAACAAACATCTAGATAATTAACAGTAACTGCAGTTCATAATACCCCTTTTGAACTCCTGATACATAGGAACAATCCCATTTAAAGTGTTCATCACATGTCCCAATGTATCCCCAAAGGATTATTCCTCAAAAGGAGAGTCAGGGCACAAATAATCTTCTTCATCAGACTCCAAAGGAGTGTGTACTGGAGTCCAACTCCACATCAGAAGAGTCAGACTCCTTAGGTAACCAGGAAGCAGCAGCAGCAGCAAGGACAATCAGTTGTGTGTGTGTGTGTGTGTGTGTGTGTGGGGGGGGGGGGGTCAGAGCCATAAGTGCATTAAGCAATCATTGACTAAAGTCCTTCCACTGTTTGTGAGGATCCTTGGCTACAGTAGGCACATTTTTGGTTTTCTGTTTTTTTTTTTTTACAAGAAACAGCCTCCTTGACAAACATGAGGGTTCAGACTGCTACATGGATTCAATGAGGGCACCAGGAACCTATACCCTAACTAATATTTGGGGAATCCCTCTGGGCCTTTCAGATATAATCAGCCACAGCTCCCTTTCTATATCTGTAACAGATGTATGTATAGCCACAGTTGATGTGCGAGTAGGCAGCTCCATGTCAGCCTCCAACAGGGTAAAGCAGAGGGAACTGGGGTCAACACCAGCTAGTCCTTAGGTTGTTCATCCTGCCTGAGGGATATGTCTGATGGAGGATGGCCAGCAGCAGGTTCAGTATGTGCTTTTTTTTTTTTTTTTTTTCTTAAGAGGTGGCTGAACTTTGGGGTAGGCAAATTCATCCATATCTTTGATCAATAATTTCAGGCAATGTTTTTCCAGATAAACAAAGAGAGCGATAAATGGCTGCAGAGTGTCTTAGGGACAAATGTGTGACAAATAACACACAGAGTATGGTTGTGTGCAGCACCTAAACAAAAAGGGTACTTCCCCTGTCTGTCTTTATGGGAAGTTTTCCTGTCACACACACACATTTCTTCCTAGATAACATGAAAGCAAACTACAAGGAGGAAAAAAGAAATGAAGGAATACCAGTGGGGCACTTATCTTTAGAAAGCTTGGTAGACCAGCTCAGTGGATGGCAAACAAACCGAATTTAGAAGTAGTGTTCAGACTGGTGTCAAAGAAGTTCTGAGAATTAGGCATCCAGACATCCTTTATGTATCTTATGCCTTGCAAGTAGGGCATATTTTATGACATACGATGTCTGGATGGTATAAAGGCTTTGGTATGCTGTTGGACATTAGGCTATCCTCTGAAAGGATATCCCAAATATAGAGAATATACTGCAACAGTGATAAGTAAGGACAGCTTAAGCTTACAGTGATATCATTCCGTCAGTTTATAATTTATATTGTTCCTCCACACTATTTACTAGAATGATTAACATTTCTTTGTATTCCAATTACAGTTCAGTATCCTGCACATCACCCTTCCATCAGTTTATTACTTCTCATTTCCTATTTTTTCTTCATATTTTAAACTATACTCACCCATGCTTTGAACCAGTCATACGTTATAACAGAGTTATTATACTTGGAGTAAATATTCTATTCTCTACAACATATACAGTTTTGTGAACACACAATTCTTTCTCTAAATAACCCTAAATATTTATATTTATTTTTATTTTATTTTCTTATTTGTTAACCGGGAAAATCCAGGCTGGACCAGGTCCATTTTCAGTGGATGCCCGGGAAGAAAAGCTCCACAATTAAGATATAGTAAAAAGTTAATACAATGAGAAATATACAAAGTGAGAATACAGTGGATTACATACAAAAAGTTAACAGGCAATGCAGGACTGAAATACAGTTAGATTAAATATTTACAAAGGTAGTATAGACAGTTTGCATTACTAGTAAGCATACGCTGAAAGAAGTACAAAGACCAATGTGACTTATTCTAAGAGTATGTATTTCTATGCGAGTAGAATAATGTGAATTCTAGACTTAAGTTCGAAGAAGGAGAAGATAAGGTATAGAGATTGTCAAGTGATACTTGGGCAGATCCAAGTTGTCCTAAGATGAGATTTATATAAACAGCATTCAATAAAAGACAGTGTTCTATAATGCAAAAGTGTTAAGCTTCTAAGAAATACCATTCCTTATAGCTTTGGCATATATTCAGTCTGTGCCCAGTACATTTCTAAAAAGATAGCATTCCTAGTAACTTTAATAGCATCTCTTGAATATTGATACAGATATTAACACCCCAAGTAAAGAATAATCTTATTTTCCATATCTAGGAGGAATCTCTTAGAACAAGAAGAGGAGCAACTGCAGAATGCTAAACAGAAAATAAGGATTAGCTCGATAATGTGCATGAGTTTAGAAAGATTGCTGTTAAGCAACTTGTTTTTTTGATAACTCTAGAGCACAAAAACTTTTAGCATGACGACTCCGGCAACAGAAAGTAGAAAGTGCTGTCTTCAAGCTTAGGGAGCCTATTACAGGGAAGATAACACGGGATCCTGTAGAAGTATTAGAAATATTTCAAACATTCTATGAAAGTCTGTATAAAGCAGAGACTATGGAAATCAAGAAAAGGTACAAATGGAAATGTTTATGGAAGAATTTAATATGCCAAGTTTAGAGGTAGAGGAGTCTCAATTTCTAACAGGTTAGGTTGAGATAAGATAAAAATGGTGATGTATAACCAAGATGCAGGAATGTCTCCAGGAATGGATGGTGTTCCTGTGGAAGTTTGGAAGCTAAGAGGCAAAAAACTGATCAGGTCTTGAAAGCTTTGTTTAACAATATTTTAAGAGGAGGAGAAGAAAAACATCCTGGAAGAAAGCGGTAATAGCTGTAATACCAAAAGAGGGTAAAGAGCCATCAGATCCAGCTTCATACAGGCCCATTTCAATACTAAATCATGATTGTAAAATGTTTAGGTCTTTAATGGATGAAAGAATGGCAAAAGTGTTGACAAAATTGATAGATATGGATCAATGTGGCTTTGTGGAGGGGAGGCAAACATCTGACAATATAAACAGAACAGAGATTATCCAAAAGGAAGAAGAATGTAAGAAAATACCACTGTTGTTGGTGGGTCTTTATGCCAAGAAAGCATTTGACTGTAATCTAGGACTTCATGAGCAGAGAAATTGAAGAGTTTGCATTCCCTGATAAAATTATAAGGTTGATTAGGCTGATATATGAGGGATCAGAGGCAAAAATTAAAGTGCATGAGGCCCTCTCTGTTAATCTCTGCTTAACCAAAGGAACCAGGTAGGTGTGTCCTCTCTGAAGTTTAAAAGAAGGCAGGATTTGAATGAGCTATGTAATGTCTGACTGTCACTTATTGGGTAGATTATAAATGATGTATAATTTTTGCATTTAAAATTATGTCAGTATGGGTTGTGATGTTAATACTTGCAGCTAAGATTGTCAATATGGTTTGTTTTCATTTATACAAATGTATGATTGCCTGTCATAAGTGATAATTTAATAAAGATGGTTCCCATTTAAAAATAAAGTGCAGGACTCAGTTTTGTTTCTCCTATACTTTAGAGGAACTATTTTTCAAAATATTTGTAGGCAGCCTAGACAATCTGTTTGAAGTAAGCAGGTTTTAAGCTGATTTTTCCAGATAAGCAGACTCCTTAACCAGATTCCTTTGTCCCTCAGATTAACCCTTTCCTCCCCTTCAGTGTTTGGCAACAGATAAACACAGACACATGGGTTTTCTCCAGCATCCAACAAGTTTATTGTAGGGCTTGGAAGTCACTTCCTCCATTTTCTGGTTTCCTTAGCCACCTTCTTGCCAGCTTCCTTATTTTTTCTGTGGTCCTGTGGGATCTGGTAGAACAGTGATCATACAATCTGATCCCATGTCTGAAGAGGGAACAAGTTTGTATTTGTGTTTCTGTTTCCCTGGAAGGAGTGGTCGTGGAGGCAGATTCTAGGCATGTCCTATCCCAGCACTTTTCTCAAGGTCCCTTCATTTAGGATGTTGTTTCCTCAAGACCCTTTTCCCTTTTTTACTTTCCTAGGCTTTTCTGTTTTCCCTGAATTTGAAGGGTGTTTACCTCCATATTCCTATTCATCCTTCTTTCTTCAGGAAATGTTTGTTTTTCTGTTTCTTCCTCTCAGCATCAGTTTTCTGCTTTGTCTTTTGGTCTTTCTACAGCTCCAAGGGTAGTTACCAAATTTATCGCCCCTATGTTAGTATTCTGTGAACTTCCAGGATTACAAATATTCCCTTCTCTGGATGACCTCCTGATTCAAGCCCCCCCCAGCAGCTTCTGCTTCAGACTCTACACTTCTCTTTACTTCTGTCCAGTGTGGGATTCAGTCTCAATCTCAAAAAAGTGCATGTTGATTCCTTCAAGGGACCAAGTGTTTTAGGGTTTCAGGATTCAGACCATTCCAATGCTGACCTTTTTTCTGTCTCCCAAGGTCCTCAGTGTGACTGCTTATTTCCAGTCTCCCCTTCGTTTTCTAGTTCTTCCCGCAAGGGAATTTCTTTGAGCCTTGTGGTTCATGGGATCTGCCATTCCCATAGTTCCTCTTGCCAAATACCACATGAGGAAGCTTCAGTAGTATCTCAAGGCTATTTGGTTACTGCACTGCCACTCTCTGGAGTTTCCTGTCTAATTTTTACACTGTCTCAAATTCAATTCCACTGATGAATTCAGCAGATATCCCTAAATCCAGGTCTGCCTTTTCAGGTTCCTGTTTCTTCTCAAGAGCTGCATATGGATGATTCTTCCAACAGTTTGAAAGTTCAGGTTCTCTGGTCCCATCAACAGATATCAGACCATATCAGTATTAAAGTGATGAGGGCTTAATCCTACCTCTCTAGGCCTTTCCTTCCATTGGGTTCCAGGTCCTCTGAAAGGGTTTACAGTCATGTGGTACATACAACAAGCCGGGGGGGGGGGGGGATACAAAGTCTTATCTTCTGTGTAGGCTGATGATTTTGCATTCTGCCATCACTTCATTCTTCAGACGGTTTAAATCCCTTCAAAGCACAATCTAGTGGCAGACCCTTTGAGCAGGTCCAGCACGCTTCCTCACAAGTGGATGCTTCACAGAGAGGTGTTTCTGGACATTCTATATTGGTTGGGGAGAACTATTCAAGTAGATCTTTTTTTTCCTCCACTCTGAACAGGCAACTTCCTAAATTCTCTTCAAGAGTTCTAAGTCCCCCAGCTTGGAAAGTGGACACCATGCCTTTTTCTGAAAGGGAATGCACCTGTGTATGCCTCTCCTCCTCTTCTTTCTTCTCTGTATCCCAAGGTCTTGCACAAGATCTTGTGGGAACTTCCAGAGTCTTGCCAGTAACTCCCGTTTGGACCAGACAGCACTGGTACCCCCCTTCTCTTTCATGTGGCCAGGGGCATTGATCACGTTGCCTCACCAGATGGAGCTGATCACACAAGACAATTATGTTTTCATCCATCTTCACCTGTTCATACTTTAGCTGACACTTTGGGTGATAGGGTTTTGATTCCTTTCAAGCACTAGTTTTCTGAGTATGTGCTTCAGGTTTTTACAGGAGACCAGAAAAATCCTATATGAAGAGATTCTCTATTTGGTGTCTCAAACATAACAGGACCCTTTTTTGTCTGACCTTGAGTCCACCTTTGGCTTCTAGTTTTGAAGTCAAAACAGTTCCTAAAAAGCTTCCTTTGTTTCAGGCCCCCAAGAAAGCCTATTTGTCCTTCTTGGGACCTTAATTTTGTGGTTGAGAAATTGACTTAGTTCCCTTTTGAGCCTGCTTTTTCTTCTTTCCTGCAGAATTTTACTTGGAAGATTGTATTTTTAGAAGCTTTTACTTTTGCAGAGAGAGTTTCTGAACTCTGTCCTCAAGTCATTTCATCCTTTTTTTGTTTTTTTTTTTCATAAAGACAGGGTGACTCTCTGTACTAATTCTTCTTTTATGCCCTAGGTGGTTAATGACTTTTCCTTGAATCAGTCTAATAATTTTCCCCTCCTTTTTTCCTTCTCCATAATCTATTAGTGAGAAGATTCAACACATCTTGGATTTATATAGACAGCTCAGATATTATTTGGATAAGACCAAAGGCATTTGAAAATCTGAGCAACTCTTTCCTTTCATTCCAGGGCATTTGGTTTGGCAGTGTCTAAACAAACCATCTCCTGGATCTCTAAGACCATTTTCTTTTGTTTTTTCTTTTTAAGGCAAAAAGCTTTCATCTTCAGTTTTTGCTCATTTTACTAGGGCAGTAGCCTCTTCTGGTGCTTTTTCTCAAGGGTCGAGATATTAGATCAGTCTTGGAAGCTGCTACTTGGTCTTCAGGCATATTTTTAACAAGCATTATAAGTTAGATGGCGGGGTTTGTCAGGGCTATCCTTCATAAGTGTGTGGAGGGCACTTCTTTGCCTGCCCCCCCTCCATACTTTATAGTAGCTTTTGGACTGTCTCAAGAATAAAGAATACTGCAACAGTGATTACGAATGATATAGTACAGCTGTGTAAGATCTTACCATAAAAGTAGATGTAGATGTCCTACTTCTCACTGCTGCAGTATCATGCCCCATTTTCTTTTTTTGTTGTCCTCCTGCTGGCCAAGGGTTTTTCTCTTGCATCGTTATCTCCTTCTGTTTCCCTTCCTGGATGAATATGTTATTGTATCTCTGGGGTTGCTGTGGTTCTCCTGAGGCACTGCAGATCTGAGGATTATGCTTCTGTACATCACATATGTACCTTATGCCTTGTGTGTAGGCCATATCCCTGAACATATGGCCTGGGATTCTGGATACTGGCTAAGGTTCTTGCCGCCCCTATAGTGCCTTTTTTAGGCAAGGTTCAAATGACAAATTCACCACCATAACAGGAACAGGCAAGCAAAAACTGAGGGTGATGCTACTCAATGCTAGAAGTCTAAATCTCAAAATGCACTCACTCGAGTCACTCCTTAAAATGGAGAACATTGATATCTGTGCAGTGACTGAGACTTGGTTCAAGGCTCCAGAGAGTACCCCTGCACTACCAGTCTATAACTCATACCACACTTTTTGGCCATGTAACCTGGACCGGAACACCAAAGACGGAGGTGTGTCCATTCTCATTAAGGATATCCACACCTCCAGGCTAGTTGCTCAGCATAATGCAGCTGAGATTATCCAAGTGCAACTAACTCTGGACAAAACTGCAATTAAAATTGTAGCTTGCTACAGATCACCCACCATGCCCCAGGATTCCCACTCCTCTTTTCTTGATGTACTGGAAAATATTAGGGTTCAACCAAACACCCTAATAATGGGCGATTTCAACTACCCCACCATTAAATGGGAAAACTACTCCTGTACCAACTCCTTTGCTCAACGCTTTCTGGAATTCATAAACTCCAATGCCCTGGATCAACTTATCCACACCCCTACCAGGGGCAACATTATCCTAGATCTAATCATTACCAACATGAGTGACTGGTGTTCCACACCTGAAGTCAACGCCTCATTGGTCCGATCCGACCATAAGCTAATTACCCTAGATATCCACATCCTGCCCCCATTAAGGAAACCATGGTAAAAAATTTCTCCAAAGCCAACTTCATGCTTCTTAAGACAGAACTGGTGAACTTCATAACACCCATGCAGATGGACAATACAGTTACGACTACTGAATCCTACACAATTGCACTTTATAAGCACTTACATGAGTGCATGGATCGTGCTATCCCAAACAGAACCAAGATGCTATCCTCCAAAAAAAAACGAAGCCAATCTGGTGGTTGCCTGTCCTAAACAAACTGTACAACAGAAGGAAGAAACTGTTGCAAAAGAGAGTAAAATCCCATGAGTGGTGGAGCTCCCTAGTCAGCCTCAGTAAGAAGCTGCGATCCCTGATAAAATCCTCCAAAGCTAGTTACGAAAACAAAATTGCCACTGATTTTAAAGACAGCCACAAAGCATTCTATAGCTATGTCAAGAATCTCAATGGCAACACTCAGATCTGCTCTGAGTTACAGCACAATGGCACTAAATATACAGGCCCAACTGATATTGCCAACATCCTGGTAGATAGGTTCAGTGCTAACTTTACCCCCCTCTCATCCCTAAAGAGCCCATCTCTATACCGGAAGAATGCAAAGTTCCTGTAATCACGGCTGCACAGGTAAAAGCCAAGAACACAACATCCATGGGACCAGACAACATCCCAGGCTGCGTTCTACATGAACTACAGAATGAACTGGCACCCCACTTAAGTGCCATGTTCAATCATAGCCTCATCTCAGGCTTTGTGCCTGCTGAATGGTGCACAGCATCGGTTATCCCACTCCACAAAGGGGGAGCCATCACGGACCCTGGGAACTACTGCCCCATTAGCCTGACGAGCCTGGTCTGCAAGGCCATGGAAGTATCATCATGGAACTTATAAACAAAGACATTGGTAATATCCAAACTTTGGACCCCACACAGTTCTGGTTTGTAAAAGGCAGATCATGTCTTCTAAACCTGATAGATTTGAAGAAGTCACCAAAGCTGTAGACAAGGGTAAGGTGGTTCACACAGCCTATCTAGATCTTGCCAAGGCTTTTGACACCACCCCCCACTCTGGAATTATAGATAAACTCACTAAACTAGGTATAAATCCCTATGTCACAGGATGGGTTGCCAACTGGCTCACTGATAGAACCCACACTGTGAAAGTAGCAGACTCCAAATCCGACTTCAGACCAGTGACAAGTGGAGTACCACAGGGTTCAGTTGGGTCCTCTCCTGTTTAGTATCTACTTAAGTACAGGCTAACACAGAAGGTCTTTGGCTAATGAAGTTCTCAGATGACTGCAAACTAGGAGCCATAATTGAAACTCCTAAGGATGTGGACATCCTACAAAAGGGCTTCACTGAGACAGATGCCTGGTGTCAAACCAATGGCCTCAAGCTTAATGACAAAAAGTGCATTGTCATCCCCTTTGGTAAAAACTCTGTACCCATGAGCTACAACATAGGCTGTAGTATACTTAACACCGAAAGCGTGATAAGAGACCTTGGGACACAGGTGGACAGTAGTCTCTCTTTTGATAATCACATTGCCACAGTAGTCAGGAAATCCTTCTACGTGGCACACCTCATCACAAAAGGTTTCTCATCCAGAAAAAGGAGGTCATTGTTCCCCTCTACTCATCACTCATTAGACCCATTGTAGAGTACAATGCCCCTTTTGGTATGTACCTCACAAGACATCTACAACAACTGGAAAGGCCGCAGAAATACCTCACAAAGAGGATTACCGGCCTCAAACAGATTCCCTACGCAGACCATCTCAAAAAACTCCAGCTTTACTCCGTCGCATATCGCCTACTCAGAGGTGATCTCTGCCTAACATACAAAGCTATGTCAAACCCAGAGCTGCTGGACATGCTCCACTTAAAGAAATCCCAATCCCTCCGAGCTACACACTCTAGTGACCTAAACCTTGTCACCACATTAAACAGAACATGCCGAAGGAGTAGATTCCTGTCCCAGAGACTTCCCATACTCTGGAATAAACTATCTATATCAAACAAAGCTCCTCATTAGCACTCAAGAAAAATCTTGATGATTGGATGGGAAATAGGAAATTCACCCCGGGGATCACGTCTGTGGCTCTGTTCAACAGTGGCACAGGAAAATAATTTTCTTGGGTGTCAAAAGCCAGGGTACCTTTTTGGCTGGGCTTGTATAGGCCCCAGGACCGATAGCCTAGTACCTACTTATGAACCTATGTATGATGATGTGAGGGTATAAAGGCTTTTGCTGGCCAGACATTAGTCTATCCTTAACAAGGTATCACAAGTATAAAGAGTAATCCAACAGTGAGAAGTAGGACATCTGCTGTTATGGTAAGTTTTTACACAACTGTACTTTACAGCACTTGTAAGATAATTTGGTGTTTGTAGTAGACACAAAATGTTTTAAAAGAGTAACAAATATCTAGACTGATCAAAAAATTGATTTGTATAATATTGGTAAAACAGCACAGCTGCAAGAATTGTACAAAGAAATGTGTTCATTATATTAAATATGTAAAATGAAAAGTAGTAGTGGATAGTTATTTATATTTTATTAATTTGAAGGGAGTGATCTTGTAATGAAACTTAAGGAGAAGTAATGTGAAGAACGAAATATACTCCTCTGTGCCTAGATATTGCATACATTTTTTATTTTCTGTCCTTTATGTAAAAGGATAATACAGATGTTAGTTTGTCCTGGCAAGCACACTATTTGTATTTGAGACTAAATTGAAGGAGTGTTGCATGGAGAAATTAATGTTATTCATGCTGACTTTACTTTATTGAATGCTAAAGGAATGCTCTTGATTAAAGTAATGAAATAAAGATATTGTGTTCCCTTATCCTCTTTTGTTTCTGATATGGGGCTGTCTAGGAATAGTGTGCACTGATAAATAATGCAGATAGACAGTGGACAGTATTCAGAAGAGGAGGATACTGTAATGAAATGAATGAAGTACAGTATGTGTTAAATGTATCCATGGTGCCAGCTGTGTTTTATGGGCCACATAGTTGTATAGGAAAGTGAGATAATGTTCAAACTAATGACAAGATAATGACTTGAGAATGCAAAGTAAATGAAGTGAAAAAATATATATTCAATTTTGATGTGAGTGAAGAAGATGGATGATATGGTATAACAAAAGGCGTTGCCTTATGGGAGGAACTTAAGAAAACCCGACTAGAATGAAAGGAAATAATTAGATTAGATGAGAGGTAGGATGATGAGGTACTAATAAAAGGTAAACAAATGGGCAGGATCAGATTAGAAGAGTAGGAAAGACTGGAAAGGTATTGGTTGAGTTTCAGTATAATGTTGCTATGGAGCAAGCTGTGTGACAGGCTTACCTGTGTACTGTTGGAGGTGGAGTTTGGGAGAGAGACTGGAAGCAGATAGAGGGGGTAACAATAAGGAAAGAGTTTCTTACACATTAGGAAACAGTAATAGTATAAACTAATTTAGAAGGAACAGGGAATATAAGGAATGGCTTCTTAGAAAGACCCCAAAAGTATCTCACCAAGAGGATCAAGGGTCTCAAACAGATGCCATATGCTGCTCGTTTAAAAAAACTCCAGCTCTACTCAGTTGCATACCGCCTACTTCGAGGCGATCTATGCCTGACATACAAAGCTATGTCAAATCCAGAATTAATGGACATGCTCCACCTTAGTAAATCTAAATCCCTTAGAGCCACACGCTCGAGGGACTTGAACCTCAGCACAGAAATAAATAGAACTTGCTGGAGGGACAGGTTCATAACCCAGAGGCTCCCTTCGCTCTGGAATAGAATTCCAGTTCATGTGAGGCAGAGCACCTCACTGAATCTCTTCAAGAAGAATCTCGATAGGTGGATGGGGGATCGTAGGTTTGTCCCAGGGATTACTCCCGTGTCACTATTAGACAGGGGCACAGTAAACTAAACCTTAAAAAGGGCACAGTGTACTCAAATCAAGGGGTGGCGTAAGCCATACAGAATCGGGCTAGACTTATAATTGCCCCAGGGCAGATAGCCTAGTATGAACCTATGAACCTATAAAGGTTACATCCATTTTTTAACCAAATGGGAAAGGAATTGGAAGGCATAGTAATAAGTTACTTAAGACCATAATGAGATTTATCTCAATAAAACTTAATAACTAAGACATATACCATGAAAGATAGATGTATGGTATGATAGTACAACTTAAAAAATCCTCAAGGAAAGAGGAGATTGCTTAAGATGATGGGGAGATTTAAAGTCTGTATGAAATGTTATGTGAAATGATGGAAAAGTAATGGATGGAAATATGATGGTTAATAATAGCAATAAAGGTGTTTTAAAGCTGGAAAGGCTTCATTAAATCCACTAATCGGAAATCTGTTTCTGAAAAAAAAAATGAAAATACAAGTGAAAGCGTTATATCAAAAGTATGCTTTAATTTCAGAGAATACCTAATGCCCTACCATGCCAACCTCTTGGAAGTCTGACTTGGTTCTGGGAGTCCTGAAACTGAGTGATCCATGGAAAATAACAATAAAGTTTGAAACTACCTGTTGTACATTAAAAGTCTTTCTCCCTGCACCCATCAGATGTGGGGGACTATACCTCCTACACCCCTACTACTTATATATACTAACTCTGAGATCACTGTACCTTGAAAAGGAGTAGTCTGAGATGCATAAGTTTCAGACTTAATGTGTTTCCCTGTAATCACACTTAAATTCTGTCAGTTCTGAGGAATAGAGTTATGATTCTTGACCATACATAGGGAACCTGCCCGTCTCCTTTATCACACACCCCATTAAGTAAGAGAGCTAAAATTAGCTTTGAGTGTTCACCATAAAGTTATAGTTGTAGGAAGATAAGAAAGAAGTGTCATCTGCCCTCTTTACCCTTTCATATGAAGAATTTTATAAAAGAGGTATGAGGTGTTTATTATCATTAACCACACCAGATTTTTTATAATATAATATAATTTTTGCAAGTACATGTAAAGGTGAGTGAGCAAGGAATGGACTTTACTACATATTTATTTTTCAGTCTTTTTCACTACAGTAAGTTATCAGTGGACAATTATAAGTGGCCCAAATGTTGTGCTGAAAAGAATGATTTTAAGAAGACTTCCATTAAACCCCAAGGGACATTTTTAGTTAAATACATGAAAAGGCGGCAAGCAGCAACTTAGGAAATAGTTGATGATTAATTATAAACCATTTTCATTTATGACAAATTGGAAGGTTGTTGCTTTTGGCAGGGCTTGAATGATTGAAAAAGTAGATTTTGCAGTGCAGTGCCAAGTTATGCACATATGCATCTCCTGCAGGTCTTTCAATGTATGTCTAAACATTACAAGAAAAGCACATTAGTGTAGTTATTGAAACTGCTTTGTACAGCTTAGGTGAATTTCATATGCCACTGCAATTCTATTGGATTATGACCATCTCATTTGTGCTTAAAAGAGTGAGTTTAAGAAGACTTGTGTTTAGCCACAAGGTGTATTTGTGGTTAAATACACAAAAATATGGCAAACAACAATTCAGAAAATAGTTGCTGCTGAGGTGAGTTTCGGACACCATCATTTTTTTCATTTAACTAATAATGCACAGCATGTACCTGCCTGTATCCTAAGGTGTTGTTCACCCTGCTATATCAGTTATTAGGGCAATGGAACACCTAGTGAGGTGACTTAGCACAGATGTTCAATATCTGTTATTAATTATTCATGATTGGAGCTGTCTGTTTAATTTGAAATCTGCAGTTTAGCTCTGTATTGTAGACTTTGGCAGACTGTAGCTGTGAGCTTCTGTCTCCTGCCCTTGAGCAGCTGGCACAAAATACATGTCGCATGATAATCGCAGAAAGAGTTACTACTCTGTGCTGCCAACCAACTCTTATCATGTTGTACAGTGCATTGATGCATACATACTGCACGATACTGAGCAAACAACGTAGCCAGAGCAATACTCTGAGGTGACTTCCCAAAACTGGCATTTGTAGGCATTGGTCTCACTCAACTAATGAATAAATAAATAAGCTTAAATAAATTCAACAGTGTCAAATGAAATGGAGGAAAGCTTGACTTTCAGTCCCTTTCTGCAAGGGCCATAAACTGTTTTATTGTAAAAAAGCAAATATCTGTTTATATGGACGAATCTCTTACAGCTCTGTTTATTAATACATTGTGCAATTGATTTTTTTAACTTTACATTTACTTTTGCTGAACTGAGAATGCTAGCAGCTAATTCAATTCTGAACATCTGCATCATGTCTTAATTGTTCTCTGGTCTGTAATCCTTCTCTGTAATTAGTAGTAATGCTTTGTATTCTCTGAAATTGCTCAGCAGCCTGCTTCACTGCTGTGGCTAAAGACAGTGTTAAAACACTTAAGAGACAGTCATACATTTTAATCTTGTGTATACTTTTATTGCTTTATTCTCTCAACCATGCAAAAGGAACATAGAGAAGAGCGCTGAGATTTTAGAATATCTACAGCATAATAAAATGCCATTTACAACTTTTTCCTTAAAATTAATTCAGTTACTATCTTTATGGGAGTGTTGTAGACACAGTACAGAATGTTTTTGCTAGTGCCACTCCTGTTTAAGTAACGATAGTTATTTATACTAAGTGAAAGCACCATTTCAAGTCTCCTTTTCACATTATCCTATACCACAAGTGATCCAAAATATACTTCCTTGAATTTTGTGTGTCACTGTTGAGATTTCTGTCTTTTGTGTTCCTCATATCACATCTCCCATAAAGGACACACACTCTCCCCTCTCTTATAGGCTACTTATTTTATTCAGTGTTTTTTGGGAGATGCAAGACTAAGTACATTAGTAAAATGTCATTACAGCAGAAGCAGCAGCATGTGATGGCTTTTTTTCCACATAACTGTGACTCTCAGATCCTTGTATATGTCATGCTTCTATAATTCAATATGCACACTGCAGTTATGTTCAAAAATGTGTTAGGGAATTCCGACATTTTATATTTGATGCAGAAAACAAATTTCATAAATGAATGGGCCTTTTAAAATTTAGATGCATGGCAGCATGCTTTAAGTTCTCATGTGTATGTCTTTAGTGCAGATGAATTTTATGTAATGTAATCCAAGCGTTTCAAGACTGCATGGAGATAACTCGCTACCAAGAGTTTGTTAGTTTTAGATGTGACATTTTTTTTGTTGCCTTTGTTGGTTGTAGATGTGACATTTCAGGTGGTGGTAGGGTACAGCTGCCTGCTGTACACATGGATATTGTCACAGGTTAGGGCTCATTAGCTGAGTATGATTGTTCATAATACCCCTGGGTTATATATAAATATGTAAAAGTAAGAGTGTTGATTAGGAGGCTTCATTTCTCACAGCAGCAAAAGGTGTTGGATGTTAAGTAATAATCAATAATTGCTAGCAAATTCCACTGCAACTTCTTATTCCCCTTCATTACTAATCATGACTTGAAGTTAAACAGCAAGGAAAAGTTTGGTGCACTGGCCTGGCTATTCTTCCCCTTACTTTCACCAGGTATTTACTTTTGCAAGATGTTAGCCCAATAGACCACTTCAAATCTGGAGGAGTAAATTACATTTTTGCACACGTTTAATGTTTCCTCTTAAATTATTCTCTTTTTACAGAAAATTTGTTAAGTTGCCTTCAGACTGAGCCAGATCTCAATACAAGCACAAACCAGTAATTATTCAGTTTCGTAGGAAAAAAAAAAAAAAAACATTTCTCCAGATTCGGAATAGTATTAGTGAGGGCCAGGTTAAAAAATAAATTTTACCAGGGACCTGTTTTAAATCTGATCTGAAGTTTTCTGATTGTGAAGTATAATAACTACAGGATGCTGTACATTTGCTTCTTGTGCCTAAGTGGAATATTTGTATTTCAGGATATGAATATTATTAGCAAAGGTAGTTAATTCCTGAGATACAAAAAGCAGCTCTGAAACCAAATGTATTGAGTAGCAGTAGAATTTGAACATTAAGAAATACATATTATAATGAATCCTAGCTTTAATTGGAAGAAAGACTTGGTCAGAAAATATAATTGGGAAATGTGGTACACATCTCTGTTTGAGAGTTTTCACACATTTGGTTAATCAAAACCGCGTTGTTTTAGTATTTCAGCTGGTATTGATGTTTGCAAGGAGGTCAGATAAGCAGAGGTATACTGGGAGAGAGGTTTAAACTGTATTGCTATATGAACACTCAGTGTTAAACTGTATTCATTAAAACTGTCAGATAAGCATTGTACTTTCTGAATCTCCAATTCAGATTAGTGCCGGCTGTGAAATGTGAGCTAAACTAAAATAGAAAATGCTGCCTTGGTTTAATCTTAATTGAAAGCTCGATGTAACACAGCAGTTATTACCTTGATTCTGAGTGAGGCCTATAATATAAGCTGTCAAACAATCTGAATTATGCATGGTTGTGTATGTATGTATGAACTTTGTCTATGTATTTATGTGCACTTATATACACATATGTGCTTTGCTTGCGTCTGTATTATGTGTATGTATTTATTTATATATATGTGTGTGTGTGTGTATATATATATATATATATATATGTGCGTGTGTATATATAATATATATATATGTATATATATATATATATATAAATATATATATATATGGAGATATAGGCTCTGCTGAATAGACTAAATTTTCATTTTAATCGATAGATCACCTGATATTGCTGGCGGGAGATCACTGTAATATCTGGGTTGGAGAGTGTACACTTTCCCTGCTATTGTGCTGTCTTGGAGCTGCTATATGTAAGTATCAGGGTAGGTGGTGCAGCACCCTGCAAGAAAATTGGTGTATTATGATTTGTATGCTCCAAGTTATATCTTAGAGCATGCTTATTTTGCTTTTCATATTGAGGCATTTTGTGTTTCGTGGATGATAATTGGTGCTACAGTGTTTTACAGCACCAATTTACACATATGTACCTCAGATCTTATTTGCTGCCATATTGCTACAGAGACACCTACACTTGCTCTTGAGTTTTTGGTGCTTTTTCTGAGTTAGAACTGTGAGTTTTTCCAATTTTTTCCTCCACTAGGCTATCTGTTGGATTTCTTTTACTTTCCTCCCTTCATCCATTACATTTCTTTCATTAGTTGAGTCTTTTTTCCCCTTCTTATCCAACTTTTACCGAGACTTCAGTATTTCTTCCAGTACCATTGCTGGTACTTTGGCTTTCTTTCTCTGTCCTTTTCCTACCCTTTTTTTCTCTTTTTTTGTGTGTTCTTGACTACCATTGTTGGTAGTCTTCCTTGCCTTTTCCAAAAAAAAAAAAAGGCCTTCCCTTGTTTAGGCATTAGCTAGGATGGCTGGTAAACCAACTGGTTTCAAAAAATGCGTCTCCTGTGAGTACAATACCTAATTCAGATGCCCACAGAGAATGTGTCTGTAGTTTGGGCACTACCCATTTAGATGCACATTGTTCGATTTGTGCCAGATTCGTCTCCAGGACACTCACTGATAGATGTAGCAAACTTGTTTTGAAGGTCTTCTTCCCTTCTTCTCTATCTACTCCAGCTGGGGCACAACCCCCCTCAAACAAATCTGACAAAAGGAAGCCCAACTCGACTCACAAGGACAGAGTCTAGAAAGAGATCTAAGGATCCTACAATGTCTTCAACTCCTTCCTCAGAACTACTTCCAAAGACGTCAAAGAAGTTGGATCTACCAACTTCGCATCCTGCTGCTCCAAAACCAGAATTGGCTCAGATCCTATCACCTCTTCATTTATCAGATTTGATACCTTCTCAGCTCTCTTCTCCATTTTTTGCAGTAGTGTCCTTGTAAGCAGTCAATGCTACCATCCACTAGCTCTTCTCTTAGGTCTTCCAGGAGTTTGTCTGAGGCTGAAGAGGATAGGATGATGATGATTTTCCTTAGAGCTCAGATATAGACGGGGTAATTCTAGATCAGGATCCCATTGCATCTGTGAGCCTGCCTGTGAGTAGTCCACCTTTAGTTTCTCCTTCTCTGATCTGGACCACTTTTCAGAGCCCTAAGATCCAAAATCTCTGGGAGTGGCCTCATCAGATCTGTAAACAGGTCAGTCTTTGACGTTGGTCACTCTGGTGCTGGATCTGGGGGACCAGGCTCAACTCTGAAATTATCAGAGCCATCCCTGACCCTCAGAGCTTTGGCTCTGGACAGCTCAGGTCTGACTCCATCCATGTGGGGAGTGTTTCAGGGTTAGTGGTACAGGAAGCTCCAGCTATGTTACGTCTGGCTTTGGCCTCCCCTAGGCACTTTGCCTTCAAGATTTTGAAGAGAGCTTTATCTTTACCAAGAGAAAGAACATCCCTATTCCCATCAGATCATATCACTCTGCCAACTTTGGGTCTTTACTCTGAGCCTCGATCTTCTTTTCCACTGGGACAGCCAGCCTGTTCA
The DNA here is from genome assembly GCF_019279795.1 of Protopterus annectens. NCBI lineage: Eukaryota > Metazoa > Chordata > Ceratodontiformes > Protopteridae > Protopterus > Protopterus annectens. Next base: position 785,328,054 of record NC_056731.1, on the reverse strand, counting down.
AGTCTCCAGGGCTCCCCTAACTCTTCTGATACCTCTCCAGACCATTCCACTAATGAGGTCCTTCAGAAGAGAACATGAAAAGGAGAGACTTAGAGTCCCCCCCCCCCAGGGATCTCTCACCTTATTTGACCTGAAAGTAAAAGAAATGCTCTCCAGATGTCAGCAGGAAAGAAAGACCTTGCCTGCCATTGGAATACATTTTTCTACCTTTCAAAGACCTTTTTCCCATAATCAGTGAGGAGGTAGAAAGATGTAGTTCAATAAATCACAGGGTCCTTTCCAAGACCTGTGAGGAGATAGTTCTTCCAGAGACAGGGGGGGCTTCTAACGGAAGACTCTGTCCCTGTGGCAGAGGTGACCTGCAGAATCAGGGTCTCCTGGATTCCTTCTTGGATAAAGACTGTTGCCCTCTGGAGACAGTTGGAAGGAGCTTGTCTCTGCACCACAAAGCCTAGGCATTCTTCACAAAATATTCGTGGGCACAGAGAATTATATCCACAGGTTATATCATACCATTTTCCCAAATTCCTCTGGCAAGAATGAAAAGAAGCCATGATGTTCCACCTAGTCAGAGAGAGAGAAAGAGCAGCATTAGAAATAGAAAAGTTGCTCAGAAAAAGAGTCATCCAGGATGTCTCCTCCGATCAGACAGGATATGAAACCTACTCAACATTCTTCTTTGTAACAAAGAAGACAAGGGACTTGAGACCCAGCTTGGATCTCAGCAGATTAAACCAATACATGAAATATTCAAGGTTCTATATGGTCACAGTTCACTTCTTTTTACCTCTTTTGAGAAAGGGTGACTGGATGAGCTCAATAGAGCTTCAGGACACGTACTATCATGTCAAAGTGAACAGGTACTCCAGGAGATGTCTGCACTTCTAGCTGGGAGCCAGTCCATTACCATTTCAGAGCACTATACTTTGGCCTCACCACAGTCCCCAGGGAATTCATCAAATGCACGACAGTGGTAGAAGGTCACCTGAGGCTACTGGGATTCAGAGTGTTTCTGTACCTAGTCGATTGGCTCCTAACTGCCCCATCCAGGCATCTATTCCTACAGGCAAGGGACTACTTGCTCCAGTTGTGTCTTCATGTAGGGATCACAGTGAATTAAAACAAATCTCAACTCACTCTCACCATGAGTCTGGAGTTCATAGCTGCTTGTCTAAACACGGTCACACAGATAGTCTCACACTCATTTGTGCCAGCATGACTAATCTTACAAGCCTTGGGGTCCATGGCAGCAGCTATCACCCTAGTTCCTTTAGCAAGGTTTCACATGCAGATTCTGAAATGGACTATATTGGTACAGTTGTTTTTTTCTTCAGTAGCCTTTATCCACCCTGTCAAGATCACTCAGTCTTGCAAAAAATATCTTCATTGGTGAATTAACTGGACGAAGTTTTTCAAGGCCATCCATTTGTTTTTCCCCTATCCATGACTACGGTGACCATGGAAGCCTCCCAACTGCAGTGTGGAAGCACTACTTGGAAAGTACTGTCCAAGGGACATGGTCCCCTGAAGAGACCAAGATGCATGTCAATGTCCTAGAAATGAAAACAGTCATCCTAGCATTGCAGATTTTTCAAGATGCTCTCCCATTCAGGATGATTACTGTTCAGATGGACAATGGTCTGTAGTCCAGTAAATCAGCAAACAGGAGGGAACCAGATCTTAACTTACCCAATATGAGAAGCAATGAGAGTGTGGCAATGGGTGATTTCTTCCGGCTGCTTTTTCAAAGCAGTGCACATACCAGGGAAAGCCAACGTGATTGTAAACAAACTAAGCAGGTCCATTCTGATTCTTCATGAGGGGACTCACAATGTCAAGGTGGTGGAGGGGATTTTCTGTCAATGGGACCAGCCATGCTGCGAGCTTTTGACCTCTCCCCTCAACAACAAGTGCAGCAGGTTCTTTGTCCTGATCCCTCCAAAGGGGGAGACGCTGCGAGATGCTCTAGTCCACAATTGGCCCTCTGGTATTTTTTATGCTTTCCCCACATTACCTCTCATCCCCAAATTTCTACAGAAAGCATATCAGTTGAAGAGCACAGTTATGCTCATTGTACTTTTTTGGCATCATCAAATTTGGTTTCATTTCCTTTGGCCTCATCTTCTGCATCTGGCCTGTATACTGGATCCCAGTATAGACCTTGTGTTGCACCTGACAGGTATGGACTCATCTGGACTTAATGGGCCTCAAGCTAACTGCATGGTTTCTCCAGTTCCACTGATTGCTAGACAAGTTGTGCTCTTTTCCATGGTCTGTCATAGTCTGTTATCTTCTTTAAAAGCTTTCTACTAAGATGATTTGAAAAAGTTAATTGAAGAGATGTGTCTTCTGGGCTCTTAAGAGGGATCTGGACCCTTTTTCTGCCCCTGTAACAGCCATACTTTATTATTTAGTTTCAATTTCTATAGAAGGGGCTAGCTTTTCTATTATTAAGGTCCACATGGCTGCCCTTTCAGCCTTCCATTTGGGCGAACATAATTTTTCCTTGGTTTCTTATACATTACGCAAAACCTTTCCCAAAGGAACCTTTTTTATTTAGATCTCCACTAAAGGATTCTACTCCTCCTTGGGATTTAACTATTTTGCTTTAAGCTTTGACCCAAGACCTTTTTGAACACTCAGCCAGGTCAGACCTCATGTTTTTGTCTTGGAAAACCATTTTCTAGTCCTTATTACATCAGCTAGGTGAATATTTAACTCCAGGCTCTATCTTCCAGACCTCCTTAACTAGTTTTACACAAAGATAGGGTTCCTTTATGGACCAACCTGTCTTGTCTTTGCCTAAGGTCATTAATCTCCCTGATGTTCATCGTGTTACCCTGCTGCAGTCATCACATTTGGATTATCCTGTCATCAGGCGGTCCCGCAGTCGGCCGGATTTCCAAAGTCTTGGTCCGATGTCGGTTGCTGTCGCCTCATCCCTGACGTCAGTGCGCCAGGGGTATATATATTGCAACCGACGCCATTTTCTTCAGTCTTTCTTGCCACGCGGTGCCCAAATCAGAAGCAGTTTGCAAGTGCCGGTTGGCCAACTCCTGAGATTTTCGAATTCGAATTTCAGAACTAAGTCTTCTATAAAGCTAAGTACCCCGTTGGGGAAACATTTCTTGCCTCAGACCGATGTCAGAAAAAGTTAACAATTGTATTTCTTGTGGGAAGCAAATACCTCATAAGGATTTTCATTCTTATTGCATACCTTGCTTAGGCCCTGATCACGACGTCACTTCTTGTCGTTTTTGTGCTAGATTTAATAAACGTACTATTTAAAAGACGACTTGATTTCGCACGGCACTTTTTTGGTAGAAAATTTAATTATACCATGCTGTCAGAGCTACCGACTACCGGCGTGTACAAAAAGCGCAGGGACAAGGACCGACTGCCCAGGCCTAAGCCCAGTTCCGAGGCCTCGGTTGATCCGGTCTCCGGTCATCAGTGAGGCTCCGACGCAGCCTCTGACTACCGCAATTCTGGAACCTGAGACCACTACAGATATTTTGATGGAATGTACTAGGCCGACGCAGCCTTTTACTTCAGGCCCTTCCAACGATTTACCTTCCAAGGACGTCGGTGCTTCTGAAACGCCATCGGTTTCTGAAGGCGTTTTCAGACTGACGACTCTTACAGTCAAAATGTTTTCCAAGTCGAAGACTCCTCCTAAATCAAAAAAGGCTTCACTTCAGTCTCCTGTTTAAGGCCCTATGCCTAAGAAACAGATGCTCAAGATGGCTGAAGATTTGATTTCTCTTATCAGGGGTTCTCAGCCTCCCCCTGACAAAAGGCCTAGACAAGAGAAGGATTCTGCTTCCTCTGAACAACTGTCTATTTCTTCGGATTCCTCTGAGGACCAAGACTATTCCTTCTCTCCTTATGAAGATTCTGATGCTGAGGACTCTCCTTATGAAGATTCTGATGCTGAGGACTCTATTCCCTCAGCTTCCCCTCCAGAAGATTACTCTTTTGGGGAAACTTTACACACCATGAGGGAACATTTTCACTGGGAAGGTCAGGATTACTCTGATTCCAAGAAAAGGCTCAGAGAGTTTCTTTTACTCCCCCAACACAGACCCCTAGCCATCCCTCCTGTTTTGGACATTGTGGATGATGTCTATTTAGAATCCAGTTTCAACCCTGACTCTCTACCTCCTGCCCTGGCCAAGCCTGACAGATACTACAGAGTACCTGATTCCCACAAATTCCTTTACAAAAGCTCAGTAGCTGACAGTAGCTGAGCCAGAGACTATCTCCCAGGGTCCCAAGGGGGCTAAGGCCTCCATGGCTAAAAATCCAGTACCTTCTGAAAGGGATTCAAGAGCACTAGACAGATGGGGGAAAAAGGTTTACACCTCTGCCACATTATCTATGAGAGCACTAAACTCTCAATTCCATATGCTTAAGTATCAGCAATTTCTGATCTCTCAGTTAAAACAAAAGATAACCACCCTCCCTCAATAATCTGATTTGAAAGAAGTACAGGATTTGTTGCACGCCACCGAGCAGGTGGGCAAACATACCTTACAATGTGGGTTTGATTCTTTAGAGGCCTCCTGCAGAGCAGCTGTCACTGGATCAGTTATACGTAGGCATGCCTGGTTAAAGGAACAAAGTCTGCCTGATCATGTTAAAGCAAAACTACTAGATGCTCCCTTACTACAGGATGTTCTTTTTGGTGCTAAAGCAGAAGTAGTTTTAAAGAAAATGGAAGATAAGGCAAAATCAATGCAGACAGTTAAAGATTTCCTACAAGTACAACCCCCTCGCTTCAGCATAAACTGGCCAACAAAAAATTGGTCCTTTTCAGCCACTGACAGGCCTCAGAGGCGTAAATACAGGTGCCCAAGGGGCAGAGGACAACCACAAGCTCAGTATAAACCTCGCCAATGGGGCACTCCAACCTAGAAGGGAGGAGAAGACAGGTCTCAATCCACCAGAAGGCAAACTCAATGACTTGCACCTCAGCTGGCCAAACAAAGCTCTTTTGTCAGCCCCCCTGGGGGGAAAACTGGCACTATTTGCAGACAACTGGAACATGGTCACAAAGGACAAATGGGTCCTAGACATAATTTTACGAGGATACAGATTCCACTTTCACACCTTGCCAATAAAAAGAGGAATGCCAAACCAGCCACAAAATCAAAGGGCAGAGGCACAAAAACAAATTACAGCTCTCATGGCCATGAGGGCCATTCAAAGGGTACCAACTCAAGAACAAGGCCAAGGATTTTAATCAAGACTCTTCCTAGTACCCAGAAAAGAAAATGCTTGGAGACCAATTCTGGACCTTTCAATTCTAAACATGTACCTACAAGTTCCTAAATTCAAGATGCTAACACTACAGCAGCTACTTCCCATGTTGGGCAAGGAAGCATGGCTGGTAACGTTGGACCTTAAGGAGGCATACCTGCATGTCCCTATCAGACAAAGTTGCAGAAGATACCTCCGTTTCATTGCAGGTTCAACCCATTATCAATTCTCTGCACTGCCCTTTGGCTTATCTACTGCACCCAGAGTATTCACAAAATGCCTGGCACCAGTAATTGCATACTGCAGACAAAGAGGAATTCAAATATATCCATACCTGGACGACTGCCTCATCCAAGCAGAAAGAAAAGACATTCTCCTACAACATCTGGCTTTTGTGAAGCATCTACTAAATTGTCTGGGGTACACCGTAAACGAAAAGTCAAAACTAGTACCCTCACAAAAAATGACATTCCTGGGTGCCAGCTTGGACACAACGGCCGAGAAGGCTTATCTTACACCAGACAAGCAATTACAACTGACTCAATATTTCAAGACAATGGCAGCAAAGACCCAATTAACTGCAAGAAAAATTCTGCAGGCTTTGGGCTTCATGGCATCTTTCATTCTGATGATACCATTTGCAAAACTGCATATGAGGAAATTACAGTGGTACCTAAAAAGCGTATGGTCTCAACACAGCCACAGCTTGGACACAATGATATCTCTCATTCCCTGCCTTCAACAGGAATTTCTATGGTGGGCACAGGCATACCACCTCAACAAGGGTCAGCCTTTCACCTTGCCCCCACCCAGGCAAACTAACAAAACAGATGCTTCAGACTATGCCTGGGGGGCACACATGGCAGGGCAATGCATTCAAAACCTATGGACTGCAGAACAAAGAAAACTGCACATAAATCAAAAAGAGATGCTAGCTGTACAGAAAGCTCTGACAGCCTTCAAGGATCTACTACAGCCAGGACAACTTACAATAAAGACGGACAACACCACAGTAATGTGGTACATAAACAAACAAGGGGGCGCACATTCCTACCCTCTTTGCAGGCAAGCAATAATCTTATGGAACACAGCTCTGGCCTACCAAGTCCAGTTACAAGCTCAATTCCTGCCAGGACAGAAAAACACATTGGCAGATGACCTAAGCAGAAACATCAAAGATCCCCACGAGTGGAAGCTAGACCCACAAATATTTACAATGATAACTCAAAGATGGGGCCTACCAAATATAGACCTATTTTCCAGTCCTCAAAACTACCAGCTGACAAAATTTTGTACAAGGACATTCCACCATCAAGCTTGGAAAGTGGACGCTCTCTCCTTCAGTTGGAAAAATCTGACAACATATGCCTTTCCTCCATTACCTCTTCTCACAAAGGTACTTTTGAAGGTCAAAAAGGAGAAACCTTGAATGATTCTCATAGCCCCAGACTGGCCACGCTACTGAAGAAATATGGCTCACAGTCCACCATGGATATTGCCTCAAATACCTCATTTGCTCACGCAGCAGAACAAGCAGATTCTACACAGCCAGATCAAAACCTTAAACCTGGCTGCATGGCAAATCAATTAAGTATCCAACCTGCACCTCTTTCACAAGCAGTACTGGATGTTATTCTAGAAGCCAGGAGGCCAAGCACCAGGAAGACTTACTCGGACAAATGGAAAAGGTTTTCTGCTTGGAACCAAGCTAAAGGCCAAGACGCAACTCAGCCTCATATGCCTCACATTCTGCAGTATTTAGCTGAGATGTTGCATAAAGGACTTTCCTTCTCCTCAGTTAAGATCCATGCATCAACTATTTCAGCTCACTACGACACAAATCCACCTTTATTTTCAAATTCTCTCCTAAGGCAGTTCCTCAGAGGGGCAAAAAACATTAGACCACCTAGAAGAGCTCCTACACCAACATGGGACCTCAACTTTGTTCTGGAAAAACTAACGCTACCTCCCTTTGAACCAGCTTTTTCTGTAGACCTTCAGTTCCTATCTTGGAAGACTGCCCTGCTCCTGACAATAACTTCTGCTAGGAGAGTCTCAGAATTACAGGCACTTATGGCAGTGGAACCTTTCCTCATTTTTCATCAAGACAGAGTTTCTCTACGAACTAACCCTTCCTTCATGCCTAAGGTGGTTTCCAGTGTCGCTTTAAATCAAACCATCCACCTACCCACTTTCTTCCCCAATCCACAGAACAAAGGTGAGAGACTCCTGCACTCCTTGGACATTCACAGGCAGCTTCATTACTACTTGGATAAAGGCTTTCAGAAAAACTGACCAGCTCTTTGTTTCCTATGCTACAGCTTCTCAAGGGAGGGCCATATCCAAGCAAACCATTTCTAAATGGATAGGCCATTGCATACGATTCTACTATACCCATCATGGGAAACCAGTTCCTCCTACAATTAGATCCCACTCTACCAGGGCAACAGCTACCTCTCCAGCCTTTCTCAGGGAGGTTCCTACCAAGGAAATTTTAGAAGCTGCAACTTGGAGTTCTGTACACACCTTCACCAAACACTATCACTTACCTCTTTATTCTAAGTCCAGGGCAGGCTTCGCCACTGCAGTTCTGCAGGCCCTCATTGCCTCCACTAACCCTCTATGATGCCTCCACCCTACCTTAGCTTTGGGACTCAACCCAAGTGTGATGACTGCAGCAGGGTAACACGATGAACATAGTACAGTTTTGTACCTACCATAAATGTAGATGTTCGAGTGTTCACCCTGCTGCAGTCCAGGTTACCCTCCGTCCAATCCCTCTGATCTACTGGCTAAATCTTTGCTATGCCTTACTGATGTATTTGCTTATAGCTGAAGGGGTTTTTGTGTCTGTACACTGTTCACACCTTTTGGTACTAATTTGGATCACCTTTTTGGGGGCACCTGACATCTGGGGCAAGAAAAACTGAAGAAAATGGCATCGGTTGCAATATATATACCCCTGGTGCACTGACGTCAGGGATGAGGCGACAGCAACCGACGTCAGACCAAGACTTTGGAAATCCGGCCAACTGCGGGACCGCCTGACGACAGGATAACCCAAGTGTGATGACTGCAGCAGGGTGAACACTCGAACATCTACATTTATGGTAGGTACAAAACTGTACTTTTTCTTTCCAAATTTTCCAAATGAGGGAAAGTACATGCTACATCTTTTAGATGTAAGTATACAACTTTGGTTTTATCTCAGTAGAACCAAGGATTTCCAGGAGACTGATTAGTCATTTGTATCTTTCTTACCTAGTAAATTGGACAAGTCAGTTTCTAACGTTACTCTAACCAAGTGGCTAACTGATTGATTGTATCGCCTTTGTATATAATAAAAGGGGGTTGTCCTTGCCATAACTTCCTAGAGTGCAGTCCACAAGGCCTATGGCCTGTATCCTCAGCTTTTTGGTCAGAACTTCAATAGATGACATTTGTACATCAACCATTTGGTCCAGTGCTCATATCTTTATTGCTCATTACAGATTGGATTTGTTTTCTAAAAACAGAACTGCTTTTGGCTCTGCAGTACTCTGGAATATCCTTCTATGAAGACCACCCAAGGTTCATCTAACTGGGGACTCTGTCCATCAGTTGAGGAATGAATGACAATGACGTCAGATTAAAAAGTTATGTTCTCACCATAACGTTACATCTGTGTTGCCATGTTCATTCTTCCTCAACTTTCTGTCCTCCTAACCTCTTTCCCTTTGCTCCTGGAGAGGCCTAAGAGTATCACCTTGTTTGAGCTTCAGTTCCTTTTCCTGCCATATATCTTGAATTCTCTTAAAATATTGTCCATTGACTTCTATAGGCAGTAAACTCAATTGCAGTAAACTTGATCTGAGGTACGTTAAACTGGCATATGGGTAAGGGGAGGTGCTCGAGAGTTTGGATTCAAAGATCTGGAAGAAGTGGCGGAGTCAAATCCAAGACCCATCAGATGAGGAAGAATGAAAATGGACAACAAAGATGTAACTTTGTGGTGAGTCCGTAACTTTTTTCTCCCTCATCCTCAATAAAGTAAAGTTAAGTGAAAGAAGGAAAAAAATCACCCAGGTACAAATATATGTATGTGTAAATATATGTATGTTGATTTTTATAATGTTAGAGTTTCAGAAGCTCAAAAATTCATATGGTCAAGACCAGATGTTCAAGATTCCAAAAACTCGAATTTAAAAAAAAAACTAATTATGTTTTTGCAGGGACAAGTCCCCCTCCCCCCTGCAAATTATATATACCGACTCCAAGATCGCATTACAATGGGGAAAAGGTTAAATTCCCCAATCCCCACTGTAACGCATTCTACATAGACACACTTTCCCCACTGCAATGCGATCAAAGAGTTGGTATATATAATTTGTAGAGGATGTGGGAGGCACAAGAGCCTTGCCCCCTGCAAAAACATAGATTGTTTTTTTATTTGAGTTTTCAGAAAATTGAAAGTATGGTCTCAACCATGTAAAGTATATGTGTTTGTGTGTGTTTAGTTCTCTCGGGCATTTCAGATAGCACTTCCTTATTTCTTAATAGAAATTCTTTTACTTCTGCTTTTGTATTTTTGACAAGGATTCCCACAGATGTACTTCAGGTAGAGACTCATGGGTCTGTCCTGTGTGAATTTCATTTTGTAAGCTAATTGCAGAACTTTCTGCTTCTTTCCATGGTTCCAGTACATTAATATGATAGATCTGAATTAAAAGAATCTGAGTAAGTTCTGAATTAAACGGAATGAAATAAGTTAACTTATTTCTTGCTCTGGTATAGTGTTTTTATTTTATAAGTGGTTTAGGAGTGTCCTGCTTTGGTTTTTGCAGTTCAGTATGATGGATCTTTTATTTTCTTCTTTCCTGGCTACATGACCTTGTAATTCGCTGCATTTATTCTACTAGTCACACCAAATGGCCATTGGCACTAGGCCAAAAATATGTTTTCAGTGGAGGACATTAACACTAAATCTTGATCAACCAAGTAAATCAGGCATTTGTGAAAAAAAGTTATTGTATCTTGTGGGCTTTCTGTATCTGTTCCTTTACTGAGGGCATAGCTAAATTTGCTCTATCCTGCCAAATAATTTTATGATTTCTCTCACTTTTAAAAGCTGTGTTCTTTTCTTCCTAAGTTTCCTTAGTGGTGTCACACAGTCCTGTAAGATGCTTGCCAGACAAAAGTTCATAAGGATAAAACCAGCTAAACTTGTGGGCTCTGTTATAGCAGACATTAAGTAGGGTAACAGTTGGTCCCAGTTCTTGCCATCTGCGTCATTAACTTTTCTTACAATCCTTTTCAACATTTGTCATATGTGGATGATAGACTGATGTCCTCCGCTGTTTGCTATTAAAGTACTTAACTGATGTAGTACTCCTGACATAAAGCAGGCGTTATGGTCAGTAAGTATTTGTTTTCGGGATAACCAATCCGGAGAATAAAAGTACCAGGTCTTCGGCAATAACTTTAGTATTGCCTTTGCATAATGTACTACTACTGGAAATTTTGTAGCTTAGTTCATTATCATGAGCATTTATTAATGCCATTGCTAGTTTTTACTAATGACCTTACCGTGCCCGTAGTAATTTGTTCCAATGGCACCTTTATGATTGGCTTTGGGTTAATGTACTTTTAAAGCCAGGATAAGGTGTAGTTTTTTAGCATTCTGGACAAAAAAGTACAGACATTTTCTCTTACTATGCATAGCCAGGAAAATCTGGCTAACATTCTTTCTTTAGTTTTGTCCATCCACAGCTCATCTCATGACACGATTATGTGCTGATTTCATTACTAGTGCCCTGTAAGGTTTTGGCATCAGCAGGTGAGGTAGAGTTTCTTCTCTGTCCTTTCTTACTGTGTGAGATATAATCTTTTAGCTCAAAGTAGTTGTAAAAAATAGGGGAGGGTCTTGACCACCATCCAACCTAATGACTTGTTTCTCTTCTCTCTCTTGTCCTATTTAAAGTGGCATCTTCCCATTGCACTTTTTTAAAGTTTTGGTTTATTTGCACCTCCTCTAATTCAGAGTCGCTTTCTTCACTAGCTTGGCTTGAGGTGTAAGGTATAGCTTCCTTTCCCAAAGGCCCTGGAACTGAAAATAAAAAACAGAAAGATAAAAATAAAAAGAACACTGGCACCGCAGTTTTTTTTATATCTTACCCTACAGAGAGCAATTCCAGACCAAAGTCACTTTCTGCTTTATTATGATGATCAACATTAGCTCACTGTTTTACAGTAGCTTATGCTGTCTGCATCACAACTACAGGGCACGTTACTCATGTTGTAACTCTCAGGAGCTCAAGAGGGGCTCCTTACAAAATGGCAGTTAGAGTTACAAATTAATCAGTAGATTCTTGCTGCATAAGTGTGCTCCTTCGACAGGCCCAGTGGAACTGTTGGTCAACTAGCAAGCTTTCAAGTCTGGGCAGATAATTCACCTTTTGGGGTAAAAAACTTACACCAAATTTATTTTTCTGAGGAAAACTTGGTGTTTTTCTGACATTAATATTGTGTTTGGCAGGAAACTAAATGTTTTGGGACAGTCATTGTATTTTTGATTAAGCTTGTGCATAAATGCTTGAGGGAACAGTTTATGCATTTTTTTTTAATTTCTGACAAGGTTTTCCTACAGGTTGTGTAGTTTTGTGGTTTGGGGCTGGGATTTTATGCTTGTGGGGACTGTCAGTGGGTTTACTTACCTCATTACCACGTGTTCTCTAACTTACTTATTACCAACTTGTTCAAGCTTTGTTATCCATCTTTGAGGCATCATTTTTGACTTAACCAATTCAGCAGTCACCAGTCTCCATGGTCCTTGCTTCCTCTGTCCACAAGAAGAAGAAAGTTGTCTAGGAGTCTTTGGGTGGCAGGCTGGCTCATGTTGTGCATCATCTGCTGGTGGGTGGCTCTGCTATGGCTGTTCTTAGTTCCTTGGACTGCTCAACTTTTTTTTCCCCAGTTCCTCTGCTGCTTCACCTATAGCCATTATGGAACATGGGGGGGCATATATTTGTCCTCTGCGACAATAGGGATACCCATGGCATGCAAAGGGAAAGCCAGTCTTGTCATCCTCTGGGAAAGAGGCAGGTAAAAGTCATTCACTTAGCTGGGATAAGGACCATGAGCCTGAGATGAGTATGTCTTCTAAGGATCAGTCATTTTCCAGGAAAAGTGTACATTCTGAGAAATCTTTCCCTTCTCCTGCTTCTATTTCTGTGGAGATGGAAAATTTGAAATTGACAAGGAACTAATTTCAGCATTTTCTTTGCCTAACCCTTCTTCAGACAAGAAAAGAATGAGAGTTCCCTCCTTTTCTGACTCAGTTTCAGTTAGAACAGTAGGCATTGCTGGGTGATGGTTTTACTTCAGGAATTTCTTCTCAGTCCGAACATTCTGATTCTGAGTAATGTGTTGCTTCATATTTCCCTCTTGAAGATTTCTCTTTTTCTGACACTTTATCTAAGATAAGATTTTTTTTCCTAGTGAGAACAGAATGAAGTTCATATTGCAATCAGATATACCCAACTCTGCATCTGTTCTTCCTGTGTTGCCTGCTTTAGGAAATGTCTTTCTCACTGCTTCTGCTTTACCTAAAAGTTAACGTCCTGCCTCTAGGAAGTCTGACAAGGTTATAAAATATACTTCAATCTCCATAAGTATTTGTTTTCTAACCCCTAAAACAGATCCAACAGTAATGCCCTTATCCAAAACTGCTTCTGCTAAACAGATTGATGCTAATAATTCATTTCACTCTGACAAGGATGGGAAAGCTTTTGCCAAGTTGTCAAAGAAAGTATATTCTTCTGCTATTTTAACTTTCACAATGTTAAACTATTAACTTCCTGTGTTTGAGTGCTTACTTTTATTTCTGGAGGACATTTAAAAGTTAATGGCTAACGTTGCTCCCTTTTGGGGTAAAAAAAAAATTCTTTGAATGCCGCATTAAAATCTGCTTCACATGTTAGGTAAGTGTGCTCATGATGATGCTGGCACTACTTCCAGAGGGGTCTATATCACAAAACTGAATGTTTAGGTTGCTGAATACTTAAACTTTGACACTTAAACAGTGAAAGCTGAAAACCGCGAACGGCCACTTCTGCAAATTTTTTCACAGGGAAAAAATTTGCCTGGCCGTTATCAGGAATTTTCCCTTTTTCCCAATGTAGGGTGATCTCGGGATTGGTATATTTAGTTAGGGGGGCACAGCCCCCCACATCGGTGTGTGTGTGTGGGGGGTGAATCCTCCACTTGATTATGGTTTGAAAGCTTGTTTTCCTGTCCGCTGGCCAAGCAAATTTTTTCCCTCTGAAAAAATTTGCAGAAGTGGCCGTTCGTGGTTTTTAGCTTTCGTTGTTTAGGTATCAATGTTTATGTGTTCGGCAATCTGAACATTCAATTTTATAATATAGACCCTTCCAGAGCTGCTGCGTCTGGGTCTGTCAAGAAAAGATCTGCCTGACTTCATTCTCAAAATCTTCCTGAGGTTGTTAAGATTGCAATTTTATGTTCTCCCTTAGAGAACAAAGTTTTGTTTGGCCCTTCTGTTGTTGAGGTGCTCAAAAGGTGTGATAAAAGGAGAAAGTTGTTTCAGTGGGTTACTCAAAATGTTCAGCTTCCGATTTTTAAGGCAAATAAGAATTTCTGATCCTTCTCAGCTCCCATTTTCAGTAAGCATTTCAAGAAGCAAGAAGGTTAAATGATTTTAAAATGCAATGGGCAAGGAAGCTCAAAAAAGAAAGGGGAAACCTCTAAAAACAAGGATAGTCCTCCCAGTCAATATGACTGTTTGCCTGGTTAGCCCCCCCCTTTCTACCCTGGCAATTTCTGAGTCTTCATCTTCCCTTGCGGCACCAGATTGTCTTCAGACAAATGGGTTCCCAGTGTAATTCAATAAGGGTACATTTGGCAATGGGAATTTCTCCCTCCTTTCCAGAGAATTCTTTGCCGATTAAACCAAGTATCTCTGTTCCCTCTGATTTTGTATCACATGAATTCTCAGGGAGTAATAGAATGTGTACCTACCTGCCACATGGTCAAAAACTTTTTTCCAGGATCTTTCTGGTACCAAAGAGGGAAGGAACTTGGAGGCCTGTGCTAAACCATTCCTTTCTAGACCATTTTGTCAAGATTCCAAAGGTCAAAATTCTAAATATATATATATATATATATATGTATATATATATATATATATATATATATATATATATATATATATATATATATATAGCATTACATATTAAATTCCTGTCTATCCCTTCAGTCCCATTTGCCTCTGCTCCTTTTATTAATTTTCATGGTAAAATTAGACGTACATAATGCCTACCATCACATTCCCATTGGCAAGCAGTTCAGGCATTTCTTAAGATTTTTGGTGTTGGGCTTTCTCTGACATCCCCTTTGGTCTTTCCACTGCTCCAAGGGTGTTTTGCAAACTGTAAGTGCTTATGGCAGACTTCAAAGCATTCACGCCTTTCCATATTTGTATGATTGTCTTATTTGTTCACTGTTTTCCAGTTGTCAAGACTCTGCACAACTGTTCAAAATCATCATCTTAGTCTGGGGTTTCAATTCAGCTTACAGAAATCTCATCATTTTCACAAAATTGTTTTCCTGGAATGTTAGTCTCTTCCCATGGAATAATCTTTCTTCCTTCTGGTAAAGTGGAGATGTTTCAACTGTCCTTTATTTAGTTTTCTAATCAAAGCCAGGTGCCTGCATGGGAATTTCTCAGGATTTTGAAGTATATGGCATCTATATTATCATGCTGTCCCTGACCAGACTCCACATGAGGAAAAATCCAGTGGTACTGAAAGTCAGTCTGGACTTTACATAGTCACTCTTTCTTTTTAGATCCCTGTTTTGGAGTTTGTAAGGAGGGATATTTACTTGGTGGATAGAGCAGATGTCTCACAATCCATATCTTATATCCTTGTTTCCATCTCCACTCCAGTTTCTCACTACAGATGCATCACACATGGCATGTGGAGTAGTTTCCAAAGGTGTGAAAGTGCAAGGTCTGCGTAACTCATGACAAACTGAAGCACAAATGTCAAAGAGGTGATGGCAGTGATAAATGCTTTGAAAGCCTTAAATCATCTCTAGCCACAAGGGCCTCTGCAGGTTTACACAGACAACACAATGCTGTGGTACATAAAATGGAATTATCAGGTCTTCCTCTCTTTACAAACTTGCTATGATAGCCTGGGAAATTGGATCCCTTGCAAACAAACGTGGAAGAGAGATGCCTTTCCTTTCCTATGAACAGGAATTTTCTGGTATGCTTTTCCACCCTTTCCCCATATATATCCAGGGTTCTTCTGATGTTTTAGAAAGAAACCTCAAAGTTTGTGGTGATGACTGCCTTTTAGCCTAGGCAGCAATGGTGTTCTCTTCTTTTCAGTCTGGCCAAGGGTAATTACCACAGGCATCACCACAGACTGGATTTACTCACACAAGACAGAAATTGTTTGATATGCCCTGACCCAGCAACTCTTCTGTTAGCTGTCTGAATGATAGACGTTTAGACTTTTGATACCCTTTAGATGCCCTTTTTTCCCATGAAATGCAATAGGTATGGAAGAAGGACATGCTCAGCTGCCTCTGGTTCTTGATTATGTGTTGTCATCCTCTGGCCTTTTTTATTTCTCTATCAGGGTTCATTTGTCAGCTATTTCTGCTTGTCTGCACTTAAATCCCTCCCTTTCTAGCTAGCCATCCTAAATTAAGAAGTTTATAAAAGTGGTGTTGCATATTTAGCCACCTAGTAAACCAGTGGCTCCTTCATAGGATCTTAACTTTGTGCTTGAAAATTGCTCTTTTTCCTCCATTTAAACCATCTTATCAGGCTGATGTAATGTTCTTAACATGGAAGACAGTTTTATTCATTGCTCTGAATTATGCTAGAAGTGTATCTGAGTTACACGCATTTATGATATTTCAACCCTACCTCATTTGTAGCAAGGACAGGATATAATTGAGATCTTATCTTTGTTTTATGCCTAAAGTAGTCTCAGAGATTACTTTGTGTCATACAATTAATCTCATTTTTTTTTTTTACTTACCCAAGAATAAGGGGAAAAGATTCTTCACACTCTGGATGTTTACAGGCAGCTCAGCTACTATTTACACAAAACTTGGTACATCAGGAAAGCTGTCTCTTATAAAGGTAAGAGCAGAGGACAACCAGTGTCTAAGCAGGCAATTTCAGGTGGTTGTGTCATGCCCATTCAACCAGTGCTTTCGTGGATTTCTAGAAAGAGGGGTAATCCAAGTCTTTTAAAGGCAGTAACTTGGTCCTCTGTGCATACTTTTACAAAGCACTTCAAACTGAATTTATTTTCAAGGTCTAGAACAGGTGTTGCAAAGACCATTCTCTAGGAGCTCCTGGATTCTTAATTTACTTTTTCTATTGCATTCTTAATTTCTTAGCTACGACAATTTACCCAAATAACCTAGGCTACTGTAGCACTGATCTAATGTTGAACATAGTACAGATTTGTAAGTGAACTTACCATAACAGTAGATGTTCTAATAGATCACTGTTGCAGTAATTGCCCCTCCCTCCAGCCCCCTTCTTTTGATATAATTTCTTTTGTATTGAAAGAGTGAGGATACATATACTCTTGTGTTTATAGTTTTATCTTTTGGCATATTTCCTAGCATTGCTTCTTCGGGGCTGTTGTCTCCCTTCTTGTAGGCAAGAAAGCTCCAGTTATTTTGGCATTCTGTCCTTTTATACAAAGCTTCTCTCAAGCACCTGTCAGTGTGTGTGGAAGGCAGCCTTTAGCTTTGAAAACTGGCTACTCAGTGGGTGTTGGGACCTAAATAGCTTAGGCTACTACAACAGTGATTTGTTAGAAAATCTGTTATTATAGTTTTACATGCACAACAGTACGTTTAATAGTTCACTGTTCCAGTAGCCATTACATAGAGGGACATATCCTACTAAAGATGTGGTACATCAGGCCAGTTTACAAATCTTCATGCTGTGCCTCTGTGCCTGAGCAGACATGGTAGTATATTAGGGACATATAGACATACCAAAACTCAAAATTGTCTTGCTGTTAGTATATATTTGTATTCTCATCAGGTCTGCATTTAACAGTACAGTGCAGTTGGATTCAGTCAGCTCTTTGTAATTAGGCAGATAAGTAACAAAGTGTAGATCCTGCCCTTTGATTATGCCTATCAGAAAGGGCAATGCAGTTGTGGGCTGTCTGGATGATAGAATTTTGATGTGCTTTAGATGCCCTTTTTTCCCCATGACATGCAACAGATGTGGAAGAAGGAGAAAAGACTGTTACTAGGAAATCATACTTGTGTAAATATAAAGGATATTCTAGTTGATGCCAATCCAAGAAAAAGATTGTCTTCATGCACAGCTGCCTCTGGTTCATGATTGTGTTGCCATCCTCTGGTCTTTTTTTTTTTTTTTTTCTGTCAGAGTTAATTTGTCAGTGATTTCTGCTTGTCTACACTTAAATTACTCCCTTTCTAGCCATCCTAAATTAAGAAGTTTATGAAGGTGGTGTTGCATATTTGGCCACCTAGTAAACCAGTGGCTCCTCCCTAGGATCGTAACTTTGTGCTTGAAAAGTTTACTCTTTTTTTTTTTTTTTTTTTTTTACATTGAACCATGTTATCAGGCTGATGTGATGTTCTTAACATGGAAGACAGTTTTATTCATTGCTTTGAATTATGCTAGAAGTAGATCTGGGTTACAAGCATTTATGATAATTCAACCATACGTCATTTGTCACAAGGACAGGATTTCATTGAGATCTAATCATTGTTTTATGCCTAAAGTGGTCTCTAAGATTACTTTGTGTCATACAATTCATTTCATTTTTTTACTTGCCCAAGAATAAAGGGAAAAGATTCCTCACACACTGGATATTCACAGGCAGCTCGGCTACTATTTACACAAAACTTGGTCCTTCAGAAAAGCTGTCTCTCACAAAAGTAAGAGCAGAGGACAACCAGTGTCAAAGCAAGCAATTTCAGGTGGCTGTGTCATGCCCATTCAACCGGTGCTTTTGTGGATTTCTAGAAAGAGGAGGAGTCCAAGTCTTTTAAAGGCAGTAACTCGGTCCTCTGTACATACTTTTACAAAGCACTTCAAGCTGGATTTATTTTCAAGGTCCAGAACAGACTTTGCAAAGATCATTCTGTAGGAGCTCCTGGATTCTTAGTTTACTTTTCTATTGTAGTCTTAGTTTCTTAGCTATGACAATTTACCCAAATAGCCTAGGCTACTGCAACACTGATCTAATGTTGAACATAGTACAGATTTGTAAGTGAACTTAACATAACAGTAGATGTTCTAATAGATCACTATTGCAGTACTTGCCTTTCCCTCCAGCCCCCTTCTTTTGATATAATTCTTTTGTATTGCAAGAGTGAGGATCCATATACCCTTGCATTTATAGTTTTATCTTTTTGCATGTTTCCTAGCATTGCTTCTTCAGGGCTCTTGTCTCTCTTCTTGTAGGCAAGAAAGCTCTGATTATTTTGTCACTCTGCCCTTTTATACAAAGCTTCTCTCAAGCACCTGTCAGTGTGTGTGGAAGGCAGCCTTTAGCTGTGAAAACTAGCTAGTCAGTGGGGGGTAGGACCTAAATAGCTTAAGCTACTGCAACAGTGATAGAAAATCTGTTATGATAGTTTTACTTGCACAACTGTAGTTTATTAGGTCACTATTCCAATAACCATTACATAGAGGGACATATCCTGCTAAGGATGTCGTACATCAGGCCAGTCTACAAATCTTCATGCTGTATGTCTGCGTCTTAACATGAGCAGACATGATAATATAATAGAGACATATGGACATTCCCAAACTCAAAATTTTCTTTATTTGTATTCTCATCAGGTCTGCATTTAACAGTACAGTGCAGTTGGATTCCGCTCTTTGTAATTAGGCAGATCCCAGTGAAGATCCTGCCCTTTGATTAAATCAGTTCCAGTTGTATGTTTTGGTGGTTTAGTATGAAGTCAGCTCAAGTTCCATTTGTCAAGCATTTACCCTGAAAATAATGAGCATATTTAACTCATTCATATTTTTCTGGAGAACAGATGCCTTTACGACTCAGTACAAATGGCCAGGTTATCATCTTTACTTGTGGAGGACCACCTTTTTCAG
Organism: Protopterus annectens; assembly: GCF_019279795.1. Classification (NCBI taxonomy): domain Eukaryota; kingdom Metazoa; phylum Chordata; order Ceratodontiformes; family Protopteridae; genus Protopterus; species Protopterus annectens. The sequence continues at coordinate 785,308,658 of NC_056731.1, read as the reverse complement.
GAAAGAAAAAGGTGAGAGAGGTGATTGATGACACTCATATGTCCACCTCTCTCATGTGCTGTGTGGCTGAAGACTCTGTTGAGGCAGATTTGGAGACAGTAAACAGTCAGACTGCTTCTCTAGGAACACACTAGCACATTCCCTTCTTAGATTGCTATGGTCTAGGATCCTTGCACATTTGAACAAGTTGTGTGATGAAATCACCTGGGAAGGAAACCACTTTATATCGTATCTGAGGGTGAGCAAGATATTCGCCAGTTTGTTGTGAGGGAAGATGCTGGTGGCTCATTCATGAAGGTCAGACCTATTGCTTCGATCCCAAAGACCATACATCTGGACACTCCCAGAAGGCACACTCAGAAGACTAAGCTTTTATCACCTTCACAGAAGGGAGTAAGAAGGATTGGAGTAACTTTGCTCAAGGATTATTCAAAGACATTCGGACTTTTCAGTCTTCCTTATTTGCTTCTTCCTGTTCCACATATATTAAAAGGAACAGAGTTCCTTTCTCTTCTGAAGAAGAGGATTTATCGGACTCAGATAATGGACTAGTTTATGCTTCTCAGATTCCTTTCCCCACAGGTTGTGAAACTGAGACAGAGCATAATCATTCATCAAACTCCCCATATAAGGAAATATCCTTCAGTGACACCTTAGCAAAAATTAAAGCTTTTTTAATGGCTAGAAGGTCAAAGAAGTGTCTGATTCTGAGAGAAAGGCATTATGAGTTATGCAGTATGCTGCACACCCCTAAGCCTGTAGCTATCCATCCAGTTTGGGGATCTTTGGCAGATGCATTCTCAACTTCTTTTATGTCACCAGACTCCCAGCTTCCTGCCTGACTGGTTTATAGGGACCTAGCAAGACACAAGTACCGTTCTAAAAAAAAAAAAAAAAAAAATCTTTCTACTAACTCAGTCTTTATTCTTTGGATGCAGAGAAAGGTACTGGAAACCTTTCTTCATCTAATCCAGTCCCTAATGAACAGGACAACAGATCATCCAACAGTTTTGGCAAAAAAGTATATACTACTATTATCTTAGTTTTCCGGGCCATAAATTGTCAGACTTGTGTGTGTAAGTGTCTTTTTGTCTATTTTGTCTAATATGGTTCAATCATTAGCAAATCTTACAAATTCAAATTTAATAAATATTTTGCTATAGAAATGCTTAATCCTGTTTCTCAAGTTGATAAGCATATAATTAAATGCATCTGTGATGCAGTGGATTTGGTTTCCAGAGCTACTGGGTTGGAGACAGTAATGAGAACACATGCTTGGGCTAGACTTCAGACGTTTCCAGGAGATGCTATGACCCAGCTGTTAAATGCTCCTCTTGATAAGGGTTTTTTTTTTTTTTAATCCCTCTGCCAAAATTCTCAAAGCTTGGAGGGGAGGTAAGTTTATGCAGGTCATTAAGCAATAATTATTTTCTATGATTTCAAAATTCCTTAAAATTACCTAACAACCCAGAACCATTTTTCTACAAACCTTTCAAGTCAGACTACCAAAAATCTTAATAAAAGCAGTTTAGAAAAATAACAAGGTGATATCAAAAGTAAACTTGATAGGCCTCAAGGATCCTGTTCCCAAAAGAAAATGATTTATCTGGAAAATGCAGGAAATAATTTAGTATACCTTCTTACATGGTAATCACTAACCATGGGGTTCTTCCATCTTATGCCTCAAATTATTTCAGAATTACTTTATTGTGGGGGGGTCATAGAACCAGTACATTCACCACAGTGGGAGTAAGGCTTTTATTCAAGGCTTTTTCTCATTGCTATTAAAGTCTGGTTCCCTTTTTAGATCTGTCCAACCTGAACCTTTCTCTGCCCATTCTAGAATTCAGAATGGTAGCACTTCAAATATGCTTTCTTTTCTTTCACCTCAGACTTTTCTAGTCACTTTAGATCTGAAGGATGTTTATTTACATATACTTATTCACTAAAGATACAGATCCTTTCTTTAAGGTTCTGTGTCTTGAGATTGCATTATCAGTTTACTTCTTTGCCCCTTTGGTCGTTCTACAACTCCAAGAGTCTTCAAATGCTTTGCTTCAGTGATAGTTCATTGCAGACTTCAAGGCATGCACATTTTCTCTTATAGGAACAATTGCATGATTTTCAGTATCATTCTCTCAAGATATCATGAACTTTCAGCTTACCATGAATCTTTTCTCCACTGTAGTATTCACTCTAGATATAAAAAAGTCATCCCTTGTTACAACCCATAGATTAGTATTTCTGGAATAGGTAAAACAAAAGCAGTCCTGGATAAAGCGTCTCTTAGAAATAACAATGTAGATCCAAGAAATAACAGAAGGTGCAACATCATAGCAACACCACAGCTCATTGAAAGAGTTTAGTATATAGACAAAATCCAAACAGTGAGCGCTTTCACGTTTCAAAAAAACGTTTCATCAGACTTTAACACAGCATTCATCTTCCATCTGAGTTAAATAATGTCTTTCCCAATACATCCCCCAATCACATTTTAAAACTAATTATGACATCACATAAACAATTACATCCTAAAATCCATCATTGAATGTCTAAAAAACACTAAAAATCAATTATAGGATCAATTATGGAAACATCTAACATCTAGCTGTATCTATAATCCATTGTAGCTAGATAACATAACTCATTCAATCCTAAATGTACAAAAACAGCTATATATTAAAAAACTGAATAGTGTAAAATTCATATTAGGGCACAAAAGCAGCATAAATAAATTTACAAACAGTGCAAAAGTACAAAAATGTAAAAGTAAAATTATAATTCATCAATAAAGTGCTTAATGTGCATAGGACCTAGCCACTAGGAAAGGTTTTAAAGTGGTCTTATCATTCAGGCCACATGCTCTGTGAGCTTGTAGACATATTATCCATCAGTTTTCCTGCTCTTCAGTATAAATCTTGATGTCTCCTAGTCAACCAGTCTTTTTAATTAATTCTAGAGCTCTAGCCTTAAATTTATGCATCATGCCATGGGTCATCACATGCCTAGCTAGCGCATTACCTTCATCCTCTCTATTTATAGCATGTATGTGTTCTCTAACACGTTCCCTAAGATTTCTATTTGTCTTGCCCACATAAAAAGATTTGCATACCTGACATTGTGCCAGATATGTCAAATCCCTGGTCTTACAATCCACGTAATATTTAAAAATATATTCTTGTCCAGTATTCGGATGTACAAATTTATTGTCACCTGCCATGTACATACACTGATTACAACTTCTGCAAGAGAATAGAGAGCATATCTCCTTTTTTCTGTCATCCTCATAGCACAATAATCTTTTCAACGATTTAGTGTTTCTATATGTAAAACTAGGTTTAGTCCCTACTATTGCTGGATATCCTATCATCTGTACTTAATAGTTTCCATTTACTATTAATTATTTCTTTAATTCTCATATTCTTATTTGTAAATGGAATTACTACCTTAGTAGCATTGTGTCCTGCTGTTTCCTTTCATTTATTTTTGTCTGTATCACTACTGCTATGAAAAAACGGCTTCCCTTTACTCTTCCTCGGTATTGTGCTTTCATTTAATAGCCTTTCTACCTCATCATCATGATAGCCTCTTTGTAAGAAATTATCGGCCAACATCTTTCGCTTCTCATGGAAGGCATTATCATGGCTAGTTAACCTTGACATCCTAAGTGTTTGACCCTTTATTATGTTTGGATAGATATGTGCAGGATGCATGCTGTTACGATGTAGCAAACTATTTTTCCAGCATGATTTCCTGTACATATCTGTGTGTATATCATTACCCACCTTTGTCAACTGTACATCCAAAAACTCTATCTGTTCAAACGAGCTATTGCTCTCAAAAGATAAAAAAATCTGTAGTCCCATTTATATACAAAACAAAATCATCCAATTGTTGCTTAGTTCCTCTCCACAAAAGAAAAATATCAACAAAACGTTTGTAATATTTTATATAATCACTAAACGTTGTATCTCTTAGCACATAGGTACCCTCCCAGTATGTCAAAATCCGTATGCACACGGGGTGTATATATATATATATATATATATATATATATATATATATTTATATATATATATATATATATATATATATATATATATATATATATAAAATCAAAAAGACATTCTGTAATAAAAACAGTGTCCAAATCTAAAAACACAGCCCACTGCAGTAAGGAACTGGCCAGTGAAGATGTTCTGTTTCAACACACCCCTACCAAACTTTATTCCTTGAATTTCTGTTTCTTATTAAATTGAATACTTCATGTTATACCTGAAAGTCCTAGTCCTTTATTTTTTCTTCATTAATACTCAAACATAATACACTTAATTTCTTACTAAGTATCTTAATAGCTGTTTTCATCCCTTCATTTTTTAACAGCTAAATCATCTGCAAAAGCAAACATTGGTGGGAGCTGTATTCCTTCTGTTGTGTAATATCTAGCTTCCTTTAATGCTAAATTTACAGTTGCATTCATTATTAAAGCAAACAACACACTACTTGCTGGATACCCTTGTTTTATGCAGCTTTTTATTTCTACTTTCTCACTTAACCAGCCATTCACTATTAGTCTTAACATTGTATCTGAAGTAGTTAACTTCATTTGTTCATCAACCTGTGGATATTGGATCCATATCGGATCCGAGCCGGCAGCTTTAAACAGCTAAGATCCGAGCTCCAAGCTCCTCCCCCTTACCCATAATCCCCTGCCATCCCTCTCTGACCTTAGGTCTCGTTTGCCGTGGTTGAATCAGCAGCTTAGAATGAGTTCCAGGTGTGGGAGTTAGTCGTTTTGTGAGAAAAATCTTATCTACCCTTTTTTTCCCGTAGTTAAATTACTGTTGTGTGTGTTGCTCCCTACTTAGAATTTTAGTTATAAAATTTGTTAATTGTTTTATTTAGTCTAGTTTAATTTCCTAAAAAGCAACCAACCAGGCAAACAGAAAAAAATAAATAAATCAAGCCAACCCAAGGCGACAGACTTCCAACAGCACAAATATCGAACCGAAGATGAGAAGGATGATCCACAGTGCAAAGTAACAGTAAAAGAATTTATTGCAAATAAATCCACGTATTCCAATTGATAAGGCAAAACAAAAGTACACAAATGCAGGGTTAAGCGCTTTCATCTGTAACCAGACTTCATCAGAACCCTGAATAAAAGAATTCTGCCCAATATATACACTAATTTAAAAAGGTTGGCGCCAAAAAAATCTTAGAGACCTTTCCCAAAAATTCATACATTTTCCTCAGTACAAAAAATACTAAAAACTACTTATTGCAAAAAATGTGGGTAACCTTAACTATCACAAAAATCACCAGCATGTATACATGAATATAGTTACACATATCATATTGAGAATATATACATTTGAATTACATGATTTAATAAAAAAAGCCTAAATGTAAATAACAATAAATGTATAAGTATATATAAACATATCTACTAATGAAATACCCAAAATGGTATTGAATAAAAATGGGGAATAAAATGGAAATCAAACTTGTAAAAATGGCTTAATACTTATAAAATCATTAATACCTGGGAAACAAGTGGCGTTGGTTCTAATCTGCCAAATGGCTTCCCTTTTGGCCAAATTTCCTTTCCAATTCCCACCACTAGGGACGATATCAACCCTGTCAATTATGAAAAACTTAAAAGTATGAGTATTGTCATAAAGGGAAATATGCCGAGCTAAAGCATTCTTTTGATCGCCAGTTCTTATTTTGTACAAATGTTCATACATACGCTTTCTGAAAGACCTCTCGGTCTTCCCAATGTAAAACACAGAACATTTGGAACACACGGCGATATATACCACACGGGGAGTTTGACAATTACCACCTTTACTTTTAACGTAAACTTTATTAAGATCATCCAACCTAACCCCATTGGTTTCTAATACAGATGAACATTGCCCACAATGTCCACATTTCTTAGTCATACCAAAGGTAAATCTAGGTTTTTTCCTTAACTCAAGAAGGTCCTTAATATTTGGGCCAGTCCTATACACAAAATTAGGATGGCTGCCCAGAATATTAACACAATCATTGTCAGCTTGAAACAACCTCCAACATTCAAAAATAATATTTTTTATGTGTTGTACATAAGGGGAGAAAGTCAAAACACATACTCTAGACCCTTGAATGGAGGAAGTCGCATTTGGCGCCATCTTTTTTAAATTAGTGTATATATTGGGCAGAATTCTTTTATTCGGGGTTCTGATGAAGTCTGGTTACAGATGAAAGCGCTTAACCCTGCATTTGTGTACTTTTGTTTTGCCTTATCAATTGGAATACGTGGATTTATTTGCAATAAATTCTTTTACTGTTACTTTTCACTGTGGATCATCCTTCTCATCTTCGGTTCGATATTTGTGCTGTTGGAAGTCTGTCGCCTTGGGTTGGCTTGATTTATTTATTTTTTAGTTTAATTTCCTCCCTGTGTGGGTGAAGGCGTGTGCGTTGGGCATTGTGTGTTTTTTAGTCAATGTCTGAGGCCCCAACAACCTTCTTCTCTAAATGCACCGAGTGTGACCATAAGCTATCCCCAGTGGATGGCCACACTCGGTGTATCTGCCGTGGGGTTGACCACCTCTACTCAGGCTGCACTATTTGTGCAGCCTTCAACCCCAGGGCCCTAAAGGACAGGAGGTCGAAGTTGATTCTGGCGGGACTTCTGCCCCCGGACTCGACTTCGACCTCCTCTCCCTTGGTAGCCTCTTCTAGGTCCACCCGAAGCTTGTCCGATGCAAATATGGACCGGATGATGCGTAGGTTCCTCCAGGCCCAGCTGCAGATGGGAGTGCTCCTGCCTCCCCCCCTCCAGGGGGAAGCTCGACCCGTTTTTCACCCCGATTGCTCCTTCTCTGACCCATTTATGGGGTTCGGAGCCTTCGGATCTGAGTTGCTTAGGAGCCTGGGGAGGTTTGGCGCCGATAGTACCTCGTACTTCGGCTCTGACCACACCCTCGAGTTTGTCTGGTCCCTTTTCGGATCCGAGCTCTCGGAGCCAAGAGCTGAGCTTCGGATCCGGAGGTGTCAGTGTGTCTTCAGCTCCATCTCGGTCGGAGCATACTGGCCCTTTGGATCCGATTGCTTCGGCGCCAGCTCCGATCCACACATCGGATCCGAGGGGACTGCTTTTGGATCCAAGGGAGAGCAGTTCTCCTTTGGCATTCAATGTTGTGGATAGGGTATTGTTGAGGGATTCAAGGCCCCAGGCTCCTTCTACAGTTCCACCCTGCACTCTCTCTGACAGGCCTACCTTCCATCACCCGGCCCCAGGGACAGCCTGCGCCTACGTCCCAGATGGTTCCCTTGGAGGAACAAGATGTGGTTGGTGAGACCTCTTCGGACAGCCCCCCCCCCCGAGGAGGTTCCTTACAAACGTAAGTGCAAGAGGAGGCACTTGGTCTCACCTGAGTCCTTGACGGAGGACACAGATTTAGAGGAATGGGAAGGTTCCCCAAGGTCACCCCCCGAAGATGTCTCCTTCAGAGACATTATGGAAATTTTACGCATTAGAAGGGGGTGGTCTGCCCAAAAACCTTCCTTGGATGAGTCTGTGGATGAGTCTAGAGGCATTTGACGCAGGCCCATCTACCTCTTGGGTGTCCCCTCCCGCCGATCCCCTGGTAGATCTGATCACTACTAGGGCATGGAAGGAACCAGACACTGTGGAGCCCACTCCTAAGGGACCAGATAGAATCCTCAGTCCCCCCACTGATAGGACGGTTTGGAGCAAGGGTGCTCCTGTAGATGCCATGTTGGTGGCGGCCGCCACCAAGAAGGAACTAGCCCAGGAGAGTTCCTCGGTCCACCCTCCCGACAAGGAGTCTCGGACGATGGACCACCTGGGCAAGCGGATGTTCGCTTCGGCTACCTTCTCTGTAAGGTCGCTGAATTATATGGCACATGTGATACGACTCCAGTGGGATCTCATCAAGGAATATGCCGGGTCACCCCCAGAGTCCATGTCGGCCGAGGATAAGAAGGTATTCTCAGCTCAAATGGCCACTAAGTCCATTTCGAACACCTCTATGTGGCTCCTTTCCCATGCTATGGAAGGAGCAGCTAGAGCTAGTGGAGCGGGCATTGTTTTATGGCGACATGCTTGGCTCCGCCTTTGTGACTTTGTGGAACCCTTCAAGGCATCCTTCGCACATGCCCCATTTGACGGTTCTTTGCTATTTGGCAAGACTGTTCGCAACACGCTGGTCCAGAGCGAGAATGACGGGAAGACGTCTGCCATCGGAGTCCAATTCTCGGCTCCCCAGAGGTCCTTCTCCAGGAACCAAAGGGGACAAAGGATGTGGTTCCGGAAATCTCAACAGTCCCATTTCGCTCAGGGTGGACGCTGGCCCAGAGGCAGAGGGGGACAGAAGAATTTCGGATCAAGAGAACCCTTTTCTGATCGGCCCGTGCAGCAGCCCTGAAGGGTTGCCCGACTGTTCCACTCTGGAGGCAGTCGGGGGGCACTTCTCGAGGCACCTAGCAGTTTGGGAGTCCATTACAACAGATCACTGAGTGCTTCGAATCATATCCAGAGGTTACAAAATTCCCTTTCTGTATCCCCCTCCCAGACACCGGAGCCTCCCCGATGTCCCACCCAATCAAAGGGAGGCAGCAGCTGCAGAAATAAGTCAGCTGCTAGAAAAAAGAGCAATCCAGTGCATCCCCCGAGACCAATCCGGATTGGGCTTTTACTTCAGGTTCTTTCTGGTGCCAAAAAAGACGGGGGACTTAAGGCCAATCCTCAACCTGTCCTTTCTAAACCTGTCAGTGGCCAAAGAAAAGTTCCGGATGGTCACCATTTAATCCATTCTCCCACTCTTACAGGAGACCGACTGGATGTGCTTGATAGACCACAAGGATGCGTACTACCACATCTTAATGGACAGACGATCCAGAAGGTTTCTCTGCTTCCGGCTAGGAGCCAGCCACTACCAGTACAGGGCCCTTCCCTATGGTCTCACCACAGCCCCCAGGGTGTTCACCAAAGTTTGGGCAGTTGTAGCAGCCCACCTGAGACTCCAGGGGATACAGGTCTTCCCGTACCTGGACGACTGGCTCCTGACCGCCCCCACCAGGCATCTACTATGTTCAGCCAGAAATTACTTCCTTCACTTGGCCTCCTGGCTGGGAATCACAATCAACCTCAAGAAATCTTCCCTTCAACCAACCCAGATCTTAGACTTCATAGGAGCCAGGTTAGACACAAACCTATTGAAAGTCTTCTTAATTACGGACCGGCTTCGAACTCTGAAGCTCCACGTACTGGCCCTTCTACAATCCTCGGCTCCTCCAGCGGAATTGTTCTGCGGGCTCTAGGTTCCATGGTGGCAATAATCAATCTGCTACCTGTAGTGTGCTTGAACATGAGGATACTTCAGTGGACCTTGCAGGTTCAATGGTCCATTCTGCAACATCCACTGAGTTCTCCCATTTCAGGATTTGCAGGAAATCCCTGCTCCTGGTGGATCCAGTCCCTGGACCTCCAGAAAGGGCGCCCTTTTCTATGTCCCCTCCTCTAGCCACGCTGACCACGGATGCTTCTCGCCTAGGGTGGGGGGGGCACTGTATGGACAGAACCGTCTAAGGCACATGGACCCATTCAGAGACCTTGTTGCATATCAGTGTCCTAGAGATGAGAGCAGTGCTTTTGGCGTTGCAAGTAGTCCAGGCCATTCTTCCCTTAGGGACAGTTGCAATTCAGACAGACAGCATGTCAGTGGTCTGGTATATCAACAAACAGGGGGGAACCAGATCCTACCCACTTTGTCGAGAGGCCATGAGAGTTTGGGAATGGGCGATTTCCACCAACTGCTTTCTTATAGCGACACACATTCCGGGTCGGTCAAACATTTTGGCAGACAGTCTGAGTCGAACCATCCTCTCACCATACGAGTGGTCTCTGAACCCGAGAATAGCGAAGCAAATCTTCCTCAAGTGGGGTCAACCTTGCTGCGATCTCTTCACGTCTCCTTCGAACGCAAAGTGCAGCGACTACTTAGCTCTAATTCCCCCATCAGGGGACTCCCCCAGAGACACTCTGGTGCATGTTTGGCCATCCGGTCTACTTTATGCTTATCCCCCTCTTCCCCTAATGCTAAAATTCTTGCAGAAAGCCCGTCGGTTGGGGAGCAGAGTCATCCTCATAGCCCCATTCTGGCCTTGTCAGACATGGTTCCCATGCCTATGGTCTCATCTGGTGAATCCTCCATGGATTCTAGATCCCAACCTGGATCTGGTCTCTCACCCACTAGGAGTATCAACCCCAAATCTGGACAACCTCAAGCTCACAGCTTGGTTGATCCAGTTCCAGTAATAGCTAGGACTCCCGGTATCTCGTCCTCTGTTAAGGCTGTTTTAGTAGCCACTCATAAACCTTCCACGAGAAAGGTTTATAACAAAACGCTTTACAATCCGGGTGGAGCATAGAAAATTGGATCCCTTTACAGCTGCAATACCAGCAGTGTTACAATTTTTGTCAGCTTTATTCGACCAAGGTATTAGCTCTTCTACGGTCAAAGTCCAATTAGCTGCTATTTCCCATTATCATGTGGGAAGTGATCTCAGTTCCTTAGCCTCTTCCAAATTATGTAAGACTTTCTTAAAAGGCACTTTCCTCTTAAGGCCTCCAGTTAAAGACGCAGTCCCTCCATGAGATTTAACCCTTGTTCTCCAGTCTCTGATGGCCCCCTCCATTTGAACCTGCAGCTTTGGTGGATCTAAAATATTTATCTTGGAAGACGGCCTTTCTCATGACTATCACTTCGGCTAGAAGGGTTTCGGAGCTTCAAGCCCTCTGTGCCAAACCTCCTTACTTGGTCTTCCATAAAGATAGAGTTTCCCTCAGGACCAATCCCTCTTTTCTACCCAAAGTTGCTTCTGAGCCCAGTATCAATCAATCTATTAATTTACAAGTTTTCTTTCCAAATTATCAGAACAGGGGTGAATACAAACTACATTCTCTGGATGTACACAGGCAATTGAGATTCTACTTGCACAGGACCACTGAACATAGAAAATCTGAGCAACTCTTTGTATCCTTTGCTAAATCCTCTTTGGGCAAGCCAGTATCAAAAGTTACATTGTTCAGATGGATTTCCCAGTGCATACTTCTGGCATATAAGAGTTCTGGCCGGCCTGAACCTGAAGGAGTCCATGCTCATTCCACCCGATCGATTTCTACTTCTGCTGCCTTTTGCTCCAGAGTGTCCTTGGATGACATTTGTTCAGCAGCCACTTGGGCTTCATCCCCTACTTTCATTAACCATTACAAGTTGGATATAATTTCCAGAGGGAGAGCATCCTTTGGCTCTGCAGTTCTCCGGAATATCCTTCCATGAGGACCTCCCAAGTTTGGGTAGCTGGGGACTCCGTCCCACAGGTTGATGACCAAATTAAGTTAACTACTTCAGATAAAGAAGTTATGTACTCACCATAACTTTCCATCTGAGTAGGTAAACTTCATTTGTCAGCAACCAATCCCCCCCTCCATCCCCCTAATCTATAGTGTGTCCTAGAAGGATTCCTTGTCCTTTTCTCCAGATAACACCAGGTTGGGATGTGCAGGTGATCCTTTGTTTTGTAATGTTCTGTGTTAATACAGCAAACTTGATCTGAGGTCAGAGAGGGATGGCAGGGGATTATGGGTAAGGGGGAGGAGCTTGGAGCTCGGATCTTAGCTGTTTAAAGCTGCCGGCTCGGATCAGATATGGATCCGATACCCACAGGTTGCTGAAAAATGAAGTTTACCTACTCATATGGAATGTTATGGTGAGTACATAACTTCTTTTTTTATTATACACAGAAACCACAACATTAATTATTTTTCTACTTAAGTCATATTCTTCTAAAATTTCCCATTGTATTGCATGGTGTATTTTATCAAATGTTTTACTAATGTCTACTGTTAAAACTTTAGCATCTGCTATTTCTATTGTCACATCTTCTGTTTCTCTTATAATCATTAGGAGTTCTTCACCTCATTTCCCTTTTACTGTAAAATTGTTTAGTACGGTAACTTGCTTACTTTGCATTCTATTCTGTTTTGCATTGTCATCATAAATATATTTTAGTCTATATTGTTTAACACTATAAGTCTCTATTTCTTTATATCTGCTTTTTTTTCAAAAATATTTTTATTAGTTTTAAAACTTTTACAAAAAAGAAATGATAATAAATACAAGATAAGGAACTTGTAAGGTATATCAAACCAAGAAAAAGAAAGCAAAGTACATTCTGAATTAATACAAACAGTTAACAAGTTTTGATTTATAGACAAGCACTTATTGTAAAAAGTACCTTACTCCTGAACGGGTAAAACATTCACTAGGGTGCCCCAGAAAAACATAACACAAATAGAAATCAGGCCTCCCAAGAGGAGGATAACTTTAATCAGATAATATACTATTATATAAAGTATAAACTATTAACTATTTTGGGGGTACACCACCTAAAGTAAACTATACATGCCCAAAAAACTATTTACACCATATTTACAATATATTTACATCATGGATGTCAGAGGACCTCTCTGAATAAAATGACATAAGACAATTAGTAAAGTGTAATGTTTACATTATCAAATAATTTTGGACCGTACCTAGTACAAAAAGGGTCCAGCTTGGAATGCAAATGTATAAGAAAAATTTTGCTGAATTTTACATATTCCGGATTAGATCAAAGAGATTTTTCCAATATTTTTTTAAAATAATTACTTTTCTTTTTGCTATTCATGCACATTTTGTGTGCTGATATATATTGTATTGCCATATCCTTAAAGTTTTCCCATGAAATTGCTGAGGGGTTGATCCAATTTTTAGTAATGAAATATTTAAGGAGAGCACAAACTGAGACAAGAACATGACAGCGATTACCTTTGATTTGAATAGGAACAATATTAAGGATCATAGTTTGACAAGAAAATGTAGTTTTCTCATACCCCATTTTTTCTAATTGAATTCTGAAGGAGCACCAGAGTTTATAGATGGTCTTACAACTCCAGAACATGTGTATTATGTCAACATGAGGGAGAGTGCAGAAAGGACATGATATGAAGTAGTTAACTTCATTTGATTGATCAGCAACCTGTGGGTATCGGATCCGACCTCGGATCCGAGCCGGCAGCTTTCCAAGCTAAAAGATCTGAGCTCTCAGCTCCACCCCTTTACCCATAATTCCCTGCTACCTCCCTCCAGTCCTCAGATCTCATTTGCCGCGGCTTCTGACAGCTTAAGTGACAAGCTCTTGGCGTTGGTGAGAGTATTGAGTATCTAAAACTATTTAAAACTCCTTTTCTTAAAGTTTTTTTTCATGTGTGTGAATCTAGTAGGCCCTTAGTTTTCTGTATCTGTATTTTTCTTAGTTTTTTTGTGGTAAATTGTGTAGAGTTTTAGTTTTTCCCTTCCCTTTCTTGTGTGTGTGGGTGCGTTTCACGTACGATGGCTGAGGGGCCTAAGGCCATTTTTTCTAAATGCACTGCGTGTGGTCATAAGCTGGCCCCAGCGGATGGCCACACTCAGTGCATTCTCTGCCTGGGGGTGGTCCACTTGTCATCGGGCTGCCAAGTGTGTGCAGCCTTTAACCCTTTGGCTGTGAAGGATAGGAGGAATAAGTTAATCCTGGCGGGACTCTTGCCCGCAGATTCTTCTTCCTCCTCTCCCTCAGCGGCACCAGCCCCGGCTACGGCTGTACAACCTTCAGCACCCCCTCCCCTGGCAGGGACTCAACCTCCCTCTGTGTCCCAGGGAGAGGGGGACTCTTCTAGCAAAGAGAAATGGCATAGGGAGAAGGACTGGCATAAGAGCCACAAGCGGCAGGCAAAGTCTCACCCCTCTGCTCCGCCTGCTAAATTAGTTAGCTCTCCCAGGAGGGTCTCCGGTTCTTCCCCCTCTCGGCTTCATTCTCTCCGCTTTTCTCCGGAGCCGGAGGAGGAGTCTCAGTCTCCCTCGAGGTCATCTAGATGGCCTTCCCGGCCCACCTCGACGACCTCTTCAAGGTCTACTCGAAGTATGTCCGACTCTGATATGGACCAGATGATGCGTCGATTCCTACAGGCCCAAATGCATATGGGGGGCTCGGCCCCTTTCTTTGCCCCAATTGCTCCTTCTCTGATTCACTATCAGGTTTCAGAGTCTTGGATCCGAGCCATCTCAGATCCGGGGAGTTGACACCGACAGTGGTGGCTACTTCACCGACCGTACCCTCGAGCGTGTCAGATCCAACCTCTTGGGGCTGAGGGCTGAGTTTCGGATCCGCAGGGGTCAGTGTGTCTTTGGCTCCATTTCTGTTGGATCACACTACCTTTTTGGATCTGATCGCATCGGCTCCGACTCCGGTCCTCACGTCGGAGCCGAGGGGGCTACTCTCAGAGCCAGGGAAGAGTGGCTTGCCCTTGGCTTTTGACGTGGTGGAGAGGGTGCTGTCGAGGAGTTCCAGGTCCCTGGTCTGGGCTGTGGATCCACCCCTCACTCCCTCACATTTGGGCCTGTCGTCCATCGTCCGGCCCCAAGGACAGCCTGCGCAGACGCTCCAGTTGGTTCCCGTAGGGGAACAGGACCCCGTTGGTGAAGCCTCCTTGGATAGTCCCGCCAAGGAGGTCCCTCACAAATGAAAGTGCAAGAGGAGGCACTTGGACTCCCCTAAGTCCCTCACGGAGGACACAGACTTAGAGGAAGGGGAAGGTTCCCCAAGGTCACCCCCTGAAGACATCTCCTTTGGGGACATTATGGAAATGCTGTATATTAGAGGGGGGGGGGGTGGTCAGCCCAAAAACCTTCCTCGGATGAGTCTGTGTTTCTGGAGGCGTTTGCAGGCCCGTCTACCTCTTGGGTGTCCCCCTGGCAGACTTGATTACTACCAGGGCTTGGAAGGAGCCAGACACCATGGAACCAATGCCTAGAAGACCAAACAAGATTCTTAGTCCTATCCCTGACAAACAGGCATGGAATAAAGGGTCCCCAGTAGATGCCATGGTGGTGGCGGCTGCCGCTAAGAAGGAACTAGTGCAAGAAAGTTCCTCGGTCCATCCTCCTGATAAGGAGTTCTCGGACGATGGACCATATTGGAAAGCAGATGTTTGCTTCAGCTACCTTTTCTATAAGGGTGCTGAATTATCTGGCACACATCATTATACTCCAGCGGGATCTGATAAAAGAATATGCTGGAGCTCCCCCAGAGTCCATGGCGGCTGAGGACAAACGGACTTTCTCGGCTCGCATGGCCACTCTAAAGTCAATTTCTAACACTTCCATGCGGCTTCTCTCCCATGCCATGGAGGGGAGTGGCTAGAGCCAGTGGGGCAGGGTTCGCCTTGTGGCGCCACACCTGGCTTCGCCTTTGCGACTTTGCAGAACCTTTCAAGGCATCCTTCATGAATGCTCCCCTTGACGGTTCTACGCTATTTGGCAAAACCATCCACGACACGCTGCTCCAGAGCGAGAAAGACAGGAAAGACGCTGTCTGCTGTCGGGATCCGCTTCTTGAATCCTCAAAGGTCCTTCTCAAGGAACTAGAGAGGACAAAAGATGTGGTTCCATAAGTCCCAGCAGTCCCGTCCTGCTCTGGATCTTTCGTCCTTCAGAGGCAAACTTTATTCCTTGAATTTCTGTTTCTTATTAAATTGAATACTTCATGTTATACCTGAAAGTCCTAGTCCTTTATTTTTTCTTCATTAATACTCAAACATAATACACTTAATTTCTTACTAAGTATCTTAATAGCTGTTTTCATCCCTTCATTTTTTAACAGCTAAATCATCTGCAAAAGCAAACATTGGTGGGAGCTGTATTCCTTCTGTTGTGTAATATCTAGCTTCCTTTAATGCTAAATTTACAGTTGCATTCATTATTAAAGCAAACAACACACTACTTGCTGGATACCCTTGTTTTATGCAGCTTTTTATTTCTACTTTCTCACTTAACCAGCCATTCACTATTAGTCTTAACATTGTATCTGAAGTAGTTAACTTCATTTGTTCATCAACCTGTGGATATTGGATCCATATCGGATCCGAGCCGGCAGCTTTAAACAGCTAAGATCCGAGCTCCAAGCTCCTCCCCCTTACCCATAATCCCCTGCCATCCCTCTCTGACCTTAGGTCTCGTTTGCCGTGGTTGAATCAGCAGCTTAGAATGAGTTCCAGGTGTGGGAGTTAGTCGTTTTGTGAGAAAAATCTTATCTACCCTTTTTTTCCCGTAGTTAAATTACTGTTGTGTGTGTTGCTCCCTACTTAGAATTTTAGTTATAAAATTTGTTAATTGTTTTATTTAGTCTAGTTTAATTTCCTAAAAAGCAACCAACCAGGCAAACAGAAAAAAATAAATAAATCAAGCCAACCCAAGGCGACAGACTTCCAACAGCACAAATATCGAACCGAAGATGAGAAGGATGATCCACAGTGCAAAGTAACAGTAAAAGAATTTATTGCAAATAAATCCACGTATTCAATTGATAAGGCAAAACAAAAGTACACAAATGCAGGGTTAAGCGCTTTCATCTGTAACCAGACTTCATCAGAACCCTGAATAAAAGAATTCTGCCCAATATATACACTAATTTAAAAAGGTTGGCGCCAAAAAAATCTTAGAGACCTTTCCCAAAAATTCATACATTTTCCTCAGTACAAAAAATACTAAAAACTACTTATTGCAAAAAATGTGGGTAACCTTAACTATCACAAAAATCACCAGCATGTATACATGAATATAGTTACACATATCATATTGAGAATATATACATTTGAATTACATGATTTAATAAAAAAAGCCTAAATGTAAATAACAATAAATGTATAAGTATATATAAACATATCTACTAATGAAATACCCAAAAATGGTATTGAATAAAAATGGGGGAATAAAAATGGAAATCAAACTTGTAAAAATGGCTTAATACTTATAAAATCATTAATACCTGGGAAACAAGTGGCGTTGGTTCTAATCTGCCAAATGGCTTCCCTTTTGGCCAAATTTCCTTTCCAATTCCCACCACTAGGGACGATATCAACCCTGTCAATTATGAAAAACTTAAAAGTATGAGTATTGTCATAAAGGGAAATATGCCGAGCTAAAGCATTCTTTTGATCGCCAGTTCTTATTTTGTACAAATGTTCATACATACGCTTTCTGAAAGACCTCTCGGTCTTCCCAATGTAAAACACAGAACATTTGGAACACACGATATATACCACACGGGGAGTTTGACAATTACCACCTTTACTTTTAACGTAAACTTTATTAAGATCATCCAACCTAACCCCATTGGTTTCTAATACAGATGAACATTGCCCACAATGTCCACATTTCTTAGTCATACCAAAGGTAAATCTAGGTTTTTTCCTTAACTCAAGAAGGTCCTTAATATTTGGGCCAGTCCTATACACAAAATTAGGATGGCTGCCCAGAATATTAACACAATCATTGTCAGCTTGAAACAACCTCCAACATTCAAAAATAATATTTTTTATGTGTTGTACATAAGGGGAGAAAGTCAAAACACATACTCTAGACCCTTGAATGGAGGAAGTCGCATTTGGCGCCATCTTTTTTAAATTAGTGTATATATTGGGCAGAATTCTTTTATTCGGGGTTCTGATGAAGTCTGGTTACAGATGAAAGCGCTTAACCCTGCATTTGTGTACTTTTGTTTTGCCTTATCAATTGGAATACGTGGATTTATTTGCAATAAATTCTTTTACTGTTACTTTTCACTGTGGATCATCCTTCTCATCTTCGGTTCGATATTTGTGCTGTTGGAAGTCTGTCGCCTTGGGTTGGCTTGATTTATTTATTTTTTAGTTTAATTTCCTCCCTGTGTGGGTGAAGGCGTGTGCGTTGGGCCTTGTGTGTTTTTTAGTCAATGTCTGAGGCCCCAACAACCTTCTTCTCTAAATGCACCGAGTGTGACCATAAGCTATCCCCAGTGGATGGCCACACTCGGTGTATCTGCCGTGGGGTTGACCACCTCTACTCAGGCTGCACTATTTGTGCAGCCTTCAACCCCAGGGCCCTAAAGGACAGGAGGTCGAAGTTGATTCTGGCGGGACTTCTGCCCCCGGACTCGACTTCGACCTCCTCTCCCTTGGTGGCCTCTTCTAGGTCCACCCGAAGCTTGTCCGATGCAAATATGGACCGGATGATGCGTAGGTTCCTCCAGGCCCAGCTGCAGATGGGAGTGCTCCTGCCTCCCCCCCTCCAGGGGGAAGCTCGACCCGTTTTTCACCCCGATTGCTCCTTCTCTGACCCATTTATGGGGTTCGGAGCCTTCGGATCTGAGTTGCTTAGGAGCCTGGGGAGGTTTGGCGCCGATAGTACCTCGTACTTCGGCTCTGACCACACCCTCGAGTTTGTCTGGTCCCTTTTCGGATCCGAGCTCTCGGAGCCAAGAGCTGAGCTTCGGATCCGGAGGTGTCAGTGTGTCTTCAGCTCCATCTCGGTCGGAGCATACTGGCCCTTTGGATCCGATTGCTTCGGCGCCAGCTCCGATCCACACATCGGATCCGAGGGGACTGCTTTTGGATCCAAGGGAGAGCAGTTCTCCTTTGGCATTCGATGTTGTGGATAGGGTATTGTTGAGGGATTCAAGGCCCCAGGCTCCTTCTACAGTTCCACCCTGCACTCTCTCTGACAGGCCTACCTTCCATCACCCGGCCCCAGGGACAGCCTGCGCCTACGTCCCAGATGGTTCCCTTGGAGGAACAAGATGTGGTTGGTGAGACCTCTTCGGACAGCCCCCCCCCCCGAGGAGGTTCCTTACAAACGTAAGTGCAAGAGGAGGCACTTGGTCTCACCTGAGTCCTTGACGGAGGACACAGATTTAGAGGAATGGGAAGGTTCCCCAAGGTCACCCCCCGAAGATGTCTCCTTCAGAGACATTATGGAAATTTTACGCATTAGAAGGGGGTGGTCTGCCCAAAAACCTTCCTTGGATGAGTCTGTGGATGAGTCTAGAGGCATTTGACGCAGGCCCATCTACCTCTTGGGTGTCCCCTCCCGCCGATCCCCTGGTAGATCTGATCACTACTAGGGCATGGAAGGAACCAGACACTGTGGAGCCCACTCCTAAGGGACCAGATAGAATCCTCAGTCCCCCCACTGATAGGACGGTTTGGAGCAAGGGTGCTCCTGTAGATGCCATGTTGGTGGCGGCCGCCACCAAGAAGGAACTAGCCCAGGAGAGTTCCTCTGTCCACCCTCCCGACAAGGAGTCTCGGACGATGGACCACCTGGGCAAGCGGATGTTCGCTTCGGCTACCTTCTCTGTAAGGTCGCTGAATTATATGGCACATGTGATACGACTCCAGTGGGATCTCATCAAGGAATATGCCGGGTCACCCCCAGAGTCCATGTCGGCCGAGGATAAGAAGGTATTCTCAGCTCAAATGGCCACTAAGTCCATTTCGAACACCTCTATGTGGCTCCTTTCCCATTCTATGGAAGGAGCAGCTAGAGCTAGTGGAGCGGGCATTGTTTTATGGCGACATGCTTGGCTCCGCCTTTGTGACTTTGTGGAACCCTTCAAGGCATCCTTCGCACATGCCCCATTTGACGGTTCTTTGCTATTTGGCAAGACTGTTCGCAACACGCTGGTCCAGAGCGAGAATGACGGGAAGACGTCTGCCATCGGAGTCCAATTCTCGGCTCCCCAGAGGTCCTTCTCCAGGAACCAAAGGGGACAAAGGATGTGGTTCCGGAAATCTCAACAGTCCCATTTCGCTCAGGGTGGACGCTGGCCCAGAGGCAGAGGGGGACAGAAGAATTTCGGATCAAGAGAACCCTTTTCTGATCGGCCCGTGCAGCAGCCCTGAAGGGTTGCCCGACTGTTCCACTCTGGAGGCAGTCGGGGGGCACTTCTCGAGGCACCTAGCAGTTTGGGAGTCCATTACAACAGATCACTGAGTGCTTCGAATCATATCCAGAGGTTACAAAATTCCCTTTCTGTATCCCCCTCCCAGACACCGGAGCCTCCCCGATGTCCCACCCAATCAAAGGGAGGCAGCAGCTGCAGAAATAAGTCAGCTGCTAGAAAAAAGAGCAATCCAGTGCATCCCCCGAGACCAATCCGGATTGGGCTTTTACTTCAGGTTCTTTCTGGTGCCAAAAAAGACGGGGGACTTAAGGCCAATCCTCAACCTGTCCTTTCTAAACCTGTCAGTGGCCAAAGAAAAGTTCCGGATGGTCACCATTTAATCCATTCTCCCACTCTTACAGGAGACCGACTGGATGTGCTTGATAGACCACAAGGATGCGTACTACCACATCTTAATGGACAGACGATCCAGAAGGTTTCTCTGCTTCCGGCTAGGAGCCAGCCACTACCAGTACAGGGCCCTTCCCTATGGTCTCACCACAGCCCCCAGGGTGTTCACCAAAGTTTGGGCAGTTGTAGCGGCCCACCTGAGACTCCAGGGGATACAGGTCTTCCCGTACCTGGACGACTGGCTCCTGACCGCCCCCACCAGGCATCTACTATGTTCAGCCAGAAATTACTTCCTTCACTTGGCCTCCTGGCTGGGAATCACAATCAACCTCAAGAAATCTTCCCTTCAACCAACCCAGATCTTAGACTTCATAGGAGCCAGGTTAGACACAAACCTATTGAAAGTCTTCTTAATTACGGACCGGCTTCGAACTCTGAAGCTCCACGTACTGGCCCTTCTACAATCCTCGGCTCCTCCAGCGGAATTGTTCTGCGGGCTCTAGGTTCCATGGTGGCAACAATCAATCTGCTACCTGTAGTGTGCTTGAACATGAGGATACTTCAGTGGACCTTGCAGGTTCAATGGTCCATTCTGCAACATCCACTGAGTTCTCCCATTTCAGGATTTGCAGGAAATCCCTGCTGCTGGTGGATCCAGTCCCTGGACCTCCAGAAAGGGCGCCCTTTTCTATGTCCCCTCCTCTAGCCACGCTGACCACGGATGCTTCTCGCCTAGGGTGGGGGGGGCACTGTATGGACAGAACCGTCTAAGGCACATGGACCCATTCAGAGACCTTGTTGCATATCAGTGTCCTAGAGATGAGAGCAGTGCTTTTGGCGTTGCAAGTAGTCCAGGCCATTCTTCCCTTAGGGACAGTTGCAATTCAGACAGACAGCATGTCAGTGGTCTGGTATATCAACAAACAGGGGGGAACCAGATCCTACCCACTTTGTCGAGAGGCCATGAGAGTTTGGGAATGGGCGATTTCCACCAACTGCTTTCTTATAGCGACACACATTCCGGGTCGGTCAAACATTTTGGCAGACAGTCTGAGTCGAACCATCCTCTCACCATACGAGTGGTCTCTGAACCCGAGAATAGCAAAGCAAATCTTCCTCAAGTGGGGTCAACCTTGCTGCGATCTCTTCACGTCTCCTTCGAACGCAAAGTGCAGCGACTACTTAGCTCTAATTCCCCCATCAGGGGACTCCCCCAGAGACACTCTGGTGCATGTTTGGCCATCCGGTCTACTTTATGCTTATCCCCCTCTTCCCCTAATGCTAAAATTCTTGCAGAAAGCCCGTCGGTTGGGGAGCAGAGTCATCCTCATAGCCCCATTCTGGCCTTGTCAGACATGGTTCCCATGCCTATGGTCTCATCTGGTGAATCCTCCATGGATTCTAGATCCCAACCTGGATCTGGTCTCTCACCCACTAGGAGTATCAACCCCAAATCTGGACAACCTCAAGCTCACAGCTTGGTTGATCCAGTTCCAGTAATAGCTAGGACTCCCGGTATCTCGTCCTCTGTTAAGGCTGTTTTAGTAGCCACTCATAAACCTTCCACGAGAAAGGTTTATAACAAAACGCTTTACAATCCGGGTGGAGCATAGAAAATTGGATCCCTTTACAGCTGCAATACCAGCAGTGTTACAATTTTTGTCAGCTTTATTCGACCAAGGTATTAGCTCTTCTACGGTCAAAGTCCAATTAGCTGCTATTTCCCATTATCATGTGGGAAGTGATCTCAGTTCCTTAGCCTCTTCCAAATTATGTAAGACTTTCTTAAAAGGCACTTTCCTCTTAAGGCCTCCAGTTAAAGACGCAGTCCCTCCATGAGATTTAACCCTTGTTCTCCAGTCTCTGATGGCCCCCTCCATTTGAACCTGCAGCTTTGGTGGATCTAAAATATTTATCTTGGAAGATGGCCTTTCTCATGACTATCACTTCGGCTAGAAGGGTTTCGGAGCTTCAACCCCTCTGTGCCAAACCTCCTTACTTGGTCTTCCATAAAGATAGAGTTTCCCTCAGGACCAATCCCTCTTTTCTACCCAAAGTTGCTTCTGAGCCCAGTATCAATCAATCTATTAATTTACAAGTTTTCTTTCCAAATTATCAGAACAGGGGTGAATACAAACTACATTCTCTGGATGTACACAGGCAATTGAGATTCTACTTGCACAGGACCACTGAACATAGAAAATCTGAGCAACTCTTTGTATCCTTTGCTAAATCCTCTTTGGGCAAGCCAGTATCAAAAGTTACATTGTTCAGATGGATTTCCCAGTGCATACTTCTGGCATATAAGAGTTCTGGCCGGCCTGAACCTGAAGGAGTCCATGCTCATTCCACCCGATCGATTTCTACTTCTGCTGCCTTTTGCTCCAGAGTGTCCTTGGATGACATTTGTTCAGCAGCCACTTGGGCTTCATCCCCTACTTTCATTAACCATTACAAGTTGGATATAATTTCCAGAGGGAGAGCATCCTTTGGCTCTGCAGTTCTCCGGAATATCCTTCCATGAGGACCTCCCAAGTTTGGGTAGCTGGGGACTCCGTCCCACAGGTTGATGACCAAATTAAGTTAACTACTTCAGATAAAGAAGTTATGTACTCACCATAACGTTCCATCTGAGTAGGTAAACTTCATTTGTCAGCAACCAATCCCCCCCTCCATCCCCCTAATCTATAGTGTGTCCTAGAAGGATTCCTTGTCCTTTTCTCCAGATAACACCAGGTTGGGATGTGCAGGTGATCCTTTGTTTTGTAATGTTCTGTGTTAATACAGCAAACTTGATCTGAGGTCAGAGAGGGATGGCAGGGGATTATGGGCAAGGGGGAGGAGCTTGGAGCTCGGATCTTAGCTGTTTAAAGCTGCCGGCTCGGATCAGATATGGATCCGATACCCACAGGTTGCTGAAAAATGAAGTTTACCTACTCATATGGAATGTTATGGTGAGTACATAACTTCTTTTTTTATTATACACAGAAACCACAACATTAATTATTTTTCTACTTAAGTCATATTCTTCTAAAATTTCCCATTGTATTGCATGGTGTATTTTATCAAATGTTTTACTAATGTCTACTGTTAAAACTTTAGCATCTGCTATTTCTATTGTCACATCTTCTGTTTCTCTTATAATCATTAGGAGTTCTTCACCTCATTTCCCTTTTACTGTAAAATTGTTTAGTACGGTAACTTGCTTACTTTGCATTCTATTCTGTTTTGCATTGTCATCATAAATATCTTTTAGTCTATATTGTTTAACACTATAAGTCTCTATTTCTTTATATCTGCTTTTTTTTCAAAAATATTTTTATTAGTTTTAAAACTTTTACAAAAAAGAAATGATAATAAATACAAGATAAGGAACTTGTAAGGTATATCAAACCAAGAAAAAGAAAGCAAAGTACATTCTGAATTAATACAAACAGTTAACAAGTTTTGATTTATAGACAAGCACTTATTGTAAAAAGTACCTTACTCCTGAACGGGTAAAACATTCACTAGGGTGCCCCAGAAAAACATAACACAAATAGAAATCAGGCCTCCCAAGAGGAGGATAACTTTAATCAGATAATATACTATTATATAAAGTATAAACTATTAACTATTTTGGGGGTACACCACCTAAAGTAAACTATACATGCCCAAAAAACTATTTACACCATATTTACAATATATTTACATCATGGATGTCAGAGGACCTCTCTGAATAAAATGACATAAGACAATTAGTAAAGTGTAATGTTTACATTATCAAATAATTTTGGACCGTACCTAGTACAAAAAGGGTCCAGCTTGGAATGCAAATGTATAAGAAAAATTTTGCTGAATTTTACATATTCCGGATTAGATCAAAGAGATTTTTCCAATATTTTTTTAAAATAATTACTTTTCTTTTTGCTATTCATGCACATTTTGTGTGCTGATATATATTGTATTGCCATATCCTTAAAGTTTTCCCATGAAATTGCTGAGGGGTTGATCCAATTTTTAGTAATGAAATATTTAAGGAGAGCACAAACTGAGACAAGAACATGACAGCGATTACCTTTGATTTGAATAGGAACAATATTAAGGATCATAGTTTGACAAGAAAATGTAGTTTTCTCATACCCCATTTTTTCTAATTGAATTCTGAAGGAGCACCAGAGTTTATAGATGGTCTTACAACTCCAGAACATGTGTATTATGTCAACATGAGGGAGAGTGCAGAAAGGACATGATATGAAGTAGTTAACTTCATTTGATTGATCAGCAACCTGTGGGTATCGGATCCGACCTCGGATCCGAGCCGGCAGCTTTCCAAGCTAAAAGATCTGAGCTCTCAGCTCCACCCCTTTACCCATAATTCCCTGCTACCTCCCTCCAGTCCTCAGATCTCATTTGCCGCGGCTTCTGACAGCTTAAGTGACAAGCTCTTGGCGTTGGTGAGAGTATTGAGTATCTAAAACTATTTAAAACTCCTTTTCTTAAAGTTTTTTTTCATGTGTGTGAATCTAGTAGGCCCTTAGTTTTCTGTATCTGTATTTTTCTTAGTTTTTTTTGTGGTAAATTGTGTAGAGTTTTAGTTTTTCCCTTCCCTTTCTTGTGTGTGTGGGTGCGTTTCACATACGATGGCTGAGGGGCCTAAGGCCATTTTTTCTAAATGCACTGCGTGTGGTCATAAGCTGGCCCCAGCGGATGGCCACACTCAGTGCATTCTCTGCCTGGGGGTGGTCCACTTGTCATCGGGCTGCCAAGTGTGTGCAGCCTTTAACCCTTTGGCTGTGAAGTATAGGAGGAATAAGTTAATCCTGGCGGGACTCTTGCCCGCAGATTCTTCTTCCTCCTCTCCCTCAGCGGCACCAGCCCCGGCTACGGCTGTACAACCTTCAGCACCCCCTCCCCTGGCAGGGACTCAACCTCCCTCTGTGTCCCAGGGAGAGGGGGACTCTTCTAGCAAAGAGAAATGGCATAGGGAGAAGGACTGGCATAAGAGCCACAAGCGGCAGGCAAAGTCTCACCCCTCTGCTCCGCCTGCTAAATTAGTTAGCTCTCCCAGGAGGGTCTCCGGTTCTTCCCCCTCTCGGCTTCATTCTCTCCGCTTTTCTCCGGAGCCGGAGGAGGAGTCTCAGTCTCCCTCGAGGTCATCTAGATGGCCTTCCCGGCCCACCTCGACGACCTCTTCAAGGTCTACTCGAAGTATGTCCGACTCTGATATGGACCAGATGATGCGTCGATTCCTACAGGCCCAAATGCATATGGGGGGCTTGGCCCCTTTCTTTGCCCCAATTGCTCCTTCTCTGATTCACTATCAGGTTTCAGAGTCTTGGATCCGAGCCATCTCAGATCCGGGGAGTTGACACCGACAGTGGTGGCTACTTCACCGACCGTACCCTCGAGCGTGTCAGATCCAACCTCTTGGGGCTGAGGGCTGAGTTTCGGATCCGCAGGGGTCAGTGTGTCTTTGGCTCCATTTCTGTTGAATCACACTACCTTTTCGGATCTGATCGCATCGGCTCCGACTCCGGTCCTCACATCGGAGCCGAGGGGGCTACTCTCAGAGCCAGGGAAGAGTGGCTTGCCCTTGGCTTTTGACGTGGTGGAGAGGGTGCTGTCGAGGAGTTCCAGGTCCCTGGTCTGGGCTGTGGATCCACCCCTCACTCCCTCACATTTGGGCCTGTCGTCCATCGTCCGGCCCCAAGGACAGCCTGCGCAGACGCTCCAGTTGGTTCCCGTAGGGGAACAGGACCCCGTTGGTGAAGCCTCCTTGGATAGTCCCGCCAAGGAGGTCCCTCACAAATGAAAGTGCAAGAGGAGGCACTTGGACTCCCCTAAGTCCCTCACGGAGGACACAGACTTAGAGGAAGGGGAAGGTTCCCCAAGGTCACCCCCTGAAGACATCTCCTTTGGGGACATTATGGAAATGCTGTATATTAGAGGGGGGGGGGTGGTCAGCCCAAAAACCTTCCTCGGATGAGTCTGTGTTTCTGGAGGCGTTTGCAGGCCCGTCTACCTCTTGGGTGTCCCCCTGGCAGACTTGATTACTACCAGGGCTTGGAAGGAGCCAGACACCATGGAACCAATGCCTAGAAGACCAAACAAGATTCTTAGTCCTATCCCTGACAAACAGGCATGGAATAAAGGGTCCCCAGTAGATGCCATGGTGGTGGCTGCCGCTAAGAAGGAACTAGTGCAAGAAAGTTCCTCGGTCCATCCTCCTGATAAGGAGTTCTCGGACGATGGACCATATTGGAAAGCAGATGTTTGCTTCAGCTACCTTTTCTATAAGGGTGCTGAATTATCTGGCACACATCATTATACTCCAGCGGGATCTGATAAAAGAATATGCTGGAGCTCCCCCAGAGTCCATGGCGGCTGAGGACAAACGGACTTTCTCGGCTCGCATGGCCACTCTAAAGTCAATTTCTAACACTTCCATGCGGCTTCTCTCCCATGCCATGGAGGGGAGTGGCTAGAGCCAGTGGGGCAGGGTTCGCCTTGTGGCGCCACACCTGGCTTCGCCTTTGCGACTTTGCAGAACCTTTCAAGGCATCCTTCATGAATGCTCCCCTTGACGGTTCTACGCTATTTGGCAAAACCATCCACGACACGCTGCTCCAGAGCGAGAAAGACAGGAAAGACGCTGTCTGCTGTTGGGATCCGCTTCTCGAATCCTCAAAGGTCCTTCTCAAGGAACTAGAGAGGACAAAAGATGTGGTTCCATAAGTCCCAGCAGTCCCGTCCTGCTCTGGATCTTTCGTCCTTCAGAGGCAGAGGAGGACAAGGTGGATGCCGGCCCAGAGGCAGAGGAGGGCTGAAGAATTTTGGGTCCAGAGAACCCTTCTCAGACTGACCCATGCAGCAGCCCTGAGGGCTTGCCCGGCTGTCCCTCTCTGGAGGCAGTCCAGGGGTGGTTTTTGGAGCACCTATGAAGATTGAAGTCCATTACAACAGATCGTTGGGTGCTCCGAATAATATCCAGACGTTACACTATCCCCTTTCTGAATCTTCCCCCACGAACAAAGTGCCTTCCCGATGTCCCACCCAATCAGAGGGAGGCTGCGGCTTAAGAAATAAAGAAGTTGCTAGAAAAAAGGGCCATCCAGCACGCCCTCCAGAGCAGTCCAGGTTAGGCAATTACTCCAGGATCTTTTGGTGCCAAAAAAGACGGGGGACTTAAGGCCAATTCTCGACCTGTCAACTCTAAACCTGTTCAATGCCAAAGAGAAATTCCGGATGGTCACTCTGCAATCTATTCTCCCTCTTCTACAGGAGAACTACTGGATGTGCTCCATAGACCTCAAGGATGCGTACTACCACATTCTCATGGACAGACGGTCCGGAAGGTTTCTCAGCTTTTGGCTAGGAGCCAGTCATTTTCAGTTCAGGGTTCTCCCGTTCGGCCTCACCACAGCCCCCAGGGTGTTCACCAAGGTCATGACAGTTTTAGCAGCCCACCTGAGACTTCAGGAAATTCAGGTCTTTCCGTGCCTAGATGACTGGCTCCTCACCACCCCCACCAGGCATCTGCTCTGCTCCGCCAGGGATTATTCCTTATCCTTGGTCTAGCATCTAGGCATTACCATAAAATTTCAGAAGTTGTCTCTTCATCCTGTGCAAGTTCTGGATTTCATAGGGGCCAGGATAAATACGCTACAGTCCAAAGCCTTTCTGACAGCGGACAGGTTGCACAACTTGTCACTCCATGTAATAGCGCTCCTACAGTCCCCAGCTCCGCCTGCAGAATTGGTCCTGAGAGCCCTAGGTTCCAATGTGGCAGCCATCAACCTTTCACCTCTGGCATGATTACACATGAGTGTCCTTCAATGGACTCTTTGGGTTCAGTGGTCTCTCCTCCTTCACCCATTGGATTCTCCGGTTCCCCTAAGCAGGGTTTGCAGGAACTCCCTTCTTTGGTGGCTCCATTCCCGAGAGCTGTGGGAAAGGAGACCATTTGTGATGCCTCAACCCCAAGCCACGTTGACCACGGACGCTTCTCGCCTCGGGTGGGGGGAGGCATTCCATGGGCAGAACCGTCCAAGGCATGTGAACCCCGTTAGAGACCATTCTGCATATCAATGTCGTGGAGATGAGGGCGGTGCTTCTAGCATTGTAAGCCCTTCAAGACCTTCTTCCTCTGGGGACTATTGCAATTCAGACAGACAACATGGCAGTAGTCTGGTACATCAACAAACAGGGAGGAACCAGATGTTACCCTCTTTGTCGAGAGTCTATGAGAGTTTGGGAATGGGTGATTTCCACCAACCACTTTCTGATAGCAGCGCACATTCCAGGTCGGTCCAACATTCTAGCGGACAAGCTGAGTCACTCGATCCTCACACCTTACGAGTGGTCTCTAAAGCCATCCGTAGCAAATCAGATCTTCCTCAGATGGGGTCAACCATGCTGCGATCTTTTCGCTTCTCCTTCAAACGCAAAATGCAGCGAGTTTTTTTCTCTGATTCCCCCAACAGGGGAGAGCCCCAGAGATGCTCTGGTTCATGCTTGGCCCTCCGGTCTTCTTTATGCTTATCCTCCCCTTTCGCTAATGACAAAATTTCTGCAGAAAGCTCATTGGTTGGGGAGCAAAATAATCCTCATAGCCCCATTCTAGTCTCACCAGATCTGGTTCCCTTACCTGCGGTCTCACAGCGTAGCTCATCCTTGGCTCTTAGATCCCATTCCGGATCTGATCTCTCATCTTGTGGGATTACAACCTTCGAACCTGGATGACCTCAAGCTCATGGCTTGGTTGATTCAGTTCCACTGATGGCTAAGACTCCCGGTATCTTGTCTCCCATAAAATCTATTCTGGTGGCGGCGCATAAACCTTCTACCAGGAAGATCTACAGAAGTAAATGGAAGCGTTTTTCCATCTGTCCAGATATAGGGATTTAGACCCCTTTACTGCTCCCATTCCAACAGTTCTTGAATTCCTGTCCCATATTTTCTGCCAAGGAGCTTCTACAGTCAAAGGCCAAATGTCAGCCATTTCCCATTTCCACATAGGGGATAACCTTGGTCCCTTAGCGTCCGCTAAGATATGCAAAACCTTTTTGAAAGGCACCTTTCTGTTGAGACCTCTGGTCAAGAATGCGGATCCCCTGTGGGACTTGGTTCTTCAGGCACTGATGAGCCCACCCTTTGAACCTGCAGCTTCAGTCGAGTTAAAATTCTTATCTTGGCAAACAGCCTTCCTGATTGCAATTACTTCAGCCAGAAGGGTATCTGAACTTCAAGCCCTTTGTATGAAACCCCCGTATCTGGTCTTCCATAAGGGCAGAGTGTCTCTCAGGACTAACCCTTCATTCTTGCCTAAGGTGGCCTCCGAATCCAATATCAACCAAACCATTAACTTGCCTGTTTTCTTCCCCAACTTTCAGAACATAGGGGAATACAGGTTGCACTTATTGGATGTGCGTTTTTACTTGCACAGCACAGAGGCTACTCGGAAATCATACCAGCTCTTCATGTCTTTCGCGAAGCCATCTTTGGGGCAGCCTATTACGAAAGTTACCTTAGTGAGATGGATATCACACTGCATCGTTCACGCTTATTTAGCTTCCGGCCGGCCTGAACCCTTGGGGGTTCATGCCCACTCTACCTGTTCTATGGCTACTTCTGCAGTATTCTGGTCAAAAGTTCCTCTAGATGACATCCGCTCAGCGGCTACTTGGTCCTCTTCTCATACCTTCCTTTCTCATTATAAGTTGGATCTGATATCCAGAGGTAGGGCAGAATTTGGCTTCGCAGTGCTCTGGAATATCCTTCCTTGAGGACTGCCCAAGGTTTTTGGTAGCTGGGGACACTGTCCCACAGGTTGCTGATCAAATGAAGTTAACTACTTCAGATTAAGAAGTTATGTACTCACCATAATGCTCCATCGGAGTAGGTAACTTAATTTGTCTGCGACCGACCCCCCCCCCTCCTTCTCCCTAGCCTGTTGCATGGTTTTATCCATGATGGAAGGTTTTCCTTTGTCATGCATCAGGTTAGTGTTCCTCTTTGGAGTGTCTTAGATGGTTGTTTTTTTGGTTGGGTGCATATTTGGCAAACTCGATCTGAGGACTGGAGGGAGGTAGCAGGGTATTATGGGTAAAGGGGAGGAGCTGAGAGCTCGGATCTTTTAGCTTGGAAAGCTGCCGGCTCGGATCCGAGGTCGGATCCGAAACTCACAGGTTGCAGACAAATGAAGTTACCTATTCAGATGGAACGTTATGGTGAGTACATAACTTCTTAAGTTTTTATTACATCCAAATTTTTGTAAAACAACTGGGGTGTAGTAAGTTATTATTAGCTGTGTGTAAATTAGATTTTTGAAGGGGGTCAAGTTTAGTGCATTTCTGATTGCTTCATACTTAGATTTGCTAGAGATTTCATCCTGTATTGAATCCCAGTATTTGGAAAATAAAAGTGAATGACTATGTATAATGGACGACACAAGTTTATAAGTATGTGAGATAATTTTATTTTTTAGGGAGAGCGAATTGATGATTGATTGTGTTAATTGAATATCTTGTTCCATAACTATGTATTTAAGGAATTTTTGTTTTATAAGTGAGCTGAGTTGTCTTAAAATAGGGTCATATTTATTAGGAACCCCAAATAAAGTTTGTACTATAAAAATGCCATACTGTAGCCTTCTTAATAATAGGAAAGTTAGATAGGTCAATCATTTTATTATTGATTTTTTATTATTGATTTTTAAATTTGGATTCAGATGTATGGGTTGAAGAATGGGGATTTTATTTTGCAAATTAAGAGATTTCATCAGATCATGAAAAATAAGAATTTTGTTTTTTTAGAAGAGGCAAAAACTTAATGTTAAATTCACCAACAGGTATGAGAAAGGGGATAGATTGAGGATTAATTTTGAATGAAAGTATATAGTTATACCAGATCTTGACCCATATTGGAGTCCAAGATTCGTCATACGGATCATAACTTGCTATTTTTATTAACCGACTTGCGGTAATTATTTGATAATAAAGACTGAAATCTGAAAGACTTAATCCACACTTAGCTTTTGGGATAGTTAATTTCCTATATTCTATTCTGGTTGATTTAGGGAACCATAAGAATTTAGAAATTGTGGTCTCCATTTTACGAAAGAAGTTTTTTGGAATATTAAGAAAAACAGAGTTTAAATAGAAAATAATTCTAGGTATATATTCATCTTGATAACAGCAGATTTTGATAACAGTGAAAGGTTAATATTTTTTCATCTGGTTAGATCATTGTTTATTTGATCCCAAACTTTATAAAGATTAGTTTTCATAAGTTTTTGATGAGAGTGCGTGAAGTTTATACCCAGATACTTTATTGAATATTTAAGAGGTATGTCAGAAAGGGGGAAGTAGTATTCTAAATGCTTCTTAGGATTCAAAGGAAAACAGGATGATTTGGTGGGGTTAAGCTTATAGTTAGCAACTTTAGAAAAGAGATCAATAGAGTTTTGAATTTTCTGGAGGTCTGTGTTAGGAAGCTCAAAGTAAATGTTAAGGTCATCTGCAAATGCTGAGTACTTTATTTCAATGTTATAGATTTTTGGGATATGATGATAGGTCATCTGTTTGATCCAGATAAGAAAAGGTTCAAGATACAAGTTAAAAAGATAGGGTGATAGCGGACACCCCTGTCTAGTGCCATTTGTAATTTTAATAGGATCTGATAATGTTTTATTTATATAAAGGGAAGTAGAGGCATTTTTATACATCATCCTAATAGTATTAATGACCATAACTGGGAAATTAAAGTATTCCATTGTTACATATAAGAAGTTGAGATCCACATTATCAAAGGCCTTAGTTGCATCAACCGTTAAAGCGTATCTTGGATGATTATCCTTTTCAAGGAACATTAATAATGTATGCAATGTGAGAGTATTATCACAAAGTTGTCTTTGCTTTATAAAACCCAATTGCTGTGGAGAAAAAATTGACGCCATCACTTTCTGATTTCTATTTGCAAAAATGGTAGATAAAATTTTCATATCTACATTTATAAGGGCAATAGGCCTATAATTAAGAGGGTTTGATTTGTCAGAGTTCGGTTTCGGGATGAAAATAGTTTGGGAATTATTCATATACTTGTCCGTTACCCCTTCTGATATGATATAATTATACATGCTAAGTAGAATTTTTGTAAGATTACTGCAGAAAATGTTGTAAAATTCACCTGTAAATCCATCAGGGCCTGGCGCCTTATTAGGTTTCAGTTTTTTAATAGTTGCAGTTATTTCATTTAGTGTTATAGGGTCTTTTAACTGGGTAATTTGTGTGGAAGATAGTTTTGGGACATTAAGCTTATTGAGGAAGTCTACGTATTGTTCTTTTTGGAACTGAGTTTTAGGATTGTAGATTTCTGTGTAAATATCTACAAATTAATTTACAATGTCACTATTTCTATACAGGATTTTCCCTTTGTACTTTATGTCCCTTATATAGTTTGGTCCTTTTTTTATATTTATTAGTCTTGCTAGAGTCTTGGATGGAGTTTGAGGCCATTCGGAGTATCTATGTAGAAGCTTTAATTCAGTCAAAGAGTAGTTTTGTTGGTGGAAGAAATATATTTCCTTCTGAATTCCGTGAAGTTTAATTTCCAAATCAGGGGAAAAATCTTTTTGCAGTTCTGCGTCAATTTTTTAAAACTCTTTTGTGAAGTTGTTAATGACATAAGTTTTAAATAAGTGGTACTTCCTTGAAAACTTGCATAAATGTTTTCTTTGCCTCCTCCACAGACTGTATAAAGTGCTTTTGGTCTTTATAGTTAAAGGAAAGAGTGGCTGGGTATTTCATTTGGAAACCAATATATTTTTTTTATTAGCAAAGCACAGAAAGGGGCTAGAGCTTGTCTCGGTACTTTAATGGGCTGAGGTAAGTCTTGTGATAATGAGATCCTGTAGCTTCTCCATGAGATGTTTTTTTTTTTCTTCTTTGCAGCCATTAGCAGTAAATTAACATGTGCAGCATTAAGTAGTTTTGCATAGATCTGTCTGGGGTAAGTATCATTTTGAGTTTTCCGTAGCGCTCTATGAACTATTTCCACAGTAATTTCTTTTGCAAGAGATTTATCTTCAGTTACTAGTTCAAAGATCTCTGTTAATATTACAGGTAGTTGGGGTTGATCAAACTTTTCTGGAATGCCACGTATTAAGATATTATTTCTCCTACTTCGAGCTTCTAAGTCAGTTATTTTTTGTTGTAAGTCATTGATTATTTTTCCATTTGCGTTTACCTTAGCTTGTAAATTTATTTATTTATTTATTTATTTATTTATTTGCAGTTGTTTAACCAGGATAGTCCATTGGGCCCAAGG
The DNA here is from genome assembly GCF_019279795.1 of Protopterus annectens. NCBI lineage: Eukaryota > Metazoa > Chordata > Ceratodontiformes > Protopteridae > Protopterus > Protopterus annectens. Next base: position 785,275,139 of record NC_056731.1, on the reverse strand, counting down.
AACCCATTTTCAATGGAGTCCTGGGGAGAAAAGCTCCACATACAGATTATACAAAGATTAAGTTCCACACATAGATTACTTGGTGATTACAGAGTAAACATTATACAATTTCAGGTTATAATCATGTCAAATATATTTGAATCAAAAGTAATACATGCAATAATGTAAAATTTTTTTAATGTAAATTTTTTTTTTTTTTTTTTTTTTTTTTTTTTTAGGTAGTTAGATGCAGTAGGCTGATAGGAAGTTATATGCAGTAGGCTAGGAGATTGTTGGGTATAAGTAGGGAAATTATATACTACAAGCAAGCTTGAAATGTCAATCTGGGATATGTAAGAAGGGGAAGAGAAGAAGAGTGGACAGTAGGCTATGGGGGATGGGAGCAGGAGCATTGCCATGCTGATGTTAGATGACAATGAAGTTGTTTTTTAAAGTATGAGAGGCTAGTGGTAGTACGAATGGAGGGGGGTAGGGAGTTCCATGAGCGAGCTAGTGAGAAGGACAGGAGGTTTTGTCCTGGGGTGCGGAGGGGTCTGTAAACCTCAATAAGGTTTTGATTGTTTGATCTTAGAAGTCTTTGGGTGTGGTGCATTTTAAAGGTAGTTGAGAGGGAGGGACAGAGGTATGGTTGGAATATGAGTTTATGGACATAGGTAAGCTGAGTGTAGGAAAGGTAGTTGGGGAGTTCTAGCCAGTTGAGTTTGTGAAGAGGTATACAGTGATGGGTTGATGATTTGTTGCTGGTGGCAAATCTGGCTATTTTATTGTAGCATGAGGACAGTTTGGCTTTGAGAGATGAATGTAGGTTTGTTAAAGAGGGCACCATAGAGAAGGGAAGGAAGGAGAAATGTGGTAGAAAGAGTAAGTTTAGTAGTTGGGGTGAGGAACCGATTATGTCGGTAGAGCATGCCGAGTTTTGATGGGTTTTTATGTTTAGTAGCAGATGGGAGTTGAAATTAAGCTTGTCATCGATTTGGACTCCTAGTAGTTTGGTTTCAGATACCAGCTCAAGAGGTGTGTTATTTTGGCTAGTGATAGAGAATAATTTCCTGTCAAAGTTATTAGTTTTAGAGGTAGTAAATATCATTAGTTTAGTTTTAGCAGCATTAAGTGCTAGATGGTTGTCTTTCATCCACTGTTCAGTGGAGGAGAAGGCATCTTGAGTAAGTTTTAAAAGGGTTGGGATGGATGAGGCAGCACAGATAATTGTTGAATCATCTGCATATTGAATAATGTTTGCAAGAGGGACAGAGTGGAAAAAGTCATTAATGAAAATATTGAAGAGGAGGGGGCCCAGTATAGAACCTTGTGGGACACCAGTGGGGGTGTTGAGAAAGGAGGAGGTGGCTTTCTTCCACTTAACAGCTTGTTGCCTATTAGAGAGATAGCTGGTAAACCAAGTAAGGGATGATAGTGTAAGGTTTAGTTTAGATAGTTTAGTAAGAAGTAAGTTATGAGAGATAGTGTCAAAGGCTTTAGAAAGATCGAGTAGGATGGTAGAAACAGTGAGGCCAGAGTCTCTAGCTTTATTCACAGTTTCTAAGAAGGATAGGAGGGCTGTCATGGTACTGTGATGGGGTCTGAATCCATGCTGGGTAGGAGTTAATAGGTTGTTATCTAAGAGATGGGGAAGGAGTTGAAGATGGATACATTTCTCGAGGATTTTTGAAATGGGAGAGAGGATGGCGATGGGACGGAAGTTGGTGATATTAGTATTAGTTCCACCTTTATGGAGAGGAATGATGTAAGCTTTTTCCAGATTTGGGGAACATTGCCTTCTTGGATGGAACGGTTGATTAGGATACTGATGGGAAGAGCAATGGCTTCAGCAGCTATGCTGAGGAAGTATGAGGGAATGTTATCAGGGCATTGGTGCATGGTTTCAGTTTCTGTAGGAGTTTTTTTATGGTGGAAGTAGGAATCATTTTAATGATGAAGGCTGGGGGTTGAGAGGGTGGGGGATTAGAAAAAGAAAATTGAGGTGGAGGTGGGTGAGGAGAAGTGGAAGTAGTTGGTTGGTTGTTATTTGAGAAAGAGGAAGTAAGTTTGGAAATAGAATCTATGAAAAAAGAGTTGAATTGTGTGGCAAGATCAGTGTCATGTGTATTTGGGCAGGGTATTGGGTTTTCTATAGTACCAGGTTTTAGGAGGGTGTTTATGCCTTTCCAAAACATTTGAGGGTTAGTTTTATGTTTGCTTTGAAGTTGGGAGAAGTAGTTGCGGTGGTCTACATAGATAAGCTTTTTAACTGAGTTACGAAGGGTTTTGTATTCATTAAGGGTAGATGAGGATTTGGTCCTGTGATATTGTATCCAGGCTTTGTCTCTAAGTCGCATGTTTGTCAGAGTATTTTTTGTTAACCAGGGGCTAGATTTCTTTTTTATTCTTTTGGTTATTAAGGGAGCATAAGTATCTAGAAGATTTAGAAAGGTAGTATTGAAGTGAGCGATTGCATTGTTGAGGGGTAGAGTTTTTAAAGGGTGCCAGTTAATGGATTTTAGGGAGTCAGAGAAAGCTTCTAGGTTAAAGTTTTTACGGCATCGGGTAGTGATGTAATTATGAGTAACTTGCAGGGGAGAAGGAAGATGTGTTGTGAAGATGGGAAGGTGGTCACTGAGGGAGTCAGGAAGTGTTCCACTTTTGGGGTAATAGTGAGGGTGGGAGACTAGAATCCAGTCTAAGATGTTGCCACTAGTGAGGTCTTTGCATGGCCTAGTTATGGAGTTGATGAGTTGAGAGTAGTTATATAGGTTGATGTTGAGGGAGTCAGTAGGGGATAGAATGGAGGACCAGTTTATGTTGGTGTCCCCCATGATTATAGTTTCATTACAGATGTTAGTTGAAAGCCAGGAGAGGATTTCTTCGAGTATTGGTATATTGTTTCCAGGGGGTATGTAAAGGGAGGCTATGCATATATATTTGTGTTTGTTTAGCTGAAGTTGGGCTAGTATTAATTCTGCATTACTGAATTGGGGAATGTGTTTGTTAAAGGGTGTTATGCATAGGGAGGATGAGTAGAGTAGAGCTACTCCACCACCCTTTTTATGGGTTCTATCTGTTCTGATGATAGAGTAATTGGGTGGTACTATCTCTTCATTTTTGGTATGAGGTTTTAGCCAGGTTTCAGAAATGGCTAGGATGTCAGGTTTATTGTGGAGTAGCCAGGCATGTAGATTTGGAATTTTGTTGGTTAAGCTTTGTGCGTTGAGAGATGCAAATAGGATGGATTTAGATATTGAGGAAGAGGGGTGTGGGCCTGGGTTGGGGTGTATGTCGCCAGATAAAAGTATGGCAGTTAGAAGTTGAGTTAAGTAGTAGTGGTATTTGGAATGCTTTGAATGGGAGGTGCAGGTTGAGAAATAAGTGGAGGATATGGAGGGGAGAGTGGGTGTTGAGGTATGATGAGGAGGGATTAGTTTGTAATGAAAACATAAGTTGGGATTGGTGGGATATAGTTCAGGAGAAATGGAGTTATAATGGTAAGTTAGTGATGTGTGGTGGGGGTAGGTTGTGTGTAGGAGAGGGGTGTGGGTGATGAGATTAGGTTCAGTCAGATAGTAGATATAGGAAAGGTTGAGAAGTAGTACAAGATGAATGGGGAGGGTTGAATATTTTATAAGCATATTGGGTTATGATAGTTAAAGTAAGTGTTCAGTAAGGAGGAAGCAGAATTGTGATGAAGGTGTGTTATGTGAGGGGGAGGGGATAAGAAGATGATGGAGAGGAAGTAGGAGTGGTTATGAAGGTATAAATGTAGATGCAGTGGGGGTGGGTGGGAATTGGGGGTAGGGTAGGGGAGCGGAGTGAGCCACTTGCAGAACGGAGCGGGGAAGACAAAGAGGAGAGTGAAAAAAGTATCAGCTACTACTGCTGATGATTTACAAGGTTAGCAGGTGTGGTAAGTATAGAATAGAGAAGGAGGAGTAGTTTGTAAAGATGTAAGGGGTGTTATGAGTTGGGTAGTTAAAGTTGTTCAGGGGGTGAAAAAAGGATTGTAGTCAGAGAGAGAACAGAAAAGGTTGTAGTCAGAGGGAGAGCAGAAAATAGAATACAGGCGTTTTAGTTGAGGAGTCAGGTTACTAGGAGGGAGGCCAGGTAACATACAGTTACATCGGCAGATGGTTAGAGGGCACTGCCACCTAGTGGTGAGAATGAGGAAAAACAGGCAGCAACGTTGAGCAGGTTACTTGCAACGTTTGCTGTGAAAGTGTGTGGGACTAAGGTGACTTGGGGGGAGAGAGTATGTCCGAGTGGTCCACAGTAGGCTGCTGAGTCTCTTACAAGGGAGGATAGACAGAAGTAAATGTAATATTTGGTAGGTAGTACAGGCACAGTAGATGGTTTAAGGCTACCTACATTCAGTATTAAACCTTAAGGGCAGTCTTCAGGAGTTCTATGAGTCAGTCTGGTAGGCAAACTCCAGGGAGTTTGCAGGAGGTATTCCTTGTTTGGTGGTAGGGAGGGGGCTTCTGAGGTGAGCTTCAGAGGTGAGGAACTGTAAAAAGAGAGGAGAGATAAACTAGGTTAGCTTCATAAATAGTTAAAACTGCATGTAAAGAGAGGAAGGAGTAAGGGGGAATATTCAGTAGGAAGGAATGGTATAAAAGACTTTAGTAGAAATGAACAGGGCTCAAGGGACAGATGTAAAAGTGGTAGGTGTAGGAAGACAGAGAGTTCAAAGGGTAGACATAGAAGAAGGGGAAATGAATAGGAGAGTGGTAAGAGAAGAGAGGTAATAGGTAGTAAAGTCACAGCTATTAGAAAGAGCAGAAGAGAGTAGAAATAGTATGTAAGGTTGATAACTCAATCACTGTACAGAACCCAAGCATTACCATGGCATACCAGCCTGGTAAGGTGATGGGGAAAACTAAAACTAAGCTAGCCAACAATCAGAGTAAATGTAACAGGCAATAAATAGCACAATTGAGACAGTACAAGCAGATAATCAACCAGTAATAAAGGTAATGCAGAGCACATTAAATATACAGCGTAACAGGTACACAGTCTAGATTTATAACAGTGACTAGAGCACTACTTGAAGGAATCAAAAGCAGTTATCTGTGGAGGACTGTGTCCTTTCTCCATCTGTTAGGCAGACAGAATACTAAATCAAGCAGGCAGGTAAATATGTTAAGAAAGGCAATTAAGGTAATGCACAGCATTCAATACTTTCGACTAAGCAGGCAGGTAAATTAGTTTAAGAATGGCAGTTAACAATTGCACAGCACTTAATACATTCAACCCACTGTGTAGAAGGCAAAGACAGACTCCAAATAAGCAATTGTTACAGGCATAAAAAGCATTTGAACCAGAGACAATTGGGGCGTGCTACAGTTTCTGTATCTGCTTTGAGTTCTCCTCAGTTTTATTTTCTATTGTGTTTATTCTTGCTATGATTTGATCCAGGATTGAACCGAAGGAATTTAGCTTATCTGAAAATAACTTGAACTCATCTTGCAATAGTTGTAATGCTGACTTAATATCTTCAAGTGAAAGTGCAGATTCACCTTTGGTTTTAGTAGGCCCTTTGTTCAGCTCTTGTATTGATTTATTTATTTTTTGTCTCTTGGATATTGCATCCTTCTCAGGGGTAATTATAGAGGAAAGTTTAGTTTTTGTAGTTGTAGAATCCATGGCTTCTTGCTTAATAGCCATCTCTTATTTGAAATACTGTTATATGCAGAAAAGGATATTACCATGCGGCCTTGTACTTCCCCAGAATGAGTTCAGGTAAATACTTAGAAGAAAGTAAGGTTTAAAATTAGCTTTTTTATCCAAAATGCTGCTTTAGATCCAATCCTTTCGATGTATTTTAGCAGAAATACTCCTTTCTTTTGACTTTTAAAGCCATATGCAGGTTATTTTGAGCGGATAAACTTAGCTGGAACAGGAGCAGCAGAAAGTATATGTTTAATACTCGGCAGCCATCTTGAAAGTCCATCTTTATATCTTCTTTGTCTCCCATCTTCCATATGAACTTCATTGCATACATACATATTTTTTCATCTTGTATACCTTTTTCTAACCATTTATTGAAGACTTCCAATAGATAGTTTCCCATTCATTCATATTCTTATACATTAAATATTCAATTCCATCTATTAGTGTAGCAGCTTCTAGGTTTGCTGTTTTTAAAACTTTTTTCAATTATGTTATATAAATTTTTTTCCATTTGTGCATTTTATTTTCAATTTTAATGTTTTCATAATAAAATTTCTTATTACTTTTTCATTTCTTAACTCTCTTATTATTCTATTATTTACTTTTACCATCTTACTTGGGTATTATTTTCAATTTTAATGAATGTTTTCATAATAACATTTCTTATTTCATCCTCATTTCTTAATTCTCTTATTCACTTTTACCATCTTACTTAGGTAAGATGCTGCTTACTCTTTTTTTCCCATGTAAAAAAAAATGTCTTTAAATGACATCATATTAATCTTTTCTTGGTTCATTTCATATTTTTTTCTTTTGCTATAAACCCCTCTCTGTTACTTATTATATCTGTAAAGATTTGATTACCAATATCTTTATATTTGCAGCTACCTTGATTTCTTTACTCCTTTGCCATTCCAACACCTTTTTTATGTCTCTTTTAAATCTATACACCAGCTTCTCCAATCTTTGTAAAACCTTCTCAAATTTATATGATCTAATCATAATTGTAAATCTCTTCTTTTATCTTCATTTAATTCTAACTCATTTATACTTTTAATACCTCTTCCTATTTTTATATATCCTTCCTTGTCTTGCACTTTTACCCACTTTGCTACATGAGCCAAAAAAACTTTAATTTTGATACCTTTATTTAATACTTTAGATTCTCTGATAGTGTAAAATAATCAGTTCGTGCCTTCAAATTACCTATTTCATATGTCCACTGTTTATTATTCCATAAAAATTTTTTTCCACTTTTTATTATTCTGAAACAAATTTAACATCATCTGCTACTTTCCAGCTATGTCTTAAATCACTGTTAAAATCTCCCACTAATATAATTTGCATATTGACACAATCATTGACATAATTAAGCATTTTTCCTTTGTTTTTGTATGACATACACACACAATGCCACAGTTCTGTATACTTGGTTCTTCCATTGTATATCCACCATTAATACTCTTCCTAATATTAATAATGTAAAGTCTAAAATTTCAGTATTTTCTTTTCATAGAATTTCTATTCTTGAACATTTTTTCTGTCCTGTATTCCATATTAATTTTTCTTTGTCTAATTCCGTTTACTTGTATTCTGTCTTCTTCTGTCATAATTCTTACATCTGTTAGTGTTATAATATCCATATCCAGTAATGTACACCATTCTAGTATTCCTAATCATCTTTTTACTCTATTGAACTACTCATGTTTATAGATAAGATTTTCACTGTATAAAGAGTATTTTGTTATTTTCATCCTTTTCCTTTCTTGTTTGCTCCTATTCCTATATTTTTAAATTTGTTTTCTATCTTTTACTTTTTTCCGATAGAATTGATTTTGTTTTTAATTCACACCCATTTCTCTTCTCACTCTTCGCTTGAATTACTTATTTCTTCTTCTTTTTCAATTTCTTCCTTTATATTTTCTTTCATTTCTACCATTGCATCTTTCTCATTTTCTTTTGTAACTTTTCTATATTATCATCCATCATGGCCTTATTTTACTATGGCTTCCTTGCTTTCCTACACATAGGTTCACAGATTCATAGATTAGTACTAGGCTAACTGCCCTTATGGGTCATCTAAGCCTAGCCAATTACCCCATGTGAGAATCAAACCCTGTACCTTGTGTTTGTAAGGTAGACAACTTAACCATTATGCCAACCTCCCACCCACATTATTTTCTTTTCCATCACAATCCATCCATGAATGTCCTATATCTTCACATTTAATACATTTTAGTTCACGTTTTTTTTTTGCCTCATGACCAAATTTACAACAAATAAAACATTTGTTTTTATCATGATTATTATTTAAATGGTCTTTTTTGCCACAGAAAAAAGCATGTCTTTGGTTATCCCAGTATCTCACCAAACCCGTTTCCCTCTACATTAATTACACTAGGCACATGTATTATTTTTTTCATTTTTCATTTGCAGTATAACTCCAAATTCCCATCCCCCAGTCCATAAATCTTTGTAATGTCCATTACTTCTCTACACACAATCTTTAAATAGTCTCTTAAAGTGTCTCTTTCAACTTTGTGTATACATTCTCTTTTTTACTTCTCTGTTAAATGTTTCTACAACATATACGTTCATGGATTATCATTTCTTTTTTCATATTCCTCTAAGAATTTTTTCCATATACTGTGTTTTTTAAAAAGATGTCACAAAGAGAATCTTTAAGACAGATAAATTATGTCACCTCTCTGGGGTCAGTAACCACTGGTGAAATGACACTATCCTATATTTCATACCTGTCAAGCTCTTTTCCCTGTCTTACTACTTATACGTACGCAATATTTTCTTCTTACTTCCATTTCCTTTTCATCTTTTCTTTCACCTTTTCTAACAGTTTGTGCATATGATTTCTTTTTTTCTGCCCTTATTTGTTGTACTTCCTCTTCTTGTGTTCTGTCTGTTATTTCACCCCATGATACTGCCTTTTCCCTTTCTGGTTCACTGTGCTCAATTAATATACATCCTGCACATCCCTCCCCCCTCTCGACTGGAGGGTTGTAACAACACATTCTTGTGTTGACTGTTCTGTTGCAAACAGGTTTTGCTAAAATAATTCCTCTGAATCTATAATGCTTACTTCAGCTGCTGCTGCTTGCCTTTTAACAGGCTTTCCTGCTTTTTCTTTCATCCCCTTTCCATTCTTCTCACTCCACTTAACACCCAATTCATCTTTTACAATATTCGACTTTTCCGCTGTTTGACTAATAACTTCATTCATTCCCAACACCTAAAAAAATGCCTTCTTTCATACTCCATGTTCAATTTTCAGCTTCCTGCTTCTCCAAGCTGCCCACGTGCCCAGACAACAGGATGTGTAACACCAACGTGCATCCCTGTATGTTGAAGAGTAGGGGAAGTTCCCTGATGCTCTGGCCAAATTTCCCTTAGTAATAAAAATACCACCTCTGGTCTCCCCTGAAAAGAGCCTAGTGAGACTAACCTGGACAGCAAAGGATAAATAAAGTAAAATAACTGTATGTCTCTTACATTTCTTCTAATGCAGCAAAAAATTAAGATACCTTGAGACCATTTCTATCTTGTATACTTTTTTTATGGTTGCTGAAAATTGTGAATGTTTTGTAACCATTTATCTTATTATTGGGTTCCATGTGGTATAATACTTCAACCAGAAAAGTATTTATAATTATTGTTTAAGGAGTTATGCAGTCAGCACAAACATGCTTGCCATTGATTTAGGTGCATAATTATGATTTTGGAAATTGAAGCAGTTCATATTTATCTTTATACATTCCTGTATAGGGTGTGTGTGTGTGTGTGTATTTATGTATGTATGTATGTGTATTTGTGTGTGTTTATTTGATTTTATGTTATTCATTATTCCTTCTATTGTAATTTCTACATTATTTTCATGGTCAGACTACTTCTGTCATTCTATGCACCATTATAACAAGTGTTTCCTTTCAGCCTGTTGGTTATTAGTCCTGTTTAAGGTCCTCTTGTTACATATACTGACATTGCATTTCATTGGGTACATGATGCAGTTTGAATATTGTATAGAATCATTTTGTTTAACTGAAAATGTGCGTTGGAATTCATTGGTTCTGAACCTGCTGGCTTTGAACTTTGTCTTATTTTTCTTTGTATTTCATAGAATTGTAGGATCAAAGGAAGTTTCTAGGCTAACAGCCCCAGGGCCCTTACAAGCCAAGGTCAACCCATGTTCACAAAGGTGTCTAGTTCAAGCAGATGCTAAAATCAGCACCTATTGCCCCTGTCCGAGGGACACAGGTGGAACCCCTGGGGTGAATTTTCAGTTACCCATCCAGTCATCCAAATTGCACTTAAATAGGGCTAATGAGGGGCTTTGTTTAACATGAATAGGAAGCTTGTTCCAAAGGTGGGGCAACCTCTGTAAGACAAATCTGTCTCTCCAACAAGTTCTGTTGATGTCACATACCAAGTTAAGGGCCTTTGAATGAGTGACCCATGTGCCATTGACATGCGAATGTGCAGCATTTCCATCAAAGCTGGCTCAGATATTGCTCTATATACAAGACATAGGTTGCCTCTGAGCAGTCTGTATGGCACAGAGTAAAGTCACGATTTCAATCTGTCTGCATAAGATAGCTCTTGAAGACCATGATCTTTCTTTGCAAGGAACCTTTGTGGTCTCTCCAATTGCTGCAGGTATTTGGAAAGGAACATACCAAAGGGAGCATTGTAATCTATTATTGGCCTGATGAGGGAGGAGTACAGGGGGATTATAATCTCTTTTTTTCTGGAGGCAGCGCCCTTACTTATGAGATGAGCAATGTAAAATGTCCTTCTTACCACTGTGTACATGTGGTGATTGAAGTTAAGGTTGCTGTTAACCTGTGTGCACAGATGTCTCACCATTGACCGTATGCTTGGGTATTGTTATTGATGTGGTAGTTTGCAGGAATATCACCCTCACTGAAGGGGATAATAATGCATTTTTTGCATTAAGTGTAAGACCATGAGTTTAGCACCAGTCATTATTCTGCATAAGACCTTCTTGCAGAATATTGACATTGCAAGGGGTTTCAATGATCACTCCCAGTTTGCAGTCATCAGCAAACTTTTGTCAGCCACAGTTCTTTCATTTTCGCGTGTACTTCAGAGAATAGATTCTGAACAGTAGGGGTCCCAGAACCGATCCCTGTGGAACACCACTGGTTATGGGTTTGCTGGAGGAGTCCCCTATTTTGACTGTATGAGTTCTATCAGTGAGCCAGTTTGCAATGCACCTGACAGTATATGGGTTGATACCCAGCTGGGTGAGTTTATCAATGATCCTGGGGGGGGGGGGGGGGTGTCAAAGGACTTGGCTAACTCTAGGTAGGCAGTATGTGCAGAATTGCCATAGAGCTTTGGCAACTGTCTCAAAGAAATGCACCAAGTTTAACACGCGTGATCTCCCCTTGACAAAGCCAAACTGGGTGGGGTGAAGCATTTGGAGATTTCCTATATTTTTTGTTAATAAGGTCCATGATGATTCGTTCCATGCCTTTGCAGATAAAGCTGGTCAGGCTAATGGGTCTGTAGTTCCCGGGGTCCGTGGATGCACTCCCTTTGTGCAAAGGGATGACAGTAGCTGTTTTCCATTCCACTTAGATGAAGCCAGTGCTTAGGCTGTGAATGAAAAACCTGCTCAATGATTATGCTAATTCCTGTTTTAACCCATGTGGAACACAGCCTGGGATGTTGTCTGGTCCCACAGAGGTTGTTTTTTTGGTCTTGGAGAGGACATTTAAGACCTGCTCCTCAGAGATACTAGGTAGGGGATATATGCATGTGTGGTGTTTAGGATATATGTAGTGGGGACAGAGGAGTGAAGTTTTCACCAAACCTGTCAGCCAGCAGGTTTGCTATATCCATAGGTTCTATATATGTAAGTACCATTAACTAAGAGTTCAGTGCAAATCTGGGCCTTACCTTTGAGGTTACCGATGTAACTAAAGGATACCTTGTGGTTATTTTTTGTTAAAGAAGCTAATCTGGATTCATAGCTAACTTTGGATGACTTCACTAGGAGTCGTATTTGCTTGTTCAAGTTGAGGGGGTGTTACAAGTTTTGAGACCTTTCCTTCTTACTCTGATTTCTTTCTCCTGTTGTATGGCCTGTTAATGGCAGTTCTCCACTAGGCAGGTTTTTTTCCTTCAAGATGTTGCTTTGGTTCTATCAGGAATGGCAAAATAAGTACAGTTGTACAGCATAGGTGTCTGTTCATCAGTGGGGGGTGGGGCTGTGAAGGTATTTATGCCGTCATGTAAGAGGTTGTAATTGGCCTTGTATAGGTTTTTTAGTATAGTTGTTGCTAAGTTGGGGGGGGGGGGTCTTGTGTTGTAGTTACTTCTAGAGAGACTTATTTGTGGTTAAAACTCACGAGGGATGGCCACACACTGGGGGTGGTAGAGAGGTCTCCCATGTTGCTGAGCACCAGGTCTGGGATGTTTGAACTCTGTGTGGGTATGTCAACCAGCTGGTCCAGGGCATTGGAGTTGATAAAGTCCAGAAACCTTTGGGTAAGTGAGTCAGAACACACATCATTTACCCAGTCTATGAATGAGTAATTGAAGTCACCCAAAACAAAACCAGGGTGTTTGGTTGGATGTTGATTGACTCAAGTAGATCCAAGTAGGCTGAGTGGCTGCCCTGATTCATGGAGGGGGGGTCCTATAGCTGGCAATGACCCGAAGAGGGGTCTTACCTACAGTCAATTGCACCTGAAGTAACTCAAGGGAATTGTGCTGTTTCACCAATCTAGAGTTGTATTTATCTTTAATGCATATTGATACACCACCTCCTTTAGTTGTCATGCCTTCAGTTTGTGGTGTGAACATGTGGAAGGAAATGTAACCTGGTATAGCTAGGGTGCTCTCCACAGCCTTAAACCAGGTTTCAGTGATTGCACAAATGTCAGCATATTTCAGGGTGAGGACTGTTTCCAGTGAGTACACTTTCTGGTTTAGACTCCTAGCGTTTAGCAACATAACCTTGAGATTGTTTTTAAAGGGTGCTTTTATGTCAGGAATTTTGTTCTTGCGACATTGCCTGTAAAAGCACAATGGGGTTGGCAAGAGCCTTAGCCAGTAACCAAAATCCCAGAGTGATAGATGACCATCTCTGGCAAAGCATTGAGGTCTGTCAACCATTTCATTCCAGACTGACAGATATTGGATTTCCTTTGAATGACACCAGAAACTAAGACAATTGTTGACGTCAATCAGTTTTTATTTATATTGAGGCATCATCCAAGGCGAAGGTAAAATGCTGCTCAAGAGACCCATAATCCAAGAGCTGAGTCATGTTTCTCTTCATATAGTTGTGAGGTAAGTCTCAAGTCATTCACATCAACATGGACTATGACAGTCATAACAGTGCCTGTTATTGAGAGATTTGAGTGCGTGTGTGATATGGTGGATCCTGGCACCTGACAGACAGCTGGCCGTGACCTTTTCCATATCCATCCCGGTGAGAGGGACTTCTGTGTGTCTCACAGTTGAGTTGCCTATGACTGAGATGTTTGTTTTTGTTGGTAGGTGCAGGAGGTGAGATGTGCATGCTGACAAACCTGCACAGTCTCAGGTGGACTGACTGGTGAGCGACAGAGCCTGAATTCTAGGTTCTTGATATAGATGCATCTCTCACATAACGAGTTTGTAAGGACTAGAAGAAGTGGGTTGTCAGTATACATGAGGTAATTGCTACATTGCCTTAGGATGCCCATGTCAACCAGACTGGCTGGAGAACCTGTGGGAAAATGACAGTCCATAATGCTAGGTAAGTTGATGTGGTCAGAAAACAGGGAGAGAACAGGAAGGAAAAGGTAAAGTAGAGGACAGAAGAAGTAGACAAAAATTATGAAGGGCTAGCTGGTAGGATCTGAGCTGTCACCTCAGGAACTTTGCTGAATGTATCCACCTGTATGTGAAGGACAATCATGAAAATTCATCAATGTATTACCAGCAGAGTATTAAGGGAAAATTTGCAGGCAGTAGTGTGTGCATCTATAACCACCAATGGTGCCCACAGCTGCATGGCTGTGCATGATGCGCAAACGTGGTGCTGTATAACAAATGAGCACAAACGGATCTAAACAAAACTGAGCCCTGTTCCAGCAACCTTCAATCAAACAAGTTCTAACTGCACACTCCTGCGACTAGGGTGCAGGGGAATCCTCTCCAACAAAAGATGGCCTGGTTTAGTGCTCAAGTTAGACAAACAGAGCTAAATTCAGTAGGTTTGAATCTAGTCTATGCTGTAGAAAACAACATGCACCAATTTCAGAAATAAAAAACAGTTGCAATAGGTTGGCACAATAAGCCTTCAGCCAGCAATTCCCATCTCAGAAGGGCAGAAGCTACCCTCTCCTCCTACAAGAATATAGACTACAAACCTTCTTAATGTAAAATAACTGGTATGAAGCCCAAGTGCTTAAACCAGACCTTAAATACTTTTAGAATAACAGACACACTACGCCTTCAAACAACAATTCCCAACTTAGAAGGATGTAAGCTACCTCTCATGCTAGAAGAGTGTAGACCACAAAACTTCCTAGTATAAAACAACTGGTCTGAAGCCCAAGTGCTTAAACCAAAAGGCTTGAAATAACAGTTACAGTTTAATCAGGCTACTAACAAACAGTTATAAATGCAACTGAATACTTTTAAGAACAAGTAGCAAAAGCAAAATAAAGTGATGAAGTCAGAAGAAACACAAATACAGTAAAAGTAGCTGAATAAAGTGCAATTTTTAGGTTAAGTGGGAAGGGAGGAAGCAGAACTAAGAGAGTAGGCCTTCACAAATGATCTCTGTGTACTCAGTAGAATGATCTGAGGAGATAGCAGTGGGAGGAGTGTCCAAAATCACATTTATAGTAGAGGTGAACACCTCAAAAGCCACCAAATTTAAGAACACAACAACAATTGAGTAGGTGGGAGGGAAATAAAATGTAGCCAGAGATCAGCAATATTCAGGTACATCAAGCAAGCCAAACACTTCAGCTAGATTTCTAACTGAAAGAACAATGCTGTTTCGCAGCTCATCCCACTAATTAACTGATGTTATTCACTCTTTGCAAAGGAATACTTTGCTAACTCTTTTAACAAACCCTAGCCAAAAACTCTTAAAACTCCAACAGAAAAGGAAACTTAAAATGTAATACAAGAATAAGATACAAAATACAAGTGATCAAACCTTAAATGAAAAGCTTCAGTTCAAAATAAAATTCAGCCAGAGATCAGCATTATTCAGGCAGACTACAGCAGGCAGGACAAACAAACCCTATACTCTTATTTAGTGTTTTATACTTTTGCATACAAAGTTGTGTGCATTAATTAGTGATGTGTAGAATAATCTGTGTTGTTGATCTTCATTCATTCATTACTGATATGTGTAAGTTCTGTCCTCGGAACCGAGTTGGCCATTATAGAAAGCCCGCACCAGCCAAAAAACTCTTGAGCTAAGCTTTTTCCATAATGTCCCCTCTCCATATTACCTCAGATCGAGTTTGCCCGTAAGGAAAGGACAGAGTACAGAGAGAAAAGCTGAGGCTTTTTCTGAACAATTTTCTTATCATAGGATAGGACCATGTCCGAACCCCCAAGAGTCTTATGGAGGGGGATGGTGGGTGGGTTGTAATGAATGAATGAAGATCAGCAGATGGAACGTTATGGTAAGAACATAACTTCTTTATCTGATGTTGTTAATCTTCATTCATTCCTTACTGATGGGACAGAGTCCCTACCTACCTTGTTTCCTTGGTGGCCTACGGAAGAATATTCCCGAGTACCATTGAACCAAAGGAGGCTCTCCCCCTGGAGAACATATCCAATTTGTAATGCGTGATAAAGGTATGAGGAGAAGCCCATGTTGCTGCACAAATGTCATCCATGGAAGTTCTTGCATGGAAAGCAACAGAAGTTGCAGCTGATCTTGTGGAATGTGCTTTGATCTTAGAAGGTAAAGCTACCATGTTATGTTGATAAATAAAGGCAATGCAGTCTCTCAACCATTTAGATAAGTTAAGTTGGACACTGACTTTCCCAATTTTGGGCCTGCGTATGCTATAAATAATTGGTCAGACTTTCATATGGATTTATTTCTGTCTAAGTAAAAATGCAGTTGTCTGTGAACATCAAGCAAATGTATGGAATATTCTCCTTTATTGGAGAAATTCAGAAAGAAGACTGGTAGATCAGTCATTTGGTTAATAGTCAAATTAGAGATATCCTTAGATAAAAATGAGGGATTGGTCCAAAGAGATACTCTGTCCCTGTGAAAGATCATGTAGGGGCATTTTACAGACAAGGCTTATAATTCAGAAATTCTTCTAGCTGAAGTAATGGCCACCAAGAATAGGGATTTCCAAGATAAATATTTTAAGTCGCAGTTGGCTGCAGATTCAAAGGGATGGCAAGTTAAGGTTTGCAGGACCAAAGTCAAATTCATGGCATACTCATTGTTTGAAGGGGGTGTCTGATATGTAAAACTCCCTTCAAAAAGGATTTATAGAGCTGGTGAGAAATTAGTGATGAACCTTTGAAGCCATTGTGGAAGTTAGAAATTGCAGCCAAGTTTACTCGAATGGAAGAAGCTGCAGCTCCTGAGTTAAGGAGGCTAGATAGATCTAAAACCATGGATAGTAGTGCTGAAAAGGGATTTATTCCTTTAACTCAAGACCAACTAATGAATCTCTTCCATTTGCAGAGATAAAATTCTCTGCTGGATGGTTTATGGGAAGCCAAAAAATGTGACAAATAGGAGAGGACAGGTTGTTCTGTCTGGCAATCATTGAAAGTGGAGGAATCAAGCTGTCAGCTTGAGGTTCAGTAAATTTGGATATGTCAATCCCTGTGGATGTGATAATAGTTCTGGCATTGGATCCAGTACCCAAGGAAGCTGTATCAGATGAGGCCAAAGGAAGGGAAACCAAATGTGTTGAGGCCAGCAAGGTGTAATGACTATTACTTTGCTTTTCAACTGACAAGCTCTCATCAAGAATTGTGTAATCAGTGGAAGTGGAAGGAAAGCATAAAGATTTCCCATTGGCCAGTCGTGTATAAAAGCATCCCTCAGAGACTCCCTTTTCGGGGAAATTAGGGCAAAGTAGCTGCTGCATTTGTGATTCTTGGGGGACGTAAATAGGTCGCAGCAAGGCTGGCCCTAGCAATCAAAAATCTTCTTCGCTATGACAGGATTGAGGGGACCACTCGTGAGGCAGGAGGATGCATCTGCTCAGCTTGTTTGCAATCATGTTGGAATCCCTGGGGAATATACATTGCTGTCAGAAAGCAGTTGGAAGCTATTGCCCACTGCCCAATTCTCATGGCCTCTCAACACAACGGGTAGGACTTGGTTGCGCCTTGCTTGTTGATGTACCAGACTACTGACATGCTGTCAGACTGGATTGCAGTCATTCCTGAAGGGAGAACAGATTGAAATGCTTGCAGTGCTAGAAGCACCGCCCTCAGATCTAGAACATTGATATGCAGATTGGCCTACGTGGATGACCAAGTGCCTTGGACAGTCCTTCCCTGGTAGTGCCCCCCCCCCCCCCCCCACACACCAATCAGGGAGGCATCTGTGGTGACTGTGGCTTTGGGCTGAGCAGGGGAGAAAGGTCAACTCCATAGGTTCTCTTATGGCTTCATCCACCATATCAGTTCCTGTTTGCAATGATTTGTTAGCCTGATCTGAAAAGATATGGGGAGATTCAAAGGGGAACATATTCCCCATTCTGAAGGAAGGATGGGCCTCCTTGAAATTGATTACATGTATAGATCTGCAATTATGGGACTCCACACATCTACTGAACTCACAAGATCCAAATGTGGTGAAACATGAGGAGAATAAATCTAAGATGACATCTCTGCTTAATTTAACAGAAGCATATCGACGTCAAGCAGGAATGGAAATCAAACCAGAAGTGGATAAAAACCAGGCAGCAACTGAATGTGCTAAAAAACAAAAGAAAGAATATAAGGTGAAGTACCAGATGAGAAGGCAAGAAAAGTGGAGCAAACATAAATATAGTTTCAAGTATAGAAAACTTCTGGAAGAGCTTCATGTTGATCAAGAACGGATGCAGGAATGGTTAAGGAGAGGTGAATTTACATGAAGAAATGAAAGTTTAATATTGGCAGCCCAAGATAGTGGGCTACGTACACACTGGTTTACTAAGTCCATTGAACATGTGGGAGAAACAGACATATGCAGGTTTTGTGGAATCAAATTGGAAACGGTCACACACCTTATTGCTGGTTGCGACTCTCTAAAGTTAGAGGGACTGTATACTGAAAGGCATAATGTGGCGAGATTGTGCAAACATTATGGTATCGAAGTAGCTGAAAAACACTGGAAACATGAGCCACAGAGAATCCTAGAAAATGATGGTTTACATCACATGGGATCACCCAATACCAACAGTCCAAAAGATAGATGCTAGAAAACTGGGTATAGTGGCCCAAGAAAAGACAAAAGTAGCATTGATCATTGAAATCGACATACCTAGTGACTGCAGTGTCTTGCATTACAGAGAGAGACAAAGTAATAAAATACCTTGATCTGCAGGCAGAAATGAGAGCCATGTGGAAGAAAGATACCCAGGCAGTTCCAATAGTAGTAGGAGCAACTGGTCTTATAAAGAAGAATTTACAATCGTATTTAGATATGTTACCAATTCATGCAACACCTTACAAATGGCAGGAGGAGTCATTACTGGGCACATTGCGGGTACTGCGAAGAGCACTTTTGGCTAACATCAAAGAGTGAAACAATACTAATTTCATGAACTTTAATCGTACTTTGACTTAGTAATGGGGTCCATTCCTGTCATGGTATTAGAAACCAAAAGACTTGGAGAAATTAAAAAGGAAGAGACCATTGTGTCAGCAAAAGCCAATGAGGAAGTTTCATGTGCGGTCTTGCTAATGGGACCATTGTTATAGATGTAACCATAGACCCTACTAGTTGAAGGACTGCCCGCACCCGTATTTTGTCCTATCACTCAGAGCTGTGACCATCGTATCCTGTGAGGAGGGGGGCAGACCAGACAATATTGAGTATCGAACCCTGCCCCGATGAGCTCCATTCTTCAAGTTGGAATTAGCTTGCATTTGTCTTTGTTTATTGTTATAACTAGGTGTTCCAAGAGATGTAGGGCATAATGGGTTGCTAAAATTAGTAGATGTTTGGTTGAGGTGGTGAGGAGCCAATCATCTAGATATGGAAGCACTTGGAATTCTTGCAGTCTTAAGTGAGCTGTTGCTATTACCATGCATTTGGTGAACACTCTGGGGACTGTAGAGAGTCCAAAGAGCAGTGCTTGAAATTGGTAGTGATTGGCTCCTAGCCAGAAGTGGAGGAATCTTCTGGAGCACTTGTCCATTTTTATGTGGTAATATGCGTCCTGAAGATCTATAGAGCACATCCAATCCAATCATCTTTGCCCAGAAATGGGAGATCAGACTGTACCATGACCATCTGGAATTTTGCTTGTTTGACAAACTTATGTAGGATGCTGAGGTCCAGAATTGTTCTCCAGTCCCTGTTTTCTTTGGCACTAAAAAGAACCTTAAGTAAAAGCCAGATTCTGTTTGGGCTGGAGGACTGTTTGGTTGACTCTCTTTTTGAAGCAGCATTTGAATTTCTAAGGCTGCTGATTCCCTTTGACTGGATGGAACATTGGGAATGCACCTCAAAGGCCTTGAGAAAATATTGAAGAGGATGTGGTAATTTCTGGTGATGACGGTCTACACCCAAGAATCTGTGGTTATTTTTTGCCAGGCGAAGTGGTGCAGAGGAAAACGCCCCCCCCCCCCGACTGCTTCCAGAGGCAAGCAATTGGGCCGCTCCTCAGGAGTGCTAATAGGGCTGTCCGGAGAAAGAATCTCTGTATCCCTGGTTATGCAGACCCCCTCTGCCCCTGAATGGGTGTCTTCCAGCTGAGCTCCCCCCTCTACCCTGGGGGAAAACTTGCCACCTTGGTCACGGAAAGGACTTTGTGATTTTCTGTACCGCATTTTTCCGCTCATCTGATTCCTGCAATAGGATCATTGTGGTGTGGAAAAACATACGCCCATGGCAGACAAGGTCTTACCATTCTTTTCACACATGGCTAAAGTGTCTTTTACCTTTGGGCCAAAAAGTCAGGAAGCCTCTAAGGGGGCATTTATGAAGGAAGACTTAAAGGGATCAGCGAAGTCACTTAGGCGCATCCAGGTGTGGCATCTAATAATGCCTGCACCCGCTGCAGTAGCCACCGCTTCCATAGAATGGGAAATCAACCTCATGGATGAGTTAGAGATATGGACTCTAGAGTCACAAGCTGTGAGGCAGCTTTGTCCTGTACCTCATACGACACTGCACCTGCCAGGGTTTCTGTGAGTTCTAAAATCAGGTCACTCTGAAGCCAAGTAAAATGTGCCACATAGTTCAGAGACTGGATGGCAAAGTCACTGAAGAAAACACCCACTTCTCAAGTCTGTCTGTCACCTGAGACTCCTTGTTTGGGAGATGGACAGTAGAACTCTCCTTGGCTAGCTCTTTTTGTTTGTGGCCACCACCACAACCATAGCATCTATGGAAAGGCCCTTGGAATAGTGTGGGTTGCTTTCTGGAGGGGAAAGAAATTTGCCTGGCCTCTGAGGGATAGGCTCAATGGCATCAGGACTCTTCCACATGCACTGCACAATGAGATGGACAAGTTCGTCTGCATGCAGGTTCACCCAGAAAGCTTGCAAGAATACGGACTCCTCAAAGGACGGGGTGGTGGACTTCTAATCTCCCAATGCAGACATCATCAGAGGGTGACCATGGAGACCCTTCCCCTTCATTACAGTCCGTATCTTCAGTCAAAGATTCCTCTGGGAAATCAGTGCGAGTTTTCTTGCACAATGTCTTGTGAGGAACCTCCTCGAGGGGAGCATCAGAGGAGGATCCTGCAGAGGGGGAACCTTGTTGAAGGGTGTCTTGAGGCTCCTGAGTCTGGTGTCCATGGGTAGTGGGTGCATCAGCTGTGGCTCAGTGGAAGGGAGAGGGCAGATCTCTGATGCTGTGGGGATGAACTGAGAACCTGCAGAGGTCAGTGCCCTCTCCATCACCTGGAAATCAGGTCCTCTCAAAAAGGGTTGGGAGCTCGGAACTGAGAAGACCAAACTCGGGACTGGGTTCATACCCTTCTCCAAAGAACCTGTTGCCAAGGAGGGAGTCCCGGGAGGAGGTGACTCTGTCAAGATGACCATAACTGTGGCAGAAATGTGACACAGAGATGCCGTACCAGGGAACTCTGTGCCGACAGGCCAGTCTCGATCCTGAGGATGGCCTGGCTTCAAAAGATTGAAATCCAAAGGGTAGTCTCCAGAACCTTGGTCAGATCTACCATTGGTACCAAAGGAGCTGGAACCGGGGTTGGCACCAGTGATGAATGCTCCAAAACCTGCAAAGAGGTTGAAGGAGGAAAGTATTGTGGAGTCCTTGGAGAAGAACCCTCAGCTGTGGATGGGAAGGAGGGTTTTGATGGAGTAGAAATTCCTCTGGCCACCAAGAGCTGATCCACAAGCCTCACTGTGTCAAGTTTGGAAAGACTCTTTGTGGATTGGGTGGACATCCCCAAAGGTGAAGTAGGGCGCTCCAAAAAGGGGCTGTATTGTTGGCCAAAGTACGGGTCCCACCAAGGGGGAATATCTGGTCTGAGGAGTAATTTCACCTTTTGGCACCAAGGTGACCAATATGAAGTGCAGGCAGGAGGAAGTGACTGGATCTGGAATAACTATTTTTGGTGCCAAAAGGTGAGTTGAAGCCAGTGAAGAAATAGAGCCATGGTTGGTGTGGGCCTAGGTGCCAAAGAAGATGACTCTGAAGTTATTGGTTGCCTTGGAACTGAAGTTGGTGACAAGGATGAAGGTTTAGGCCTGGGTACTAAGGGTGTTGGTAGCTTGGGAATTTTAGCCTTTGGTTCCAATAGTTTAGATTCGATATCATGAGGGAGAGGAGGGTAAGGATTTTCTCCTCTTATTGTGTTCTCTTTTAGGAGGGAGTGAGCCCTCTGACTCAGAGGTTGCCTCCGTGAAGGGAGATTTCAAAAGTTCTTTTAGCATTAATTTGTTTTTACACTCCGCTAGCATATGGGAGCTGAAGCCTTTACAAATATCACAGAAAGGTGAGGAACCCCCAAACAGTGTACACAAGATGAATGGTTGTCGACAGTGGTCATCTTCCTATCACATTGATCATAGCATTTGAAGCCCGTAGCTCCTTTCTTTTCCGCCATAATTCCATAGACCGAAAAAACTATCACACAAGCAGACAGGTAAAGACGTATATATAAATTTTTTTATAGATATAGAGAGAGAAGGGAAATAAAATTACCAACAATGGTAATACAAATACCCGAGAGGGTAAGGATAGGGCCTGTACCAGCGATGGTACAACGAGTACCAAACTTGGTAGAGAGACATGTAAAATTACAAGAAAATGTGCGATAAAGGACCAAAAGGTTAAAGGTTTAGAGAAAAGCAGTAAACAGTTAGATAATACTGAAAAACAACTATTCACTTAGCTGAGAGCTGGTCTGGACACATTTTGTTTCATACGTGGCAAACGAGATCTGAGGTAATATGTAGAGGGGCACTATTGGTAGAAGCTTAGCCCGAGGTTTTTTTTGGCTGGTCTGGGCTTGCTATAACAGCCAACTCTGTTCCAAGGATGGAACCAACACCCATCAGTAAGGAATGAATGAAGATTAACAACATCAGATTGTCTGCTAAATCTGTCATTCCCTGCAAGGGAATTCAGGCTTGAAGAACTGAAGAGACCCCTGCATCACTGTGTGACATATAAGGGAACCATGAATTCCTGTATGCAACCTGCTTTGATATCCACAGGGGATGTCATATAAAGCTATGTCAAACCCAGAACTTAACTATATCCAACTCTAACCCATCCCCTCCATTTCTCTTCCAACCAGTCCCAACAATATTTATTCTTACCCTTATCCAAAAACTGAAACAGTGCACTCCTTCAGCAGACCAACTGCCCACTGAATATCTACAAAAGGCAGACAAATCCATCACCTATCCCATTTCCATTCTCATCAATAGAACCATCAGTGAAGGACACATCCCTAAAATCTGGAAAGTATCCCATATTATCCCCCTTCACAAGGGTGGGAACTCTACTGAACTCTCCAATTACCGTCCCATAGCCCTACTTTCTCCCTTAGCAAAGATCATGGAAAAATGCATCCACAGACAATTGCTAGACCACCTAATCCAAAATGACTTACTTTCAAACTCTCAATATGGTTTCAGACCTTCCCACAGCACTACTACTACCCTCCTTTCCTTTTCTGACTGTATTAACAAAAAACGTAACCTCAGTATGCTTTCCTCTGCACTGTTTATAGATCTGTCTAAGGCATTCGATATGGTAAATCACTTATACTTTTAAATATCCTCAAATCCCTGTCACTAGATGCACTAGCTATAAAATGGTTCCAGTCCTACTTAGATAACAGGCAACAGGCTGTACTTTGGCATAACATTCTATCTACCCATCTGCCCATTAACAATGGTGCCTCAAGGATCCATATTAGGACCTCTCCTGTTTTCTATATTTATCAACGACCTTCACCTAGCAATCCCCCAAGATACATGCATACAATATGCAGATGATTCCGCACTTATATGCTCAGCTACATCTATATCTGAACTTCACTCCCTTACCCAAAATGTGTTTAACACAGTTGAACAATGGTTTACACAGAGCTGTCTCCTTCTGAACCCCCATAAAACTAAACTCCTTCTTTTTACTCCTACTTGTAAGTCCCCCCCAATAGACTTCACAGTAACATCCAATAATGGCACTCTCATATCCCCCAGATCCAACTACCAAACTACTAGGTATCACCATAGATAACAACCTTAACTTTGACACCCATATTAACAATACTCTAAAATCTGTTAATAAAAAACTTGGCTCTCTCTACAGGATCAAACCCTTCCTCTCTCCTGCAGCTAGAATAACTATTGCTCACACCCATCTAATTTCTACTCTCCTCTATGCCTCACCCATATATACTAATCTGTCTAAAAACAACCTTAATAAAATGGAAAACTCCTATAATAACATTGCCAGATTTGCTACAGGTAACCCTTTCAGAACCCACCACTGTTTTAATCTAAAGCAGCTAGGATGGCTTGAATTACAAAATCAGCTTAAATTCCACCAACTGGTCATTGCCCATAAAACCCTTTACCACCCTACCAATACCCCTATACTATCTACCCTCATTATCCTCTACAACAATCTAAAGACCTTACGATCATCACATAAACTTCTTGTAAATATTTGCAAATCAAACAACAGGGCTGGGGAACTCTCTTTCTCCAGTACTCTTGGAAAATCCTGGAACCTTCTTCCTAACGAACTTTCCTCTCTTCCCACTATATCACTCTTTAAAACCAAATTGAAACTTTTCCTCAGAACACACTGGTTGTGCCCCTGTACTAAACCTGACTGATAAGCTAGCTCTTCTTACTTGGTTCAACCTACCCTCCACTTCTCAGTAATCAAGTTCCTTTTCTTAATAACAACTTACCTTGTCCTTCTATACTATTACTTACATCTGCAGAATCTCATTAAGGAGACTACTTTTACTAATATATTGTATAATTTCAGCTCCTACTTTTTCTTTATGATGACTTGTATACCAATATATTGTATAATTCAGCTGCCATCTTTTTCTTTATGATGTATTGCAACTATATTTTGTGTTGTACTAATTGTATTTGTATATTTTGCACTATGTTACGAACGAATGACCTCTTTGATTATTCTCTGTACTGCACCTGCAATGTTCATTGTATACATTAATTTTTGTATATGTGATTTTGTTTGTTTCCTCAGAGCTTATCTCCCCAGGCCTCTACTGAAAATGGACATATATTCAGTTAGACTAGCCTGGTCAACAAATGTAAAATAAATAAAATAAAAGTTGTTGGACATGCTACACCTAAAGAAATCCCAATCCCTCTGAGCTACACACTCTAGGGGCCTAAACCTTGTCACCACAATAAACAGGACATGCTGGAGGGATAGATTCCTGTCTCAGAGACTTCTCATACTCTGGAACAAGCTACCCATCTATGTCAAGCAAAATTCCTCATTAGCACTCTTCAAGAAAAATCTTGATAAGTGGATGGGAAATAGGAAATACACCCCGGGATCACTTCTGTGGCTCTGCTCGATAGGGGCACAGGAAAATAACTTTCTTGGGTGGCGTTAGCCAGGGAACCTTGTTGGCTAGGCTTACTTAGACCCTTGGGCCGATAGCCTAGTACCTACCTATGAACCTGAGTAGTCATTGCTTTTAAAATGTTTGGCCTGAAAGTTAAGCAGGTAGTGGGAATAACCTAGATATACTGTATTATCGAAAATGATGTTACTTCAGTCAATAAGTAAGTCAATGACTGCAACAGTGCATATAATTTCACTAGATTTATGCTTACGTTTTCCATAGGTAACACTGAGGTATGTAATATTGTCAGAAAATACTGTCCCATCTTAAGTCAAGATGAGAAATTGCTGAAGATTGTTGGGGAAACACCTAGATTCACCTATAAAAATAAAAAGAATTTAAAAAGACTTTTATGCCAAAAAGATGGCTTTATGAAAGTAAGAACTCCTAACAAGAAAGGAACTATAAAATGTGGAAAATGCATTGCATGTGATTACATCAGTGTGGACAATCATTTTTGCCATCCAATCTCAGAAATTGAATTCACTTTTTCCTGTACAGCATCTTGTAATACTCAACATGTGGTTTATCTTGCAACATCCAGAATTTGTTCTGCTTTTTATGTAGGCAAAACAAATCAGGCTTTTAAGAAGACAATTCAGAGACATTTACGTGATATACAACACCAAGATATTCATAATGCATTAGCAATGCACGTTATGAAATTCCCTGATCATTATTACTTTTTCAAAGTTATAGAATGCACTTTTTAGGACATGCGGAAAGGTGACATGAATAAAACTGAAAAAAAATGAAATCAAGTGGATAATTAACCTACGAGCTGATCGAACTCTAGGTTTAAATGCAATAGTACCACTTAAGACCGATCCTGAAAGCTAGACATCCATTAAACAGTTAAAAAGTAGGTGTATCCTTAACATATGTTAGGGTTTGGTAGAAGGCGCAGATGGAGGCGTTGGCTGAAAAGCACTAACATGATTGGACAATCACTATTATGAATGGAAAAATTTGTCCCACAAATTTTACGATTTGAAGAAGGTCGATCTGAAAGCGCTTATCGTTTGTTGAATGAAGGGGTTTTGTATTACCTTTTTATCATATCTTGAACTTTTTTTAGTGTTTTTATATTCACAAGTAAAGTTTGTTTTAACAGCCGTGGTGGTGGTGGTGTCTGGATTTCTTTTCGTTTGACGTATTTTACCAGCATCACCTTTAGTAGTTATCTGGGACTTTGGTGTATACTGTATTAGGTTTATTGTTATAGTGATTTCTCAAAGATCTTCAGTTAAGTTCCTGCCAACAGCTATACTTTCCACAATGCGTTTCAGCAGTTGGATATTCCTGTATATTGTTAGATACCTTTGATGTAATAGAGTTGTGACTGAAAGGTGCTTCAGTGCATTTTCCATTCCATCTTCCTTTCCAGTAAATATATACTGTGACATCCAGAGACTTGTTCTGTTTAACACTTGATGCTGTGCAACAAAACATTGTAAGAATGTGCTTGCAGGAGCAAAAATAATGTTGAACTTTTAAATTGGTTATGCAGAGCAATCATGCAAATTAATATCTCTTTAAATACTTTCCTTAACAGTTACTTTAAGATAATTGGCCTGATTTTCGTCTATCACTTTGTGGTTCATTTAGTAGCAGTCTCCATCGATCCTGCAGACCCCAACGTGCTTGCCAAGAAGAATTACAATTCTCCTATGCCAGTTCTTGACAGGAATATACATCCTCATGCTATACAAAACTTGCATTGCTACCTATGTGAAGTGAATGTGTAAGTAAGACTGCATCATACTCTATAGTTTTAACAAACATAGTTAAGAGTCATCTGAAGCACAGTAGTGTTTGATAATGTTTGTAATTTGCATTGAAGCTACTTTTATTAAATGATCAGAATTACAGAAGTAAATATCAACATGTGTATCTATGGTTTGTCACTGTTGTATCTGATCCAGGTTCAGCCAATGGCATTTTATAGAAATTAGTGGGTCTTTAACACCTCATAGTTTCTTATGCTGTTTAATGGTGGTGAAATGTGTTCCCTGGAGAAGATGCTAGTTCACTGAGTTAGCATTAGTAAGTTTATCAAAAAAGAAAAAAGCATTAAAGAATTGGAAAAAAATAAGCCAGTTATTATAGCATGAAATCAGCATGAGTTAAATTATTTGAGCACTGAAAAATAAAAGTAGACTTTGCCCTGTGCTATGTTTGGAGTTTTCTGTATTATTAATTAGTTTACATTGCCTCTTGCAGCTACTAATAGGAAAAAATGCAGTCACATTGCCACAGGACATGCGCACACAATTTGCAATTTTGTTCTCAGAAGAACATAAGACAAGTTAGGGCTAAACTATGTCAGAACTTTCTAGAAAGGTGAAAGTAGGGAAGAAGCCTGCACAACTGCATCAGGATATCGCTGTATAATTGTTAGGGAGAACATCTGGACACTTTAGTGAATATTAACAGACACTGTGACTCAAAGTACAGATCACACTGAAAGAAATGTGGTCAAAAAAAGTCTAGTAGAAAGCTAAATGTCACAGGATGGAACATGCAGCTTAAGATATCAGAAAGCCATTTCCTCCTTACATATTTGTGGAACCACTGGGTGCATCAGTGGTATAGCTTTTTAATGGAGAAACAAAGTAGCAGACTCCAAATCCGACTTCAGACCAGTGACAAGTGGAGTACCAAAGTCCTGGGTCCTTTCCTGTTTGGTATCTATTTCTCTGAAGTACAGGCTAACACAGAAGGTCTTTGGCTAACAAAGTTTGCAGAAGACTGCAAACTAGGAGCCATAATCAAAACTCCTAACAATGTGGACAATACTACAAAAGGGCCTCACTGAGACAGATGCCTGGTGTCAAAGCCATGGCCTGAAGCTCAATGCCAAAAAGTGTATTGTCATCCCCTTTGGTAAAAACTCTGTACACATGAACTACCATGTAAGTGGTAGTCTACTTAATGCCGAAAGTGTGATGAGACCTTGGGACACAGGTGACAGTAGTCACTTCTTTGATAAACACATCGCCACAGTGGTCAGGAAATCCTTCAATGTGGCTCACCTCATCATAAAAGGTTTCTCATCCAGAAAAAAAGAGGTTATTGTTCCCCTCTACTCATCACTCATTAGACCCATTATAAAGTACAATGCCCCTTTTGGTATGTACCTCGCAAGACATCTACAACAACTGGAAAGGCCACAGAAATACTTCACAAAGAGGATTACTGGCCTCAAACAGATGCCCTACGCAGACCGTCTCAAAAAACTCCAGCTGTACTCCGTCGCATATCGCCTACTCAGAGGCGATCTCTGCCCAACATACAAAGCTATGTCAAACCCAGAGCTGTTGGACATGCTCCACTTAAAGAAATCCCAATCCCTCCGAGCTACACGCTCTAGGGACCTAAACCTTGTCACCACAATAAACAGAACATGCTGGAGAGGATAGATTCCTGTCCCAGAGACTTCCCATACTCTGGAACAGACTACCTCTCTGTGTCAAACAGAGCTCCTCATTAGCACTCTTCAAGAAAAATCTTGATGATTGGATGGGAAATAGGAAATTCACCCCAGGGATCACTTCTGTGGCTCTGCTCAACAGGGGCACAAGAAAATAATTTTCTTGGGTGGCGAAAGCCAGGGTACCTTTTTGGCTAGGCTTATATAGGCCCTAGGGCTAATAGCCTAGTACCTACCTATGAACCTATAATGCATATCATTTATAAAATGCAGCTATTTTTTTTTTTTTTTTTTTTTACTAGAGCTGTGTAATACACAGTGTTTTAACCACTGATTTTGGATCATCCTGTCTGACTACTTTTAATTATGGGGACTTTGCTGCCAGGCGGATCTCATCTGGCAACTTATCTCTCTACCAACCTCTCAAGATCAAGCTCCTTCCCCACACCCATCATGCATCTATTCCCTTCCCTCTCTCAGATCTTATTTGCCACCTCATTAACCAAGTGCAAAAGACCAGCACTCAGCCAAGTATTTCAGGATTTTATATATTGCAGTTATTTTTTTCTTTTTCTTGTAAAACCATAGGGTTTACAGTTTAACATTTTTTGTAATTACACCTAGACAGGAGATCTTGTCATTTTCCTCTTTACTACTTTTAGCTAGTCAGAGTTAGTGTAATTTCTTGGTTAATTTATTGCTGCTGTGCCTATTAATTCCTGTATAGATTTCCACAGTTTTAATTGTTGCCTTTTTTTTTTTTTTTTGTATGTACTAGGACTAGCACTGTTGATTACTGTATGGACGAGAGCTTCATTAAATGCACTCACTGTCATAAAATTCCACCCCAGGACACACACAACGTCTATGTCGTCTACCTGTGTCTGGAACACCTACAGACTGCCTGTGACATTTGAAAGGACTTAACTGCGTACTTTCTACAGGAACAGAAAAAAAAACTAATCCAAAAGGGGCTTCTGCCTTTCCTTTGTGGAGTCTTCCAAATAAGAGGACCAATAGAGAGAAAAAGAGAGAGACAGACAGAAACTGAAGGATAATATAAGAGTAAATACGACGACACACAGCTGCCTTCAAGGCTCCTCATTTTGAACTACTACAGGTGGCATCTGCCTGTCTGACTGTGTTGGTTCAGCCTTGTCTCCTGTGCTCCACCCTTCCCACACAAAGACCATAGTTGCTTCTGATTATTACCCATAGAGAATCATGAGTAGTCATTCTTCAGAAAGGGTGCTTGCTGAGAGTCTGTCATCACACCTTGCCTTCTGCCTCCTCTTTCAGATCGACTGTATCACGCTGAAGCTTCTCTGCTGTAGATTAGGACAGATTGATGAGGGCTTATACAAAGGCAAAAATTGAAATTGGTTGCCATCTCATTCCCCCTGTATCCATAGTGGACTGTATTGGCCCAACATCTCCTTGTGGGTTAACTCCTTCTCCAGTACATGCTTTATCATCAGAAGGCTTGTCAGGACAGCTCCAAGTGGATTGGATCAATCTGTGCCGAACATAAACTTGTCCAACTCATTAGACCTTGATAGATTTAGGCTGAAGAAGTCTCTATGCCAAGCCCTCAAAGCAGAATTTTTGGAACCATCTTTAGTGCTGATTTGTTTGGTGCTCTTCTCATTGTGTGGGTGTTAGGTATTTGAAATATTGTCTCTGATTTCAATGTCAGAGCCATCTGGTCAGCTAGTGTTTGGTTCTTCCATCACTAGTACCACTGACATCTACTTTGTTGGGGACTGCTACTGTATTGGCTTGGTCTTGTATGCTGATGCATTCTGGGTTGTCTTTTAAAGGATAATACCTGGCACTTCCACAAGGGCTGGGAATTCACTAGCAACCTTGGACCATTGTCTTACCCAGCCTCACCAGGAGGCAAACCCCAAGTCTTCTGATGGTTTTGACAAATCCCTGCTGAATCCACCAGAAAACTTACATATACAAGGAGGCACGCTGTATCCCCAGTGGAAATCCCTTCATCCCTTACACCAACATTGAAGGAGAAGGGTCCTCACAGACCACTCCAAATCATACCAAGTTTGGCAAAATTCTAGAACTGATCAAAGGAATTCCTGGCTCACAGACCTCACCCTTTCCTGGATGAGGAGGTGCTCTTTGAGACCTTCAGGTCTTCCCCCACAACCTCCGAGTGGTACTTCCTGCTTGACAGCATGATGGACCTGGTAGAGGAAAGGGTGTAACAGGAGCCTGATGTCACTGAGTCCAAACCTGTACAATCCTGATAAATCCTTCGCCACCCAATGGCTGACAACACTGGAGTAAGTGACCCTTTGTTGGACTCCATTAATGTAGCAACTGCCACTAAAAGACGATCCAATTGTTAACCCTCCCAACAATGAGTTTTGATCAATGGACAGAATAAGAAAGTGAGTGTATTCCTTGGGCTTCTTTATTTTTATTAATGTCTTTCATTTGATTACTGGAGTAGTATGACTGGGCATTAAATCCCCTTTGCAGCAGAGGTGCAGTGAGACAAGTTCCACATAAAGAACAGAGTCGCTGTTTACTGACAATTTTAATAAGTACATACATTCGATATATAAAATACACAAGAACATCATCTTTACAGATAGATTAATATTTACTTCATAAGGAGTGATATTTACATTCAGAGCATCTTCAGTTATAGAATTATTCAGACTGCATATATTGATTTGCAAAAGAATTCCACGTTTGTGCCCAAAGTCATTTCATATGTGAGTGTAGAGATTTTTCCAGTGTTCCTTTTGACCATAGATGCCACATAGGCATCTGCCAAAGCATTTTATCATATTTCATAGAGACAGCTTTACTCATATGTATTTGGTTAGCAGTGAAAGATTTAGTGCAGTAGTGTTAAATATGAGGTTAAGGAAAAAATCAGAGTTAGGAGAATAGAAGGACGGGAGTTAAGAGAAAGAAAAGTGGGTGTAAGAACATGAAATTATGTAGCAACTTTGGGGGTGGTAAGTTATCAAATATGATTTGGTGGAGTGATGTTAGCCTGGGGATGTGCAAGAGTCCTGCAGAATGTTTTTCAGTTAAAGTTTGAATATACTCCTATATGGCTGATTTGTTTTACAGTTGGAGGAACAGAGTTCCACTTTTTGAGATGTAATTTTAGTATAACAAGTTCACTTCAGTGTTTGATTTTGTTATAAGCAGTAGGCATGTGCCTTTGAAACAAAGGAGTCTCTTGGTGTTTTAAGAGATTATGCCATTCAGTGATGGGCATTTGTCAGGATTATTGAGGAGCTTGTGAGCTAAGACTAAGTTTTAAATCGTGAGGGAGCTCTAACTAGTCTAGCTGTTTCAGTGAGGTAGTGATGTGAACTGCATTACATGTTTGTTGCAAATTAGCCACTTAAAAAAAAAACGGACAAGGAAAAAATAAATTCTGATATTTTGTTACTGAGGATCACTTGTCTGTGACGATTAAAGGCTTGTTGCTTTGGAACACTACCTGGGTTTCATGATTTTTAGAAGTTATTGTGACTGAGCACATCAACAATGTTTTAAGGCTACTAATTTTTCTGTTTCTTTATTTTTGTTTTTTAATTTAGCAACATTACTACAGCATTGTTGAAGTTGTTCTTTCTGTTGGAATTGCAAATTAGTACAGATGGGGGCTGAATACAAGAGTGTCATTAGTAGATATGTTGAGACAATGTGCTTTCTTACAGTGCCTGCTGTGTAGAGTTTTTTTCAATGGAGGGAACCAAATTTTTTGTGAGTTTTTGTTTTTTTTAATGCCTGTCTTATATGATGGTCAGATTTTAGATTTTCATGTATGGTTGTGCTTGGAGTTTGATGCATGTGATGAGGTTTGCTTAAGAATATTTTTGCACTATGATTGTTTTTAGAATGAAAATAATTGGTTTTGTTTTTGGGGATTTAGTAGAAATTCTAAGTCAGTAAAGCATGTTTTCACTGAGGTAAAGGAATTGTGGGTGATTTCTTGTAGTTTAGATTTTCATGTATGGTTGTGCTTGGAGTTTGATGCATGTGATGAGGTTCGCTTAAGAATATTTTTGCACTATGATTGTTTTTAGAATGAAAAGAATTGGTTTTGTTTTTGGGGGATTTAGTAGAAATTCTAAGTCAGTAAAGCATGTTTTCACTGAGGTAAAGGAATTGTGGGCGATTTCTTGTAGTTTACTTAGGGTATGGGCTAAGCAGATTAATGTGGAATCATTTGCATACTAGACTATGGTGACATGCTTCATTGCTAAGCAGAGGTCATTTATGAAGATGTTGGAGTAAAGCACCAATTATGGACCCTTAGGAAACCCCAACTTAAAGTGGGGAGGAAGGTTGAGAAGCTGTTTTGTCATTTTATAGCCTGCTGTCTAATAGATATCTTTGAAACCAATTTAGTAATGTGCATGATAGCGCTAGGGCAGACACTTTGAGCATTAGTATTTTGTAGGATACCATATCAAATGCTTTTGATAGGTCTAAAAAGAGGGCAAATATCGAGTTACCTGCATGTCTGTGCAGGTTTATCATGTTAGTAAAGCTAAGTAGGGCAGTATTGATGATATGATGTGGGCGAAAGCCATGTTGTGATTTTGAGAGGTAGGCTGTTATCTGTGGCATAGTTTAGTAACTGGAATTGGATGCATTTTTTCCAGAATTTTGGACAGTGGGGATAAGATTGCAATTGGTTTGTAATTAATCATTTCAGTGGTGGAGCCACTTTTGTGTAGTGGTATGATAAGATTTTTTTTCCACAACAGTGGAACATATTCAGAAATAGAACTATTCATTAGAATGTAGTCTGCTGCAGTTTTGATATATTCTAATGGGGTGTTATCAAGGGCTAGGCTTGTAGGTTTTAATTTAAGTAGAATTTGCTTAATTTGTGCAGTGGCGACTTGTATTAAGGAAAAAATAATGATTGTGTATATGTCGCAGGATTAGAGTTAGTGGTGCTATGGTTGATTTAGAGAAGTTGCTGTTTGCCATGAGAATGTTAAATTACCTCACACACACGACATGCCTCCAAAGAGACTACAGAACAAGTCTTGGACTTTTTTGAAAAAGTTTGCCATGGTTGAGACTAGGAACCAGTTTAAGTCTCAGGTGGCCACTATGCTTACCATATTCATCCTTTTGATGAGACTGATGCATAATGCAACCAATGGAGGGGTTAGGACAAAAGGAATGGGCATTACCTTGATGCACCTTGCCTGGCTTTGTCGCTGTCATTTTCCAGACAACTTTGAGGTGCCATTTATTAACCTACTCAATAGGTTCATGTAGCTTGGGCCAAAGGTTAAAGAGAAACTGCTGAAGAGTGAGCAAGAAGGTAAATTTCTGTCTGCCTTAGGAGACTGATTTGAGGCCTCTCAAAGATCGGGACAGTCATAGCAGAGGAGGTCCCTTTAATAGTTGCTCCCCCAGGATCAGAGGAGATCTGCAGAATCAGTGATTTAGAGGTCCTTTTTCCAGGAAGAAATCTTCACATCCTTGAAGGATTGTCCTGTTGCTCCTCTCAGGAAGCAGTCATGGACCAACTTTCTCTTCACTCAGATGGGGCGGATGATCATCACACAGAACAACTGGGGAAAAAGCATAATATCCAGAGGCTATGTAATTTCCATTTCATATTTCCCCAAAAATGCAGTCCATGTCTCTTGTTCCATCCTATCAAAGAAAGGTGGTGAAAAAAAAGATCACCAATCTGTTGACAAAAAAAGACACCCGAGAGGTCCCACCAAAACAGAAAGTTCTGGTTGTCTGTTGCAGATTATTTTTAATTCTAAAGCTGTCAAAGGATCTCAGGCCTACTCTAGAACTAAGTGACCTAAATTAGTTTATAAAGAAGACATGGTTCTGTATGGTCATGATGCAAGTCATTCTACGCTGTCTGCAGGAAAATTACTAAATGTGCTCTGTATAGCCTCATGTCACATATCTCCACATAAAAATCTCCAGAGAGTCCTGAAGGTGTCTGTGCTTCCTGCTGAGAGGCAGTCATTACCAATTCCAGGCCTTGCCCTTTGGGCCTCACTATCACCCCCCCCCCCCCCCCAAGTGTTAAACAAGTGCATGGTGCTGATTGTAACTTATCTGTGACTGAAGTGAATATGTGTATTCACATTTCTATATTTTTGGTTCCTAGCAGCTACAACAAGGAAGTTTGTTCTGTCAGCTAGAGATTATTTCTCTTGTGTCTGTCCTTGGGCATCTCAGTCAACATGGAAAAATTCTACTTGCAGCCTTCCCAACCGCTGGTCTTTACAGAAGCCATCAGGACAGAATATGTTGCATTGTCAAGTTACCAGAAGAAAGATTTTTGTCATTAAGTGAAGCAATATATCAAACCAGTAGTGACTGCCACAGTCCCAGTGGGAAGACTTTTTACCAGTCCTCTTTCCAAGGCCACTGTAACCATGGATGTCTCTTCAGTGGGGGTGAGCCTTGCTGGGGGGAGAATAGTCTATGTACCATGGGCCATTCTGGAGACTACCCATCACATAAATGTCCTAGAGATGAAGACAGTCATCCTAGTGTTGCAAGCCCTTCATGATTGTTTTCCTTGGGGGGGTGATCTTGATTCATTCCAAGAATGTATCAGTAGTCTGGTATAAGTAAAAAGCAGGGTGGTACCAGGTCTTATCTGATGTGCAGAGAAGCCATGAAAGTGTCACAGTGGGTGATGTCTGTGCAGCATTTTCTGTCCAGTGCATGTTCCAGGATGGATCAACTACATTGCAGTCAGGCTCAGCAGGTCTACTCTAATGCTCCACAAGATGTCCCTCAACCCAGCAGTAGCACAGCTATTTTTTCACTACCGGGACCACCAGTTTTGCTGTAATCTGCTTGCTTCCTCAGTCAGTACATAATGTCGCAGCAAAAATTTCCCTCATTCCTCCTCATGGGCAATCACACCGAGATACTGTCATCTCCCATTGGTTGCCCAGATTTCTCTGATGTTCTTCATCTCACATTGCTGCAGTCCTTACACTTGGGTAGTCCGCTGTCCTCGGTCGGCCCGAATATCAAAGTATAAGGCTAACGTCGGTCAAGGCGCATTTGACTGACATCAGGACGTCAGGGTACAAATGCGCATGACCGACGTCATATCCTCAGTCTTTTTTGCCGCATGGTCCGATGCAGAAGCAGCTTTGCAAGTGCCGGTTGGCGTTCTGAAATTTTTCGATTCCGGAGTTTCAGACTGAGTCAAAGTTGGCTAAGTACCCCGTTGGGGAATATTTTAGTTTTTTCTTGCCTCAGTGGTTTACCGGATGTCAGAAAAAGTGAATAATTGTATTTCTTGTGGGAAGCAGATACCGCATAGAGACTATCATACTTTGTGTATTCCTTGTTTAGGGCCTGAGCACGACGTTGTTGGGTGTCGCTCTTGTGCTAGATTCAATAAGCGCACTATAAAGAGAAGGTTAGATTGTGCCAGGTTAGTCTTGAAGCGGTGCAATTATAAAATGCCGCCGGATGCTCCGGCGCCCGCTTCTTCGAAGAAGCGCAAGGACAAAGCAGTTAAGCCTAGGCTGGAAGAACCGTCCGTACCGGACGCCGGTTCTTTAGAGGTGTTGGTGGAGCCGGTGGTTCCACCGGAGGTTTCTTTGGGATCCCAGGGAGAGACTTTGTTATTGCAGGATGTGGCCTCTCAGGAGGCAGGTCAGGCTGAAGGGGCTTCTCAGGTTACTATACTCCCCTCCCTTCCTAAGGTGGTTAGGCCCTCTCCTTCTGTTTCCAAGGCTTCTCCCAGAGGCAGGCTAGGTTTAGCTTCAGTTGGTGTCACCCCTAGTTCTTCAGGAACTGTGCCCAAGAAGCATATGCTTAAAATGGCAGAAGATTTGATTACTTTGATTAGGGGTTCTTTGCCCCTCCTGATAAGAGACCTAGGGTGGAGCCTGAGCTAGGGAGTTTTGAGCAGGCTTCGGATGTTTCAGAGTCTTCGGCTGAAGACTTGCAGGAGTATTCTCCTTATTCTGATTCTGATGGTGGATGATTCTACTCCTTCTGCTTCTCCTCCTGAGGATTTTTCTTTTTCAGAAACTCTTCATTCCATGAGGGAGCATTTTAAGTGGGAAGGTCAGGACTTCTCTGATTCCAGGAAAAGGCTTAGGGAATTTTTGTTTTTACCCCAGCATAGGCCTTTGGCTATACCTCCTGTTTTGGATGTGGTGGAAGATGTTTTTACAGACGCTTCTCTTAATCCTGATTCTTTGCCTCCTGCTCCTGTTAAACCGGATAGGTATTACAGGGTGCCTGAAGCTCATAAGTATCTTTTTAAGAGTCCTAGGGCAGACCCAGAAACTGTTAGTCAGGGGCCTAAAGGTGTTAAGGCTTCTGTTGTCAAGAATCCAGTTCCTTCAGATAAAGAGGCCAGGGCTTTGGATAGATGGGGAAAGAAAGTTTATACTTCTTCCACTCTAGCTATGAGGGCTTTGAATTGCCAGTTTCACATGTTGAAATACCAAAACTATCTCCTTTCACAATTGAAGTCTAAGGTTGATGCTCTGGCGGAAGGTATTGATTGTAAAGAGTTGCAAGATTTAGTGCATGTTTCTGAACAGGTGGGTAAGCATTCTTTGCAATGTGGTTTTGATGCTGTACAGGCCTCGTCTAGGGTGGCTGCCACTGGGTCAGTTCTTCGCAGGCACGCCTGGCTGAGGGATCAGAATTTATCTGACCATGTTAAAACAAGGATTTTAGATGCTCCTTTACAATCTGATGTGTTGTTTGTTTCTCCTGTTGAGACAGTTTTAAAGAAAATGGAAGACAAGGCTAAGTCTATGCAGACTGTTAAAGATTTTTTACAGGTTCAGCCTCCAAAGTTTAGTAGAAATTGGCCTACTAAGGGGTGGACGTATCCTTCTTATGATTCTCAGTCTAGGGGTAGATCTAGACGTGGTAGGGGCAGAGCTCAGGGCTCTTTCAGGCCTAGAACAGGGAGTTCTCCTGCACAGTCTTCGGGTGAGGGCAGGGGTCAGTCCTTTCGTAAACAGACCCAATGAC
Source organism: Protopterus annectens (assembly GCF_019279795.1). Classification (NCBI taxonomy): domain Eukaryota; kingdom Metazoa; phylum Chordata; order Ceratodontiformes; family Protopteridae; genus Protopterus; species Protopterus annectens. The sequence continues at coordinate 785,237,729 of NC_056731.1, read as the reverse complement.
CTACCTTTTCAGCTGCCAGAACCTTCTCGTCTGGCAGCACCTTTGGGAGGAAGGTTGGCACTTTTCAAAGAAAATTGGAGTTTAATTACCCAAGACAGATGGGTATTGGATATCATTCACCACGGTTACAGGTTTTATTTCCATACCTTGCCTCCTTTCAAGGGCATGCCAGACGTTCCTCCTCCACAAAGAATAGAGGCTCACAAGCAAATTTCTCTGTTACTCCAAATAGGGGCCATTCAGCCGGTCCCTATGCCAGAAGTGGGCCTAGGATTTTATTCTCGCCTGTTCCTAGTACCAAAGAAAGGGAACACGTGGAGACCAATTTTGGACTTGTCTATCCTCAACACTTATCTGGACATTCCCAAGTTCAAAATGTTGACGTTACAGCAGCTTTTACCTCTGCTGGGCAAAGATCATTGGATGGTAACTTTGGATCTCAAGGAGGCTTATCTTCATGTTCCTATCAGACTGAGTTGCAGGAAGTATCTGCGTTTTCGAGCTGGGACTTCTCATTATCAGTTCTCTGCATTGCCCTTTGGCTTATCTACTGTGCCCAGGGTGTTCACGAAAGTTCTGGCTCCAGTGATAGCTTTCCTCAGGTTAAAAGGAATACAGATCTATCCTTATTTGGACGATTGCCTGATTCTGGCTCAAGGAAGGGACGAGCTTCTTCATCATTTGGATTATGTGATAGCAGTGCTAAGATGCCTGGGGTATTCTGTGAACGAAATAAAGTCCAGTCTAGTACCCTCTCAGGACATGTGCTTTCTGGGTGTGAGACTGAATACAGCATCCCAGATGGCCTTTTTGACCCCGGACAAACAAAAGAATCTTTCCCTTTACTTTCATCAGTTGTCTCATCAGTCCAGGCTGACTGCAAGGACAGTCCTTCAAGCCTTGGGGTTCATGGCATCTTGTATTCTGGTGCTTCCCAATGCCAAACTGCATATGAGGAAGCTACAATGGTATCTCAAAATGTATGGACACAGCACTGCCAGGATTTGGACACTGTCATTCAAATAATACCTTGCATTCAAAAGGAATTTTTGTGGTGGGCTCAGGAATGTCACCTAAACAAGGGACTCTCTGTGACCCGGCCAGAGGCGAGTCAGATTCTAACGACAGATGCCTCAGACAAAGCTTGGGGAGCTCATCTGAATGGAAAGTGGATACAAGACAAGTGGCCTGCCAGACTACAACATCTACATATCAACTTGAAAGAGATGTTAGCAGTCCAGTTTGCATTAATAGCTTTCAAGGATTTACTTCTTCCAGGGCAGGTGTTGATTCTAACAGACAACACAACTGTCATGTGGTACATCAACAAGCAAGGCGGAACACATTCTTATCCCCTATGCAGGCAAGCAATGATTTTGTGGGAGACTGCTCTCAGTTTACAGCTAAATCTTCAGGCAAGGTTTCTGCCGGGAGCACAGAACTCCTTAGCAGATGTGTTGAGCAGACAAATTATGGATCCCCACGAGTGGAAATTGGATCCTCATGTATTTCAGAAATTGACAGTGTCATAGGGAACTCCAGACATAGATCTGCTCGCTTCTCCACTAAACCACCAGATGCCAAAGTTTTGCACAAAAAGGTTTCATCCCACAGCTTGGAAAGTGGATGCTCTTTCTTTCAATTGGAGCAGTCTTCATGTGTATGCCTTTCCGCCTCTGCCTCTCCTCCCAAAGGTACTACTAAAGGCCAGACAAGACAAGCCAAGGATGATTTTGATAGCTCCAGATTGGCCTCGACAGCATTGGTACCCATTACTGAGAAGCCTGGTACGGAAACCTCCATGGCCTTTGCCTTCGATTCCACACCTGTTGTCTCAGGAGGACAGTCATTTGCTCAATGTCAAGCTTCACTCTCTGCACCTAACAGCCTGGCATATTCTGCCTTGAACCATAGTGGGCCTCCACTTCCACAGCAAGTTTTGAATGTTATTTTGGAAGCTAGAAGACCTAGTACAAGGAAAGTGTACGCAGATAAATGGAAGAGATTTTTATTTTGGAGTGCAGCAAAGGATTTTGATGTTTCTGAGCCTAATTTGAGTGTGGCTCTTCAATATCTTACTGAGTTACTGGACAAAGGTTTGTCCTTCTCTTCTATTAAGGTTCATGCTGCAGCAATTTCGGCTCACTATGATTGTGACCCACCATTGTTTTCTCATCCTTTGTTCAAGCAATTTCTTAGAGGGGCAAAGAATATAAGACCCCACGAAGAGCTCCTACTCCTGCTTGGGATCTCAATTTTGTGTTGGAGAAACTCACTCTACAACCTTTTGAGCCTGCAGCTACTGCTGAATTGAAATATTTATCATGGAAGACTGCTTTTTTGTTGGCTATTACCTCTGCAAGAAGGGTTTCTGAGTTGCAGGCCCTTATGGCGGTTGAGCCTTTCTTAATTTTCCATAAGGATAGGGTATCTTTACGTACTAATCCTTCCTTTATGCCTAAAGTGGTTTCTAGTGTGGCTTTAAACCAAACTATTCATTTGCCAACTTTTTATGCAAACCCCAAAATAAAGGGAAAAGATTTTGCACACTTTAGATGTACACAGGCAGTTGCGGTATTATTTGGACAGAACTAAAGGGTTCAGGCAGTCTCAGCAGTTATTTGTTTCTTTTGCTTTGAGTTCTCAGGGCAAGCCTGTGTCAAAACAAACTATTTCTAAGTGGATTGGGTTTTGCATTGCTTTCTGTTATTCCCATCATGGCAAGGAAATTCCAGCTGGGATTAGGCCTCATTCCACTAGGGCTACTGCCACTTGACGGCTTTTGAGGGGTGGCAACTAAGGATATTTTGGAGGCAGCTACTTGGAGTTCAGTGCATACTTTCTCTAGGCATTATCACCTACCACTTTACTCTAAATCCAGGGCTGGTTTTGCCACTGCTGTTTTGCAGGGCATTTTGGCAGCTCCTGCTTCCTTATAGTTTGGCCATCCTCCCTTACCTCTGCTTTGGGATTCTACCCAAGTGTAAGGACTGCAGCAATGTGAGATGAAGAACATAGTACAGTTTTGTACCTACCATAAATGTAGATGTTCGAAGATCCACATTGCTGCAGTCTAATTTACCCTCGCTCCTTGCCCTCTGTAGTTAGAGGCGGTTGTGTGGGTTGGGTTGTAAATAGGGTGTATATTGTATATATTGTACATATTTTTAGTGCTAGGATGGTTGGTTGTTGGTTTGCTGTCTTTTGGTTTTGGCCTTTATTTCTAGGGTCTTCTGACATCTGGGGCAAGAAAAGACTGAGGATATGACGTCGGTCATGCGCATTTGTACCCTGACGTCCTGATGTCAGTCAAATGCGCCTTGACCGACGTCAGCCTTATACTTTGATATTCGGGCCGACCGAGGACAGCAGACTACCCAAGTGTAAGGACTGCAGCAATGTGGATCTTCGAACATCTACATTTATGGTAGGTACAAAACTGTACTTTCCCCCACCCCCGCACACTTATTTTAATTTTGAAATAACTGCAGAAAGCTGCTCTGTGTAAGATCTTAGATGTTTTTGTGGCCCCTTTCTGGCCAGAAAGATGTGGATCTCTTTGCTATAGCTTTATCTCAAAAAAACTGTCTTTTGCATGCACAGCTATATCTTCTTTCCCATCTGTTTGTTGAGTAAAACCCAGGCATTCAGTACCTAATGTTAGCCACATTTTTTTTTCCTTTTCCAGTTATGGTCACTGATCCTGCCCTTTCTGACATAATAATTCAGATTCTCCCAACATCTGAAAAGGAATTTACTTAATGTTTGCTTTTCATCTCCAATTTTCACACAGGCTTTCCCTTTCCCTTTCTTATAGCTCAAAGTGTGTAAGGCCTTTCTTAGCAGCACTTTCCTTCTACTTCCTCACATCAAAAGACCCCACTTCCCTGTGGAATCTAAATCTTTTACTGTAGGTGTTAGCCCCTCCCTCCTTTGAAACAACTTCTTCCACAGACCTAAAATTGCTCTTGTGGAAGACATTATTCTTCAAAGCAGTCACTTCTGCTAGAAGGATTTCAGAGTTACATGCCCTGTCCTCCTTGTCTTGCTTTTCATAAAGACAAGACCATCACTCATAGCTAATCCAGCCTTCATGTCCAAAGTAGCTACAATCCTAACCAAGCATAACACCTTCTGGTCTTCTTCCCAAGTCATGCCAACAAATGAGAGTACTTACTTCGCACATTGGATGTTCACAGACATTTGTTTTTATTTATCTCACACTAAGACAATCGGGAAAAAATTCTCAATTGTTTGTTTGATTCGTGCCTTCTAAGCTGGGGTGCAAGTTATCCAAAGCAACCTTGTCCAGATGGCTTTTATACTGCATAACTTTTCTGAACCAATCAAAGAATAAGCCCTTACCAGCAACTCAAAAGCCCAGTCAGCTAGATCTATGGCGGCCTCTACTGCCTTCTTCAAGAATTCATCAGTGGATGACCTGTGTGTGGCAAGAGCTTGGTCTACGTTGTGTACCTCCTCTAAACATTATAAGTTGGACATTATCTCCAGGTCCGCATTTTCCTGTGGAGCTGCCATTCTGAAGGGCATACTGCCATGATTCCACCCAGGAAAATGGGTGGCTTGGGATTCTGTCCCATAGTTTGAATCAGATGGATGGGATGATACAGAATGTATGTACTTTTCAGTCCATCTGCCTTAACAATCCACACACTGTCGTCCTACCAAGTCATCACAGTTATCTCTGTAGATGAACCTAGTAGATCTACCTTGAAGACCATCCACTGTTCTTAAGGCCTTTCCTGCTAGTTCCCTTGGTTTTCTTCATCTACACATAAAACAGCAAACTCAGGCTGAGAGATGTCAGGAACAGATGCATTATGGAACTGGAAAAGGTAAAGCAATAAAATGCTGGATTGCATCCACCTGATGGTAAATTCCCATAAACGGAAGCAGACATTCTGGCAGTGATGATCAGAGCTGTAGTCAGATGGTGCAAAAAAAGGCTCTCCTCTGATGTGGCATTCCTAACTAGAGCACTATGTAATTATTTACCATCCTTGTGTTGATGTGAGGCGTAAAAGAAAAAAAAAGGTCATTCTCTGAACTCAAGATCGCACCCCCTAACACCTTGAGTGTAGGGTGGCTACCCCCTTTGCTTCATCTAGCTACACTTCTGATAAGCATCCAGCATTGTGGTATGTGCATATCTTTTGTTTTTGTCAGAGTTCTATGGAACAGTACAACATGGATGTTTTGTCAGCAGCATGAGAAGGGGGCACAGGAATCAAGTATGTTATATAATACTGAAATAACTCCCCTTCCCCAGAATGGAGCAATACAGAAACATATCGGACAGAAGGCCTGAGTCAATATTTACAAAGTAGTCATTGTTGCATCATATCCCACATACAATAGTATGAGTGTGATATCACTTTACATTTTGTGTGAAACAGTATTATGATATTTCTAGGAGCATGAAGACAGTTCTTTTTTGTACTGCAATTTCTGCTAGTAGTTGTTAAGCTGCTGAGGCATCTTCAGGTATGTCCTTTCCAATCATTTTAGTAGCATACATTATTTCCATGTAATGTCAACTTGATGTTCTTTGTGTTTCACTGTTGCAGTCATCCCATTTGGGTTATCTGCTTGCAGTAGCCCTCAATCAGCCTGATTATCAAAGTCTTGGATCCTGCGTCGGTTGCTGTCTCATCTTCCGTGACGTCAGGTAGTCAGGGGTATAAAGCATGCAGCCAATGCCAATACATCAGTCTTTCTTGCAATGTGGTGCCCGAAGCAGAAGCAGTTCGTAAGTGCCGGTCGGCCGACTCCTGAAATTTTCGTTTTCGAGTTTCAGAACCGAAGTCTTCAACTAAAGCTAAGTAACCCGTTGGGGAAAATTTTTCTTGCTCCAAACCGATGTCAGTAAAAGTCAATAATTGAATTTCTTGTGGAAAGCAAATACCTCATAAAGATTTCCATTCGTACTGTATTCCTTGCCTAGGCCCTGACCACGATGTACTTTGCTGTCGGTTTTGTGCCTTATTTAAGCAACAAACTATTTGGCGTTGGTATATTTATGCTTCTAAATATTTTGGTACTCAGTTCAATTATCCAGCTATGTATTTGGTAAGCCATCCGACTACTGACATTCCAAAAAAATGCAAAGATAAAGACAGAGACAGGCCGGGTCCAAAGCTGCCAGCTATGCTTTTCCTAATCCAGTTTGCCGGTACTCAGTGAGGCGCTTTCGCAGCCCCTGATACCCGCTACTTCAGAATCACAGGCCTCTACTGAGATGCATTCAGAGTCCAGTATGCCATGAGATGCTTCAGCTGTGGAACCTGCGTATGTCTCTATCTTGGATGGGTCTGGTAGCCGCTGTGCAGGCACCGGCTTCTGAGGGTGCATTCAGGCCTACTGACTTGCATATTAAACCGATGGCATCTTCTTCTCCAAGGCCTAAAACTCAAACTATGCCTAGAAAACCGACACCCAGACCACATGGTCAGGCCTCTATGCCTAAAAAACAAATGATAAGAAAGGCTGAAGGCCTTATTACTTTAATTAGTGGAAGCCAACCTTCCCCCTCTAAGAGACCTAGGACTGAATTTGCTTATGGTACTTCTGACCAGGATTCTGAAATTTCTGTTTCCTCTAACGACCAGGGTTTACCCTTATCTACCTATGAGGATTCTGATGCAGAGGACTCTATTCCCTCTGCTTCCCCTCAGAAGATTTCTCTTTTGGTAAAACCTTGCATACTCTTAGGGAGCATTTTCGTTGGGAAAGCCAGGATTATTCTGATTCTAAAAAGAGGCTTAGGGATTACTTACTCCTGCCCCAGCACAGGCCTTTAGCTATCCCTCCTGTACTAGACATTGTTGATGATGACTTTTTGGAATTTAGCTTGGCCCCTGGCTCTTTACCTCCTGCTCCCAGAAAACCTGATAGATATTACAGGGTTCCTGACTCTCGCAAGTTCCTTTTTAAAAATCCTACTGTGGATCCTGAGACCATGTCACTGGGGCCGAAGTGCATTAATGCTACTATTGCCAAAAATCCTCTGATAGAAAGCTGGATAGATGGGGTAAGAAGGTATACACTTCTGCAGCCTTGGCCATTAGGGCCTTAAACTGCCAGTTTCATATGTTAAAGTAGCAGCAGCATAACACTGGATTGCTTAAACAGAAAATTATGTTGATTCCTGACTGTGCTGAAAATAAGGATTTTCAGTATTTAATGCATTCTGCTGAACAGGTTGGAGAACATACTTTGCAATGTGGTTTGATTCACTAGAGGCATCTTGCAGGGCTGCTGTCACTGGGTCTGTACTTAGAAGGCATTCTTGGCTTAAGGAGCAATCTTTGCCAGATCATGTTAAAGCTAAATTACTGGATGCTCCCTTAAATCAGGACCGCCTGTTTGGCAACAAAGCTGAAGTAGTTCTTAAAAAGATGGAGGAAAAAGCTAAATCTATGCAAACTGTTAAATATTTCCTACTAGTACAGCCTCCAAGATTTAGTAGGCATTGGCTCTCTAAGAATTGGTTCTTTCCTGCCTCTTCCAGTCTTTCTCAGCCCAAACCCAGACCCAGCAGAACACCTAGGCTTCAGTCCTGGGGTACGCACAGGACTAAGCAGTGGGTGGGCTCCCACTTCCAAATCAGGGAGTAGTAAGACTCCCCCCTATGGTAAACTGTCTCAATGACTTAACTTTAAAACTTCCAAGCACTTCTCAACTGACTGCTCCTTTAGGGGGAAAGATTGCTCTGCTGGCAAAAAACTGGGAACTCATTACCCAGGACAAATGGGTTTTACTTATAGGTTCCCAAGGATACAGATTTCACTTCCACACATTACCAACCCCAAACAGTTGGCCAGATCTATCCCCAAATCAGTGGGCAGAGGCTCAACAGCAAGTACTCTCTCTCTTAAGCATAACGGCTATTCAAACTGTACTAGAAGAGGAAATGGGGCAAGGTTTCTACTCAAGACTTTTCCTGGTGCTCAGAAAAGACAATTCATGGCTTTCTTTCCTGGACCTGTCTATCTTAAACACCTTTTTGGTGATTCCAAAATTCAAGATGCTAACTCTTCACCAGTTGCTCCCTATGCTAGGCAAAGATGCCCAGTTGGCAACACTCGATTTAAAGGAAGCCTACCTGCACATCCCAATCAGGGAATTTTGCAAGAAGATACCTACGCTTCAGAGAAGGCTACATGCACTGTCAGTTCTCTGCACTGCTCTTTGGCTTATCTACTGTGCCCAGGGTATTCACAAAGTGCCAAGTTCCAGTCATTGCATTTTGCAGGCAAAGAAATATTCAAATATACCCATACCTGGACGATTGTCTTATTCAGGCAGAAAGCCAGGACCTACTTTGAATCATCTGGCATTTGTATAAAAAGTGCTAATTTGTCTGGGGTACACCATAAACGAAAATAAATCACATTTGGTACCCTGTCAACAAATTATATTCCTGGGAGCAAGCCTGAACACAACTTCCCAGATAGCTTTCCTCTAACCAGAGAAACAAATTAATTTGACAACTTACTTCAAACTAATGGCCACAAAAACCCTTCTAACTGCAAGGCAAATACTGCAAGCCTTGGGGTTCATGGCCTCCAGCATTCTACTAATTCCATATGCAAGACTACATATGAGGAAACTACAGTGGTATCTAAAAAACCTATGGTATCAACATTCTCAGGATCTAGAAGCAATGATTCCTATCACATCTTGCCTACGGTTAGAGTTCCTTTGATGAGCAGAGGCCTGCCACCACAAGGGACTACCATTCACTCTACCCCCTGCCGCCCAAACCCTAACAACAGACGCATCCGACTATGCATGGGGGGCTCACCTGGCAGGGAAGTACATTCAGGGCAAATGGAACCCAAGTCAAATGCACCTGCACATCAATCAAAAAGAAATGTTAGCTGTACAGAATGCTCTGACAGCCTTCAAGGACCACATTCTTCCAGGACAATTAATGGTAAAGACGAACAACACCACTGTTATGTGGTACATAAACAAGCAGGGGGGTACCCATTCTTACCCCCCTCTGCAGACTAGCCATTGCTCTGTGGAACACAGCCTTGAGCTACCAAGTGCATCTACAGGCTCAATTCCTGCCAGGAAAACTAAATACTCTGGCAGACGAACTAAGCTGAAATCTCATAGACCCACGCGAGTGGAAACTGGAACCAAAGACCTTCAATTTGATAAACAAATGGGGGAGCCCAGATATAGACCTGTTCTCTTCCCCCCCAAAACCACCAATTGGACAAATTCTGCACAAGGACTCCCCACAAACAAGCTTGGAAAGTGGATGCTCTGTCCTTCAGCTGAAAAAATCTATCCGTTTATGCCTTTCCTCCTGTGCCTCTCCTCTCCAAAGTACTATTAAAGATCAAACAGGACAAACCAAGGACCATATTGATTGCACCAGACTGGCCATGCTAACACTGGTACCCTCTCTTGCGCAGTGTCACTGCAGGCTCCATGGCACCTGACTCAGATCCCTACCCTGTTGTCACAGCAGGAGAAGCCAGATTCTGCACCCTCAGCTTCCAACCCTGAACCTGGCAGCCAGGCTGATTACCTAATCTCTCCGTTACCATCTCTCAGTAAACAAGTGTTGGATGTCATTTTGGAGGCAAGGAGGCCTAGTACTAGAAAATCTTATGCTGAAAAATGGAAAAGATTCTGTGCCTGAAACCAAACTCAAGGGATAGGCACAGCAGCGCCCAATTTACCTCAGATTCTTCAATACTTAACTGAGATGCTTCACAAGGGCCGTTTCCTTCATCAAAATTCACACCTCAGCCATTTCAGCTAATTATAACACAGAACCAGCCCTCTTCTCTCATCCACTGCTCAAGCAGTTCCTCAGAGGGAGGGGGTGGGGGAGACAGACAAGGCAACCATGACAAGGAGCTTGGAACTAACTAAATGTATACATCAGGAAGGTTTGAAATATTCTTTTAATTGATTTAATATTTTCAATTACTCTAGTTTACTGGTCACTAAACCATTTTTTGATCTGTTTTCTAAAGGTTTTTCTTTCATACCTAGGGTAAGAGCAGATATATTTAAATTACTAGTAGACTTGAAACTTTTTATTAGGAGGAAAAATTTGGAGTTGTTTTTTTAAGGGAAAGAAGTTTAGTAATAAGCAGGGTGAATTGTTTAAACAAAGTGTGTTTAACCCACCTATTCATCCTCAATTGTGGAACTTTGAACTAAGACTAGAAACTGAAATAAGGAAAGTATTGAAATGTCAGAGGGTATAACCAAACATAACACCTGAGGAAAAATAAATTTTGACATTGGTAGGTGGGAACAAAAATCTTAGGGTAATGAAACCTGATAAGGGGGGGAGGGGTTGTGAAAATGCAAGAACTTTTAAGTGATGCAAAAAAAACACAATAGAGTATCTATAAACAAAGTGAATATTGCTTATAAGAAAATTTATGTGATTCTAAATGATTTATTATTGGAAGGTTGATTAATTTGGATACAAATAATTTTTTATATGTGGAAAAGCCTAGGGTACCAACAATATTTGGTATACCCAAAGTGCACAAAAATGTAAACAACCCTCCTCTGAGACCCATAGTATCGTCAGAGGGTTCTGTTGCTGCACCACTAGCTAAATATGTGGATAAAAAGATTAAAGACCTAGTCAAAGGTAATAAAAACATTTTAAATGATTCGTGGGATCTTTTGATGAGACTAGACAGTTCAAAATTTAGTCAAGATTTCAGTTTTGTAACTTTGGATGTGGTTGATCTTTTTACATGTATACCACATGAACTGGGGCTGAAATGGTTTGAAGAGATGTTGGTAGGTTATAAAGGTAGCAACTTCAATGAATTTAGAACCATTCTTGTACTAATGGACACGATTTTAAGGAACAACTTCATCTTTTTTGAAGGTGAATATTATAAACAAATGACTGGAGTAGCCATGGGCGCACATTGCGCCCACACATATGCAAATTTAATTATGGCATGTTGGGAAGAGAATTTTGTATTAAATTCTCATTTTCACCAGCATTGGAAATACTGTGGGAGATTTCTGGATGATATTTGTATCCTATGGACTAGTACAGAAGATAAATTCAAAGAATTTTTTGATTACGTTAATGGTTCAACCTCTTTTTTTAAGTTTCACTTATGAATTTAATAAAGAACAAATGAACTATTTAGATGTCAATATACAGAGATTTGGTGGAAATTTGATATCTGAAATTCACCGTAAGAAGACATTTTCCAATTCCTACTTGCACTACCAGTTCTCACCGGCCACACCAGAAGAAAGGTGTTGTAAAGGGACAACTGGTGCAGGCAAGTAGGATGACATCTGAAGATGAGACATTTAAAGAAGAAGTTAGATACATTATAAAATTATTTCTTGATAGGGGTTATCCAAAGGACCTGCTGACACAAATCAGCCTAAAGGTAACAGAGGGAAGAAAAAACAGGTTTGCCCCTATACTTGGAAAATTGGACTCTATTCATGCATTTAATGATGCAGTAGATAACGACGGAGATAAATACAGTTCAGGTATTACACTCGCATATGATGGACAAGCTGGTCTGGTAAGAAAGGTTAGAGAAAAAGAATGGTTGAATTTTGCCAAGATACCAGATTTGGATTATATTTTTGATAAAGAAATAAAGTGCACATACCGAAAAGGTAAAACTATTAAGAATTTGTTAGAGATGGGCACTCAAATAGGAAGAAGTGAATGACACTCTAAGAATAGCAATAAAGGTTTATTTAAATGTGGTATTTGCAATTACTGTTCCCATTTGTTAACAGGAGCCTCAATATATTTAAAATCTCATAACAAGAAGTTATACTTGAATTCTTTTGTGAATTGTAACACCAAAGGAATTATATATTTAGCGATTTGTAAAATGTGAGTCATTTTACATAGGGAAGAGTGAGAGAAAGCTCAAACAGAGGTTATATGAACACCTCTATGATATAAAACGAGACATGAAAATAATGCCCTCTATAAGCATACCTGTGTATGTAAGGGAGCTGAATTTGGATTCTTTGTTCCAGAGACTGTAGCTATTGACCTGAGAGGTGGACCATGGGAAACAAGGGTTGAATACAGAGAGCTGTCTAGGCAAGTAGTAGTGGAAGCATGTAAAAAAACTGGTTTAAATGATATGATCTCTATTATGCCTGTATTAAAGCTTAGATCTGCTAAGTTATAGATAGGGCTTGAACTGTTTGCATATATCTTACAAAGGAATGTAAAAGAACTTTTATTTGATAAAATGGTTTTCTATAAAAAGTTTTATAAAAGGTTTTAGAGAGAGAAAAATGTTTTATATATAAAAAAGTTTTTATGATTGTCCACTAGATGGTGGTATTCATTTATAAGTTTTTTACTGTGTATATTTAAGGCATACAACTCAAATGGTATACATTTGTTATATATAAGTGGATTTATATGGCTTATACATGTGTATGTATTTGATATTTATTTGATATACATCAATTCAATTATAATTGTTATGCACATTGCACTTTATATCAGCATCAAGTGGGATTGTGACAGGGAAGTTTGAAGGTTGCAGTAACTTGTATTTAATTAATCAGTTTGGAACTGTGAGTCATTGTAAGCTTTCATTGGGTGGGGTTAACTGTGAAATGATATTCAAATGAAGGTGGTGGTGTGTTTAGCTTATCTGAAAAAGTTGGTGACGAAAACGTACCTGTTTTTAACGTTTATGTATCTTTGTGTCTACACTATTAAATTTTACCAGTCGTGGATCCGGTGGAGTGTTTTGTGCTTCATACTACTTGGTTACTAGTTTTCCTAGCACTTCATTCCTGTTTTTTGGTTATTAGTTCCTCAGAGGGACCAAAAACGTAAGACCACCTAGGAGAGCCCCTCCAGCCTGGGACCTTAACTTTGTATTGGAAAAACTCACTCTTCCTCCTTTCGAGCCAGCTGCAAGTGCAGATTTAAAATTCCTTTCTTGGAAAACAGCCTTGCTTTTAGCAATCACTTCAGCAAGAAGGGTATCTGAATTACAGGCCCTTATGGCAGTGGAGCCTTTCATCATCTTTCATGCGGACAGGGTGTCCCTCAGGACCAATCCCTCCTTCATGCCCAAGGTGGTATCCAGTGTGGCTCTTAATAAGTCCATTCATTTGCCAACCTACTTTTCTAATCCACAGAATAAAAGGGAATGGATACTGCATTCTTTAGATGTGCACAGACAACTTAGATTTTACTTGGACAGGACTAAACCTCAAAGGAAATCTGAACAACTGCTGGTGACATTTGCTGCAGGGGCAGAGGGGAAGGCTATTTCAAAACCATTTCTAAATGGACAGGCCATTGCATTCATTTCTGCTATAAGCACCATTGAAAACCTATCCCACAGGGGATTAGACCCCATTCAACCAGGGCTGCATCTACCTCTGCAGCCTTTCTCAGAGGTTTCCCTACCAGGGACATCCTAGAAGCTGCTACCTGGAGTTCTGTACCAAGCATTACCATTTGCCAATTTTCTTTAAATCCAGAGCTGGCTTTGCCACTGCAGTGTTGCAGGGCCTTATATCTGGTCCTAATGCTATCTAAATTCCTCCTTCCAGCCTTACCTTTGGGAATCTACCCATATGTGATGACTGCAACAGTGAAACATGAAGAACATAGTACAGTTGTGTACACTTACCATAAATGTAGATGTCTGAGTGTATTCACTGTTGCAGTCCTGGTTACCCTCCCTCCAGCCCCCTGACTTCTCTTGGCTATACCTCTACTCTCATTTACTATGCTTAAAAGCTTTTTGGTGCATTTGCTTTTTTGGTTGGAGGTATAATCTTGTGTGTGTGTGTGTGTGTGTGTGTGTATATATATATATATATATATATATATATATATATATATATATATGTATATGTATACATGTATATGTATACATATATATATATATGCTTCCCATTAAGGGGGGCACCTGACATCTGGGGCAAGAAAAACTGATGTAATGGCATCAGCTGCATGCTTTATACCCCTGACTACCTTACATCATGGAAGATGAGACAGCAACCGACACAGGACCCAAGACTTTGATAATCAGGCCTACTGAGGGCTACTGCAAGCAGATAACCCAAATGTGATGACTGCAACAGTGAATACACTCAAACATCTACATTTATGGTAAGTGTACGCAACTGTACTTTCTTTCCACACAGTACAACATTGCATTATGTGCCATAGTCTGTTATGGCAGTTTTCTGATACATAGCTATAGCTGAAATTAGAGGCACTTATACTACAGGAGTAAATCTATGAATACAGCCTACCTAGACTTAGCCAAGGCTTTTGACACTATCCCTCACTCAGGCATCATTGACACAGTCTCCCAGCTAGGTATCAACCCTTATATCATTAGATGGGTTGCTAACTGTCTCACTGATAGAACACATATAGTCAAAATAGGGGAATCCACCTCCAACAGCTGTCTTGTAACCAGTGGTGTTCCACAGGGATCAGTCCTGGGACCTCTGCTGTTTGAAATCTGTTAAAGGTCTGTGGCAGGCAAAGTTTCCTCATGACTGCAAATTGGGAGCAGTCATAGAATCTCCAAATAATGTCAACATCCTACAAGAGAGTCTTAAACAAACAAATGATTGGTGCCAAAGTTATGGCCTTAAACTCAGTGCAAAAACATTTATTATAATTCCATTCAGTAAGAGCAATGTTCCTGCTAACTACCACATCAGTGACAACACCCTAAGTTAACAGTAAGAAGGGTATTCTGGATTGCTCATTTCATAAGTAAGGGAGTTGCCTCCAGAAAAAAAAAGAAGTTATAACCACCCTGTACTTTTCCCTCATCAGGCCAATAACTGAGTACAATGCCCCTTTTGGTTATGTACCTTTCCAAGCACCTGCAGCAATTGGAGAGACCACAAAAGTTTCTCACAAGAGTTCAAGGTCTTCAACATCTGTCTTATGAGTACTATCTGAAATAACTGTCACTTTATTCTGTTTCATACAGACTGCTCAGACGTGATCTCTGCTTTGCATATAAGGCATTCTTTGACCCTGCTTTATTGAAAATGCTGCATATCCATAAGTCAAATGGTACATGGGTTACTCACTGTAATGGCCTTAATCTGGTATGTGACATTAATAGAACCTGCTGGAGGGACAGATTTGTCTCCCAGAGGTTACCACACCTTTGGAAGAGACTCCCACTTCATGTCAAACAGAACATCTTATTGGCCCTTTTCAAACGCAATCTGGACGATTGGATGGGAAACTATAAATTCACTCTGGGGGTTCCACCTGTGTCCCTCTTGGACACGGGCTTTAGGTGCTGATCATGAAAATAAGGATAGAACTTGGCTAGGCTTGTAAGGGCCCACTGCCATTAGCCTAGTAACTTCCTATGATCCCATGATATCTTACAGACAAATTAACTGTATAGGTCAAACCATGTTGTTGAATTTTTAATCACGTTGCTTTTTGGTAGAGTTCTAGCCATAAAACCATAAAGTTTGTAATTCCTCGACTGGAATGTGGTCTTACCATCTTTTCAGTTAACACTTGTCCTAACACAAATCTCATTCAAACTGCAGTGACTGAACTTTGTAAATTCATCACCCTATCCCCAGGTATCAGTATCATTGTACAACAACAATACATAAAGCTAAATGGTTACCCATCCCAAACCAAGCCTCACTTCTACTGTCTACCTTTATCTTCAAACTGTTCTACTGCAGATGCTGTCTTACACTTGCTGATATAATAACCATAAGATCAATCCCTTATAGCTTGCAAGCAAGTTTGGATGGCAAGTTTTTAGGGCATGGAGCAGGTAATCAATTAAGGAAGAGTGTTTTTAACCCACCCTTGCACCCCATTTTGTCTGTCGTTGAGGAAGCAATTATGGAAGATCTTTACCAGTTACAGGTCTAGCTTCAAAACAGTAGGGGACCTAGGGTTGATATGAATATGATGGAATACAGCCTTCTTCAAAAGTTGAGCAACAACAAGACTGTAAGGATTATGCAACCTGATAAAGGAGGAGAGATGGTCCTTTTTGATTCATTTGACTATTATAGTGTCATGCTGGGGATAGCGGAAGATACTGAAACTTACTCCCCAGATTCCTTTAATGAAATTAATATTGCACACCAACGTGTTGACTCATATATTGAGGAATATCTTATTGATGGGAGGATCAGCAGGTTTATTTATGGATTCCTTCGGGTGGAAAAACCTCTTATGGCTACCATATTTGGGATTCCAAAAATACACAAGTGGATAGTGAATCCACCATTTCACACTGTTTCAGGGGGTAGTGTTAAAATGTATCCCTTTGGGGTGGTGATAGTTGGCTCAAACCCATTTCCTCTAAAGTTGACCATTTGTTGATTGATTATTGGGATTTTTTTGAGTTGTTTAAAAACAATATTTGGAATAAAGACTTTATTTTTTGACAGTAGATATAGTTGATTTATATATGTGTATACCCAAGGATCAGAGTTTGGATATGTTTCACAATACAGTGTAAGAAATTTCTGTGTGTGGAAGATTTTCAATCCATATATGTCTAGTTAATCACTGTATATTAATCAGATCAGATAATGGTAGTAGAAGTAACAAACTTAAACTCGTCCTAAGTAAAAAAAAAATAATAAAAAATATATAATTTGAAATATTGTACAAAATTACTACATATTTGAAAGTAATCCAAGCAGGGTAGGCAGTATGTTTCCAGTTGAAAATCCTTTAAGTACACAGACAAGTGATCCAAGTAAAACAAAAATAAGAGTAATAGTTTCCTCACAAGCTTTCTAACTATATATAAACTTTTTGTCAGGCAAGGGAGTGGTTTACTTAGGACGAGTATAAGTTCGCTACTTCTACTACCATTATCTGATCGGAGTAATATACAGTGATTAACTATATATATGGATTGAAAATCTTCCACACAGAGAAGTTCCTTACACTGTTTTCTTTTTGGAACCACAATACTTGTTTAGTGGGTTGTTTGAGACTTTGGGGATACCACAGAGATTACTTCATTTTTTTTGTGTGTTGATATGTTTCACAATAGTATCACCTATTATTTTGGTTTTCAAAATGATAGGGTCAGCCTTCTTATTGAATTTATGAGTCTGATTTTGGATAATAACTTCATATTTTTGATGGGGAATATTCTAAGCAGGTGAAAGGGGTCTCTATGAGTGCTTCTTTTGCCCAAATTTTTGAAAATGTTTTTTTTTTTTTTTTTTTTTTAGATTGGACGAATTAATTTGTTTTTAATAGCCCATATAAAGAAATCATTCACCTTTACCATAGATTTTTGGAAGGCATTTTTATTTTATGGAGAGGTACTGAGCAAGATATAAAGTGTTTCATGGATTATGTACATCAGACACCCCCTCTTTGAAATTTACATATGGAAGCAATCTCGAGGGTATTAGTTCTTTGGATACTTTCATTAAAAATACAGGAAAGGATTTTAAGTCGAACATATATAGGAAACCCACCTTTAGCAATTCTTACTTGGAGTTTTCCAGTTGTCATTCATTCAAACAGAAAAAAGTATAGTTAAAGGATAGATGGTTAGAGCAGCCAGAATGGCATCCACATTTGAAGATATGAGTACAGAGGTAGATGTTATTAGCTACATGTTCTTACAAAGAGGGTATCCTGATTTTCATATACAGGAAATTAAGGGACTGGTAACTTCCCAATGCGGTTATTGTTATAAACCACGATTGGGTAGTTCCCTTAACACCCAGAAGGAGTCTATGGACAATAGTAAATTTGAGAGCGCTGTTATATTGCAGTATGGTACACATCTAGGGAAGGTTAAGGAAATTTTTATTAAGAATTGGAACATCTTAAGGGCAAACCCTGATATGCTTAAGGTTTTGGGTTCAAGTCCGAACTTTGTTTATAAAACAGGACTCAATTTTAAGGTAAGGTTTGAAGGACATATTACACCAGTAGATGAGGGTTAGGGTAGGAAGACTAGCAAATGTGGGTCCTGTAAACAATGTTCCTATATATTGGAAGTGGAATCTTTGATTCTGGAAAACCTAACTAAAAGTAGGATATTTTTAAAGGTGGTAATTGTTTGACCAAAAGGGTCATCTATTTAGCAAAGTGCTGTGACTTTTCAGCGTACTATGTTGGTAAACTGGGCAGAGCTTTAAAATGTATTTATGAACACACATATGACAGAAACAAAAAATGTGAGAATAATGCATTGTATTAAACACTTGACATCTAGTCCTACATGTTCTGGATTTCGGTTTGGTATTTTGGAACAAATCAATATTAATCCGAGGGGAGGTGATGTGAAAATTTTACTGGAAGAAAGGGAGACTAGATGGCAACTAAGGTTGAATGCTTCTAAGGCTCCTGGGATTAATGATCACATCTCTGTTTTACCTGTTTTGAAACACAGGGCTTTGTTAGTTAATTAAAAAGGTACATGATTCACAGTGTGACTATGAGCAGATTTTTTTTTAAATTCAAGTATTGGCATTGTTTTTACACACAATTTTTAATATGTCATTTTTTTTTTATATTTTAGGGTTTCAGGAAAGGTTTAGATTTGTATTAATGTTATTTAACGTGTTGCAAGTTTTATGTATGGCCCATTGTGCTTTAAGAGGATGGTGTGATTTTTATTAGTTAATTGGTTGATATGGTGTACTATTTAAATATGGGAGTTAGTTTTGTAAAGTTGTTCTGATGACGTTTACTTGTTGATGGATGAAAGTACTCAAATAAACAAGGATTTCTTTATTTTTTATGTTGCAGTCTGTTTTTCCAGCAATATACAGTACTATTGTTTTATTTTTAGTTTAATTATGTACCATACCATTGTGTATGGTTATAATTAAGTTTGGATAATTCCTTGGCATTGCATTGACTGCAGCTGTGCCTAGCTGGCGACACAAATACTTTAGTAAAATAGACTTTGCTAACTGGAATCATCTGCCCACAGAGATTCATAAGGAAACTATCTAAAATTTAGATATAGTACATTTCAGAGATGCATATTGTTGCATATGTTTCAATGACAGTGGTTAGTAACCAGTATTCAAGCAACATCCCCTCAATGAATTAATAGGTAACGTGTACAAGTAAAATGTAACTATTATAAAGTTTATATTTTAGTAGAATAAGTAAACACAAGAACATTACCTCAGAAATGTAATATGCACATTTACTCTTCACTGTTTTAGGACTTACCAGTTGATGTGGAATTTTAAAGCCACGTGACATTTCCATGTAAATGTGTTCTGTTGTGTATGTTCTTGTATGTAACCATAAGCTTTCAATGTAGTATAACTGTATTTTTGATTATCTGTTTTCTTCTTAAACCTCTTTGCTTTTAAGCCCACACTCATTTCATTTTTTTCCTTTTGTTTTAAAACCACTGTTTTTAAGCTCTCCACATTTGATTGCACTGAAGTCAAAATTATAATATATATATAATGGGGTCTACTTTAGAACACCGACACGCCAGTTCGCCGACACACAAACCACCGACACCAAACAACCGACAACACACAATACCGACAACGCAAAACACCGAACACCATTACACCGACACACTACACGTAAACAACACATTACACTACATTACATATCCACTAGCCCTAACCCAAACCCTAACCCTAAGGTCCGACACTACCGCACACTTACCCTACCTGCACCCTAACCCTAAGATCCGACACTACCGCACACTTACCCTACCTGCACCCTAACCCTAACTCACTTAACCCACCCCTAACCCTAAGGTCCGACACTACCGCACACTTACCCTACCTGCACCCTAACCCTAACTCACTTAACCCACCCCTAACCCTAAGGTCCGACAGTACCAGACACTTACCCTACCTGCACCTTATTCCTAACTTACTTAACCCACCCTAAAACATAAACCCGTCACTAACACACACTTACATTACCCAAACCCTAACTCCGACACTACCGCACACTCACCTTTCACACACCCTAACCCTAAATCCCTCACTATTGCACACTTACCTGTCCGCTCCCTAATCCTAAATCCCTCACTAGCGCATACTTACCAAGTCACGCTTACACGTTCCCCTTGTCGGTCTTCCAGCTGTTGGGATTTCAGCATGTCGGTCAACTGCGTTGTCGGTCCTTTCGCATTCCTCTTCCGCGTGTCGGCAAACTGGCGTTTCGGTAATTTGAAGAGGACCCATATAATGATATTCTCTTACAATTTACAGTCTTGTAACTGTAGCATTTTGGTCCAGCTCTTTGCTGACAAAAGTCAGAAAATTAACCCACCACCATAGTTATCAGAATAAATATGCACTGAAGTATTTGTCAGAGCCATGTCTGAGGAATGCATACTTAGTCAGATACTTACCTCTCATTTATATCTTTTGGTAGTATAAGAATTAGACACGAACTCTACAAGTCGTATTGAGGAGTGTCACTTTATGCTATAGTTTTTGAGATATCTTTGAAGGTTTTTCTCTAAACTACCTAAATTGCAGAAGGATGGAATTCCTTCTAGTACATGCAGGTTTAGAGATCTAAACCTCTTCTGCAACATCAACAGGACAGTTTGGAGTGACAGTTATGTGTCACAGAGGATACTACACTTGTGAAACAGACTCCACATCCACATTAAACAAAGTTCACCCCGTCCATATTCAAGTACAATTTCAATCTATGAGTCTATGGATGGGGAAAAAGGAAATTTACCCCAGGGCTGCCCCCATGTAGTATTAATGGACAGAAGCAGATCCTAAATGCTTTATCCCATGCATGGGTCCCTTCCTCTTATCTATGGTGTGATCCTAGTTATTTTTATTAGGGGAAATATATAATTACCGTCCATGGGATGAGTTTTGGCATTATCTACTCAAGATCAAAGACAACTGATAAAGTTATATGTTTTGGGCATAGCAAATAGTCTGGAGAAACTTGATTGGATTGTTCACTGCATATCTGAAATACCTCGAAGTGGTTGAAGTGGAGTGATGCAAAATTCTTCTACATGCGAAAGGGAAAGAGAGGTGACAAATCAGATCCACAGGAGAAACAACACCTAACTGGAATGGAGGATAAGGCAGGAAGATAAAATCTGAGCTTGTATATAGTTCTGGAAAATGAAGAAGGTTCTGATATGATAGGCTATTTTAAAAGCAAGGTGGTGGACTGGATATGTCCTGCAAAACCTTTATTGGGAATTGTAACGGTGATGCACTTGTTGATGCTGGAGACAGGCATTAAATATGGGAAACCAAGACCTGTAATGATTGAGTTTTTGACTTTATGAAAAAAGAGCAAGTATTTTGCCAGCTATGCCAGCTATGCCAGCCAGACAAGATGACTTGTCGTTAACTGAGTAATTAGTGCCTGTCAGTCACGGTTACTCTGAGGTGATTTTGAAACATCATCTGTGATTCATTGAAGCAGCAGAAGGGTATAAACAAAGAAAGGTGAAATACAAGTTGACATTTCATGCTAATTTTTAAAGTGTTTTGAGATAGTGATATATTGATTTTTGAAAATCCAGATGAAGCAGTGGTGAAGATAAAACAAATTGCTGTTGAGATTATTAAAGTTGAGTAGGAGGTGACAGCGGAGGAGACAGCAACAGTCAGACACGGAAACATTGATGCTGCTGGGAAAACTGTGGATGAGTGGGAAGAGAACAAGTATGAGAGTAAGAAAATGTAACTTATTTGTGCAGTCCCAGGAGCAACAGGGCTTGAAATACATGATGGTTCTACTGAAATGTATGGACTGTACAGTGGGGATAATCTCATTAAAGTATTTAGGGTTCCCAGAACATGTTTGTGTGTGTGTGTGTGTTTGTGTGTGTGTGTGTGTGTGCGTGTATTTGTGTGTGTGTGTGTGTGTGTATATATATATATATATATATATATATATATATATATATATATATATATATATGGGTCTACTTTGTTTGCCCAAACTTTCATTTGCCCGACCCCATTTGACCGAAATTTCATTTGACCGACACTTCATTTGCCTGACAGTTCATTTGACCGACAAGCATTATTGGCAAGAAAATGGGATATGCCCCCTTCCCCACTGCAGTGCGACCCTGGAGTTAGAATATATAGTTAGGGGGGTGTGGGGGGTGTAAATTTTCTGTTACCCATTCATAGATTCACGTTACAATTGTATATGGATAAGGATGAGTTTTGCTTTATGTGGTTGGGAAGTCTGTTCCACAGCACCGATATCTTTTGTGAGATATATGGCTCCCTCCAAAATATTCTGTTGATGATACAGAAGACAGATTTATATCCCTGAACCTAGTATTTTTTATTTAATTTGACTTGCTGATGTGCAGCAGGTCTATCAGTGCTGAGTCAGAGGATGGCTTGGATGCTAGACAAAGTTCACCTCTTGGCAGTCTGTATGATACCACGTGTAGGGACAAGGCTTTGAGACGGTCCACATAGGACATATTGTTTAGGCCTTGTATTCTTTTGGTAAGGCTATCTCTGTGAGCATTCCACTTGTTGCATTTGTCTTGACAGATTAATGCCAAAGGGGGCATTATACTCGATCATTGGCCTAATGAGGGTTGAGTAAATGTTGACAATGACATCTGTAGATCTAGTCAACACTGTTCATAGGTTCATAGGTATGTACTAGGCTAATGGCCCTGGGGCCTTTACAAGCCTAGCCCATAGATGTGCCCTGGTATTATGCCACCCCTCATTAGTTCCCAGTGCCTCTTTCAAGTAGAGCCATTGGAGTGATCCCTGGGGTGAACTTTCTATTTCCCCTTCACTCATCAAGTTTTCTGAAGAGGGATAGAGAAGTGCTCTGCTTGACATGTATGGGAAATCTATTCCAAAGCATGGGCAGTCCCTGGGTTATGAACCTGTCTCTCCAGCATATTCTGTTGATTGTGGTAATGAGGTTGACGTCTCTGTAGCGTGTGGTGCAGAGGGATTGGGATACCCTTAGATGTAGCATTTCTAACAGACATGGCTTTGTAAGTCAAGCAGAGATCACTTCTTAGTAGATGATATGAGACAGAAAATAGCTGGAGTTTTTTTGAGTCTGTCTGTGTAGGACATGTGTTTAAGGCCTAGGATCCTCTTTGTGAGGTACTTTTGTGGCCTCTCCAGCTGTTACAGGTGTTTAGTGAGGTACATGCCAAATGGGGCATTATACTCTGACTGGTCTAATGGGGAAGAGTAGAGAGAAATGATGGCCTCTTTCTTCCTGGATACCTTTGGGTGTCTTTGTTTATTGATGTGCAGTATAGAAGGACTTTTGAGGGTGAACATGTTGATCAAAAATTAGTTTACTGTCCACACAATTTCCCAAATTTTATATAACTGGTTCATCTTACAGTGACAGTGTGAATTTGGTAGGTCCGTGGAGTAGATGACTGCCCAAAAGATATGATAATACATCCAATTTCAGTCCATGATTCTGGCACCAGTTATTTGTTTGGAACAAACCTTCCTGCAGGATGGTTAAGTCATTTGGGGATTCAATACCTGTTCCTAGCTTGCAGTCATCTGCAAAATAAGTCAGCCCTTTGGTATTGGTTATTGCTTCAGAGAAGTAAATGCCAAACAGAAGACTTCCCAGTATTGAACCCTGGGGACTCCACTGGAGACTGGTCTCTCTTTGGATGTAGCTTTCCCCAGTTTTGATCTCCTGTATCCTGTGAGCCAGTTGGCAGTCCATTGAGTGACGTAAGGATTTCTTGCCAGTTTACTTAGCTTTTTCTACTATGTCCGAGTGGTGGGGATTGTGTCAAAAGCATTGGCCAAGTTGAATTAAGCAGTGTGTAATGTCCTACCTTCATCCCCGTTTTGGTGACCTTTTCAAAGAAGTCCTCGTAGTGAGTAGAGTTTCTTGTTTAGGCTCCTTTCGTTGATTAGTAACACCCTTATATTTTCATTTGTTTGCTTTCTTAGTAAATTTATTAGGTTGGCATTGCCTAAAAAAGGCCAATATGAGGATAGACAATGTCTTTGCCAATAATTGAAACCCTTGACAGGATAGATGCAGGCCATTCCTGGCCTGCAAAGACTTTATATATGGAAATCTCTCACACTGTTATGTTATGAGTAATAGATGATCATTAGACAGAGTGAGACAAGTCATGCACTGTCTTAAGATATGCATCTCAATCAGGCTAGCTACAGAAGTTGTGAGGAAATGCTGGTCCATGGTTTCAACAGAAATTATTCAGGGGCCAGGAGTGACTATAACTGCTGGGAGTTCAGTTTGTTTAGTTATCTTCTTGGTGGACTTGTTGCTTACTAAGGTGTGGGGAAATGTTTAGCTGTTTGGTCAGGAGTGTATTGCAGCTCAAGGTGTGTTTTACACTTGGTGTAGGTTATTTGAGCCTTAGACCTGGATTTCCAAGGTTGTATAAATTTTGCAGGTTTCATATAGGGAAAAACATACATATATATGTATGTCAACATGCTGATACACAAAGAAACAGGCTGTTTGTTGAAATGTCTTTAGTTGAAATGCTGAGTTTTTTGACGCACCGGAAAAAAAGAAAAAGTAGCAGAAGAGTAACTCTCTAACATCACTCCTCTACTTCACACTACTTTTTTTGCACGGGGCTACCCCCCCCCCCCCCCCCGCACTCCTCATGTGGAGAGCAAACCCACGGACCCCTGAAATTTGTATACTAATTCTGAGATTGACATATGTGGGGAGAAAACGGAATATTACAAGAAATGGCACACTCAGACAAGTCCATTTTCCAGCAATTCAATCTTTGTGTTTCGGAACTCACTCTAGCAGATCCTGACAATTCAAATGGTTATCAAAAAAAATGTTTTTTGGCAGGGAGCGTGCCCCACCCCCCTGATAATAAACAAATATATGTGTATATCAAGTCCAAGATTATAAAACAGTGGGGAAAGGGCAAAATCCCACTCCTAATTGTATAGCAGTAAAACAAAAGAAACAGTGGCATCCTGTGATGAACCAGCAGTTCAGTGAAACAACCCTCTTAATTAAATGTTCAGTATAATTAAGGTATGCCCAGACAGACTGCAGTCATACTGAGATGTATGGAATTTGACATAGTTGTCTGGTTAGTGAATGCTTTCTGATGACTGAGACATTCTCAATGGTGATATCCCTGAATACTTTTTTTGTGTTATTTAAGTTGTAAGATAAAATTTTGAGACCGTTTTAAAATAGTACGGTACTGATGCAATTTCAGCTCTATGAGAATGTTAATACTACATTTGATTGGGATTATAGTGTAGTGCAGATATGTGATTAACATGTTACAATGTTAACTGAAGCTGCTCACAGCTTCTAGAACATAGTGAAATATCCACCATATCAGGATGTTACTATCACATTCAAATTGCAAGCTGGTGAAGTTTTAGCTACGTGAGTACGCAATTCCTGTAAATTATATGATG
Source organism: Protopterus annectens (assembly GCF_019279795.1). Lineage (NCBI taxonomy): Eukaryota > Metazoa > Chordata > Ceratodontiformes > Protopteridae > Protopterus > Protopterus annectens. Next base: position 785,212,307 of record NC_056731.1, on the reverse strand, counting down.
CAAGGGTTATGGCATTGACTGAAACTGCACAAATGTTATAGAATGTGGTAAAGTGTTAATTATATGAAAATGTTAACTTCAGGTTTGAACTGACATATGGTGAAGTATTAACCATGTAACTAAACAGAGCTTGTAATCTCATGACTGAGTACTTAAGTGCTTATTGATGTTGTTCTGATATCAACCATATGAAAATATTAATATTTAATCTGAACTTGAATATGATTAAATTGAATAAGCCATTTTAAAATTGAATAAAATTGTGTTGAGTATTTAAAAAATAAAATTTAAAAATTAGCTGTTTCTTATTTTCTCTTATTGAATAGTTATGACAAGTATTGAAGCTGTTTAAATATTATAAAATGTGGTGAAGCATTTCATGTGAAAATAAAAATATAAGTTGGGAATTGCAATATGGTGAAAAGCTAACTGTGTAAGTGAAATGTTTACTTATATGACTGGAAAATTAACATTTATATATATATATATATATATATATATATATATATATATATATATATATATATATATATATATATATTCTATAATATATTTTGTGTGTCTTAGAATATAATGAAATATAAACTAAAGAATGCTAACATTAGGTCTGAAAAGCATAATATAGTGAGGTATGCATGAACCAGTTCTTATGACTGTGCATACATCTCAACCTCTTACAGCAAGAAATCTGGACCAAGCCAAAAATAATGGGGGAAAGGCTCAAAAATAGTGACATATTTTAAATATTGCTCTTATAAACTTAGAAATATGCTAAAATAATAGAATTTGTGTTGGTATACATTTTCTGAAGAATATGAATTCTGAAACTCAAATGTGCGCCACTATCTAGTTTCTTTAATCATCAGTGATTTGTCAGAAAACCATAAATTATATGAGGAACAGATCAAAAATATGAGGCAAAAAATCTGGACAATTGAGAAGCATGCCTATGTGAACTGCTAGGTGCATCAGGTCCTTAAGGAGACAAAGCTTAGTAAGTTAGTTACCTTTCTTATCTTACATTTTTCTATTTTAATATTTGTAGCTATCATGGTCTTGGGGAATGGCAATAATTAGTATGAGCCACTTTAGAAATTATGGTGAATTATAAACCATGTGTGTTTTTGTTTTATAGTGGTATACCTGTTATTGACAGGCATTTTATGGCCTGAGTAAGAGTGTACATTATGATGACGTGGTAACCATATGAAAATGATAGACATCCAAAAGGAATACTGCATTGTGTAATAAACAAAAGCCTTAAATGTTTGTTTTTCTACATAGAGTATGTTGAAAGGAAATTTGACTGGGAGCTGTAAGGACAGTCTAAGCTATAAAGGAATAATAGTTGAAAAAAGAATATTGCTAAAAAAATAGACATAATGAACTAGCTGTATATGATTATAGCTTTGGAGGAGATTTTGCAATACTGAATTTGGGAAGTAGCATTGGATTAAGTTAAAAACAAAGAAAAAAAATGTTTCTTAAGAGACAAAAGCCAGTATACACTCCAAAGACTTCACAAAACAGAAAAAGTTATTGTATAAAGTAAAAACTGAATAAAAAAATAGAGTACAGTTCCTTTTAATTAAAGTCCACTAAGTTAGTGCTTTTATCTCTTATAGAGACTTCATTAGACTGAAGTGACACAACACAAAGTAACTTAAATACCAGATTAGTCATGTGATACTCCTGTCATATGACCAGTGCTACAAACATTTCCTTTTAAGGTAAATTTTAAAATTCTGATAATTAGATAATCTGGGAATTCACAATCATCTAGCTCAGTTTGCCAACAATACTCCTTCCACTGCAAATTATCATCAGCAGCAATGTTATTAGAAAAATCTTTAACATAATATGTGACTGCATTACTGAAGCATTTGCTTTTACTACAGCAACCAGCATGATTAGTTAAAGTATTCTTAAAGTCATTGATGTCTACAGTGCTCATACAGCCTATAATGCAGTTCTCTTGTTGTTTTGCCTTTATAAAATCAAGGACACTGTGCACAAAAACTACATAAACAACATACATTAATTTGCATAAAATAAGCCTGGCATAAAAATCAAACTTTTTCTGATTTTGACCATTACAGCCTGTGGTTAAGTATCTACATTAGTTACAATATAAGTTTTTTTGTTCAGACTTAAAATTGGTCTCTGAAGCAAAATCTGTCTTTGTTTAGAAAATAACATATTCTTGCCTCTTTTTTCCCCCAACAAAAGTGTGTTTTTCCCCCAACAAAAGTGTGTTTTGCCCTTATTTTACTAGTTAGCTCTGAAAACCCACCCAGAAATTTCCAATCAGTCTTAATCATATTCTTGATGCTGCATTTATTGGCAGAGGTTTAAAGTACCTTAGACAAATTGAAGTCACTTTTAGACATAATGATTTTGATTGCCAAGTTTCCCTATTGCATTCCTGTTGTGCATTGACCTATAATGTTTGTATACACATTTATGCAGTTACTTGATTTCATTAAACTTGCCTATTAAAACATTTTTGGGATAACCTGTGTTCTTAAACTTGTCCATGAGGCATAGCCTTTCTTTGTTAAAATGATCATCATCATCAGTAAGCCTAGTGATTCTAATAAATTAAACCTTGACAATGTTTTTTTAACCTTTGGAAATGCATACTGCTGAAGCTCAAATATGAATTAGTATGTACACCCTTTTTATGAATTTTGGATAAGAACCTGTTACCAGATTTGTAAACAACAAATCCAGGTAGTTAATATTCCTGAAATCAATTTTGTACATAAAGCATAAATAGCCATCACCATTGTTCAAATACATCATAACATTTTCAAACTCATTTAGAGTCTCTTTCCACCCAAGAAAAATGTAATCAATAAAACACTTGTAAAAAAAAATAATTTCAGCAAAAAATAAGTTCAAAATAGTCTTTCTCATAGATTTATAAATTGTTGCAAGGCTAATGACCTGGGGGCCTTTCTAAACCTAGCCAAGTCTTCCCAAAAGAATAGTGATGTTTTTTATCCAAGTAGGACATTGAGGACCAGGCATCTATAAGCTACCACTGTCCATAAGGGACATGGTTGCCAGCCTGGTGTAAATTTCCTATTCTCCATCCACTGGTCTAGGTTGTGCTTAAAATGGGTAATAGACAAACTCAGTTTCACATGGATGGGAAGCATGTTCCGTAGGAGGGGCAGTCTGTGGGATACACATCTGTCTCCTGCATGTTCTGTTTGTTATAGACAAAATTTAGATTCCTAGACCTTGTATTTCTGGCACTCTTTGACTTAGAAATATGTAGGAGATTCATAAGTGTGGGGTTTTCGGATGCCTTGTAAGCCAGGTATAGATCCCTCAGCAGTTTGTAAGAGACTGAGTAGAGGGAAAGGGATGTAAAGGCAGAGTACAATGGGATAATGACCTCTTTGAACCTAGATGCTATGGTTGTACAACATTAAAGGATTTCCTCATCACTATGACCATGTGGTGGTCAAAAGTAAGGCTGCTTTCAGTGTGCATACCCCGATCCCCTGACCACTGGGTTGACTCTTAGGGGTGTATACAGACACAAGAATATTGGCATAACAGGGAGCCATAGCTGTTCCCATTTGCCTAAAGAAATTAGAATCAAGCTACATAGTAGTTAACATTTAAAATTTCCATAAGCAAGCAGACATCACCATTTGTGAACACTGGGGAGTGAAATAATTCTAATCTAACAGTTTCAAGGCCAGCCCCATTTGGAATAACAAAGTATAAAGATTTAATATCTGTGGTAATCAATAAATTTGTATCTTGGATCATGAGGGAATCAGTTTGTAATTTCAAACAAACCAAATATTATGTTTAGAATAGGATTTTGAATAGTGAAGTATTTAGCAAGAACATAATCTGTAAGACCTTCTAGAACAGATTTCGTAAATCAAAGTCAGTAAATCTGTAACTTTTACTTATGTCAGAAAAGGTAACCCTGGCATAAAAGTTATCATTTAGCAACTCCATCTTAGTTTTATAGCCTAGTACATGTAAAATAACCAATGAGTTACTTTTGGTTTCTTTTATAACTATTATATCTGTTATTTTTCAGGGTTTGCAACACTTCTTTTTTAGGCAAGGAAAGATTATACCATATGTTTTGCTTTAACTGCAACAAGAGGTTTAAATCTTTTTTTCAGTAACTTTCAAAAATGTTTCTAATTTTGACCAGATTTCCAGAGCTCTTGGCCAATACCCTGCCAGCACTGTGCATGGATTCTGGTGCTATAAATTATTTTCAATCAAATAAAAAATAAAGCTGAAAGGAGCCACCTTTGCGCTAACTGCTAATTTACATAATTGTATAATCATGTTCTGTAAGTTGCCAACTTTGGCATTGGAAATACTGGGGGATAAATGCAAGTATTAAACAAAAATATGTATTATTAGGACATTTATTTCTTTAATACCTGTAATTAAGCTTGACTTTTCTAGGGCTGATGACTCTCAAAATAATTAGTCAAGCCTTTAGCTTAGGGGATATAATAAATTCTGTGTCAGAGAGGGTAAAAATCTCAGTTAAAATATTGCATAGACTCCATTCATAATTTTCTAATAATCCACTTTATCCTTTACAGGGTCATGAGAAGCTCGTCTCAGCAACATGTGGGCAAAAGGCATTGAAGTATATTCTGCACATATTGCCAGTCTATTATAGAACACACACACACTTGCACACTACACACATGTATGGGCAATTTTTAGAAAGTCAGTTCCCCTACAGCAGATCTTTGTGTGATGAAAGGAAACTAGAGCATATGAGGAAGCTTTGCACAGACACAGGAATGACATGCAGAATTAAACTGGAGACTATAGAAACCACTATCAATGAAAGATGCTCACATACACAAATTACTGATAATTTTACTATTATCAGTCTAGGCCAATTGCACAAAAGCAAACAGTCAAATATAGATTGATTTGAGAAACAAAAGTGGCTGAAACTGCACTTCATTAATCTTTCATACTAACCATGGTAAAGCCATGGATATACTGTTTGTTCTGGCTTTGATGGAACACGCAGCCAGAAGAGGCATGAGATGGGTTGGGGACATTCCTGCTCTCAATCCCAGGGCTGGTCATCTCAGTAATCATGCCTCAGTGTAACAATCCAATGTCCAAAAGATGCCAACATGCAGAGGAGGTAAGGCCACTTAAGCAAGCTAAGCACTCATGAGCAGTAGTGGTGGGTCTTTCAAGCCATTCCTCTCCTATGCACATTGTTCTCGAGTTATATGGGGATTGTAACCCACAGTCTGACAGGGGCATACAAGTACCAGTCAAACCCACATCAGTACATAGCACAGGCTGAGTGCACGAGACTTAATGGAGGAGGAATGCTGCCACAGCAGACACACCTTGAGCATGTAACCTCCAAAATAAATTAATTACTTAAATGTTTAAATAAAATTTCCATTGTGTTTGCTGAATGATAGAGGCAAGGAGGAATCTCCCTTGCAACAATTCTTTCAGCAAATTGATTAACTGATAAAAATGCCGATTTGCATAAGGGGTTATAGAAAACTGACCTGGTTTACCTATTCCTATATTTAGTTAATGGTTTCTCTTTCTGAATTAATTCATATCTTCACCTGTCAAGTGGATCCTTTTTTACTGTGAATGTGGCTGCCTCTGTAATTACTTTTATACTGTAGATCAAAATGTGTGTTCAGCTTTAAGAAGCTTTCTAGGGGCTTGCACATGTGTATAAATACTGAGCACATGCGCCTGACTGCCATTTTGTAGTAAGCTGATGAGATGTAAGCATGTATGTTTGTGTAGTGTTAGTTAATCAGTTTATATTTTGTTATGCTGCTATCCATCCTGATGTGTTTCTATGTAATAAAGCATATAAATGAACTACTCTGCCTGTTCATCATCTATACTAGAGAGGGACGAGTGACATGGTGCCAGAATGAAATCCAGATTCCTCAGCTTCGAGACTAAGAAGCACCCAGTTAAGACTGGAGGAATGTAGAGGAGTAAATCATCCCTACTGCACATATAACTTGCAAAACAGATCAGAAATGAATTTCAGGTATTAAAACTTGCTCAAACTATTTCTTATTGCAAAATATAAAATGAGGCATTCAGAATGCTGTAAAAGAATTTCTAAGTAACAAAAATATTCAAAATTACGATATATTGACAGAAATATTCGACATAACTGTGGATAATGTTTGAAGTAAAGTTCAAATTGCATAAAATGAATAAAATAAGAGAAATGACCATTTTTTTTTCATTAAGAACTACTTTTTCACATAATCATAGCTATACAAGTTGTCTGAGGTGCATGAAGTGTTCGTAGGTTTGTGCAGTGTTACAGTACAGTTATTTTGCAAATTATAGGCATTTCAAGTCATTTTGCAAAGTACAGCATTTGAGTGTTATTGTGCATTTGAATTTTATTACAGACGTGTATAGCCGCTTGTTTGTATATAAATACAAGGGCCATCTTTTTCATTGGGTTTGGGCATAATTTATTGGCATGGCAGATGGATTTCAGAAACCAGGTCCACTTGTGTTTGACAATGATATTGCAGAGAAATGGAGAGTGTTTGAGCAAGTGTATATTTCCATACAGGCTGCATTTCTTGATAAAGATGACCATACAAAGGCATTTATTCTGCTTAATTTAGCTGGGTCAGAAGCCATTGAAAGGGAGTGTTCATTTGTGTATGCACCTGCTGTACTTGCAGGAGAGGGGAAAACATCTTGTAGTTGTACCAACTGAGTCAAGGGAAGACCCCAAGTGCTTGAAATGTAAACTTAGAGAAATGTGTAACCCCCAAACAAATATTACAATGGAAAGGCACAGGGATCAAAATCTTATTGAAACTTTTGCAGCATATGTACCAGACTTGAGAAACAAAGTTAAAACATGCAGATTTGGTGATTTTAAGGGATGAGTTGATAAAAGACAGACTTGTATGTGATATTGATTTAACTTTGAATAAGGCCATTGACTTTTATCAGATATATGAGCTTACAGAAAAGCACACAAATATGCTTACAAATGAAAGATGCATGCTTCCAGTAACCTTTAAGGCCAATGTTGATAGTATGCAGCAAGTGGTTAAAACAAATAGGCCCAAGCATATGGCAACAACTGTAACCCCTGCAACACTCACTGGTAAACCCTAGAGCTTTCTGGCAAATTCCAGAGTATGCACAGTATCAGTGAAGCACAAGAGCGAGTCAGCAAATTCAGAGAATGAAACCCCACCCAGTTTCATATTCAGCTGCTGTAACTGTGGTGGAAATCATGAGCCTAAAAGGGAACATGTTTAGCTTTTGATCAGCAATGTCACAAATGCAATAAGTGGAATCATTTCAAAAGGTTTTGTAAATCAAATGGGTCACATTCTTTTATTAAAAGGGAACATTCAAAGAAACAAGTTGATCAATTAGGAAGCTGTGACCCTAATTTTATGTTGATGGTGTACAAGTGCTTCATGAAACAGTCAATGCACTAGATTTATGGGCAATGAATTAAGTATTTTGCACTGTTCGGATAAATGGAAAACCCATAGAGTTCAATGTTGACACAGGTTCAAAGTGCAACATTATGCCTGCAGAAAAATTTGCTAGAGTATGCGCTGGTGACAAGCTTGATTTGGCAAAGTGTGGAAAACTTGTTGCGTATGGTGATGAATAAATTCAAACTGAAGGCTTAGCTCTGCTGGGAGAAGCTATGATTTGTTATTGTATGTGATCAAAAGGCACATGTAGTCATTATTAGGGCTCAAAGACAGTTAAAAAATGGGACTGCTTTCATTTAATAAGGAATCCATCATGTTAGTTTGAAAGATCATGGCTCTAATTTTGCCCAGTATATTTTCTCTACCTATGCTGATCTTTTTGAAGACAAACTAGGCAAGCTTCCAGTTGTGTACTCCATGAAGTTAGACGCAGAGGCCAGCCCAGAAAATTTCAGTAGCCATACAGAACAAAGTCAAAGCCAAGCTAAATAAAATGGTGCAGTAAGGTGTAATTTGTCCAGCTGAAGAACGACCTGAATGGGTATCCTCCATGGGAGTTGCTCATAAGAAATCTCAGATGATATCAGAATATGTATTGATCTAAGAGATTTGAACAAAGCACTAAAAAGATCTCATCATCCAATGCACACAGTCAAAGAAGTTGCAGCTTTGATGCCAAATGCCACTGTTTTTCTGTCTTAGATGCAGAGAGTTCATTTTGGCAAATTTTGCTTGACAAGAAATTCTTGTTAACTATATTCGGTATTCCTGTTGGCAGGTACAGGTTTTTGAGAATGCCATTTGGAATAAGTTCTGCCGGTGAAATCTTTCAATGTGCAATAGAGCAAATTTTTTCTGGGTATCCTTGTGCTATTATAGTAGACGGTATTCTAGTAGGAGGTAATAGTGAAGCTGAGCAAGACAGAAACCTCCATAAAGTTCTGGAAAGTGAATCTTAAGCTGAATCCTCAGGTTACGAGAAGTTACTTATGTTGGTCATCTATTTACCAGTTCAGGCTTATGACCAGACCCTTCCAAGCAAACAGCTATTCTTGAGATGCCATCTCCAGACAATGTTCAAGCCTTGCAACATTTTCTTGGCATGGTTAACTATCTAGGCTATTTCATTCCAGCTTTCAGCCAACTAGCAGCACTGCTCAGAGTTAACACATAAAGATATATCTTGGTCATGGTTGGAACAACATCAGAGAGGATTTGTTCTGAAACACAGAATCGCCAGTCCACCAACTCTCAGATACTATGATGTTCACAAACCAGTTACTCTTTCCTGTGATGCTTTGAAATTTGGTTTTGGTGCAATCATTCTTCAAGAGGGTCAACCTGTTACCTATGTGTCTAGAACTCTAACTCAAATTGAAATGCAATATGCTCAGATAGAGAATGAACTTTTGTCAATTGTGTGTACGTGTTCAAAGTTCTGTGATTATTTTTATGGTCGACCTATCCAGATTGAAACTGATCACCAACCTCTAGTCCCTATTTTGAGAAAGCCTATGCATACAGCTCCAGCCAGATTGCAGAAGTACAATTTCAATCTTGTCTACACAAAAGGCAAACAACTTTATCTTACTGATACATTATCCACATCACCCAGAAATACCACTAAACAGCATGAGAATGAGCAACTTGATTTTGAAGTCATGGACGTGAGAAATTTTTTCTTCCACATGTCTTGATGTGCTTAGAAATCACACAGCCTCAGATCCTGTTTTACAGGAGCTCAACCACTTTATCAATCAAGCATGGTCGTCAAAGCAATCTAGTTTACCCCAAGAAGTGCAACCTTATTTTTTTTTTTTTACAGAGATGAGATTTTGTCTAGCAATGGTATCGTCACGAAAGGTCCAAAAGTAATTATTCCAAAGTCCTTGCAACAAGAGTATATTACTGTTTTGCATCGTGGACACCCAGGAACTGATTCTACCAAAAGAAGGGTAAGAGGACTTGTATTTTGGCCTTCTGTGTCACAAGACATTAAGAGAGAACTTTCATCTTGTTTTGTATGTAATAGTACAAAGTCACATCAACAGAAGGAACCACTTCAGCTAAACCATATTCCTGAACTACCTTGGTTTGGCAGTAGCCACTGACATTTTCAAATGGAATGGTCAACATTGCTTGGTGTTAGTAGACTCTTATTCCAATTGGTTCTAGATTAACTTACCTCCTAATCTACCATCCAGTACTGTCATTACTAAGATGAAGCATCATTTTGTAATCCATGGTAATCCGCACAAAGTTATTTATGACAATGATACACATTTTACTAGCCAGCAATTTAAAAAATTCACCGAAGTGTGGGACTTTATCCATATTATGAGTAGTCCTGAGTACTTGCAATAAAATGGTTTGGCAGAACGTGCAGTTCAAAAGTGAGAAAGTTGCTAGAGATGTCGAAACCAGACAATAGTGATGTTTTTCTGAATCTCAGAAATATTCTTCTTGATAAACATCTTGGTCCCCTGCCCAAAGACTTCTGTTGAGACAAACCAGAATTACATTACCAGCCAGCAGTAGTTTATTGGTTCCAAGTGCTAAGAGTAACAGATCAGTGAAAGCCCATCTGTTAAAGAAACGCCTATCCCAGAAGTCTTATTACAACAAATCCAGCAACCAACTGTGTGAAGGAGAGACAGTGAGAATACAAACGTGCAGAGGTTATTATCAGATTGTAGTCGTGAAGAGTATTTGTCAAGAACTGAGATTGTACACTGGAATCACAAGGAGTAGAATTTAGGCAAAATCGGAAGCATTTGATGCCGGTGTCCAAGCTTATACCCCAGCATGTAACCTGTGAGAAAGACACTCTATCTCAGAGTGAGTTATCCAGCTTTCCAGTACCAGAAGATATTCCAGTAAATATCCCTGTTCCTGATATGACTCATGAAGTTCTTGATACGAGTTATTCACCAAAGACTGTCCCTGTTGCTAAACTCAGTTCTGATTGCTATACTAAATCAAGTTGCATTTCTAGACTATGTTACCAATACACGGCAACTTGGACATGAACATTGTGTTTGTTTCTAATGTCTGCATTAGTGCTTGTCTTATTCCAATGTCATTTCATTGAGGGCAATCTATTTAAGAGGGAGCGTGTAGATCAGTGTGTGTGTACAGCTTTAAGAAGTTTTCTAGGGGCTTGCACAAGTGTATAAATACTGAGCACTTGTGAGCCTGACTGCCATTTTGTAGTAAGCTGTTGAGATGTAAGCATGTATGTATGTGTGGTCTGTCAGTTAATTTGTTTATATTTTGTTATGCTGCTATCCATCCTAAAATGTTTCTATATAATAAAGCATATAAACCAATTACCCCGCCTATTTGTCATTGGTACTAGAGAAGGATGAACAGCATCTGCCATAAATTTTTGTGATATAGGTGGTAGGCCTTTTAGTACATCCATTCATTGTCCACTGCAGTATAAATAGGTTCATAGTTGCTTACTAGGCTAACAACCACAATGGCCTTTTTCAATGAGCCACGGATCCCTAATCTCTGACAAGTTTTCGTACCCTTGATAAGTGTAAGCAGAGGCTTGGGAGATGAAACATTTACAAGCAGGGCCCTGGGAGATGAACCATTTACAGGCTACCTGTGTCTATTGGAGACATAGGTGCCAAATCAGGGATGAATTTCTTGTTCCCCATCCACTTGTCTAAGTTGCACTTGAATTGGGTTATGGAGGAACTCTGCTTTGCATGGATAGGGAGCCTGTTCCATAGAAGGTGTAGTTTCTGGGATACATATCTGACTTTTGAGCAGGTCCTATTTATATCAAAGGCAAAGTTTAAGTGTTTAGAATGGGTAATTCTGGTGCAATTTGTTTTGCGGATATGCAGGAGCTCCATCATGACTGGGAATATCAGTGCCTTGTATGCCAGGTGTAGATTTTCCCTCAAAAGCCTGTGAGAGACAAAATACAGGAATAGAGCCTTGAGGTGATCTGCATAGGACATCTTACTTATGCTCTGTTTTCTATTAGGGAGGAACTTCTCTGGTCATTCCAGTTGTTGGATGTGCCTGCTTATGATTTTCCGACTGTTGTAGACACATGATGGTCAAAAGCTAGATTACTGTCTGTGTGTGTCCCTGTCTACTGAGTCAGCTCTTAGGAGTGTATTGTCAGTTTCATTCAGGGAGAGGTCATTGACATTGACATTAACCTTGACTTCAGAAAAGTAAATGCCAAAAAGGAGCTGTCTCAGGATCAGTCCCTGAGGGACTTAGCTTGTGACTTTCCTCTTTTTAGAGGTGGACTCTTTCCTGGGTCCTATCTGTGAGTCACCTGGCTATCCACTGGGTGACATAAGGGTTTATACCTAACCTCTTGAGTTTGTCATCAATGCCTGAGTGTGGTATTCTGTCAAATGCCATGGCCAGGTCAAGGTAGGTAGTGTGAAACGTTTTGCCCTCATCCATTGCTTTAAAGTCCACCATGTTGAGGAGGCATGACCTGCCCTTGACAAAACCAAATTGGCTTGGGTCCAGTGGAGATTTCATTTGTCCATTGTCTATCATTTCCATGATAATTCTTTCCATAGCTTTGCATTTTTGACTAGTGAGACTTATTGGTCTGTGGTTTCCAAAGTGTCTAGATGGTCCACCTTTCTATAGAGAGATCACTGTTGTTCTCCAATTGTGAAGTTGCAAAGCCTGTTTGGAGGCTACAATTAAATAGCAATTCCAGAGGTCCTGATATGTCATGATTCTTGCTGTATACAAGGCATCCTTTGATATTGTTTGGGCCTATTGATGCAGTGTTCTTGGCCTTAGAGATAGCATTAAGGACCTGTTCCCTAGTAATATTATGGGGAGTGGTATTTGGGGGAAGATTGAGAGAAGAGAGGTAAAGTTGGATCTGAATTTGTTGGCCAGTAGTTTTGCTACATCTTCTGGCTCAGTATGTGTGGCTGCATTATTAATGAGCCTGCCCTCAATTGTGTATTGCCTTTGAGGCTGTGGACATAGCTAAATAATGCCTTGTGGTTGTCCTTGGCCTGGGAGGCCATATTTACCTGAAATTTGGCTTTGGTAGACTTTATTTGTCCTCTGAGTTGTTTGCTTAGTTTGAGGAGAGTGCTTTTATCCTGCTGGGTACTACACCTCCTGATTTTTTCCATGATTGTCTTCTTTCTGTTATACAACCTACTGATGATGTGATTCTACCAGGGTGGCTTGTTTTTTAGTTAGTTCTGTACTTCTTCCTGGTGGGTACAGGTGCCTCCATGCACTATTAACGTGCTTGTATAGGGATTCTGTTAATAGTTCCATTTAGGCAGCAGTGTTTTGAGGATTTATGGGAGCTTGAAATTTTGCCAGGTTATCATTTAATAGTAGGACGTTGACCTTAGAGTAGTTCCTGAATATTCTAGGGTTAGCTGGAGTGTCAGGTTTTATTTTTACTTAGAAGTAGGACCATATTGTGGTCTGACTTTACCACAGAAGACATTACACTAGGGGGTGTGCAGGACAGGGCTGGTTAACTGAAAGGATCTCTATATATGCAGAGGGCAAACTTAAACCAGTCCTTGAAAAAGCACCATCTGTATTGACAGACAGAACATTTTTGAACAACCTTTATGAAAATGTTCTGGTGCTAGATGATTTTTCCAACTAAATACTAGTTACAATGGATGTGACTACACTTTTTACCCTCGTACCCAATGAGTATGGGTTGGATGCTGTCAGATTTTTTTTTTACATAAGAATAGCAATTATGCACACATCAGATTGTGTTAATTTGTGATTTATTAGAAATAATATTGGAAAATAATGCCTTTATTTTTAATGGTGAATTTTTTTCTACAGATTCTTGGAGTAGCTGTGGGCACCGCATATGCCTATAGCTGCGCCAATATGATGATGACCTTTTCGGAGGCAGAGCATGCATTTGCCAACAATATACATTCCGATAATATTGTATGCTATAATAAATTTGTGGACGATGTGTTTGGTTTATGGCAGGGCTCTTCTGAACTGCTTAATTCTTTTGTGCATGGGTTCAATAGTACTATGGAGTTCCTCATATTCATTGTTTGTCTTTAATACATCCATTGATTTTCTAGATGCTCATATTTAAAAAAAAATTATTGGGGGTCTGGAAACAGTAATATTTAGGAAATAATGCTGGAGAAATAGTAAATTGCATAGGATGCACCTGAATTACAGACATTGTAATGTGTTAAAAGGGCAGTTTCTAAGAGCCTCAAGTCTGCATACTACCGATACGAATTTTATGAGAGAGGTTATGGAGGACAGGAGGTTGGTGACACTTTGAGTCATGTAAAGGGGTTGAAACAAGCAAAGGGGAGACCTTATTATGATAATGTGAATAGAAGTGATAACAGATCAAATCAGGCCTCTCATTGTTTACGAATTGGTTTTACATATTCCAATAATATTAATGACGTATGTAACATTATTAAAAGGAATTGTTCAATGTTATTGGCTGTTCAAAGCATTAAAAAAAATTGTAGGAAAGCAACCTAAATTCTGTTTTAAAAATGCAAAAAAAATTAAAGCAAAGGCTCTGCTATAGGAATAATCTTATGACTGAACGAAGGATTTTATCAGTCAGAACTGGTACAAATCTTTGCCATTGTTTTAAAGCCTGTTGTTATATTTCTGATGTTCCTTATTTGGTACATCCTACCACTAGCATTAGATATGAATTTAAATTCTGTGCAGTTGGCAAGACCAAGAATTAAGTGTATTTGGCAACCTGCAAAAAATGCCCCTGCTTTTATGTGAGGATGACCAATCAGAGTTTGAATGAGAGAGTTTTGGAACACATGGGTGAAATGATAAGAGATGTTACTACAAATGCATTGAATAAGCATATTAAATCTAATGCATCACAGCAAGAGGTTCTGGGGTTCGATTCTTGGCTGGGGTGACTTCTGTGCGAAGTCTGCATATCCTCCCTGCGTTCGCGTGGGTTTTCTCTGGGTACTCCAGTTTCCTCCCACATTCCAAACACATGCTTTTGGAGTGTTTCTCCCCAGGCATTGTCCTGTTTGTTCAGCCTTGAGGTATATTTATTTTTAATGTAAATCTAAACACCTCCACCTTTAGTCCCAGTCTCTGTAGTAGCTGGTTTAAATGTGTGGAAAGCATTATAATCTTGCTCTCCCTTGCTTTAAACCATGTCTCAGTGATCGCACAGACATCAGCATTCTGTAGGGTGAGGAGAGCTTGTTGGGAATGGAGTTTTTTTATTAGACTCCTAGCATTGAGCAGTAACACCTTTAGATTTTCTTTGCTTTGATTTGCTATGTTAGAAATACTTTCAGTTTGACATTGTGTAAAAAAAGCACTATTTGGGAGCGCAGTGTTTTAGCTAATATTCAGAGGCCTAGAGTGGCTAGGTACACACCATCCCTGCCAAAGCAGTTTGATCTGACCATCTCCTTCCATGCTGATAAATACATCCCCCTAGAATGACACCAGAAACTAAGCCAATTATTAAAGTCAGTCATCTTCTGTTTGTATTGTGGCATCATCTTTGGAGAAGGTAAAATGCTGCTCAGTGCTAGGCTCTTACCAGAGTGAGACCCACATTCCAAAAACTCCATAATGTCAATCTTCATGCAGCTAAGGAGGTATGTCTTAGATCATTTACATCCACATGGACTATGACTGAGTCATACTGGTACTTGTGGTCCAATGAGTGTGCGCATATTGAGGCAGATCCTTGCCCCTGATAAGCAAATGACTGTGACTTTCTTCTTACTCAGCCTGGTGAGAGGGGCATCAGTATGTCTCACAGTGGAGTCTCCAGTGACCAGAAATGTTGGATTGTGTGATGGCTTACCTTATGGACTTAGAAGTAGAGGCCTTATGAGATGTGACTCTGTGTTGATGTGGTGTTGTTTTTAAAGAGTGTATTCAGTGCTGCTGAGGGTATTTGATATGCGTACTTAATTTAGGAGGTCTTTGGGGTTTAGGAAGGTTACATTTAAGTGTCTCTGCATGTGTGGGTCTATGTGTCTGCTTTAAACTGTGTGTGATGGGTGCAGTGTGTGTGTGTGTGTGTGTGTGTGTGTGAGTGTGTGTGTGTGTGCGTGCATGCTTCTGACATGATTGACATAAGGAGTGCTTTTTTGTGAGAGCTTTGCCTCCACTGACATTGTATCGATATATCTTTCACACACCGTATCAGTTTGAGAATTAACATGAGGCAATTTCTAAATTGCTTCAGGATGCCCATATCCACCAAGTTGGTAACCGAGATAGTGGGAAAGTTCATATCCATGGCAACAAGCCCTTTTTATTGAATAGGCAGTTGGAGTGAAAATATAAAGTAATGTCATGAGTATCTGGTTTGCAGCTCTGGGGGCAATGCTTGTCGCTGCAGACTAGTTGCCCTGTGTGCAACTAGGTACTGGTGAAATTTCAAAGGTGCTTTTACAGGAAAAATGTCATCTCAAGGTGTCTGCATCTGTACAGGACACTGCCAAATACTTGAGGTGAAACTGATAAGTATACCCTGACAATTTATAGATGAAATATTTAGGGATGTATGTATGCTGAAGTTAGGTTAAACAGCAGCATATCAAGCAGTACTTACTGAAAAGAAAGAATTAGATTTGCCAAGAATGATTAAAAGATTCACTGGAATGGCTACTACTAGTGCTAGTGGTAGTATCACCACAGCTTCATACTTCTGGGATACAATGTTTTTTTGCTTCTTCTCTCACCAGAAGCAAAACAGCAGCACCAATCCCAAGATGAGAAGCAGATCACAGGCTCCTTGTTGATCAACAGTCCTATCCCAGATGATGCAAGGGTCTTGTCTACTTGTAGTCTTTTCCTGGTAGATGCCTTGAATAACAACCAGACAAAGCAGGAAGATCCACTCACTGCCCAAACATAAACTGTCAGGAGTCAATGCACTTTCCTCATTCTCTCACCAGTTGCAAAATATAAGCACACATTCCAAGCTGGCAGCAATTAAGTAGTTTTTAGGCTTTCCAGTGATCAGCGGTCTCCATGAGATAATGTACCTATGTTCCTGGTCTCACAAGGAGCAAAACAGAAGTACTAATCCCAAGATGTCTACTGAGAGACAGGATGTGGACTCTCCAATAATTGGTGATCTTGGCGTAGATGCTGCAGATTTTAAGTGTAAGATGGAAAAAATGAGTTAATATCCTAAGATTTGCAGTGTAAATTAAGCAGTTAGATGTGAAAGGGATAACTTAAGCTTTAGCAAAAAGATTCTATTTCTAGCTCTGTGAAATATAGTGGGATGGCCAATAAATTTTAAGTAGCTAAAGGGGAGTGATTTCACAAAATGATTTTGTGCTTACTCAAAATAGCTAATGAAAAAGGAGAGGAAAGGAAATATGTGGTCAAATTGCATAAGGAGCAGGTAACTAGAAAGACATTTGAGTTTAAAAACACAACAGCACCAGGATGGGAGAGTGATGAACATTTTCATTTCTGTGTGACTCACAAGAGACAGGGCTGTGGTCTCTTTCCTAGTTTAAATTTGCAGTTAAAAACAAAATACAAGTAAAACACAGTGTAAAGAAAATAAACCATGGTATGCAAAATAGCAGATGAATTGCACCATAGTAAAAATAAAGTAACCTTTCCATCACAGAAATCTGTGGCAGAGTCCCAGTAAGCTTTTCCAGTAAACCTGACCTTTAAAAAGGACAAAACTTTCCTGTTAAGTTTTTTATTAGAAAATGCTATCTTATGGCTTCTGTCTACCTTTCTTCCATTGTAGAGACTGCATTTTTGCTATAGATTATGACCTTCTGTAAGACGTGGTGTTTAAGATCTTTAACATGTATTTTTACTGTTAAGAGCTCAAGCAGCTATAGTATGTTTGGCTTCTGGTGAAGCTGCTAAATGACAGTGATGCATACCAGATCTGCAGCAGCTTAAAAAATCCCTTTGAGGTACACTTCATAGACAACTGCCATTGTTGACTGTGAAGGTCTTACCATATGCAGCTTCGTACAGATGCTTCTGGTCCAGATTTCTTCAGGGATGCATCTTGCTGTAAAAGGAATAAACCTGTTGGTAGTATTGTAGAAGTACAAGCTGTTCAGTTGTCAAAAAAATCATTCAGGATAGGGACTTGGTGCAGATCAAGAAAAGAAAACAAACCACAAGCCTACAACTTCAGGAAAAGTTTGTAGACATAAGGTGTCCATGTATCAAATGTAGACAGTGCTGCTTTAAATTTGTCTTCACTTGAGCATTCACAAATATACATTTCCGGAGTCTGTAAAGGTCTATTGCTCCAGCTGCCATATATGAAACTCCATAATGTTTTGATCAACTTGCATAACAGGCAGATAAAGTTGGATATCTTCTTCAGGGATGTTTCCTTTATCTTGGATGTTAACTCATTCACCTCCTGCGGGCCATGAAGTGTCACATCTCCAGCAGCCTACATACGTTCTTGGATTCCTGAGCATTTCCTGAAAATCAGGTTAAAGAATATTAGCCAAACAAATGTGACAGTCCAGTGAACAGTAAAAGCTATTAAAAAGTGCAAAACATACAGTAATATAGATGCCACTCCATGCAGAGTCTCAGTAACAGGTTATAATGCAGAAAAATCCTGAATGACATCTTTCACAAAAATGTCTTGGAAACTACAATCTATATATATATATATATATATATATATATATATATATATATATATATATATATATATATATATTTTTTTTTTTTTTTATTTTGACTTTTGCTGTGGTGGTCACTGTCGTTTTGGGTTTTCTCCCTTTGTCTCTCTCTTATGTATGTATGTGTGTATATATATATATATATATATATATGTGTGTGTGTGTGTGTGTGTATATATATATATATATATATATATATATATATTTACTTACCCATACATACACACACCCATTTTCCACCTATTTCATGACGCTGTTGTGATGTCAGGTGAGGGTTTCCATTTGCAATGCTTTTTTCTGGCAATTTGCACACTTTTCTGTAAAAATGCATAGTAAACCTGACAATTTAACAAACTCTGACAGTCTTCTTCTTTTTTTGAAACAGAATACTGGCGTTTGTACAGTGTTTTCTGAACTACCAGACAATCTGTTTCATTTCCCAGGTAGTATGGAAAAAACGATAGGTGGCAATACTGTTATCAACACGTTTGTTCCAGAGATTTGATTTTTTTGTATAATGGCAAGAAATTGTTGTCTGAGTGCTTGTTTATTGAAATGTTTGTGGAAATATAAAAAAATTGTGTCTATTTACATGGTTAAGTTTGTAAATAATGTTTAGTATCTCTCAGGTGTAGGTATCAGTAACATTTTTTCAGCATCATTGAAGGCTTCACCTGATGCTGTGCTATAGTTTTAAATCCGTTTGTTTTGGAAAAACTGTTGTACATATGAGTGTTGTATATCTTCATAATTATTAGTAAGTAGCTAGAAATATCTCCAGCATAGTGTATTGTATACACTGAAAAACGCAGTGTATACATTGAAAAAGAGGGTGTATTTTTTTGTATGTCACCGTGACATTTCACATTATACTTCTGAATAACATGTAGGTCACTTAATTGTGAAAGTAATGACATTTATGAAAATATTAATAACAGATGAAAACAATATCTCTGCTGTACTCCATCCTAGACCAACAGTCTTCAGTATGACGAGCATACAAAATTTATCACTGCTGCAGTAGCCTTCACTATATGGTTGTATCTTGCCAAGGATATAACAGCCAGCCAACTTCCAAAGCTTCAGGGCAGCTTCCACAAATCCAAATCATTAGTCAACTTGAGCTGAGCTAACTAAAAAGACAGATTTGGGCACCACACCCTCCAGATGCTTTCCTGCTATTGAAGAGAATGCCCCTCTGCAGGCTTTTGGGAATTGATCACACAAATCAGGAACCCAATAAAACACTTGAAAGCTGGAAAGATGCAATCTGGAGCCACTCGGTGTTCCAGGATTTTATTGCAACCACAGATTTAGCACTTTCATCAGGTTATATCAAAGACTTCTTCAGAATCTGATTACACTAACAGGAATCTTGAATCTTATTTACTGAGAGAGTTATGTTGGCAGATTAGATTGAAATTTTTAGTACTACCTGGCTTAAGCGATAGCCTTTTTATTCAAAGAGTTTTAAAGTTACAATCGTACTATGTTTGAAAGTACCATTGGGTGACTATTGTGTTTGCTGCTGTTTTTAGTTTTATAAAATTTTTTTTTTAAACTGTATACCTTTTAAAAAACGTGTACCTCCTTAAAGATATAAAGGTGTAGTTCATTGAGGCGGTGTGTTTTTAGTTATTGTTTTTTATTGGCTGGGGGAACAAGCATGTGGTGTTCCAGTGGGTTTTTAAAAAGTGTATTCTTGTGTAATCAGATTCTGAAGAAGTCTTTGATATAACCTGATGAAAGCGCTAAATCTGTGGTTGCAATAAAATCTTGGAATAGCACCGAGTGTCTCCAGGTTGCACCTTTCTAGCTTTTTTGTTTCGGGAATTGATGTTGGACTTGTGCTGCTCCTTTGCTGATGAGTTAAGTTTCCTTTGGAGACAAACCTTCCACATTAATAAAACTGTTTTGCTGTATTTTCATGTTTAGAAAAATTCTTTTTAAACTAGGAGTCTGTGTTTTAACAGGCTCTAATGAGACTTAACTGTCATTTAAATGGGAGTACATGTATTTATTTATTACATTTGTTTACCGGGAAAGTCCACTGGGCCTAGGTGAGCCCATTTTCAGTGGAGACCCCGGGAGAAAAGCTCCACATAAAAGTCACATTACAGAAATACAAATATCAAAAAAATACAAATATCAAAAATGTAGCACTATTTACAGTTTCTGTCAGTTTAAAATTTGTTTAAAGTAATTGAAAACCGTTTTATCTGTGGAGAAATTGTGTTTATTTTACTTTATGGTGCTGGCCAAGTGGTTTAACAAGCTTTTTACTGAGTTTTATGTAAAAAAGTGATGCACCATTTTCAGCATGATCATGGAGCAAACTACTGGTTCCATGATTGGTCTTTGTCCGGCCACAAAATTTAAGCAAACATCCTTTGGCATCACAGAGGGTTGTAGTGTGCATCTGCTGTAGATTGGTGACTGTTGTGGCCATAGCTTGTTCTGCAGAGTACTAGTCTTTACCCTGGATCATGTTGGTGTAGCAACTACTGTCACTGTGGACTGGGGATTAGTGATGTCCTCTGTGGCTTTTGGGGTCCTCTGATTGGGCAAAGGAGTGGCATTACTCCAAGTCCTGGTTAAGGAAACAGGAAAGACTTACCTGTTTAGGCAGAGTATCATGCCTATCCCTGGGGAAGCTGCTGCTACCATTAATAATACTAATGGCCCTATTTTTCCTAAATGTGTATCTACGCCTCATCAAATTTCCTTAGGCAGGAGTAATTTACCTATTCTGGTACAGGTTTAATTCAGACTATTGTTCCTCCTTGTAAGGTGGATTTTGTTAAAAGAAAAAAGAGAGAGCTGTTTTACAGAAGAGATTCAAGATTCTGAATCTGATCAAGAAGATGAGTGGGCAGATAGTGTTTTTTCCTCAGTTTTCTGGTTCAGACTTGAGAGCGCTTATTTTCTGATTTGTCCTGTGAGGGTGTCTCTTTCTCTGAGACTATTTCCAGAATGTGCCAGTGTTTTCATTGGAAGAACTCTGAGGCTTCTCAGTCCCTCAGAAAACACTATGAGCTTTTACAACAGGAATTTCCAGAACAGTCACCCATTCCCCAAATCTGCCAGCTCTGGAGGATGTGGTCTGTCAGTGTCTGCAGTTTTCATGATGTTTAGCCTGCTGTCTCTAAAAAGGCAGATAGAATATATAATATTACTTAGTCTTTAAGTTTTTATAAATTCTTCCCAATCATGACTTAGCAGCTATAGCTTTAGTTGGTTCTACTGTTGCTCAACATTTGGTTAATTCAATTCCTATTTCTGACAAGGATGGAAGATTATTGATAAGTATGGGGAAGGAAGTGTATGCTTCTGCAACTCTGATTTTCAGAATTTTGAATGGTCAGGCTCATGTGCTAATGTTTATTCTAATTGTGAAAGTATGAGGAATGTTTTGTCTGCAGTTTCTTCTTGTAACGAAAAATCTACTTTAAATAATTTAATTTCTTCCATATTACGAGTCACAACTCATTGTTTTCAGCGTGTGTGTATTTCTCGGGTGATGCTTCTTCTAGGGCTATGGCCACTGGTACTGTTTCAAGGAGGTTTGCCTGGCTGCATTATCAGAATGTCACAGGTTATGGGAAAAATGAGATTTTATGTTTATTTTAACATTTTTTACTGGGAAAGCCCAACTTGGAATGAAGACAATTTTCAGTGGAGGCCTGGGGAGAAACGCTCCAGATGCAAATCTTTGTAAATTTTAAATTCTCCTTTTAGATAAAGATTTAGTTTCTGGTTCTTCTAATTCAGATGTAAGTAGATACAGGGAATTGTTTTCAACTCTCCTTTCCCAGATTTTCTAAGGGATTCTCTAATCCCTCATCCAGTTTTGGCAAAAAAACAGAAAGTCTCATCAAAATGTTGGTAAACAGACCTTTAAGAAGAAAAGGCAAGTTGGAGGTTCCAAAAAGAATTCGTGAACCTGCCCACTCCCCCCCAAAAAAAAACATGGACAGCACAACAAGTCAGAGTAACTGTTTAAAGGAAGATTCAGTTTTCCATTCCAGAAAGTCTAAATCTCCACTTTTCTGTTTGACAACAGATAGTTTCAGACAAATGGGGTTGGAAGATTATTCATCAAGGTTACAGGGCAAACTTCTTTGTTCCCCCTGTCCTTCAGTGATTTACTATCAAAATGTCACCATGAAAAACAAATTCCCATAAGTAACATCGAAGTGAAGAGTGAAAATGAAAATATACGTAAGGTCACAATGTCAAATCTACTGAAAGAATTTAGCAGATTTGACACTGTTGACGAAAAGAGCACATGATATCTCTATAGGAGCTCAGGTAAGTAAAACTCCTACACCTCACATATGCATTTTTGCTGGGGGGCAAGCACCCCACACCCCCTGCTAAGTATGTATTCCAACTCTGAGACTGCACTACTGTGAGGAAAGTGATGAATTTCCCAAACTGCAGTGTACCGCGATCTCTGTGCAATACTTCGAGTTCATGCATTCACTGATATGAATTTCAAACATGGGATGTTCAGCAACATGGAAAATCGAACATGCGTCTTTTGATTTTCTGTCTGCAATGCATCTCCATTCAGCTTTTTGATAGTAAACCTCCTTCAACATATGCTGTTCCAGGGATTTATAGAATAGTCTCTCCTTCCCAGGATGGGAAAGGATTTTATTCACATATGTTTATAATGCCAAAGAACAAAGATAATTGGTAACTAGTTATGGATCTTTCTTTCCTAAGTCTGTTTGTGGTAGTGCCCAAATTCAAAACGATGTAATTTCACAACCTGTTACCTCTTCTTCTCCATTTCAGTTTCCTGGCAACAGTAGATTTAAAAGATACTTATCACATCCCTATACAGCCAGACTTCAGGTTCAGTGTCTGGATCACTTTATCAGTTCTCTGTCTTACCCTTTGGACTGTCCACTGCACCAGGAGTGTTCACAAAATGTCTAGCTGCTTGTTATAGTTCTTTGCATTCTGCAGAGTATCCACGTTTTTCCATATGTAGATGACTTGCTAATCTTTGCAGTCTCTCTCATAGTGTCAGAAAACTCTCACTTGGGTTGAAGGATCTCTTATACAATCTAAGATACAAGGAGAACATGCAATAGTCTTTTTTTATGCCTTAACACAATATTGTATTGAGGTATCAGCTAGGCACCTCTGTTCAAAGAGCTGCTCTTTCATAGGAAAAAAATAGATCTATATCTAGATCTATTTCCATAGTTTTCCATTCAGACTTTAGTCACTGTAAAGGAATACCTGAGGATTCCGGGTCTTATGGCATCTTTGATTCTCATGATATCAGTGGCAAGACTCCACATAAGAAAGATATAATGGTGTATGAAGTCTCTCTGGTCCCTGCACCAACATACTTTGTCTTTTTTAATCCTAGTCCTGGGGTTTGTCAGAATAGAAATGACGTGATGGAAACAGCAAATTTCCCTAAATCCAGTCTCCACTTCTGCCCTGTTCCAAAGCAGTCAGTCACCACAAACCCTTTGCACTTTGCTAGGGAAGGAATTTCAGGAGGGGCAAAAGTGCAGGTTGTCAGATACTAAAGACAGACACAAGCATATAAATATAAAAGAGATACCAGCTCTGAGCAAGGCACTCAACTCTTTGAATCATCTTTGGTCCCCTGGACATTTGCAAGTTGTTATAGACATTACCATAGTCATGTTGTACATCAACAAGCAAGGAGGGGACTAGCCATATTTGCTTGGGATATAGCTTCACAGTACAATCTCACTCTGCTCACATCCTACATTCCATCAGAGAAAGCTGTGTTGCAGGCAAGCTGAGCAGAGCAAGGGCAGACACTCTTGAATGAAAACTATATCGTGTGTGCGGCAGAGAAAGATAGAACCATCTGTGGGGAGTTCCTCAAGTAGATCTGTTTTCCTCCTCTCTTTATAGTCATCTGGCAAAATTCTGCTCCAGGACTTCATGCAAGAAGGCTTGGAAGACAGATGCTTTTCATTTTATTAAACAAGAAACATTTTTTATTAAATTATCACTTATGACACAGGCAATCATACATTTATATAAATTAAAACAAACCATAGTGACTTAATTTTAGTTGCAGGCAGTGTATATCACAAACCATATTGACTTAATTTTAGTTGCAAATATTATACATCACTTATCTATCCAGCCACTGTAAGTCAGACGTTACATAGCTCATTCAAATCCTGCCTTCTTTTAAACTTCATTCCTCCTCTAATGGGAGTCCACAGGATTTTTTTGCAGGGGGGGTGCAAACCTAGAGGACCTCCACTCAGCCACCCCACACACACACACACACACACACACACACACACACACACACACACAGCCATTTCAGTGTCCCATTACATGGCTGTTTTTCCCCAGTTGCCATAAACACTGTTCAAAGCTCTGTGTGCATACTGTTTTCTGCTTTACTTCTACAATAATTACAGATGTTTGAGTTTAATTTACAATTTTTATTTCAATTTTTTCAGCACAAACACTTATAGACATTTGCTAAACAAAGCAATACAGTCTCAAAATGAAAACAGACTTAGCATTAAAACTTCTGTGTCGTTGAAACTCACATTCATTGAAACAGCATTGAAACCCACATTCAGTGAAAATGTATCTAACCAGTGATGGATAAAGTTTACCTTTGTGTTGTTTTCAAATCATAGACCCCTTACACGCACATTTAGGACTATGCATACATGCATGTATTCTGTGATTCACCTTCCTGATTGTATCAAATTATGTTCCTTATATAATACAGCACCACTTGTTAGAGCATGTTTTAAATTTATAGTTTTGAACATTTTCCAGTAAGGAATAAAACAAAATGTATGAACCAATAATGACAAAACTGGCCAATTCAGAACATTTTCATCATAAAAGTCTACTCAGACTTCTGTCGTTATAGTCCACCAGTATCAGTAAATATGCACAACCTCTGCAGAAGTAAAAGTCATCTAAATAATTCCACATTAAAGATATTTGTAACTAATGAAGAGGTTGCTGTTAGCAAATAACTTTTATAATTCAGGGTTTCGTCTACAAATAAAGGGCCTGTTGCCCCTAAAGATTAAATTGCCTATGTTACATTAAAAAAAAATGATCAGCTGGTAATATTGCAATAGGAAATGGATGAAAAACTGACAAACAGGTTCATAGTTTCTAGGCATGTTATTAAAGGAGGACATACTCAGGACAGCAGCACCCCACCCCTCTTAAAGTACAAGACAGTATCAGGAATCCATCTATATGCTGTGGGAGTAGAACCCACAGCTTTCTGCATTAAAAGCAAGTATACTGCCTGTTGTGTTACTAACAATGCTTTTAAATTCTTTAACACAATAGTGATACCATTTGCTAAACAAAACAGTTACACATTGTAAACAGACTTAGCATGAGCAGCATTAAAATTCTCTTTCCCTGAAGTTAACAGTTCCTTGAAAAATGCACTTGACAATCAACTCCTTGAAACTCTTAACAGCTTGGTGGCTGGGTTAGAGGATTCAGGCTCTTGTTTCTTCTAACCAAGTTACAGAGTTTGAACCTAAGCAAATTAACTAAGCACTTGCTGTCCCTAACCAGGGCATTTTACATACATACATATGTACATGTGCGTGCATACACACACACCTCTTTCCCTTACTTGCAGGAATCCTGTCCAGGATAAGCAAAAGTGAACCTTCTTTGCCACTGTTATACATGCACACACCTCTCTGCCTTACTTACGGAATCCTGTCATCAGCTAAAGGCAACAATTCACTTGTAAGGGACAGGGAGCTTCAGCTACAAATGTTACTTGTTTTGTTTTACTCCCTAGCGGTCATTTACCTAGGTGATCACACACTTTTAAACTGATTTATTAGATTTTACACAGCAGCTTCCTAGGCAGCACCAGCGTGCATTTTTTAATAATGCATATTAAGTTATATATGTTTTCACAGCTAGGCAACCAAATAGCAATGCATTGCATGGACACTGAGATGTTATTTAGAATGCACAATGTGAATGACTGCTTGTTGCCTTCCTTCAGTAAAACCACTAATTATATTGTGTTGAACTGAACTCCCTTACATGTTGATTAAAACTGAGTTGGTGTGTTTGAAATTTTTAATTTACTGTTGCAGTTAGTCTGAAACACGTAATATGGACTTTGCATACAAAAGAACATACTCTAAATCTGCAATTACTTCCACATCTAGTAAATTATTGTTCTTAAAATGTTTTGTATACTTTTGAGCTTTTTCCCCGGCAATCAAATGTCAAGAAATAAATACATCCATTTTCAATTTCCAGTAAGCTACCAAACAAAGTATTCAGAGTTTAAGATTGCGTGTGTCAGACAGGCCCCTTTGTGGATTCAAACACAGATTGCATACCATTCTGAAGTCTCCTTACAGTATGTGCAGTACTCTTCTGTGTTCTGGTACCAGAAGCATTCCAGTAAAGCTGAGAACTGCTTACTTGTCAGAGCAAGGTGATACTATTGATTATGCTTTACCAGAAACTAGTCACCTTAAAACAGCAAGACAAGCTATGCCCTCCTTTAAGTTTTAGATCAGTTTATAAACTAAGAAATTGTGAAAGTCACTGACATGGCTCGAGAGTCCTCCTCTATTCCCATAACCACAGAGTTGGGAAAATGTTAAACCTGCTGTGGTAACAAGTATGGAGTTATTTAAAGTAATCTCAGTAAATATAAAGAATAATTTTTATGCATGCTTTATTTGCGTGTGAGGCATACCTCTCGGTTCAGATTTTCGCCTCATATTTTTGGTCTGTTCCTTCTAAAGTGCATTTTTTTCACAAATTATTGAGGATTGAAGTCACTAAACAATGGCATTTGAGTTCCAGTTTCATAATTTTTATGTGGAAGCAGCAACAAAAGAACATAACTTCTTCTTGTATTTAAAATTCCGCACATGAGCTGAAAGGAAGAACAGGACCCTGTCTGTTCGACATTGCACACACAAACTTGACACAACAGGTGTGTGGAACAGGACTTTTCTTAAAGAAGACCTCCCTTACAAACAGAAACATGTTTTTTTTTTTTAATTAAAAAGTAAATGTGACAATCCCTTGGCAAGTGAAGTCAAAATCCAGGTGGCTGCAAGTGCAACACAAGAATGGAACTGTTTCTTGTATTTAACATTCTGCACATGGGCAGAAAAGAACAGGATGTCCGTGCGACAGTGGATGTACAGCTGTGACGTGACAGGTGTATAAAACATGACCATTCTTAAAGAACAATGCCCTTAAAAACAAAACCTTTTTTTTTAAATTAAAACATAAACGTGACATTCCCTTGCCAAGTGAAGTCAAAATCCAGGGGGGTGGAAGTGCATCCCCCTTGCATCTGCCTGTGGGTGCCCATGCCTCCTCTATATGTACTATTCCCACAATTCCCATTTTTTCCATGTAATTTGCTGGTACTCTGTTCTAAAAATCCCATTTCCAGTTGTTTTGTCTCTGTTACTATATTCACTACTACTAGTATAGTTGGTTTAGACTCTGATTTCCATTTTTTAGTAATTGTTTTTTGGGCAGCCACCATAATTTCACTCAGCAAGTCCTTACTATGGCTGGGCAATTCCGATTCTGTATCATAGCTTAAATAAATATTTCCTTAGTTAAACCAATTTGCTTACCCAGGATCTCTGTCAGAGTAGTCTGCTGGGAATCTTTAAAGTCTGCCAACTCATTACACTCCCAGTAAATATGGTCCCAATTACCTCTTTCTTCCCCATCACACCTCCAACATTTGCTCTGTACCTGGGGTAAAATTCTTTGGAGTCTACTTGAGGTATAAAAATACCAATGTAAACACTTCCAAGCAAAGATCCCAAATCTTCTAAACTTTATTGCGTATTTTGAGAAATACATATACCCCACGATTGTTTTTTTGTGGATTGCTTATCCAAGCTCTGTTCCCAATCCTTTCTAACCTCTTCTGATTGATTCTTTTACTTATCATGCAATATTTTTATGCTCTACTAATTATTCCATTTTAACAGCAGCTTCTGTTCTAGATTATACTAAAAACTCTCCCATTGCTTTTCTTTCACTTAGGATTCCCCTACTTCTTTCTGTTTGCAAATACCCTGATACCAATCCTTGATGGGGAAGGCAGTATCTAGCCTGTAGTCCAAATAAATTCTTGGCCCTCCCCATTCTGTAACCTTTCACTCTCTAATTATTTACTCCTAATACCTTTGCCAGTTTTCTGCAATAAATCCCAGGCCCCTCTTGCCTATTGTCTGTATCCCTAATTGCAGTCAACCATATTGACAGAATTTCCTTTCTCCATTCCCATTTTGACTTAGTTTTTAGAATACTTTCTGCTACTTTATGAAAATAATATTATGTATGGTTATTGTTATTCTCCTTAAGGATCTGCATTCAAAATCCTAGTCTCTCCTTATTTCTTGAGCTTCCCCCCATTTCATCATCACCCTTTCCACTTTGAATTATATGTTTCTGCTTGTGCTATGCATAGGAGCCTTAAGTGCGTACCTTTGAAATATCCCTTCAAATTGGGTAATCCCAGTCTGCCTTGTTCTATTGGAGGAATCAGCTTATCTCACTTGACTCTTGTCTTCCCCTCCCAAATAAAATACTTCAGCTGTTTATTAATTGCTATCCAAAACTTCTCCTCTAGTTGATAAAAATATGCTTGACCTGAGTATAAAACTAAAGGGACTAAAAACATTTTAACTGCTTGTATCTTGCTGTACATAGCTGTATAACAGAACATCCAGTTTCTCAGTTTTTGTATTAGCTTTTGTTTAGTCTCTTCCCACATATCCTTAGCGGCCACACCAGAATCCTCTTTAATCCATAAAGTACTTCATTTTATTATGTTCCCATAAATATGTATATTGCTGAACCAATCCACGTGTGGGTATGTAATTTACAGCTATTGCCTTTGTTTTAGCTTCATTAATTTTGCATCCTGAAAAGATTTGAAATTGCCTCAAATTGTTACACAAAACTAAAATCTCTTTTTCCTGGTTTTATCAGTTATAAAGTAATATTATCTGCAACTAGAGCCAGCTTTTCTTGACTACCATACAAATAAATCCTTGACTTTCTTTGCCAGCGGTTCTGAATATAATATAAAAGAGAAAGAGGACACCCCTGCCTGTTTCCTCTGCTCAAACAGAAATTATAAAAGAGGAACCCACCCACTTTAATTTTCATCTCCAATCCCTCATATACCCTCATAGTCATCCTTATAATTTTATCAGAGAATGGAAATGCTTCTATTGCCCTATTTATAAACTCCCAGCTTACTATGTCAAATGCTTTCTCTGCATCAAGACTCACCAACAACAGTGGTATTTTCTTACATTCGTCTTTCCTCTGGATCATCAGTGTTCTGTTAACATTGTCAAATGTTTGCCTCCCCTTCACAAAACCACATTGATCCATATTTGTCAGATTTGGCATCAACTTTGCCATTCTTTTAGCCATTAAAGACATAAGCACCTTATAATAATGGCTTGGGATTGAAATGGACATTTATGAAGCTGGATCTGATGGGCCTTTACCTTCTTTAGGTATTACAGCCACCACGGCTTTCTTCTAGGATTTTGGTGCTTGCTTGTCCTTTTCTTAAATACTGTTAAATCCTTCCAGAGCTTTTTCAGTTATTTCCTCCTAGCTTCCAAACTTCCACAGGAATGTCATCTATTCTTAGGGATTTTCCTGTGGATTGTTTATATGTCTCCATTTTTATCAAATCTCCTCCAATCCTAAGTGTTAGTAATTGAGCTTCATCTACCTCTAACCTTGGCATATTTAATTATTCCATTAAGATTTCTATTTGTACCTTTACCTGATTTCCATATTTCTCTGCTTTATATAGACATTCATAACATTTCTGACATTTTTCTAGTACTTTTATAGGATCTCTGTTATTTTCCTTGTTATAGGCTCCTTATGCCTGGCAACAACCCCTTCTACATCCTGTTGCCCAAGTCATTGTGCTAAAAGTTTTTGTGCTCTGGAGTCTTTATAAAAAAACAGTTGCTTAACAACACTCTAAAACTTGTACATATTGTTGAGGTAATCCTTTATTTACTGTTTAGCATTCTACAATTGCTCTTCATCTTGTTCTATGAGACTTCACTGTTCTGCAAAACTTTAATAGTTGTTAGTCCCTCTAAACAATTATTGTTACTTCTTAACCATATTTTCTTTCTTTTATTTACACTCTATTTTGAAACTCCATTTTAATTTTATCCCACCACAGCTGTATTTACAGAGAAAAACTATATCTTCTCTAATAACTCCCAAATAATTTCCAACTATCCATTCCTTAAATTCCTTTCTTTGCAACAGATAGGTGGGGAAAACACCAGTGTCTCATTTTATTTCATTGCCCTGTGTTTTATTTTAGTTATTATTGCCACGTGATCTGAAATAGTTATTGTATGTGTATCAAAACTTTCAATTAAATGCACATGTTCATGTGAAATGTAAGTTCTGTCTAGCCTAGCCCATTTTTTATATCTTGGGGAATAATATGTAAATTCACTCTGAACTCCTGTTACTGAATTCACATCTTCCATGCCAAATATTTTCATAAATTTTTTGAAAAGTCTACCCTCCTTTGTTATATTTTCCTTTCCGGTTCCCCCAATACATCTTTACTGTTGTAGATCAAATTTTAGTCCCCACCTATAAGTAATATTCCCTGCTGAAAGTTGATTATTTCTCCCAAAATTTTCTTAAGCTCCATTATAGCAGTTTTAGGTGGAATATAAGTAAATGTCAGGGTAATCCTCCACCCCTGCCAGTAGCCCTTTAGTATTAAAAATCTACCATTTATTGTATTTTTTATCCTCTTCTGTCACTACTGGAGCTCCTCTAGCAATTAATACAAGTACTCCAGTTTTCCATTGTCCCAGGTATTCTACTGAATAACCTTCCTGAAAACCTTTCTTTATCAAATTCTCATGGTAGGTTCTTTCCAAATGCATCTGCTGTAGCATAAGCTATGTGCACTCTACATTTTTAATACAGTTCATTACTCTTATCTTTTTTTTTTGTATATATCTGTGAGACCATTTATATTTAAAGATAATATGCAATGCATCATTATGTCAAAAAGTTGTTATCCCCACCTTTTGTGTAACAGCTTTTTTGTTGAGTAGCTAGTTCCGGCTTTTGTGTTATATGCATAAACTAATGATTGGCAGATTGATCTTTTATACAGTTGTTTCTTGTCATATCCACTTCAGCATATTTCATATCTTACAAAACATTTCTATTTTGCTGACATCCCTCAAACAAACAGAAAAAAAATCCAAATACACCCCAAAAACCTATTAATGTAATACTAGCACACAAAACTATGTACATCATCAAATACTGAAGTTTTACTCTCATAATAGCAACAATTGTCCCAAACTGACAGCCACACTCATAGACTTTGGTTCACCTAAAAGAAAGGTTATCCATGCTAAGATGCATGCTGTAGCTTGTGCTTCTGTTAAGTGCTGTATGGTTTTTGTTTTATCTTAAGATATTACAGAGAATAGTTACTAAGATGTTGAATGTGAGGGGCAGAAAACTGGAAATATCTGTTTAACTTAAAGGGAAGAAGAGAAAGGACATGATTTTGAATGCAAATGGTATGTAGAATGACAAGCCATTTGTTATAGAAGACATTAATGGGAAGACAGAAAACATACATTTTAAGACTGATTATAGGAACCTCTGCTTCACTGAAATAGTTGTGAGGTAGTGGAATGTTTTACCTGATTATATGGTAAAGTAGACTAAACTTAAGGATTTTAAACAACATGCATTGCTTTTGGGAGTTAGCTGCAATACATAAATAGACTAGGTAAATAACTTAATTGCTTTCTGTCAGCAAGTGTAGCATGAATGTATGGAATTTTTCTTCTCAGAAAGACTGGTTCAGCAGTACACATATAGTCCTTGTTTATTTACAGTCTATTTTATGCTGCCCTAACCTTAAAAGAACATAGTTTATATGGAATTAGTTTGTGGGTGTGACTTTAGAGAGTGTTTGGACAGAAATTAAAATGGTTTAGTGCAAATTTTCCTTATTTATTTGGTTTATCATCAGCATTTATCTGGCAGATTCAGTATTTGGGAGATTTCCAGAGAAAAGAACATTGTCAGCTATGTACATATATATTAACTGTATAAATGTAAATTACCTTTATATACTTTGTGTGCATTTTATGCACATGGCTTTTATGCCTCCAGTGTCAGTCATTCCAGCACAAAACTGGTATTACTAATTGCCAAGAGAAACACTGGTACCGTTTAAAAAAAAAATAGACTGACAACAGATGTGTAAAAGGCAAGGGCAAACCAGTAATTTCAAAACTGCAAAAGTCTGTTGCTGTCTTTGATGAAGTGATTTCTTTACACAACTGTACTTTTTCACCCTTTTAAACTAAGGTAACACAATCAAGTGATGTTCAAATGTTTTTATTCAAAGAAATTTCAATTTCCACCTTCAAATACAACTGCAGTGGTGGCAGTTTCATTGCTTTGTCCAAGATATTGTTGTATTTGGCTGCCGAAGAACTGAAACCTGTTGTTTTCAGTTGTTTGAAATAATGACAGAAAAATGTTATGCACTGTATGATCTCTACAAGCCGAAGGAGTTCTGCACCAATTAATAAGTATATTGTAAGTCAGAAACAGTTTTTCATTCCATATCTAAGTCTGTCATTGTGTTTTCTTTCTAGGGAACCAAAAGCCAAACACTGTAGTGCCTGTAATAAATGTGTCTCACGGTTTGATCATCATTGCAAGTGGCTGAACAACTGTGTTGGAGGACAGAACTACTGGTAAGGGGACATGGAAGCCACTGATTGTGTGACACCACCTTGTAAGCTGCTTTACTGTGTGATATTTACCACATTTCAAGCATTGCTCAGTTTTGGAACTGTGTGTATTGATTTTTACTACCTTTTCTCATTTACTTCTTGCAAATAGCAGTTGTGGTAGTAAAATGTGTACATGTATTTATTTAA
This sequence comes from Protopterus annectens, assembly GCF_019279795.1. Lineage (NCBI taxonomy): Eukaryota > Metazoa > Chordata > Ceratodontiformes > Protopteridae > Protopterus > Protopterus annectens. The sequence goes on along the minus strand of NC_056731.1, from coordinate 785,179,118 downwards.
TTGGTTATTTATTTAGTTATTTATTGATTTATTGACATTTGTTTGCCAGGAAAGTTCAGCTGGGCCAAAGATGTACCCGTTTTCAGTGGAGACCTTGGGAGAAAAGCTTCAGTAGTGTACAAAAACATGCAATGAGCTCTATTTCAGTATTATTACAAGTAACATAACATGAATGAAAGACAATGTAAAAGAAAAATGCAGTGTAAAAAAGAAAACTGAGATACATGCCTAATGCCCTAGTATTTACATTAAAAAATAATTAAAATAAGTATTGGTGACAGGACACAGAAATGTAATGAGAAGCATAGAGTTGTACATTATGTAGAATGAACAAGAGCAGGCATTTCTATTGAAGAGATAACTGCTTTACTATAAAATGTTGAAGAGAAGCTTAGGAAGAAATAGGAGCAATAGTTACTAAGGAAGGAACTAAGCGATATAGGAAAGGGAAGCAAGAGAGAGTAAAATAAGTAACAAGGGTATGTAGGAAAGGTTGAAATAGATGGAAGAAAGGTTAGTTGAGTTTAGGTGATATAGAGAAGTATGTATTTAGCTAGGATTAGAGCAGGAGCAGATCAAATTTTTGATAGATATTCTTTTTCTGTAAATTTAAAATGTGAAAAATTTTGGTTGACTCTGATTGTTAAAGGTAGAGAGTTCCAGACTTTGGCTACGGAGAAACAGTACAGACCTTGAATTGCAATCTTAGAAGGTCTGTGCTTGATAAAAAGTCATTTGTTCTCTTATCTAAGGAACCATTTAGCCAAATAGTTGTGACATTGAGTAGAGGGCAGGTCCGGCTGCAGATTTATGGATAATTTTATTAGCCGTTATAAGCTGAAGCTATGTAAGGTATTGTGGGAGTTAAACTAACAAGGGGCAGAGTATTAAAATAATCACTAGTAGCATGAGTCCTAGTTTAAAAGTTGTTTCTGCAATACAGCTCAGAGGTTTTCGTTGTTCTGCAACAAGCTTTTATACCACAGTAGCTTTTATACCACAGTAGTCATGGATTGTATCTTTTAATATTTCCACTTTTCAAGACCTTGGTTGCAGAGCAATACCTCTCAACCTCTTAGAGCAAGAAATCTGGAGAAAGCCATAAGTAAAAGTGGGACAAAGGCCCAAAAATAGGGACAATTTTTAAATATTGCTCTTTCAGACTTAGAAAGTTGATAGAATAACAGGTTTTGTATTAGCATGAGTTTTCTGAAGGGCATGAAATCTGAAACTCAAATGTCTGTCATTTTTTAATTTCAGTTTTTAATCATTTGCCACTAATTTGCCAGAAAACCACAATTTTATGAAAAATGGATGAAAAATCTGGACATTCTGTGAAAATCTGTAGAGTTGAGAGGTATGTTGCAGAGTATTATATTCTAAAGTGATTGGTTTCCAGAGGTAGACATCAAATGGAGGTGTGATGGGGAAGAAAGAGGTAATTGGGAACATATTTTCTGGTAGTGTAATGAGTGAGCAGACTTTAAACATTCCCTGCAGACTACTCTATCAGAATTACTGGGTGAGCAAATTGATATGACTAAGGAAATTATTTTTTTTTGAGCTATGATACATAATCGGTGTTGCCTTGATATAGTAAGGCCTTGCTGAGGCTAATTATGGTGGTTCCCAAAAAGCCAATTACTAGGAAATGGAAATCAAAGTCTAAGTCAACTGTACTAGAAGTAATGAATGTAGTAAACAGACTGTACTAGAAGTAGTAAATGTAGTAACAGAGATGAAACAACCTGAAATGGGATCTTCAGAAAAAGGTATTTGCAAGTTACATATAAAAAATGGAAGTTGTGGGAGCAATACGTGCAGACGAGAAATGAGGTTTAAAAGAAGGCAGGATTTGAATTAGCTGTGTAATGTTTGACTGACAGTGACTGGATAGATTTATAATTATAATACTTACATAATATGTATATAGTAATACTTGTAAGGGACGTTTGCAACTGAAATTGTCGGTGTGATTTGTTTTCATTTATGTAAACATATGATTGCCAATGAGATAAGTGATAATTTAATAAAGATGTGTCTTGTTTAATAAAGTGAATTGTTTCCTTTGTAAGGCCAGAGCCCTGCAAACATTTTTCTAAGAGAAGTTCATAGGTTTGTACTAGGCTGTCGGCCCTAGCGCCTATACAGGCCTAGCCATAACAGTTCCCTGGCTATTTCTTCCCACAATATTTACTTCCCTGGTCCCCTGTCTAGCAGGGCGACTGACGTGATCCCCAGGGTAAATTTCCTATCTCCCACCCAGTTGTCAAGGTTCCTTTTGAAGAGGGCCAATGAGGTGCTCCGCTTGACATGTATGAGCAGTCTGTTCCAGAGTATGGTGAGTCTCTGGGTCAGGAACCTATCCCTCCAGCATGTTTTATTCATTGTGATGACAAGGTTTAGGTCCCTGGAGCATGTGGCTCTGATGGATTGGGATTTCTTTAAGTGTAGCATGTCCAACAGCTCTGGGTTTGACATGGCCTTGTATGTTAAGCAGAGATCACCTCTGAATAGACGATATGCGACAGAGTATAGCTGGAGTTTTTTTAGTCGGTCACCATAAGGCGTCTGCTTTAGTCCTGTGATTCCTTTAGTGAGGTGTTTCTGCGGCCTTTCCAGTTGTTGCAGATGTCTTGTGAGGTACATACCAAACGGGGTGTTGTACTCTATGATGGGTCTATTGAGGGATGAGTACAGTGGGACAATGACCTCCTTTCTTCTAGATGAAAAGCCCTTAGTGATGAGGTGTGCCACATAGAAGGATTTCCTGACTGTTGTGGTGATGTGGTTATCGAAGGTGAGACCACTATCCACCTGTGTTCCTAAGGCTGTTATCACACTTTTGGTGTTTAGTGTACTGCCACCTATGTGGTAATTCTCATCGGTACTTGTTTTTTTCCAAAGGGGGTAACTATACACTTCTTGGCATTGAGCTTGAGCCCATGGCTCTGGCACCAAGCACCTGTTTCTGTAAGGCCCTTTTGTAGAATATCCACATCATTTGGGGATTCAATAATGGCTTCCAGTTTGCAGTCATCTGCAAACTTTGTTAGTCAGAGTCCCTCAGTGTTGGCCTGTACTTCAGAGAAGTAGATGCCAAACAAGCACTGTCCCAGGACTGAACCCTGAGGTACTCCATTTGTTACTTGTCTGGAGCTGGATTTGGAGTTGGCTACTTTGTGTGGGTTCTGTCAGTAAGCCAGTTGGCAACCCATTGAGTGACGTAGGGATTTATACCAAGCTTAGTAAGTTTATCTATGATTCCAGAGTAGGGGATGGTGTTGAAGGCCTTGGCGAGGTCCAGATAGGCTGTGTGGACTGCCTCACCCTCATCCACAGCTCTGGAGACAGATTCGAAGAAGTCAATCAGGTTCAGGAGACATGATCGGCCCTTCACAAACCCAACCTGGGTGGGGTTCAGTGTTTGAAGGTTGCCAATGTCTTTGTTTATAAGTTCCAAAATAATACGTTCCATGGCCTTGCAGATCAGGCTCATCAGACTGACGGGACAGTAGTTCCCAGGATCCAAGGTGGATCCCCCTTTGTGGAGCGAGATAACTGTAGCTGTGCGCTACTCAGTGGGCAAAAAGCCTGAGATGAGGCTATGATTAAACATGGCACTTAGGTGAGGTGCCAGTTCATTTTGTAGTTCATGTAGTACACAGCCCAGGATGTCATCTGGTCCCATGGATGCTGTATTCTTAGCTTTGGAGAGTGAGATTTTTACTTGTTTGGCCGTAATTACCGGAATTTGGCAATCTTTCTGTATTGAGATGGGCCCTTTAGGGGTGAGAGAGGGGTGAAGTTGGCACTGAATTGAATTGCCAGGATATTGGCAATGTCCTTGGGTTCAGTATATTTAATGCCATTCTGTTGTAGCTCAGAGCATTGCAATTTAGATTCTTGACATAGCTATGGAATGCCTTGTGGTTGTCTTTGGAATCTTTGGCAGTTTTATTTTTGTAACTAGCTTTGGAGGATTTTATGAGAGATCTCAGCTTCTTACTGAGGCTGGTAAAGGAGTATTTTGCATTATGGAATTTTCCTCTTTTCCACAACAGTTTCTTCCTTCTGTTGTATAGTTTTTTATGACAGGGGACAACCAGATTGGCTTCCTTTTTTTTTTGGAATAGAGCATCTTGATTCTATTTGGGATGGCACGATTCATGCACGAGTGGATGTGGTCATACAGTGCTTTAATGTAGGATTCAGCAGTCGAACTTTCAGTTCCCATCTGCATGGGTGTCATGAAGTTTGTCACTTCTGACTTAAGTAGCATGAAGTTGGCCTTGGAGAAGTTTTTTACGGATGTTTCCTTACTGGGGGGTGGGGGTTGGATGTGGATGTCAGAGGTGATTAGCTTATGGTCAGACCTAACCAACAAGGGGGTGACCACTGGTGTGGAGCATCGATTTCCCATGTTGGTAATGACCAGGTCCAGGATATTGGAGCCCCTGGTGGGACTATGGATTAGTTGATCCAGGGCATTGGAATTTATGAATTCCAATAACCGTTGGGCAAAGTTGTTGGTACACGAGTAGTTTTCCCAGTTAATGGCAGGGTAGTTGAAATCACCCAGTATTAGGGTATTTGGTTGTATCTTAATATTTTCCAGTATGTTTAGAAAGGTGTAGTGAGAATCTTTGGGCATGGTAGGTGGATCTGTAGCAAGCTACAATTTGGATTGCAGTATTACCTAGTATTAGTTGCACCTGTAGAATTTTGGATGCACTGTGTTGGGCAACTAGCCTGGAGGTGTGAATATCTTGGTGAATATGGACACTCCTCCACCTTTAGTGTTTCGGTCCTGGTTTGGTGTCCGAAAAGTGTGGTAAGAGTTGTAGCCTGCTATTGCAGGGGTGCTCTCTAGAGCCTTGAACCAGGTCTCAGTTACTGCACAGATATCGATGTTCTCCATTTTTAGGAGTGCCTTCGGAGACTGCATATTGAGGTTTAGACTGCTAGCATTGAGTAGCATTACCTTCAGATTTTGCATACTTGTACCTGTTACGGTGGTGGTTTTGTCCTTTGAGCCTTGCCTAAAAAAGGCACTAGGGGTGGCAAGAGCCTTAGCCAGTAACCTGAATCCCAGGGGCGATAGGTGCAGACCATCTCTAGCAAAGCATCATGGTTTGTCGATCATGTTATCCCAGGCAGACAGATACTGGATCCCCTTTGAATGACACCAGAAGCTTAGCCAATTGTTGAAGTCAATAATTTTGTCCTTATACTGTGGTATCATTCTGGGCAAAGGCAGGATGCTACTCAGGGCTAGGGTCATACCTGCCTGAGCCACATGATCTGAGAGCTCTTCCATGTCTCTTTTCATGTAGTCCAGGGATGTATGTCTCAAGTAATTCACTCCAACATGGACAATGACAGTCGTATTTGTACTTGTGGAGTGACTTGAGTGCATGCGTTATGTGGTGTATCCTGACACCCGACAGGCAGCTGACTGTAATTTTCTCCTTGTTCAGCCTGGTGAATGGGACATCAGTGTGCCTGGCTATAGAGTCACCTATGACTAAAGTGTTTGGTACATTGTCTTGCCTTAGGGGCTGTTGTTGGGTGGCACATTGGTGTTGTGAGCTATGTGATACTTTGGTTGTGATTGGTGTTTGTTTGCATTTCAGCTTCAGAGGTCCTTGTTGCTTGGGCAAGTTAATATTAAGGGCCTCCGCATATGTTTGTTTAGTGCTGCTATGTGTGGGTGTTGGTAGGGAGGGTTTTGAAGGGCAATGTGTTGCTTGAAGTGTAGTGTGGGTGTTAACCTTCTCTTGATTGTCTAGCACAGTCTTGGCTGGAGAGAGCTTTGCTTCCAGTTTGGCTATGTAAGTGCATCTCTCGCAGGTTGTAGTGTTGGGTGGTAGCAGAAGAGGTTTGTCTGTGTACATGAGAAAATTGCTGCATTGCCCCAGTATGTCCCGATTCGCCAGATGGACAGGAGAGATCTCTGGAAGCTGACCCTTGGACATGGTCAGGTGCTTTTTTTTTTTTAAGTACAAGAGCTGTTTTCCCGTACCTTGGCAAGGTGCTTTGCAATTATAGGCTGTTTAGTGCCTGTGATTCCTTTTTCCTTATTAACAAAAAGAGTTGAGTGCTTGTATCAGTTTAAGGCTTCCTAGTGCTTTCCAGTAGGTTAGTCTTCTCTCTTCTAAAGAATACCATACATGAAACCCATTGCTTTTGCTGCATATTCTAAAAGTGTTATTGTGATGTTTTTTTTAAGCACATCATTGTAGTATATCGAGAGTTCAAAGATATTATCACACTGTTCTATATAAGAGTTAGTTGTCAGCACTATGCTGTAATATAGGGGTATATTTTAAGCTCACAGAGCTCCACGTTCCACCATGACTGCCTTTTTTACTTTTCTAAATTATTTATGTATTGGCATTGTTTACCAGGAAAATCTGACTGGGCAGGTATTCTCCCCCTGATTCTTTATGATATATCTTACACCCATGCCCCAAGTAAATGTAGCATTGATATGAGAAATGTTCTGTTTCTTTTTTCTATTTTTTTTTTTTTTTGCTACTCCTGAATCCCACAGCTGACTATTGGCTGCCACCAGTGACTCTCATCCTTCATCAGATCTACCAAGCTCTCTTAACATCCTTGGACTTTCTCCAACCCATGTTCAGGGCTGGTGAATAGATTGTGGAGTCCTGGTGCAGAGTAATATTGCTGCAGAGGAGAGGTTTTTGTCAGGCACTAATCCCAGACATAAGCCTCTGTAATGCCCTGGGGTGAGATGCACAAGGGGCAGACTACACAGAACTGCCTTTTACTTCTGCAAGGGGTTGACATTGGCATGCCAGCCCACACACCCTCAAGAAGGATTTCACAGCAGCTTTCATCAGCCTATGCCATGGAAAATCCAATTTCATTGTTTGCCCCTGTTCACCTACCTCACCCTTCTTCCCACCATGGACAGGCCCACCCATCCTCCATGCCAGTACCTCAGACACCCAAGATGTTAAGTGAGCCAGGGTTGCCTGCTTCATAGTCAGGACTTTAGTCAGCTACACCAGTGTACTAGCTAAAACAATGTTTCTTACTGTCACAACAGTCTACTCTAGTAATGAGAGTTTCCATAACCATTTTGACACCCTTTCTTGATTCATTTTTCAGTGGACTGTTCCAGCTTTAAGTAGCTGTCATTAAACCATATATAGCACTCCTACAAGCAGTGAAAAGTATGCAGTGGTTAACTTTTAAGCAATGCAAAACTGTGTGGTGCAGTACTGAATAGTAGAGATATGTCTGACAGTAGCATATTACAGTTACCATGATGCCTGGAGACTGTGGTCTACCACCTCTGGCAGGAAGTTGATTAGTTGTAATAATCTCCTCTGCTGCAAAACACACACAACGCATTAATGAGTACATTATAAACATGGACATCATAAACTTCCTATACCTACGCATTAAGGCCTACTGTAACATGAGTCAGTATAAATTAATCCTTACGGTAATGTTCAAGTTGCCTGCCCCTAGCTTTTTCTTCCATTGACAGAGAAGGTCTGGGAAGTGCCTTCTCACAAGAAGGGGGTGATGCTGATGGCACCACTGGCCACCCTGGCCAGTGAGTACCAGGCATCACCTTTATACATGCCACCCTCATAGCTATTCCCCAGCATGCACTTCTTGTGAGGTTTGTACAACAAGTGCAGAAAGATTGTAGTCTCCCTGTTGCATCATGCAGGAGCATTGTCATACTCAGATCCTTGTCTACTTGCCAGGTCAATTCTAGGAGTGAAAATGATAGGTGGGGTGCAATACTGCATGATACTCATACCACTTGACATGCATTAACAAACATCACAGTTGCACAGTGCCCGTGTATGGCAGTACAATGCACGTGGTTATTAGCACATGTGAGGGTGATAGCTGCACATCCATACCCCCACAGACTCGCACTTTCTTTATGCCCTGTGTCATAGCATTACTGCAACAGGTAGCTGGGTAGTGTGAGGGCCAATGACCATTATTGTGATGCAAGTGTGTAGTAGCATGTGCCATCTACAAGGTTGTGCCCACCTTAATTATTAAGAGGGCACATGCATAAGGCATAATGATGTTAAAGAATTGCATTATTATCACATTTCAGAGACCCTTGTGCATTCTTAACTTATTAGCATGATCACTGCATTAGGCACCCCTTAAAAACTTGAAAAACACAGTGGTTTCCATACTGTCAGTGACCACACTCCAAAAACAGATTGAATACTACAACTATAGGATATTGCAGAATAAAAAAATATAGGAAAATCTACAGCAGACAGGAGAACTGTTAATGTACACCATATTGAATGAACAACTCCAGCATTTATGGCTGCAATGCACTGCTGTCACCCCATTCTGTTTGCTGTATATCAACATTATAATGGTTCTGGCAGGTATATGCCAGACTGTGTTGTGGCGAGGATGGCTAGCACATTTGGTGAACAGGCAGAAAATGTTGCAGGAGTGTGGGGAGCGAGGTATGTCCAAACATCAAGGCCACAGGGAATAGGTAGAACTGACACTGGTCCCCTAGTGGCAGGAATAGCCATCGGTGCCTCACTGTCCAAGTATGACAGACCATAGTCCTTTGGTTGAAGAGACAACTGTGCAGACCATGCAATACAGTCATATGTTGCATACCCACATGGCAGTGAATGCTAGGTCTGTAGCTTTATGGGTAACTGCTGTAGGGAGCAGTGTATGTGGACCACTTTCCCTTATGTAATAGTCTGTCACAATGTTGTAGCAGCTATATCACTGCAGTGTATTGAAAAAGGCAATACCTACCAGAGGGATGGTGAGGGCAGTGGAATGGTAAGTGTTGTCCAGCACGAGCAGTCCTGTATATGCACGCACATACAGATCAACATAAGTTCACAGAGGTGTATTGGAACTGTCATGGAACCAAAAGAATGATGGCACACTGAGAAATTTACAAAACAGAAAACAAGTGTTCTGCCGACAGAACTATGGACAAATGCCAGGTGTATCCTTGATACAGCTAAAGCCTTCATGAGACAGGTGTGGCAGGAAATGGTGCAGCAGATAAATAATGTCTGTGGACATAACTGCACAGTGCACAAGTCATAGCTGCCAGTTCTGCCACTGGGGTTGCTCCCACAATACATTGTTAGCTTACAGAGATAGAGCAGTTCCTAATAACAGTCAGTCAGAGATGGCACTGACAGCACACTAATTCTGGGAGGTGATTTGTTTGTGGGAGCCAGACTGGTTATTTGAGTTAGTGTTTGTTGAGGATGCCCCAGTTTACAGTGGCAAATATGAGTCATTTGGCATATTGGTAGCTCCAAACACTTGCAACACAGGTGATGACAGTCTATGCATCTGTGGAGGATGCACCATATGAGCTGTGCAATTTATCACTGCAGGCCATCACTGGAAAGCACCTCTGCTCAATCTGCTGTCAAACAGCATATTGCATTTCTGTTACCCAACGATATCAGGACAAAGGGGAACATCCTGCACTGGACAGGTATGTATGTGCTAATAGTATGTGTATACTCCTGGAATGCAGCTGTTTGACTGATGTACAGTTGGTGATGGGAGTCACACATGTACCAGATTGCACACAGTTAAATTTATCTGTATGATTAATGAGGTTCTGCTGGAAAAGGCAAAGGCATTTTTGGCCTGTACATGCTTGAGGTCAGCACTTCTGTAGAGGCTGACAGTGATGACATTGTGCACAGAGGACACAGTGACACTGCCAGCAACACTAACGATAGAGTTGACATTCCCCTCCTTCACAGCTGAAAGGACTGAGGAGGCCCAGGATGGCCTTCCTGCACCAGTTGTGTTTAGTGAAGGACGTCTTGCCTATGCACATAACACGCATGGTCAACAGGCAGCAGAAACACTGGTAGCATCTGACAGATGCACAACCTCTAAGGTGCATACACATGGCATTGGGTAGAGGCACCATTGTGCCTATCATTGAACTGAAGCACAGGTATTTCATGATATTTGTGCTTCTGTAGGTATTGACAAGCAGTTGTGCAGGGTTGTGATTCAGGCATAGATGAGTACTACTTGGACCCTGTCAGAAGTGCTGTGTGTACTGCATGAAGATGTTCATGGCCAAAATAAATATCTCCTGTCATTACAAGGCATGGCAGCTCACTTAGTGACCATTAGTGGGTTTTTGTGGTTACCTACACATGGCATGCATAGACAAAATAGGGGTTATTTGCACACTGCAGGTTTGCACTGGTGCATTTTGCACATAGCAGGCTCCACTGTCACCACTGCCTCTGACTATGGTCATTCATGTGTCCATGTGCGACACTCTGCTAGTTTCACCATCACCTTAACTCATGGCTGTGGAAGGTCCCATGGATGTGCGTGATGTTTGTCCAGCTCAGTTGTTGGCTCACCACACACATTACAATCAGATTCTCAGAGTTATGCAGTGGCCCATTCCCCAGTAGATATCCCCTCATGGATACCCTGGCTGGGCTGAGCATACTGACAGCCAACCACCTGCCATGAACACACAGCGGGGCGCCCGTACACAGACCTGCATATGAAGTCCACATGCTTTAGCCTTCCTTGAAGTGCATGCCTCCACACCTGCCTTTGCAGGGATAAATGCTACATCTGTCTAGCATTCCACCTCTGGAAGCTCCACAACATCACCAGAGTACATGATGTCTGATACCTAGCTGGGCCCTAGCCTTGGACAGGCTTACCACAGGCACCACCCCTGAATCCTCCACTTATGCTAGTATTACTGTTCCATGCCATTGTGCCCACCACCTGTACAAATGATTATAACCTGTTCCCACCTCCTGGCTATTGTGGGTTAGGTAATGTCTGATGCACAATCCATGTACTGTATTGCATAGCCTGCGTGTCTAAGTGCATACATCCCTTTTGTTCTGTGTTCATCCTGTTATGGCTCGTAGTTGTGAACCAGGTGCTGCCTCTTTACCAGCACCATGATATATTGCACATGCCTCTGCATCACTTGGGAGCCCATTGCAACAGTAACATCCTCCAACTCCTCACATGATTCCTTCTCCACTGCTGGCCAGTGCTGTGGTCACCCCTTACTGTAATTGTTTACATAGCATCACATTGTATAATGTGGCGCATACAATTAGCTTGTTGCATGTCTGAGAAGTATACTGCATTACATCACCAAGTTTCTGCAGAGAAGAGAAGCAAGGCCTGCACAATGAATATGTATTTAACAATGTTGCCTGTCTACTCTAGTGCAGTGTTGTATGCAGTCTCTGCCACTGTATGGGGGCTGCAGATGAAGGTCATCAGCCATGGCTGAAAGGCATATGTGACATCACTTGTGACACACAACAGCAAACACCATTATGAGCTGTCCACTATTCACATTACTGGACCATCATGGGCTCTAGAGTTGGTAGTGTATATATACTTATCAACTGGATGACTCTGTGGAAATCCCCTCCCCAGTTCCCCCCATTGGTGCAAAATGCTGGTGTGGGTCACATATGTGCCAGCTGTGTGAATTATGAAAACTACCTGGATTACTCACAGACACAGTGTATATAATAACCTGTACATTACATACTACCTGGCAGCTGATTGAATGGAAATCTTTCAGCTGATACACTAGATGCTAGGTGGACAAGGTGAGGTTGAAATGGTAAGGTAGATGCAGCAGACCTCTTGAAAATGGACTGTGTTGTTGAATGCCCACAAGGCAGTGTTTCTGTTTTGTTCTTGGGAACCACATTTACTCATCCACATACATCAGCATCACATGTAGGAGCTCATACAGAGTTCATGAGGCAGCGGCACTAAATTCTTTATGGGTGATTTTACAGAGAGAGAGAAAAATATGAAAAATGGTTAAATGTATTGATGATGGCATTTTCCTTCAAATTATTTAGGAGGAATTCCTGTAGAAAAGCTTTCTGGTGTTCTAAAAAGTGTTCAAGGTTCCCAACTAAAAATTTGTGGTGTAAGAAATGTTTTCCTAGGCTCTCACTTTCTTTGAATTGTGTAAAGAAACAGCTATCTGAAAGGAAAGCCATAGCAGCAGTACGTAGTACAGAATACTAAATTACTAAATGTCAGAGTTGGAAATGAAGTAACTTGGCTTGCTGGAAGAATTTACTCCTTTCCTGAAGCTAATTGTAGACTGTATTTTAGGGAAAAAATATTTCAAAAAAGTGAAAACTGAAGTAATTTCATGTGAAGTCTGTCAGATATATATATATATATATATATATATATATATATATATATATATATATATATATTTTTTTTTTTTTATTTATTTATTATTATTATTATTATCTTGGTGTGCTTTGGTAATGCATTTGTTGCATATATGTGAACCAAGTGTTTAATTAATGATTTTCCGTTCTCTCCTTTTTTTTGTCTCCAGGTTTTTCTTCAACACAGTAGTCTCTGCTGTTTGTGGGATCTTTTCTATGGTGATAGTGATCCTTTATGTTTTTATCCAGCACTTTGTAAACCCAGCTGAACTCCGTACAGATCCCAAGTTTCAAAGTAAGCCTCTTAAACTGCAGTGAACTTTAAAAATGCTTTGATTCTCACATTTAAATTGATAGGTAAAGTTACAGTATCTGATTTCATTTTGGTTTCATCCAGCAGCTGCTTAGTTTTACTCCGAGTCATATTTGTAAGTATTAAGAGATTTTGTGAGGAAAGACTTACTATAAACAGAAGAGGAGAAGACCAGAGATGTGTGTTAACAGTCAAAATAAAGGAAAATTTGAACAGAGGAGCTTGAAAGCTGATGTTGCACACATTGCAGTTGAAGTTTATTGTTTATGTCAAGTTAAGTGATTAAGTTTTTTGAGAAAATCTGAGAGGGTATAACTGACAAAAAGCTTAAAGTAAGAAAACAAAGAATGATCCCATTCTGAAGATGTATTATGCTGGAATGTAGGGTATGAAATAGTTGTAAGTACAATATAAAAATGTGTTTAATATTTTCCAAAGATCAGGCTTGGAAATGGAGCCATATGCATAGTTTGTGTGATGGTGCCAAAACATGACTGTTGATGGAAAATATTTGTGGGTAAATATCTGAGTATACATTGCAACTGTCTGATGGTAAAAGGAGACACCATATATAGACTGCCCTTTTGCTGAATTTAATATTATAGTTTTGTGTTGTGTGTAACTTTTCTACCCACTTTATCTATCTTCTTGCTGTCTTGAGTTCTACATGAATTCTCTCCCTGCCACTTGTTCTGCTAGTCAGTTCCATGTGTTCAGTCATCTGCGATAACTAACTGCATGCCCTCATTCTTCTGGTTAAGGTTATCAGTTCCTCTCATGTTGGTTTGATCCCCCATTTGTTAGTGAAAAGCTTTTAAGCTCCTCCAGTCTCTAATTATGCTAGTTCCCTTCCATTCCTTTGAACCACTTTCATCAACATGATATATTCATTGTATGGATCATTGCTTCAGTAGCCTTAGCTATATGGGTTACATCCTTCTAAGGATATAACAGCTAGCCAGACTGCTTCCAAAGCTTCAGGGCTCTTTCCACATGCCCAAACCTTTAGTCAGATTGAGAGGAGCTGAATTAAGTCACGTTTGGATACCAAGCCCAGAGCTTTCCTACTGCTGAAGAATGCTCTTCTTGTGGGCTTTCAATGATCAGTGGTCAGCTAGCTCTGTTCTAGTGCCTGGCAGGCAAGATATTTTCAGGGATAAAATTCAATTTACTTTATATGATAGAGATTGTACTTTCTCCTAGTTTTAAAATTATAATTTTACTGAAAATGTTTTTAATGGCTGCCATTTGACTTTCAATTTAAATGGGATAAGTGCTTTTTACTGTGTTTTTATGGAGAAAAGGTTCATTTTTTTCTACTAATTTGTTTCACAGACTGCAGCATCAGGCATCTTTTTTGGCTTCACCATGGAACAATCTACTGGTTCTTCAGTTCTTCCTTCACAGCCTCAAAATTAAGAAAATTAGTAATTAGCCTTTGCCACCACAGCAGACTGCTAAAAAGTACTTCAGTTCTGATGAATGACTGCTGTGGACAAAACTAGTTTCTCAGGGCATTGTTTTCCCTGGCTCCCTCTGGCGTAGTTTTCCTACACCCATCATGGACTGGGGGGGGGGGGGGGGTTAGACACTTTCTCTACGGCTGTTGAAGTGCCCTTAGCAGGCAAGAGAGAGAGACACTCTTGTCAGTCCTTGGGGATGGGGCAGAGAATGCCACTCTGCCTAGCCAGAAAGTTATACCTATCCACAGGGAGTTTTTTCATAGCAAAAGTGGGTCTGTTTCTTCAGAAATTCCTGTCAAAAAGATGCAAAATTTTGGATATATGTTTTTTTTTTCTGTCTCACTTTCTCTGGGCAAGAGTGAAGGAAGCACCTTGAAAGATGACGTTGTGTTCACCGCAGTTGAAGCTATTTATTGTTTATATCAAGTAGAGTGATCAACAGTTATTCAAGAAAATCTGCAAGGGTATAACTGACAAAAAGAATATAAAAAGAGAGAGAGTAGAATGATCTCCTGCTGAAGATCTATTATGCTGGCTTGTGGGGGAGTGAAATAGTTGTAAAGTACAGTATGAAACTGTGAGTAATTTTCATTGATCAGGCATAGCTCAAGGTCCAGTTTGCTTGTTTTTTTTAAAACAGAGAGATTCTTCATTTTCTGAAGAGATCCAAGATTTTGAACCTCAAATGATTGTGAAGGGACAGATTTTGTTTGATCTTACCAGATTTCTGGTTCAGATTCTGAGGAGAATATGGCTTTAGCCAGTCAGTTTACAGATTATTTTTCTCTATAACTAATTTCCTCCTGTTCTTTCAGCTTTGGTGGATTTTTTTCTTTTGCCATAGCCTTTTACTTTCCTGGCAAACAGACTGCTTGCTCCCCAAAAAGAAAACATGATTGAAAACAGTTTTTTTTTTAATTTTCTACACTGGCCCCGGCTCAAATCCAGTAGCTCTTGCTTTAATGAATCCAGTTGTTGCTAATCATTTGTTTAATACCAGTTCCTTTGCTTCTGTCAAGGATGGGAAAAGTTTTGATAGAATTGGGAAATAAGTAATTTTTTCTGCAACACTTACTTTTAGGATTCTCATCTATCAAGCTTATATGTATAGTTTTATTCTTGTCTGCCATGAAAATGTGAGGAATATTATGGCATATATTTCCTCTTCCGAGGAGAAACCTACTTTATGTAATTTGGTTGCTTCTATGTCTCAAGTTGTTATCCTCTCTTTGAAATGTGCTTATGATTCTGCTGATGCCACTTCCAGGGCTGCTGCCTCTATACTGTTAGGAGGAGGTTTGCTTGGTTGCATTTTCAAAACCTTCCAGAAGATGTCAGAAATTTCATTTTAAGTTCTCCCTTGGATGGAGATATTGTTTTGGACCTTAAGTATGATGATAGAGGTAAGCCGATTAAAATAATCTGTCAGTTTTGTCAGCCTTCCTTCTCCACGTTTGCCAAAGGATTTAATGCTCTCCTTACAACCTTCCTTAAAAAGCAAAATAAACAGACAGCAAGCTGTTGCTAAGCAAGTGTTTAAGTATCAGTGGGAGGGAGTTTCCAAAAAGTGGTGGATCCCCCCAGAACAAAGGACAGTCTAATAAGGCTATTTACAAGACTACCCTGCCAAACCCTTAATTAGACAGTCTGGAAGGAAAACAGATTGGTTCTGAGAGTAATCCATCAAGCTTATAGTTGGCAGTGGGAGCATCTTCCTTCTTTTTGGGGGACTTCCCCTTACCTGCAATACCAAACTCTTCTTTTCCTTCTTGTCATTCAGCATGTGCTCTCTCAAGGGTTGATAGAAGCTGTTCTTCTTCCTCCTCTTTTAGGAAAATGGTTTTATTCCATAATGTTTCTGGTATCAAATAAAGAAGATACTTGGAGACCAATTCTGGATCTTTCATTTTTGAACCCATTGGTGATTGTGTCCAGTTCGGTAGTTATCTCTTCACATTTTGTTATCCCTTATTCCTGTTTGAGTTTTATTTTGAAGTTTTCCCCATCTGAGTTTTTTTCTTGACGTTTTCTGTGTTTGTATCACATTATCAGTTCCCTGCATTGCTCTTTGGTCTGTTCATTACTCCAAAGGTGCATGGGAAGGTACACTAAAGCTTTGGAAGCTGATCAGCTGTTATATCCTTAGCTGGATACTGCAGCAGTGATAATTCAAACATCTACTGTTATGGTACGTTTACTTACACAGCTGAACTAGCCCTGTTCTTGTATGTTCTGTAAAACTGAAAATGTACTCAATGTATCACCTGAGAAAGGTGCAAAAGTGTGGGAGAACTGCATCTCTGTTCAGAGTCTGTCCACCTGTAGTCACCCCAGTATTGTTTGCTGCTGTCAACAGCCTTCTCACTCCACTCCTTGGGGTCTAACCCAGGTATGATCAACCTATCCATATCCTTGTCCTGCTGTATTATTTTATTTATGTATTGACCAGGTTAGTCCCACTAGGCTAGTATCCTCTTTTTAGGGGAGACCCGAGGTGGTTTTCATACCACTAGAGAACATTTGGCCAGGGCACTGGTGAGAGGTATTTTGGGATCTTCTACATCCCCCCAAGCTGTTTGGAACATCAGTTTAATGTCTCATGAGAAGTACGACACACTCAGAAGTACAGCCACACCCCTTATGCTACACTGCAGTGTCCGCAATTAGTCTACTTGGTTTGAGAGTAAAACCCACAGCATTCTGCACCAAAGGCAAGTGTTCTACCTGTTGTGCACTACTGACACTGCAACCCTGACAGGTGATGTTTTTACCCCAGGATCTCTGTGACCAAATTCAGTGCTTTGTAGCTGTCTGCATAAAACCTCAGCTGTTGCCTTTCTGCCCACCTAGTCAGCTTTTCCAAGTACTTTCTTAGATTCTTCCACCCGTTCTCCACTACTGGACCCATGTCTCCATTTTCAAAGAGGTTGCTCGTATTCTATATTCCTTAAGATATGTTTGAAATTATCACATTGAAGAGTACTCCACTCAGGACTTACCCCTCTCCATTCCATTGTTTCTCACAGTTTACAGCAGCTTTGCCCTAACCACAAATCATGCTTTAATTCAGTTTCTCAGTCTTAATCCTACCACCTGACCAGCCACAGCAGTTGTATATGGGAGCGAGTCAGTGAACTGTCTGAAGTCCATGTAGACCATGCTTACTGGTAGTCCACTGTCAAGTATTTCTGTTTCCGCTTGCAAAACTGTCATTTGGGCATGAATTCATGTTGTTTGTTCATTTGGAGATGATTATCCTCTAGAAAGCAGTTTTTTCCTTCACAATTTCCTTTGACATTTCCTGCCTCCAGTCTTGAGGTGAGCATCCTTTAGTTTCCTAGATTCACATTCCTTCATGAATGTAACTCTCCCTTTGTTATTCTCTCCTGTATTTCATTCTCTTCCCTTGGTTTGTCTGAGAGTTGATGTACTATACTCAATCACCAGCCCTCCTTCTCCTTATTTTTCCTGTTTAACTACATGGAAGGTATCCAATTTTTTTACCTTTATTCTGTCCTCACCACCTTTATTTCTACTGCTTTACTTATTCGTTTATCAATTACTCTCTCCAGACTTTTCATGCAGTGTAGCAGGAGTATGATATGTCTATTCTTTCCATAGTTGCGAGTGCCTCCTTTGTTTTTGCGTACTGGCACATTCTCCAGTCATCTGTGATGCGCCTTTCTCTCCATATCAGTATGAGTACCCTTTAGAGCCCTCACCTCCCCTAACTAACCCAACATCTTGATTATATCTGGTGTAATCTCAGTGAGCCTGATGCTTCCTCTGACTTAATTTCCCTTAGTGCTGTTCTTACTCCTTCAAGGGTGGGGTCCTCCTCTTTCATTGTAGGCTGTGTCTGGAGTAGATTGTTGCTGGCATCTGATGACTGTCTTCCTTCTCTTTCTGTCTTTGCCATGTTATCTGATAGTTTATTTGTGCCATCAGCTGAGTCACATTAAGCTGGAAAAATTCCTCTGATTCCTATTGCAACTGCTCTGTTAACCTGTTTGTTAACCAACCAGTATACCTTTTTAGCCTGGTCCATCTTTCCTATCTCCCACTTTTTGCCTGCACTCCTCCTTTCTTTTGATGACTTCCTGGACTTCTGCATTCCTCCACCATCTTTCCTTATTTAGCTTATATCCATACCTGGCTTGGCCATACATCTGTTCAGTACTCTTCACACATACTGTTTTGAGGTGCTGCCTTTCTTCTTCAACTCCACCTATATCTTCTTCTTCCTGAGCTGCTAGAGCCATGAATATTTCCTTGAGCTATTGTGCTTTCACTCCAGTCACCTTCCAGGTCATCAACCTAGTGTCTTCTCTGATCATTGCTTGCAGTGCATTGTGGCAACTAATGGTTTATGCTGCAGGCCAACTGATTTACCAGGGGTGTCTTTGCAATTGCTGATTTTACCCCAGTGCCCTTTTCTTATTAGGAAGAAGTCTATCTGAGTTGCATTTGGCCATTCTTGTATTTGATCTTGTGACTGCTTGTCTTGCTGAACCATGTATTGGCTGCCATCAAGCCACTTGTCAAACAGAAGTCTAGAAGGGATTTTCCTTATTCATTCCTGTTGCCCTACCTTTGTGGACCTAGACAGTACTTGTATCTTTTTACTTCTGTCCCAGTATGTGCATTCATGTCCACCATTATCAACACCAACTCTTGTGTTCTGCAACTGCTACTTGACTACACTCTTTGCCTCACTATCACAACCCTGCTGTTACCACCCTATCTTTACACTGAAGTATGATTTCTGTGAGTCTGTCACTAAATCTGATGACATCCCTTACTGTCTTTTCAAACATTTCCCTTACCAAAATTCCCACACAATTTCTAGTCTGTTCTTCCCATGAGTAAGTAGATTCTGGAGCCCAAGCTATGTGGCTTTGCTGCACTGCCTTTCCACCATGTTTCCGGAGTACAGGGTGATATTCAGCCTCCTCCTTGCCATCATATCATCCATTCCAAGTGTGTCCTGCCAGTAAACCTATATTGAATGTGTAATCCATAGTTCACATTTGACAGGTTGACTGCTTTTACATCCATCTTTTTCTCAATACCGATCCCAGGTAATCCTAGCTGGGCAATTGGACATTGGTCAGCCAGTATTTTATTGATCCAGGGCTGCTGCTGGGCTTCAACAGGTACACACTGGCCACTAGGGGCACACGGGATCTGTACAGATCCCCGATGGCACTTTCTGCCGAAACAGAAATCACTGAACATACATAACCGAAAGTGCTGTTCACCGAAGCAGAACTTTTGGTTATGTATGCTGGTTGTGCTGGTCGCACTACGTTGCGGTTAACGGAGAATTCCCTTTTCCCAACTGTAGTGTGACCTTGGAATGAGAATATAAAAGTAGGGGGTGTGTGCAGCGGGGCTTGCCCCCTGTATAAAAGAAGATTTATTGTTTTTTTTTTTTTTTTTTCGAATGGACTTTAACGAAAGTGCTTTTTCGGTGAAAGCACTTTCGTTAAAGTGCGTTCAGTTATTTTGGATTTGGATTATTGAACTTTCGTTCAATAGTCCTAGATCCAGGCACACACACCTCTCCCACCATTTGCATTGGTTCCTGGTGTAGGTCGGGTCAAGCCAAGTCCTCAACCCACTTATCACCAGTAAATGCCCATTCCCATGTGGCCAAATCGCCAAGAGCAATTTTTGCACCACTAATTTGCTAGCACTGACACTGCACATAGTCTGTGATCCATGCTCTCATATCTAGAGGATACTGTGCACAACAGTTGATGCCTAGTACGACTCTTTCCTGATATGCAGAATCTAGAGTCGGTGTCGTTGATGGGTGAGTTTGAAGTAAAAATACCCAGCTTATTTTTTGGGAGGTGGGAGTGATCACAGTGGGACACAGGGAGAACATGCAAAACTCCACACAGGGGAATGATCGAACTTTTTACCATATGCATTGGAGGCGAAGACCTTAACTGTTATGCCAGCTGTGACTTCCTGCCTAGGAATATCCGATTCAATTTCCATTTACAGTTCGTGAATTCTAAATAATATCCTGTATGTCTCCTAACTGTTGCCTTTCTGTTATTTCTTCACTCAAAATCTATAAAACCCAGAAAAATACACACCCTATGCAACTATTAACACTGTCCAGTCTACACTGAACTCTGTAAAGTTGTGTGCTGTGTATCTTTTTTTCCAATTCATTGTTTTTTTATCACACAAAGCCAACCACTGACCTTCCTGCAATCAGTCTACCCATTTATTTGTGGGCTGATCACACATTTCTGGAGGCCGTCAGGGTTTTTTTCTTACTTTGGGTCTAACCCTCTCTCTTGGTGTCTGACATCCTGGTTCACAGTTGTGGTTGCCTGCAGTTCCTTCCCCTGTGGCCATGCTCACTCCTGTGTATGCCCTATAAAGGCTACCATGCAAATGTGGCTTGCTAGTTTAAAGTGTCCATTTTTTGTTCATACGTTGCATACTGAGCAACTTTGTAACTTTGTGGGATAAGTCTGCTGTGCTTTAACTAAAGTTACTGCTGAGCATTGTGTATACACATTATATGTTTCTAAGGTTCTTAATATACTAAATAAATATGCTGTTTTATTTTTTAGATAATTTGTATGTCTATCATTTGCCCATCACTCATAAGCTACTACCTGTGTATCCAGGTAGAACAGAGTCACCTAACCACAATACCAGTCCCTTGTTCATCTTGCTAGTTAAGCTAAATGGTTTAATCTCTTTCTCTCGAGCATTTTCTGGGTTTGCCATATGTACTCCTGTGGAAGACACCCACGGGGCATCTTCACAAAGTGTCACCGTAACTTACTCCTCTTGACTTGGAGAAGCAGTGGCTGTTCTACGAGGTCCTCCCTGATTGCTGAGCTTCTCATTCTGTCATGGAGACTGTCCCCAGCATTCCTTTAAAAAAAACTTCACTTCCACCACATATATCAGTGACCTTTTGGTCATTATACTCAAAGCTTCTTTCCATGTTGAGGATGGGGACAGAGACTGACTAGTAAATTGAGAACTTTGTTGTATGATTCAGCTGTCATTTCAGTACTGTACTACTGTACAACTACTGCTGCACCTTTCCTTTAGTCATTTCAAGATCCTCTCTGCCCTGAGGTGTGACTAGGATCTAAAGGTGCTCTTAACTTTTCCACTTGTGGTAGCTACTTCCCTCACACTTGCAAAGACCAAGCTGTTGTTTTCTGGGGGCACTCATGAACTTTGATTTGGTGCTGCTTATTTACATCCTAACCATATAGCACTTGGAAACAAACAGCTGTTCTAGTGAAAAGACTTTCAAAGACAAGAAGGCGGCAATATTTAGTTAAAAAAAGATTTGGCTCTTATATTTTCAAAGTAGTACCATCCAAACTTAATTTGCAGTTTGCTATCCTGTCCATAAAAATGAAGAACAGGAGGAGGACATGACATTTTTTGGAGAGTTCTCCACCAAATATTTGTTGAGAATTCAGGCACAACTCTACAAATACAGGTAGTGAATGGTACAGTGGTGACACCAGAACTTCAAATTCACATGCGTTCTCCAGGTCCTATTGAACATATGTTTTGGAAATCCCACATCTCCTTTAAAATGTCTACAAGAATGAAACGTAGAACTCCCTCTCCTTTCCACCCCCGTTCAATACTTGGTACTGAATTAAATAATTAGTTATCCTGAATTAAATTATGGAAGGAAACGTCCTTTCTAATACTTACCAAAGTCTACCCAGCAGATCCTGAGTCTTCTATGACTGGAATATACTCTTATGTGCCTCTCTGAGTATGTGAACTCGCATCGCAGTTTTCCAGCCTGGTAGTCAATAATGGGGACCCATTTTGATGGGTCATTCCTTTGGAAAGATTTCATCAGCTGCAACCTGATATTTCTTTTTTTTTTTTTTTCAAAATCTTATGCACACTGTGACATAATGTAATATATATGTAATCACAGTCATCCCATGAGCCCTCCATTCTTGTTTGCTGCTTACATGATTTAGATCTCAGTCCTTGCCATTAAGTATCATATTGTGTGTCTGTGTGACTCTTTGCAAGCAATCTCCATAGCAGGCAGTTCACCTCACTAAGCATCCTCTTACAAATGTCTGTGTGACCTTGTGTTGGACAGGTTTGGCAAGGAGTTTATCTGTCTGCTAAGTTTGGGCTTAAGGCAGCTGTTTGTTTCGCCCACTTTTCTTACACAATCTCTTTTTCCTTCTCATTTCCCTTGGTTCAATATGCCGTTAAGAATGTCTTATGCCAAAAGCAGTCTACAGACTGGGGAATGAGCAGTCAAGGAATTCTTAAGACACCGATCTTTTCTTCTGACTTGGATTCTTAGAGTAGATGCATTATACAGCACTTTTTAACATGATGTATCTAGTGACTATTGTTCATAATTTTGCAGCAGAAACTTAATTTTTGTCATATCCTGTTATATTTTCTTGATATTCATGATGGACAAGCCACAGAATCAAGGATTCCTGTACTCGGGGTGACTACCATAGTTTGATTAACTCCAGAGAAGTCTGTCTTTCTCAGACCAGTTTCAACCCTACTTAATATTTCAGCCTTGGATATCTTCAATTGCATTTTAATTCACCTACATTTTAGTGGAAAATACTCAAACATCAACTCACTGCTCCTTCAGCTTAGCCCAAGTTCCATTCCAAGATAGTATGTTTTGAGTTCTAGACTTTCTAGGTGTTTGTATCTAGAGAAAAACATTGGATGTGAGAGTGTTCAATCTCGCCTTTGTTCTTACACATGGGTTCGGAGCCGATCCTCGGCTCCGTGCCGGCCGACTGCAAGCTCTGCATCGAGAAGAAGCTCGAGGACATCTAATACCCACAATCCCCCTCTGCCTTTACCTCAGATCTAGTTTGCCGCTGCTGCAGTACGCATCGCTGGAGACTAGCTCGGGGCTGTTCAGATAAGATATTTTATCTATTCTGTACTGTTTTCAGAAAAGTTCTTTAAAATTAGTTACTTAGTTAAAGAGTAGGTGTGTGAGTGCAGGAATTCTCTATACTTTGAACAAGTTAACTTGTTAACTTTCGAGTAGAGTTTTTCGGGGCCTACCCCTTCTTGACTTGTGACTAAAATTTTTTTTGTAATCTTGCCTTTTGGCACTTTATTACTGGATTAGACTTCGGATTCGACTTAGTTGACTAAAAACTTGTTAGTCTTGTTTTAGCTTTATCTAACAGACTTTTACCCGGATTTGACTTTTTTACTGGATTGGACTCTTTACTGGACTTGACTGTGTTCATTGTTAATATGTCTGAAAAGATGAAATCTGGTTTTAAACGTTGTCAGTGTGGCCAAAAAATGTCGGTCACAGACAACCACAGTTCCTGTGTCTACTGTCTTGGCCCTCTCCACTTACAAGAGGATTGCTCTATTTGTCACTCTTTTAGTGGGAGGGTCATGACAGATAGGCGCAGGAAACTGATGGATAGAGGATTGCTGAAACCCTCTTTCCAGGAGGCTTTGGATGCTTCAGACCAGGCATCCAAGTCTTCGAAAGGGTCGAAGACGTCGGAGCCAAAGTCATCGGCTCCGAGCTCTTCGAGTGTAGTTAGATCACCGGTTCCACAGACTTCGGGGCCGAGTGTTCAGCTATTGGCAGTTTCCGAGCCTCGAGTCTTGGAACCGGTGATGGAGCTCCCCCCACCGACTCTGTTGAGGTCGGCTCCGTCTTCGATCCCTTCGACTCGTTCTTCTAGAGCCCTTTCCGACACCGACGTGGACCGTGTGGTGCAGAAGCTTATGGAGCATACGGCCTTGTCCAAACTTATTTCGGTCTCCTCTCAGTTGATGTCGAGACTTGAAGGCCTGCCACTATCTCCATCTGTTCCTCCTCCGAGACCTGTTCTGTCTTCGGAGCCGGAAGAAGCTGACCTGATGATTGTGGAGCCCTCGGTGCCTGAACCGTCCTTTTCTCGGTCGGTACCGTTTACCTCGACTCCATCCGATCCGGTACCGGAGTCTCGGGCCCGAAGGTCTGTCCTTGGTTCCGGGACCAAGAGTCGGACCGATGTTTCGGTTCCGACTCTCCCTCTCGGAGCCTCGGCACGGATCGATTCGGTTCCGTCCTCGGGTCGGTGCCTTCGGTTCCTGTTTCGGTATTCTGCCCATTTCTTCGAACCGGGAGATGCCTCGACTCGGGACCCGGCGCCTTCGACCTCATGAGGAAGGTGTTGTCTACCCAGACAACCACATCAGCAGGTACAGCTTCTCCTCCCCGCAAAGGACCGTTATCCTCCTCTGCACCCACGGCCACGTCCAAGCGTCGGGCACCAGTGTCTCAGCCACCCCTGAAGGGTGCCCCCTCTTCCTCGGAGGCTTCTTCGGATGCTCCCCACGAAGAAGTTCCTAGGAAAAGACTGTGTAAGAGGAGACACTTGGATTCTCCACAAGAATCCTTAACATCTGATACTGACTTAGATGAGTCAGAAGGGTCCCCTAAGTCACCTTCAGAGGATGTCTCTTTTGCTGACATCTTGGAGATCCTTAAGCAGAGAGGTGACTGGCAAGCCCTCCCCCCTTCTGAGGATGAGTCAGTTTTGCTGAAGGCATTTGGTGCCCGTCCTTCCTCCTCCTGGGTCACTCCGCCCTTTGATGAGTTAATGGAATTAATTGCTCAAGGGCGTGGGAGACCCTGACACAGTGGAACCTGTCCCTAGGAAGCCAAATAAGTACATCACGGCACCACAGGACAAAGCTTACCTTACCAAAGGAGTTCCAGTAGACGCCATGGTGGTGGCAGCAGCCACGAAAAAGGAGATGTCGGAGTCTTCCTCATCTGTCCATCCACCTAACAAAGATTCTAGGACCATGGACAGATATGGGAAGCGCATTTTCAGTTCAGCGGCTTTCTCTATGCGTTCCCTGAACTATTTGACCCATTTTACTCGTTTACAGAGGGATCTAGTCAAAGAGTTGGGAGATACCCTCCAGGGTGCAACAGATGCTGCTGTCTCGGAAAAAGTTACAGCGCAGCTCAACACCCTTACGTCTATTGTGAACTCGTCCATGAGGCTGATATCCTATGCAGCCGAAGGATCGAGTAGGGCAGCGGCTTCAGCGATTGCTCTTCGTAGGCAATCCTGGATGCGCTTATGTTCGCTTATGAAGCCTTCAAGTCTTCCTTTACTAACGCCCCATTTGATGGAGCCACACTTTTGGCCCTAAAGTAAAGGAGACCCTTACCGGTGTGAACAGGAGGGAAAGACTCTGTCTGCTGTCGGAGTCCGTTTTCCACCCTTCCAGACCGTACCCCAAAGGGCAACGTGGTGGGAAAATGTGGTTCAAAACCCCAAAGATCTTTCCAGACACACAGGGTGATGCCCCTCTAGAGGCAGAGGGGGCAGAGGTGGAAGACGCCGCCCTGGCGGCAGAGGGGATCCGCAAAACCAAGGTGACAGGGATAACCTCCCTGGCAAACCTTTTCAGCACTCCTGAGAGGAGGCCCGACTGTCCTGCTCTGGAGGCAGTCGGGGTCGCTTAGCTTTATACCCTCAGGCCTGGCAAAACCTTTCTTCAGACAATTGGGTAAAAAGCGTTGTTACCAGAGGTTACAAAATCCCATTTCTATCCACCCCCATTCCAAAGAAAAAACTCCCAGATGTACCACCCCATCTGCGAGAACCAGCAGCTACAGAAATTTCAAAGCTGCTAAGAAAAAGAGTCATCCAACCAGTCCCAGCGGACCAAATAGGATCCGAACCTTACTCAAGGTTCTTTTTAGTTCCAAAGAAAACAGGGGACTGGAGGCCAATTCTGGACCTAAGTCATCTCAACACCTTTGTCAAGAAGGAAAAGTTCCGAATGGTCACGCTTCAATCGATCCTTCCATTCTTACGGAAGGACGACTGGATGTGCTCAATAGATCTGAAGGACGCATACTACCACATCAAGATGGCCAGGGCGTCCAGAGATCATTTGCGCTTCCGGCTGGGAGCCAGTCACTATCAGTTTCGAGCCCTGCCCTTTGGCCTGACCACAGCCCCCAGGGTCTTCACCAAATGCATGGCAGTGGTAGCGTCTCATCTGAGGCGCCTAGGATTCCAGGTGTTTCCGTATCTGGACGACTGGCTCCTGTCTGCCACCACCAGGCATCAACTGATTCAAGCCAGGGATTACTCCCTACAACTTTGTACACACCTTGGCATTTCAGTAAACTTCGAAAAATCTTTGCTACAGCCATCACAGCATATCTTATTTATAGGAGCGGAATTGGATACGCGTCAGTTAATTCTAAAACTTCCGACAGAAAGAATATTAGCACTTCAGTTCAACATTTCCCTTCTGCTGTCATCCAGAAAATCCCCAGCAAAAATTGTTCTGAAAGTTTTGGGTCTCATGGCAGCTTCTCTCATAGCAATACCACTGGGAAGACTGCACATGAGAGTGCTACAATGGCTTCTATTTGCACAATGGTCATTCCAACATCTTCCACTGACTCACGAAATTCTGATAACGAAAACATGCAAATCACACCTAATGTGGTGGTTACAGACTTGCAACCTATCCGGCGGAAGACCATTTGTGCTACCCACACCGTCAGCGACGATAACCACGGACGCTTCCCTGATAGGGTGGGGGGGCATCTTTCAGGGACAGACAGTCCAAGGCGAATGGACCAATCTAGAGTACAATCTGCACATCAATGTTCTGGAGTTGAGGGCAGTGTTTTGGCGTTGCAACACTTTGCTCCCCTTCTTCCTCCAGGGACCATTGCAGTTCAGACAGACAACATGTCCGTAGTCTGGTACATAAACAAGCAAGGGGAACCAGGTCCTACCAACTATGCAGAGAGGCCATGAGAATTTGGCAATGGGCAGAGTCCACCGGTCGCTTTCTGATCGCAACGCACATCCCGGGGTCATCCAACGTCATAGCCGACAGGCTGAGCAGGGCAATATTATTGCCTCACGAGTGGTCCCTCAAACAGTCAGTTGCGGAACAGATTTTTCGCAAATGGGGCCAGCCTACCTGCGATCTGTTTGCGTCTCCAATGAACGCCAAATGCAGGAGCTACTTTGCCCTATTACCCCCTCCAGGGGAAGTCCCAAGGGACGCGCTGGTGCACGATTGGCCCCCGGGTCTCCTTTATGCCTTTCCTCCATTTCCCCTGATTGCAAAGTTTCTGCAGAAAGCAAACAACCTTCAGAGGACTATAATTCTCATTGCTCCGTTCTGGCCTCGTCAAATTTGGTTCCCCTTTCTCTTGCAGCACCGCGTTCGGGGACCTTGGATGCTGGACCCAGAGCCAGATCTACTGACTCACTCGTCAGGAGTTCCTCACCCATCCCTGGAATCTCTCCATCTGGCAGCTTGGCTGCTCCGCTTCCCTTTTTAGCCAGGTCAATTCCCCTTACTTCGGCGGTTCAGGATATATTGGTAGCTTCTCATAAAGTTTCTACCATAAAGACTTATACTAGTAAATGGAAACGTTTTGTCTTTTGGGCGGAGTCACATCAGTTGGACCCTGTTACAGCTCCGTTGAATAAGGTCTTAGAATTTCTAACCGAATTATTTCAGGAAGGAGCTTCTCCGGCTACCTTGAGAGTACAGTTAGCTGCCATTTCTAGCTATCATATAGAAGAATGTGGTGCGCCTATTATGGCTCACAGACTCTGTAAAGCCTTTTTAAAAGGTTCTTTTCATATCAGACCACCAGTCAGAAGCCCGACATCACAGTGGAATTTAAATTTACTGCTCTCTAAATTGATGCTACCACCCTTTGAACCAGCTTCAAGTTGCACTTTGAAATTTTTGTCATGGAAAACATTATTCCTAGTGGCTATTACATCGGCTAGACGGGTGTCTGAGCTGCAGGCTCTTTCGGTTAAACATCCCTATTTAATTTTTCATTCGGACAGAGTATCCCTACGCACTAATCCATCCTTTCTTCCCAAAGTTTGTTCTACTGGTAATATTAACCAGTCCATTGAATTACCCACCTTCTTTAAAGACCACTCTAATAAATTAGAGTATATGTTGCACAAACTGGACGTCCATAGACAACTCAGATTTTATTTGGATAGAACAAAAGATCACAGAAAATCTGATCAGCTATTTATAGCTTTTGCTGACAGCAGAAAGGGTCTTGCAGTTACTTAAACGAACACTTTCTAAGTGGCTAACTGATTGTATCATTTATGTTTATGAAAATTCTGATCAAACATTATCAGCAAAACCCAGAGGACATTCTACCAGATCAATTTCTACATCTTTGGCTCATGCAGCTCGTCTACCTTTAGACATCATTTGTGCGGCTGCTACTTGGGCTAAACCACATACATTTATTTCTCATTACAAAGTGGACAGGGTTTCTAGGGATAGGGCAACCTTTGGTTCCACTGTGCTCAAGAACGTTCTCCCTTGAGTTCCTCAGGATCATGGAGCTAGGGACGCTACCCATGTGTAAGAACAAAGGCGAGATTGAACACTCTCACATAAAGAAGTTATGTCCTTACCATAACGTTCCATGTGGAGTGTTCATCTCGCTGTTATTACACTCCCACCCTTCCCACCCTTAGGAAGAACGCGTTCGATTTGGTGCCTGGTCTGGAATATTCTCCTTCTGCTGTTGCAGTGTTGGTATTACTATCATACCTTTGGTATGTTGTATATAGGTAATTATGTATATAGTTTGGCATGTATGCGTGATTGTTGCCTGGTTTGCTTGCAAACTAGATCTGAGGTAAAGGCAGAGGGGGATTGTGGGTATTAGATGTCCTCGAGCTTCTTCTCGATGCAGAGCTTGCAGTCGGCCGGCACGGAGCCGAGGATCGGCTCCGAACCCATGTGTAATAACCAAGGCGAGATGAACACTCCACATGGAACGTTATGGTAAGGACATAACTTCTTTTTGTGTGCCCTGTATGATACTTATGTAACATTATTTAGCTTAACATATTCTAGTACTCGGGAGTCTCAGTAGTTTTAAAAATGCTTATAAGAGTGATGAGGCTGATGACTGTTTTTTTTTTTTTTTCATAAATGCAGTGATTAAGAAAGCTTTGCTTTACAGAATGGCTGCTTGTCAGCTGGGATTTCTTTATTTCTCCCCCCTCTTGCTAAGTTATTTGCTTATTGTAGATTATTAATGTTGCAGGAAGTAAGTCCTTTACTGTTTAACTGAAATATCTGTACCTGAATTTTTGAAATAGTGTTAATAGTCCACATCTAAACAGAGTGTTTACTAAAATGTGATGCTTTACTTAGTATGCTGCAGTTTTAATTTGTTTTGAATAATTTTGTTTCAGAAGTGTGTCATCACTAAGGTGCCTGCACAGTGTTTACTTTATTTTCTTGTCCCTCCTTTCCTTCGTGGTACCAATATAGCAGCCCATTGTCCCATCCATGTCAGTCTATCAGCAGTCTGTATGGCCTCCCAGACTTATTTTGGTATTGCTCGGGCTAGTTGTGGAACCTTACACATCTGAGTGCTCAGCATGTCTTTGCATCTGTCGGGGGGGGGGGGGGTAATATCACCTATCCATTTTTCCTCACCTGATGTCTGTACGTGAAGTGAAGACATGCGGCATATCACCCTGTCTCTGCAGCAGCTCATCCATGTCTCCACCCTATTCCCCTCTTCTCGGCAAACCCTCCACTGTGCTGTCCTCACCCTCCACTAGGGATGAATTCAAGAGACGCCCACAGGTCCATCCACCCAACCTGGTATGGTAACTTCCATCCCTCCCTGCCACTCCGTCAGTTGCCTGAGCCTCTAATTGATTCTAGGTCTGCTAGGTCATAGTCAGGGCTTTATCTGTCAATGCCACTGGAGCAGCTGCATCATCTCTACTTTCGCTGATTTCTTTTATACTTTGTTAAAAAGGTTAACACCCTTCTTTACTAATGCATCCTAGCCAACAGCTCCTTGTAGTGGTATTCAGGTTAAATGTTTGCTTAAGAAGAGGTTAGTGGTTAATGTAGCTTTTAGTCCTCCTTACAAAGTACTGCATAGAGTAGCATAATTTGACACTAAATTACTGTTA
This sequence comes from Protopterus annectens, assembly GCF_019279795.1. NCBI lineage: Eukaryota > Metazoa > Chordata > Ceratodontiformes > Protopteridae > Protopterus > Protopterus annectens. The sequence goes on along the minus strand of NC_056731.1, from coordinate 785,149,093 downwards.
TGGTATTTGTGCTTGAGCTGTATTTGTGAATGACCTTCACACAACCTTTCAGCAGCTCATTCTCACTGTAGTAAACATTTCTTACAGAGTCCTGGCTCTCTTTCTATGTATAGCGGAAGAAACAGTGCAGATTCGCAAATAGACTGCCCAGAAGTCAAGCTGCATCCTTACTCTAACTTTGTGTACTAAACCTACAGGGGTTCAAATTTTAAATATGTCCCCCAAGAGGCCAAGTCATTATGCCCCTCCAACCTTCAGTTTTGCAAATACATTTCAACTATATATATAAAGAGATCTGCCTAGTTCTTGAGTAATATTCTAGCAGATTACCATTTGACCTTTTTATTCCTTCACCACTGATTTACATGCAGCAGAGTTTTTGATACCCTAATAGCCAGCATAACATTTCCTTGAAATAACTTGTGTGCATTGTCTTGCTAAAAATATTTTTCATAATTAGAAAAATTTCTGTAATCAAAAGACCCCATTACTGAACATTTGACATGGATGTAGTGAAAACATTGCAACAGCCCATAAAAGGCACTTTACATATTAGTCTTCTGAAACGGTTTTCAATTTTTCTGCTTGCTCTAGTTGAGCAAGCCCCTTTTTAAACATCTACATAGATTCAGTGGAGCAAACATGTATCAGGCGAGCATGCTAGTATTAAATCATATTTTCTGTAGATCAGACTGTTTAGAAATTATTAACTACTGAGAGTGATAACTTGTACTACATTCTCCAGGACTGACATTCCTTCCATCCATCCACAACCCCAGTTTCTCATTTTTTGCATATGGGGCCGAGGTGTTACTTTACAAGTGACAGTCATCTACAGCTAGTGTTCACACTGTAGTGTGATTAGCCATGCTGCAGTTCTTTCATGCCACATGTACATACACACACACCTGTGGGCAATTTAGAGTGTCTAGAATGTGGGAGGAAACTGGAACACCCAGAGAAAATCCACACGAACACAGGGATGACATGCAGTTTTCACACAGAAGGCAACCCAGCTGAGAAATGAAAAAGGGAGCCTCCTGCTGTGAGGTGACAACAGTATTTGCTGTGCCACTCTGCCTGCCTCCTGGCACTTCTTTATAGGTCCTAAAAACTCTTGAGAAATCATGATCCACCATTACAGTTCTGGCTTCTATCATTTAGTTCCCTGGTTGCTACATACAACCCACAAACTGAACAAAAATCATTATCATTCAACCATAAACTGTCTGCAAGTGGTGATGGCAGTAAGCGTTTTCTATTCACAAATGTCTGTTAGGAAAAAAAAAATCCAGTGTGTCATTTTGTTTTTCAAAAACTGAAGACAATCTAAACTTTCTCCTTCCAATCCTCCATTTAGTCTCGTGTGGTGTCTTTTTGCTTTACCTACCAAAATAATAATCTTCTCAGTATAACGTATTTAATCAGAAGCTTAATGACTCTAATACCACGGACTCCTGAGACGCCGAAAAATCACCAACGAAAAGCAGTCCACTGGCAGTTGGGCTATACAATACTGTATAAATGCACACCAACAACCCGGTTGACTTTCAAATCTTCTATTTAATGATCCAAGTTAAGCGCTTTCACCCACAGAAATGTGGGCTTCATCAGAACATCTCAAAACTGAAACTGTTAAATACTTAATTTGGCACCAGTGCAAAATGTATTTAAAGTGACAAGTGCGCCCAATAATTCCATATTTTAAATATTTTAAAAGGATGCAAATAATGCCCTATATAGGCATATAGAAAAGTATGGAGAAGGGCATTGTTTCAAGTTTGCCATTTTGGAAAATATAGTTTCTGACCCCAGAGGGGGTAATATTAACACCACTTTGGCTTGCAAAGAATTATGGTGGCAGCTATTCACTGATGCCTCGACTCCACCGGGGCTTAATGATTATATAACTATCAAACCGTTATCTATAAAATAGATATTGCATCATCCATTATTGAATATAAATAGGGTTTCGCCTACAGCAGATACGGCGCACCCAATGGACAGATGCTGTTGTACATTTTTCCACACACAGCCATAGGAAGATTATTCTTCGTTTAATACAGGTATTGCTTAACCTAGTATTTTTATTGTTTGTTGAATATTTCAGGGGAGTAAAGTTTTGTTTTTCACAAGATGAATCTGAATGGACAGAGGCACAACAAACTAATGGGCACAGTATTTTTTCATATAAGGGGTGGCGTAAGCCACAATAATTTGGGCTAGGCTTATAAATGCCTTAGGGCAGATAGCCTAGTATAAACCTATGAACCTATGAACCTATGATTATAGAATTTATAAGTTAGTAATAATATGAATGTAGTGATGATTGTAATTACTATCCGCATTAAATGTTTGTACATATTTTCATATATTATTTTTAACATATACTTTTTACTTTTATACGTTCATACTTTTATATGTTTATACCTTTTGATGAGTACAGAGTATGTTTGATTTGTACATGTTGAACTGATGTTCGAACGAATTGCAAGAACAATATTTTATTTTATGTATGGAATTATTGGGCGCACTTGACACTTTAAATGCATTGGCGCCAAATGAAGTATTTAAACTGTAACAGTTTTCAATTTTGAGATGTTCTGATGAAGCCCGCATTTCTGCGGGTGAAAGCGCTTAACTTGGATCATTAAATAGAAGATTTTAAAGTCAACCGGGTGATTGGTGGCATTTATACAGTATTGTATAGCCCAGCTGCCAGTGGACTGCTTTTTGTTGGTGATTTTTCGGTGTCTCAGGAGTCCATGGTATTAGCGTTCTTAAGCTTTTGATTTGTTACTATTTGTTGACTGAACACTCTTTGGTTCTGGAGTATAGCGTATTTGGCTACTTAACTCTGCTGTCTTACTTCATACACTTCCACTCACTGTACTAAAGGCAACATAGCATATTACTGCTTCAAAAATTAATTGGAGTCATCACAAGAAGAGTTATTTAATCATTCATTTCTATCAGGATAATCTTGATCTTGCAATAACTATACATATGCTATGCATGTCATAGGCAATGAAACTTTTTATATAATCAGAACATGAAACTTATGTGTTTGGCTCATGTTTATCCGTACATCAGTCTGTCTGGTTTCTGCAGTGGTGTTCTACATGTGGAGAATTTAACAAGTATGTGTACACCACATTTCGGTAATTTTTTTTGAACGGTACCATTTAGACATAATTTCATGAGTCTGTTTAAGCAATTTTTGTCCGTCTGATTCTGTTACTTCTGCATGCTGCTCCTCCTGAATTTTGACTTCAACATATGTCTTGCACATACATCTACAATGTCTTCTCTACAGCCTGTCACCTGCCACATGAACTTCAAATGAATGTAGTACATATGCTTTGCAAACAACTTCAGTTTAAGGTTGTGGACTTTCCCATTGTTTGCATATTATTGCGTCTCCTACCTGTAAATCTCATACAACTTTGCAGTTCCTTTTCTGGAATGATTTCCTTTATATTGTTTTGATTTTTCAGGCATTTGTAATGCATGAGAAGTACACAATTTGCTTTCCAACCTTCTGTCCTGTGAGTCCTTGCAATGAAGTTTACAACTTGCACAGTCATAGTCCTCCTAGCTATGAGATTCCTCTCTGAGTGAGTAGTTCTCTCTTGTTCATTTGACAGAGGACATTGTGGGCTGCAGGTTACATGTCTGAACTTCATTTTATTCATGAACCTACTAAATTGCTGATATAAGAGCACCAGTTATCCCCTTTCTCAAGAGTTTTGGTTTTATTGTACTAATCATACTTGCTCTTATCTATCGTGTTGCCAGTTTAATTCTGGAATTTGGAGGAATAATCATCTACAACTGGGTATGCCATCATCATCCCTTCCATTGCAGATGACACATCTCTGCACTGTTTGTTCCATGTGAGTTGACATATATCTCTTTATCTTCCTTTGTACTCTACACTTTGCGCATGTTATGTATGTATGTATCCTCTCAAGCTTTGTTTTCTCAACTGATTGGGAACTATTATTTTGTCTATTTTGAATGTTGTGTTGGACTGAATCCTTTTCCTACTTATGATTTTGCTTCTGTCATCCTTTCATTGTAACATCTTTCAGTAGTTGCATTTCTAAGTCATTGCCACTGCACCCCTGAAAATCATTTTCTTTTCCTTCTGTCATTGGTAACTGTAGTATTACACAGAGAATCTCTACTTGTTTTAATAACTCTTCATGCTACTCTGGTAAATATATTCCACTCAACATAACAGCTGTGTGTAGTCCCTTGCCTGGTATGTGGATAATCTTCACAGCATACTTGTGTAAATTGAAGTCCGCTGTGGTCTGGGAGGTAGACTTTCTTAATATGTTTTGCAACTGTGGCCTGTTTCCACTAGAACATCTTTACCAACATATTTATGAAATTTCTCACCTCCATATGTTGATGCTAACAGTTCATTTTTGTTTGAGCACATCTTTTTTGTGTACCTCTAAGTACAGTTGACTCAAAGGTAACTGGACTGTCCTCCTGTAGCATCACATCTTCTATACCATTTTGACTAGCAGTAACTTTATTATTTTAATTAATTGATGGACTGGGTGGAGAAGACTGTCAGGAATGCTTTGTGACAGACGAGTACCAGTAAGAGTGGAAGGGAAGGTCTACAAGAGGGTAATGAGATCAGCTATGTTGTATGGGTTGGAGACAGTGACATTGACAAAAAGGCAGGAGTTACAGCTGGATGTGGCAGAGTTAAAGATGTTAAGGTTTGCACTGGGTGTGATGAGGGTGAACATAATTAGGAATAAGTATATTAGAGGGTCAGCCCAAGTTGGAAGGTTTGGAGACAAAGCCAGAGAGGCAAGATTACGTTGGTTTGGACATGTGCTGAGGAGGGATGCTAAGTATATTGGGAAAAAGATGCTAAGGATGAAACTACCAGGTAACAGGAAAAGAGGAAGGCCTAAAATAAGGTGTATGTATTTGGTGAGAGAGGACATGCAGGTGGTAGGTTTGACAGAGCAAGATGCAGAGGACAGGAAGAAATGGAAACAGATGATCCGCTGTGGCGAAAGATGAATGAATTAATTTAGTTAAGAAATTGCAATTTCTTAGCAAGGTAGGTGGGCTGTTTTGTTGACCCCTTTTAGCCATTTTAACAATTAGAACAGTAAAGCAAATGTTCAGAAATTAAGTTTACAATGAGTAACATGGAGTACAGGAACAAAGAATAAAGCTTGCAACACAACTGGCTTATTCACATCATTGCACTTTAATGCCAGCATCTCAAAATTCTTACCTTGTTCTTCTAAGCATAGTTTTCTCAGATGTATTGGGTGTAAACATCACAAAATCATCAAAAGCATCATTCACTTAAACCTGTGTAATTCTGACTTCCAAGCTTGGCATTTGTACAGTTCCTTGAATTTGTCTACATTAAATTTCAGTCCCTCTGATATTAGAATATAAGCCATGTAAGATTTGTTGACACTGAGGGGATAAATTGCTGACCATGACCCAGCTGATCCAAGTCCAGTTGGTGGCTTGGGCTCAGAAAAAGATGGTCAGGAAGACAGGGGAGTGACAAGAGCGAGCCTGATCATCTATTTGCCTTTGGGCAAAAGAATGGGGCATGTATGACCAGAGTGCTGACTCTGCAGCAAAATCAGTGGTGGAGACCAAGGATTCCATGAAATACTTTTTTTCAAGAGAGCAGGGCTGTAGAGGAGAGTTCTCTAATGGGAACAAGAGGCATGCCATAACACATACTCATTGTATGTCATCCCTTGGGAGGTTATGAGCATAGTGGTTGGGTCAAGCTAAACCTCCCAATTTCCTGAGGAGGAGGATAACACCACTTCTACCACCTGATCCACATCCCTAGGAGGAGTCATTGAGCCATAGGGATCTTACCTTCCAGGTGGGTGGGAAGATGATGAACAGTCTCTGTGGAACTTGAGGAAAACACCATAGTACCAAACAATAAATAAATAAAAATAAAATACTTTTGACTTGTGTATTTCAAAGCTGTAACTGTTGTTTTACATCTGCTGTTATTTAACTTGAAATTATGTTGTCTTAAATTGTTCAACAGCTTTATAGTCTCTTTTGTGCTTTTTTTGTATGTGATCCCACATTAACAGATATCAAAAGTGCCAAAGTACTGCAAGCAGACAATCCAAAAGGAAAAACCACTTTAATGACAAAACACAGCAGAGCTTTCAGACATAATCCTTCTTCAATACTACAAACTTATAAAATTTCTTTCATCTTATATACAGGCCCAAAGTAGTCATGTGGTTAGCAGCCCAAAAATCACATGACCATAAGTATCACTCAATAAGGCAAAGTTAAAACAACACAGATAGCAATGATTCTATAGTACATAACAAAAATTTAAATAATTTAAAATTCAGCTTGCTAATATGATTAATAATCAAAGTTACACATAAAATTCATATTATAAAATTCATATTGTAAAAACAATATATATAATTATAAATTCAATCTACTGAGCTTAACCAAAATTGGTTTAAGGCTCAGCATACTGTTCAAGCCAGGAGAACGGTCACCAGCAAACCTTAAAATCCACTCATATTCTTTAATTTCTAAGAAGTTATTTATATCACCACCTCTTGGGGAAGGGAAAACAATGTCAATAACCCTGAATTTAAAAACATGATCTTGTCCACAATCTAACATATGCTTATATAAAGCATTTGTTTGACACATCTTCTAATTTCAGACTTATGCTCTGTAATCCTCTCTTTCAACCTACGAGTGGTTTTGCCTACATAAAAAGATTTGCATAATACACAGGTAGCCAAATACACTATATGTGTTGTGTGACAAGTAGCTGAAACATAAAATTTAAAAGTTTTCCCTGTTACTGGATGAACAAAAAGGTCACTCCCTGTGTCAAAAATATCTCCACAGCATGAACAATTGTGGCATTTACATGTACCATACTTAGAGGAAAGCGTTTTCACAATGTTGGTAGAAAAATCCTTATAACATAATGAATTTTTTAAAGTTCTCATGTTCCTATAGGCAAATAAAGGTCGATCACCCAATAAGGCCTTTAGTTCATTTGAAGCCATTAGTATCAACCAGTTCTTAAATATTATTTGCTTTATGGATGGTGTTGTAAGACTATATGCAGTTACATATCTAGTCACGTCCATATGCACATTCGTACTATTCATAGGTAAGGCATCTGACTCCAGTGGGTCAGATAGGAAGGTAGGAGCAAACTTAGTCTTCCTCTCCTGCATCACCTTATCTTTCTCCACAATATGAATTTTATAATATGAATTTTATGTGTAACTTTGATTATTAATCATATTAGCAAGCTGAATTTTAAATTATTTAAATTTTTGTTATGTACTATAGAATCATTGCTATCTGTGTTGTTTTAACTTTGCCTTATTGAGTGATACTTATGGTCATGTGATTTTTGGGCTGCTAACCACATGACTACTTTGGGCCTGTATATAAGATGAAAGAAATGTTATAAGTTTGTAGTATTGAAGAAGGATTATGTCCAAAAGCTCTGCTGTGTTTTGTCATTAAAGTGGTTTTTCCTTTTGGATTGTCTGCTTGCAGTACTTTGGCACTTTTGATATTTGTTATATATTTGCCGTGAGGATTTTCCACCATCAAGGTCCGTCTTGCAGCCTGCTAGTCTTATGTGGCAAGTGTAACTGTTTCTGTTAAGTCTCTAATAAATGTTGAGACAAATCCTTTATTAACTTTTGCTGAGGAAATGAATCCTGTAATTGTGGATCCTGCTGTACCTGACACAGATGCTGTCTCTGAATTTAACAAAGTGTTACAAACATTAGAAAGAAAGGCTAACACTTTTAAACGTTTGCAATGGCAACGCTTTAGTTTTTTAGCATACATGGACAGAGGGATTGTTCCCAGAGGGCTACGTATTCTTAAAATGCCCTCATATGGGAACGCATACCCAGAGCTGCTAAAAAAGTGGCAACAGCTGAATATCCAATTAGGCTTGGACTATATGTTGCTCATGAATGAGTATTTTTTATCTATAGAGGAAGACCTGAAGAAAGATATTTGTACCCTTGAAAATGATATATTGGCTATGCCTATCTTTTCAAATATGTCTAACCATTTTCATGACATGGTAGGGAGACTACAAACTTTGGATGCCAGAATGGAAGCAACTAAAAAACGAAAACTTGTTCGTGACATCAATGATTTTGGCAGAGGGAATATCTTCTCTTGGCCCAGGGAGAACGTCCCTATAAATAACAGCAATAGATCCAAAAATGAATACTAAATGCGCTCATAAAGTCAAAACAAGAAGTAACCTGGATACTTTGGACGATATTAGCGACGTTAATGCAGTTTATAATGAACAGAATAAAAGGCATGTAGTACAACCCCCCCCATCTGAATCTGTGAATGGTTTGACCCACGTAACGCCAGCCATAAGGGCAGAGACTTCTAATTCCTGTGTAACACCGAAGCGAGTGATCACAATGCCTGGAAATACAAATGATGAGGTGGGGAGGAAATCACAGCAACTAACTTTTAGTTTTGCTTCAAAGCGTTTTTCACTGGAGCAACCTGAAACTGTGAAAGAACGACCGACGACGCAGAGGAATTCCCCAGTTGTACGCTCAGAGGCATCTAATAAAAGGAAGCTCAACAGCCCTTTAGGCACAGCCAAGATGGGCCAAAAATAATTAAAGGTACGTTGAGTTTATCAACGTTCCAGCTACAAGAAGCCCATATATCAGTACTTTCAAAGGGGCTTAACTTTATTCCTTCAGGTGGAAATGACCTGGTGTCTGCACTAACTGACTTGAAAAAATTCACCAGAATGTTAAACTTAAAGTTGTTGTTTGGTCAATCATCTATAGTAGAAAGAGGCTTTAAGCACCTCAGTACTTTTATACCTATTGCTGTACCAATAGTGAAGGCTTTTCATGATTTGTGTGAAGTACAAATTAGGCAATTGTATGAGAGTAGTAATAAGAGTAAAAGGAATGAGTACAACTTGACACTGGATGAGTTTAAAGCATTTAAAGATCTGTGCTCCTGTAAAGAAATAATAATTAAACAAGCTGATAAGGGAGGGGTAGTGGTGCTCATGGAACGTGAAAAATACTTAGATACTATGTCCGGTTTGCTGGAGGATACTACTGCTTTTAAACGCATCACTGGCATGGATGTAAAAAAATGTATATCGTATGTTAATATGGTCATCTATGACTTACAGCTGCAGGGTCAGATAGATCTTGATTTATTTAATTATTTAACAGTTCCTTGTCCTGTGACACCCCGCCTATATGTAATACCTAAGATCCATAAGTCAATCATGGATCCACCTATGAGACCCATCGTCTCAGGAGGAGGTTGGGTGACCGAACCCCTGTCAGTTTATTTACATGGTCAGTTACAACCTTTTTTGAATAATTGTGATTCAGTTCTACGTGACACATTTGATTTTTTACAGACGTTACAAGTAAGCTATGACACTGAGAAGGAACAAATAATGAATAATGAGTATTATTTGGTAACTTTGGACATTGTCTCTCTTTTCACGGTCATACCGAATGATGATGGGATTGACCTTTTGAGAGATTTTTTGACTTCATGTCCAAACCCTGATTATGGTAAAATAGAAACGTGGTGTAGCCTTCTAGATGTGGTTTTAAAGAATAATGTTTTCCTCTTTAATGAACTTACGTACCTTCAGCTCACTGGTGTGGCTATGGGTACTTCCATAGCCAACACCTATGCTAACCTAGTGCTCTACCAGTGGGAAAGTAAGCATATTTTGAGTGATCTAAACCCTTATAGACAACATATTAGATTTTTCCAATGTTTTGTAGACGATTGTTTCCTACTTTGGAAGGGCAGCTTGGATATATTGAATATGTTTTGGACTATTTGAATAGAGCTTCTTCCTTTCTAAAGTTTAAAATGAGCTGTTCCAAGACTGAAATTGTGTTTTTGGATGTAGAAGTTATATTTAAGGATGGACATATGAATACTAAGTCACATAGAAAGGATGTGTGTGCTGGTAGATACACCCACTTTCATAGCATGCATGCACCACACATCTTTAAAGGTATTGTGAGGTCCCAGTTAGGAAGGTTGAGTAGGCTTAACACTGATGACTGCTGTTTTGAGTTACAATTAAAGGATATGTTAGCGGATTTTTCTGCTAGTGGATATGATAATGTCCTACTCTCTGTGGAGAAAGATAAGGTGATGCAGGAGAGGAAGACTAAGTTTGCTCCTACCTTCCTATCTGACCCACTGGAGTCAGATGCCTTACCTATGAATAGTACGAATGTGCGTATGGACGTGACTAGATATGTAACTGCATATAGTCTTACAACACCATCCATAAAGCAAATAATATTTAAGAACTGGTTGATACTAATGGCTTCAAAAGAACTAAAGGCCTTATTGGGTGATAGACCTTTATTTGCCTATAGGAACATGAGAACTTTAAAAAATTCATTATGTTATAAGGATTTTTCTACCAACATTGTGAAAATGCTTTCCTCTAAGTATGGTACATGTAAATTGTTCATGCTGTGGAGATATTTTTGACACAGGGAGTGACCTTTTTGTTCATCCAGTAACAGGGAAAACTTTTAAATTTTATGTTTCAGCTACTTGTCACACAACACATATAGTGTATTTGGCTACCTGTGTGTTATGCAAATCTTTTTATGTAGGCAAAACCACTCGTAGGTTGAAAGAGAGGATTACAGAGCATAAGTCTGAAATTAGAAGATGTGTCGAAACAAATGCTTTATATAAGCATATGTTAGATTGTGGACAAGATCATGTTTTTAAATTCAGGGTTATTGACATTGTTTTCCCCTCCCCAAGAGGTGGTGATATAAATAACTTCTTAGAAATTAAAGAATATGAGTGGATTTTAAGGTTTGCTGGTGACCGTTCTCCTGGCTTGAACAGTATGCTGAGCCTTAAACCAATTTTGGTTAAGCTCAGTAGATTGAATTTATAATTATGTATATTGTTTTTACAATATGAATTTTATAATATGAATTTTATGTGTAACTTTGATTATTAATCATATTAGCAAGCTGAATTTTAAATTATTTAAATTTTTGTTATGTACTATAGAATCATTGCTATCTGTGTTGTTTTAACTTTGCCTTATTGAGTGATACTTATGGTCATGTGATTTTTGGGCTGCTAACCACATGACTACTTTGGGCCTGTATATAAGATGAAAGAAATCCCACATTAACAGACCATCTGTTATATTTACAACTCCTCCCAAACATTCAGCAACTTGAACAACCGGCAGTCTGGAGTATCTCTGGTCCTGACAAAAATGCCAAACCGTAGTCTAAGGAATCTGCACCATTCTAAAAACATATGAAATATATATAGCTTGAAGAGTGCTTAGTCATTTAAAAATAAACTTAAAAAGCATAAGATAAACAAATGTAAATATTTTGTGAACAATAAAACTATTAAAACTGTACAAATAGCAATGTTATAGGTTCACGGGTAAATAATAGTCTAGCCACCCTTGCGGACAATTTTAGGCCTAGCTAGTTTCCTTCTTTGTGCTCAGAATAAACTATCTCATTTTGTTATAGATTGGCCTTACCCATCCCATGGTCGATAATTGTATATCATCCCTACTGAAAATAACTGGGATCATACCATGGATAATTTGAGGGAAGCCATACAATAGATATCATTTAGGAGCTGCCTGTATTCATTAGAAGTGTAGGGGGCAGTCCTGGGGTAATTTTCTGTTTTTCATCCATAGATCTAAGTTTTGCGTGAATATGGACAGGGATGGCCTTTGTTTTATGTGGATGAGGAGTCTGTTCCACAGCAATGGTATCTTCTGCAGATATACCTGTCCCTCCAAGCTCTTCTGCTGATGTTGGAGAAAAGACTTACATCCGTACACTGCATATTTCTGATGCTATTTGACTTGCTTATGTGCAGTAAATCCATCACTAATAGGTCAGGGATGCCAGACACAGGTCATCTCTTAGCAGTCTCTATGCTACTGAGTATAGTGACAGGGCTTTGAAATGGTCCATGTAGGGCATGTTGCCTAGTCCTTGTATCTTCTTTCTATACTGTCTCTGTGGGCATTCCAGTTGTTGCATGTGTCTGGATAGGTACATGCTGAAAGGGGGCATTATATTCAATGACTGGCCAAATAAGGGCTGAGTAAAGGGTAACAGTGACATCCCTAGATCTAGACATGCTTCTTTTGTTAATAAGCAGTGCAGTATAGAAGGACTTTCTTACAACAGTATGAACATGGTGGTCAAATGTTTATACTTATTTTTATAATTGGTAGCACACAACTAGCAATATTTACAGTATAGTATGATATAAACCATCATTTTCAGTGAATTATCCTGTCTCCCACACTGGTGCTTCACACCACGTACCTCAATAAAATGTAGGTCTTTCAGTTTTGAAAATATGAACATAAATATGAAAATATGAATAATAAGTGACAAACATTAATTTATTCACTGTAGGACATCCTAGTCTAACAAACTTAGTGTCATTGTGCTGATAAATTGTTTCACTTTCTAATACTGACTTGTATTAGCTGGTAAGTCACTTAGTTAAAGAAGTCAAACCAAAAAGTTCTGGACTCTATAATGAGGTATGAGCATGAACTGAAAGAATATAAAAGGGCATTATGGGGGGGCGGAGCTTAGATGGCCAGCTGATAGCAGCATCTTTTTAGAGCTCCACAAACTACTACCAGAATACAGGAAAATAATCATTCTTTTTAAACAAAAATAGAATAATCTTATTAAGGAACCCCTAAACCATAGCAATACCAAAATTGAAGGAAATCCATTGAAATTTTCCTGTCAAAGTAACCTGGAGATTACCTTATATGTGTGGAAATGAATGCCTCAAAGAATTCCCATTCTGAAGCTACAGTGAAAAAGGAAATTCAACTGATGTCAGCTGCTCTTCATGAACTGTCTTTAAAAATGGACAAATTCACAGACAATTTAGAAAACCTCAATGAAAACTGACAAACTCAAACTGATGTTCTTAAGGAAATATTGCAGCAACAACAAATTAGAATAATGGATATTGAAACTTCTCTAAATTACATCTTTGGGAGACTTAAAGAAGAAGAGTGTCAGTGTGATTTTCTTATTCAACAAAACAACTGTTATTTAACAAAATAGATGACTTGGAAAACAGAGAAAGGAGAAATAATATAAGAATAGTTGGCTTCCCAGAGAAATCTGAAGGTGTGGATATCATATTATTCTTGAATTCTTGGCTGCCTGAAATACTTGACTTAAAAGAAGGTTTATCTAGTGGGATAGAGAGAGCACAAAGAGCCTTAGGAAAACCTATATCTCCCTCACCTAATGCTTCACCAAGATCTATTGTAGTTAAATTTGTCTTATTTGGACAAAGAACTTGTACTTAAATCAGCCTGGAGGAAAAGTCCCTTAACATGCAAACAAAACCAGATACGATTTGATAATGACTACTCAAGGGTATTGGAACTTAGCAAAAAGACTTGGCCACTTGTGAAACTCCTTAAACAAAATATAATTAAAGCACAGCTTATCTATCCATAGCAAAAATCGGAATTTTTTACTCAAATGATATGAGAACATTTAACAACTTCGAAGAGGCTTCTTCATTCATCAAAAACAATAATATAACCACAATTCCTGGAAAAGTGGACTAGTCAACTTCTTCTACTTAAAAATGATCATCTGGGAAAATACCTGATCTGATGTGAGGAAGATGAAGCTGAAAAGTGATCTAAAAAATACAGAAACCACCAGTTCTCTCAAAGCATCAACTAAGGTGCGAGTTCTTCATACAAATAAAAAGTATGTATATTTTATTTGATCTCCAAAAACTTCTTTGTACTTGATTTATGTAACTGCCAACTGTCCATTACCATCATAAGAAGTTTTGTTTTACCATTTGAAATTTTATATAACTTGTTTATTGTGTAGCATTTTCTGTTTTTTAGTCTCCTATCTCTAATATTGTTCAATTATTTACAAGAAAAGCAGACTCCAGCAGCTCCTCTCTTTTCTCTTTGGTTACCCGCTATCCTCATACTGTTTCTGTGTATATTCTCCTGTTCTGTACTTTACCCTTCCCTGAATTCATTTCTAGCCTCACTCATAACTGCCTTTGTTAGTGCACCTGCTCTATTTTACTTTCTTCAGACTCTTACATATTAATGTTGTTTTATTTTTGCCCTTCTTTTAGCTGCTAGTAAGAACCCGGCCTACAAAGCCCCTCTCTATTGTAGCTTACTTTAACCATACAGAAATGGGTTTGCCTCAAGTAAATCTACTTTTGTAGCTTGTGGCCAGTGTTCTTTTGTAAGCATACTTCTGCTCATATTTTATTTATTTATTTATTTTATTTCTGGTGACTATACCTTTAGAAACTTTATATCCTTGTCTCTCAAGCTAGTTTTTCAGTATCTTTTTCTGATTGTTTCTCTGACTTCATCTTGACCAGGGTGCTAGCCCCACTCCATTCTCCCTCGCTATGCTCGGGCTCACTTCGCTCCCCTACCCTACCCCCATTCGCACCCACCCCATTACAATTACCTTTATACCTAACTATCCCTCCCCTTCCTGTCTCACTAGCCACTGCAATTCCACTTCCTGCCTATTGCCACAACCACCTTACTAATCTGTCAATCTTGTCAACACCACTTCCTCTATACCACTGTCTCTACCTACTCTATCTGACCATATTTTATTCCAACATGCATTATTTTCTAATATATTCTACACTACTCCTTATTCTCTCTATCTCCACCTCTTACCACTCCAATCTCTCTGACCCACTCCTATGTTCACCAACTTCTCACTCATACAACATATATCCAACTACTTCATCTTTTACTATCTCCCCTAATCTGTTTATTACCTCTACCTCAAGTCTATATAAACTATCCATAATACAGGTTTTTAAACCTTCCCACAAAGCTAAGTCAAAACTATACAAACTCCATCTAGCATCTACTACACACTCTTTCCTCACTAAAAACCTACTTTGTTCTGGAGATATCCATCCCAACCCTGGCCCATCTTCTTCTCTCCCTAAAACTACCTCTACATTGGCCCCATCTTACTCCTCTAACAGTCACCAACCTCAGTCACAACAATCACCTCCATCCAAATACTTAACCATTTACTCATTGAATATTCAGAGTCTAGCAAATAAGGTTACTGAGCTACACTCATGGATAACTCTCAGTACCCCTCGCATCCACTCCCTATCTGAAACCTGGATCAAGCCACAAATCTCAAATAGTGAAATACTCCCACCAGGTTGTAATATCTTCCGATCTGATAGACCTGTAAGAAAAGTGGTTGGCATGGCCATCCTCTACTCAAACAACCTTAACCTCTCGCCTTACCCTTCCCCAATTCCTGACTTCCTCCCAGCTGAAATCATCATCCTTAACTGCCATCTGAATCCCCACAAAAACTTGTAATTGCCTCTATCTACCTTCCTCCTGGTAACAATCTGCCCATTCATGAAAACATTCTATCCTGGTTCTCTCACAACATACCATATGAGACACTTATCCTTGGTGATGTCAACAGTGACTGGTCCAAACTCACAACTGACTCCCCCCAACTCAGTATCCACCTAAACGGCTTCCACCAACTTATAACATCTCCCACTCACTTCCGTAAAGATTCCACCTCCAGCTCCATCATAGACTGGATCCTTACCAATTCTCCCCACCAATACCACAATCCCACCACCTTACCTGACTCCCTCAGTGATCATCTCCCTACCACCATCTTAAGACACTACTCCCATATTCCTAAACCCCACCTTATCATGTCGAAAACTATCGACTTTCAATTCATACCAATTTAACTCCATTTTCCACAACATAGATTGGTACATCCTAAAACACCTCCCCCTAAATTATGCTGTAAGCACTTTCAATAGCATCTTCATGAGTACTCTAAACTCCTAAGCTCCCTCTAGGAAGATCAGAGTAAAATCAAATCATGCTCCCTGGCTCTCCAAGGAGACTAGGTCCCTTATGAAACAAAGAGATAGTGCTTGGAAAACCTGGACTAAAACTAAACAACCACCTCTTCTTCAAAAACACAGGCAACTGAGGAACCTTGCAAAAAAACATACAACTAATGACAAAAAGTTATACTGTAGCTCTGCTCAGCTTAACAAATCCAATCCTTGAAAATTTTGGTGAACTCTCAACAACATCCTCTATCCTGGAAAGCCCTCTAATCCCTCCCCATACCCTAACTCTTCCTCTCAGGAAACAGCTACCCTCCTTATCTCTTCCGTCCAAAATCTGGTAACCTCTAAGCCAAACTCTACTTCAACACCCACCCCTCCAAGTCCCACTAGCACAACTTTGTTTTCATTTGAGCCAGTTCCTATTACTTACATTAAATCTCTACTACTCAAGCTAAAACTTTGCTCTCTTTCCACTGACAATCTATCTCCTACATTCCTCAAACTTGCTGCTGACTTAATTGCTTATCCTGTATCTATACTAATTAATTGATCTATTCTGGAATCAACTGTCCCTACCCTTTGGAAATCTTTCTTTACTATCCCTCTTCATAAAGGTGGAAACTCCACTGACCCCTCAAACTACCGACCCATTGCCATTCTGTCCCCCCCTCCAAGATATTAGAAAAATGTATTCACTCGCAGCTTCTCAATCACCTCATCATGCACCACTTACTTACCCCTACCCAACATGGATTCTTTCCTCACCACAGCACCACCACTGCCCTCCTCTCCTTCACTCATAATGCAGAGGCCCTAGAAAACAATAAACTCATTTCATGTCTCTTCCTAGATCTCTCCAAAGCCTTTGATATTGTTTCTCATCCTCTACTACTATCCAAACTCGCAAATCTCCACCTAGCCCCCTCCGTACTTGCCTGGTGTAATAGTTACCTATCTGGCAGGGAACAATCTGTCAAATGGCTCCTATCCTCCTCACCTTTCCTTCCCATCTCCACTGGTGTTCCCAAGGCTCCATCTTGGGACGCCTTTTGTTTAACATCTTCACCAATGATCTTTACACTTCATGCAAAAAATTCTCCCTTATTCAGTATGCCGATGACTCTACACTTATATCCGTCTCAAATAACATTCCCAAACTATACTCCCTGACCCAACAAGCCCTACTATCCACTGAACAATGGCTCTTTCACAACCTACTGATCCTAAATTCCAAAAAGGCCAAACTCCTACTTTTCCTTCCCTGTTCTCTTTCTCATCACAAAACCTCCTTTTTTATTACATCTTCTAGCAATACAACTATCCAACCTGACACCCACACAAAACTTCTAGGGGTCATTATTGATTAACTAAAGTTCAACCTACATATGCTCCAGTGTATTAAAAAAAAAAAAAACAGAAACTAGGTCTGCTATATCGGAACAAAAAATTCCTAACCCCTGAATCTAGACTTACCCTGGGCCAGGTACTCCTCCTCCCCTCCCTCTTATACACCACCCCAGTTCTTACCAATATCCAGGCCACCACTCTAAACAAACTCCAAAAGACTTACCATAAAATAGCCAGATTCATTACTAACTCCCCATACAACTCACACCACTGCATTTCTATAAACTCTCTTCAATGGCTTGAACTTCCCCAATTTCTGCTATCTTACCAGTTTCATATGCTACACTCTATTCTTTATAAAACCTCCTTCTGTCCATCTCTATCTTACTTAGCCTCCATCTACATCCCATCCCGGACCCTCCATACCACCCAAAAAGGTCAGTAGGCAAAGTACTCTACAAATACTCCCTTGCCCATGCTTGGAACAAACTTCCCCCTTGACTACATTCAATCTTCCACACCTCACACTTTAAAAATGGACTAAAAGCTTATTTTCTCAATTCCAGGACCTGCCCTTGCCATGACCCCACCTAGTCTTCCTTCCCTTTATGTACTCTCAAAAGGTCCATACTTAGTACCTCATTACACCTCTCTCTCCAATGTGTTTACTGTGCATTTGCATAATTTTATACAAACAAAAAAATATTATTGTTGACTTATTGAACTATATATCAATGTAAAATTATGTTGCTAAGCTTCTTTTTAATGCAACTTTAACTTTATGCATGTAACCCAACGTATGTGAATCCTTTTGCTATAACTGCTATTATATCAATATTGTTTAAAATTGTACGTGTTTAAAAATGTACTACTGGAGCTTTTCTCCTCGGTTCTTTACTGAAAACTGGTCACAAGCCCAGTTGGACAAACCCGGTTAACAAATGTCAATAAATATAAATAAAATAAATAAGTACATATGACACTACATTAGCTTACTTTTTATTCCAACTAATAATGTAGTATGCTGGTAAAGTAAGCACATTCTGTTTTTTTTTAGTGATATGAGAAAATGGGTCTTTCCCAGATAAAGGTTTGCATTAAATAAATTATTTAATAGTTTATTTTAAATAAAATAGTAAATGTTTCATTACCGTTTCAACTTTCTAAGTACCAGTTTGTTTTCTTTGTCTGCGAACACTCCTGTGCTTGTTTTGAAGCTTTTCGCCTTGCAGATTCAGCCTTAACTCTTTTTCAAAGTGAACACTACAGATTTGTTTCTAGTAGGGCTATAGTTGTATTTTGTGAAGCACTGTAGCTATTATGACACTTCTTGGTTAACTCAAATTGTATATTTGTTTGTCACACATCATGTATAATAGTTTTTTTTATAACCTTCCCAGTGATTTAAGTGAAATATAGTCCTGTCATTCACCTTACTGTATAGTAGGTTGGCTCTGTTTGTATTTGTTACCATAGAAATGGTCTTGTCTTCTTTTTCTGTTGCTTGCTGTGTGTCTGTGGCATTTTGGTGGATTTTATGAGCATAGTTTGTCTCACATGTGTGATGATGTATTTGCGAGGGTTCCACACATGGATTTCGCTTGCTCATCGGCAGACACTTGTGCTCATTTGGGTTATCGCTACAGGTTATGCTGCCTGGATGCAGTTCAGTGACCTCAGAAACACTTTTCCCATACATGCCCATGTCTTTTATGACAAAATGATTATTGCCCTATTAATTTCTGGGGTCTGGCTTCATTCTTTTTGCCTGGTGTCTTCTGACCACTCTTGGTTGCCTGATTGAATAGTGTATATTGAGAATGCCGAGCCCACTGGTGAATAGATGACTTCAAATTCTGTTTAGAAACTTTACCACTCTTGAAAATGATAGCCGCAGAGGTTCCTGTTGGGAGAAACAAACATGATAGCAATCACTTACCTTAGAAGACATACACACTCATGTATCTTCCTTTCTAAAGACCTTCCCTTTCTTCACTAGGAAAAAAAAGAAGAAAGGGAGAACAGATAAGTTTATTAATCTTTAAAAGAGTTACATGATAGCTAATCTTTTAATTTCACATATCAGTTATACTTATAAAACAATTTTAATATCAAATGTATAAACTTTAAGCAGAGATATTTTTATTATACTTCATGTAAAGTCACAAATCTACATTTAATACGTTACTAGGCTTATAGTATATTAATGTGAAGTTGGCTTACTTACTTTGTGACTGTGAGAACTTCTTCAAAAAGTTCTAATGTTTTATCCCAAGTATTATGTTTATAGTATTTATTATAGAAATTTTGCATGCAGCT
The DNA here is from genome assembly GCF_019279795.1 of Protopterus annectens. NCBI lineage: Eukaryota > Metazoa > Chordata > Ceratodontiformes > Protopteridae > Protopterus > Protopterus annectens. The sequence continues at coordinate 785,129,428 of NC_056731.1, read as the reverse complement.
CTATTTCACTATTCTGAACTTAGCAAGGCAAAAACTTACAAAATTTTCTTCCATTGGGAAATTATGGGATATGTATGCTCACTCATATGCCCCCCTTTAATGCTATTTTAAAGGAAAGTAGAGAGTAAGAAAAATAAAAGTAATGAAGGAGTGAGAAAGAGAAAAGGAATAAGAAGAAAGTAAGGATATTTAAAGTGATATGCAGCACCTGTCTTTAATGAGTTCAATGCTGGACTTTCATACAAATGTTCAGCCTTTATAAAATCTATAGTATTGTTTATCCAAAACTTGATATACAAAATCAGTGTTATCTTTCACTTTTTGCTTCTTCATTTGGAAGATAGCTACATTCAGGCACTATGTATGCGAAGTAATAGGATATATGAGTGCAGTTTTTTTTTTGTTTTGTTTTTTTTAGCATCCATGTTGTGAATGCTAGTTGTTATCAAAAAATGGATGCTAATATAAATATAAATGATGTCAATATTTGATTGCTTATAGTTTAGTATTAATTACAGTGGATTTCTAATGTTCAAATATTTGTTTAACAATATACTACAATTTACAAACTTGTGATTTCAATTTAATCTTTTTATCTTTTTAGACATTATTAGAAGTAACATTCATATATTTGAGTTAAACTTAAGGATTCTTAAATAACAATATTAATGCAATGAAAATTGGAATGTGCTCTGTGAATAAGTTGGGTATTACATTACACCTTTTCTCATTGGCTTGATTTTTGAATTAACAGTCTCTTATTTTGAAATAAGAATTCATTGTTGCTTTGGTATTACTAAAACTACATAAGCTAACTGGTTTGATGCACTTTAATTATTTTATTTGAGTATTGAGGTTCTATTTGTACTCAAGATGCATATATAAGTTAAAAATCAAAGTTGTACATAAGGATATAATTCAGTTTGAAGTCATTCAGGCCTCTTAAATTAGAAAATGTAATAGTTATTAAATCTCCACACTACAATTATAATTTGCGTTAGTTGCTATGATATATGTTTTTATTATAACCTTTTATCTCATTTGTAAACATATCTCTAGCTAATATGGAGCTCTGAGATAATCATTTCTTTGCATCTACTGCTAGAAATGAGGGTTAATCTGCTAGAACATTCTTGTTTTTTCAGATTAGGAATACTTTTTACTCCATGTCTGTCTGAGGGATACTTTGAAATTTCCATTATTTGTTTACTTGGTTTTATGTACTTTCTTCTTCTATTGCTATTTTCTTATTATTGCCCTTGTCTTAAATTTACTTTAAGTTTTTTTCTGAAAGGAAACTTGGTTTAGCTTCAATACGTATAATCTGTAAAGTAGCTACACAGAATATGAGCAATAAAATAAACTTCAACATGCTTCAGTTACAAACACTATTCAATCACACACATATTTCATAGATTTAACTTTACTTTCCCTAAACATTAATGGTCTGAATAACCCGAGGAAAAGATCAGATTTACTAAGATACTTAAAATTTAATAAAGCGCAAATTGTTTTTCTTCAAGAATCTCATTTTAAAGCAAATGATAAGTACATATGGAATCCAAATGAATATTTAAAATTATCTCTTTCATCTTATAAAAAGAAAACCAGGGGAGTCTTAATACTTTGGAGGAAAAATATCACTAACCCCCAAATCATTTCTAACTATGAAGATAATGATGGACTTTTAGCAATTGTAATAGTAAGATTTAATAACAGAATTTGGACACTAGTTAATGTTTATTGGTTTCCAGGCATAGGGGGTAGGAACAGTCAAAAAAACACACAGCTCTCATTAACAAAGTATATAAGGGCAACTTAATAATAGGAGACTTCAGTTGTATTTTGGATAATTTTGAGATCACTAATAAAAGACCTCTTCATCTTACACCTATTGGGAAAGTTCTTAAGAAATGGATCGATAATTTAAATCTAATAGATGCCTTCAGACTCAAAGGATAATTCACTATGGTATTCCCATAGTGACAATAGATTTAACAGTCAAACAAGAATTAACAAAATCTTTATATCACAAAATTTAAGTATGACAATAATCAAATTTTCTATAATTCCTTGCCCCCTATCAGACCATAATTCACCCATTCTTAAATTTCAAATAGATTTCAAGAGATTAATTATCACAAAAACAATCCCAGCTTATATCACAAAATTAAAACAATTTAAACCTTGGTTAGACTCTGAAATACATCATTTCCTAGATACCAGTATCACAAATATACTTATTTTATGGGATTCTCTAAAGGCATATTTATATGGCAAGGCTATTACGTGGTTTAATTAAAAAAAAAAAAAAAAAAAAAACGGGAGTCTGAGTTAGTTAATATTCAAAAACAGTTAACAGAACTCAATACTATTGACTCAATAGACCTAGTCACCAAAAAAGGCAATTGGGGAATTAAATGAAAAATAATGAAATTCTAAATCACAAAACTAATTTGGCTCTTGAAAACTTAAAACTTAATTCATATTCTGCTTCATCAAAATATATGCATAATCTAGCAATGAGAACAAAAAGACAATCCATTGAAAATAATATTACAAATATTATTCATGAAGGGAAAAATAAAGATTCAGACATACGTGAAATTCTTGATGCTTTCAAACATCATTATGCAGTACACTATGCAAGTAACACACTTCACAATACTCCAGACCTAAACATTTTCTCTTCTAAAATAAAGAATATACCAGAGAAACTAAAAACAGATATTCAAAAAAAAATTTCTCTTAAAGAAATGACTGAAAGAATTAAAGAGAGTAAAATTAATAAAGCACCTAGTATTGATGGAATCATGGAATTATATAAACTATTTCCAACTTTAGCAATGTCAGTGTTACATAAAAACCTAAACGAAATACATTCAATATTCACTAATTACTCCTATTATAAAGGAAAAGAAAGACCCTAAACAGTGTAGTTCGTATAGACCAATCTCATTACTCAACAATGATTATAAAATCTTCATGTCCATCTTGGTTAATAGAATTAAAAAAAATCATTGGTACACATCATTAGTGAAGATCAAACTGGATTTATTTATAATAGACATACCCATGATAACATTCAAAGAATACTAACTACAATTGATATTCTAAATAGAGACAATAAAGAAGCCCTTATAATTGCTCTAGATATTGAAACAGTTTTTGATTCTCTAAACTAGGATTTTCTTTTTAAAGTTCTTGAAATGTATGATTTTCTCCCACAATTCATTGCTCTAATAAAAATATTTACAAAAATAATCTTGCTTATGTAAAATTAGATCCTTTCACCTCAGATGCTATTGACATCACCAAAGGCACAAAACAGGACTGCCCCATGTCCCCTATTTTATTTGCTGTAGCCATTAAACTCTTCTCCTCTGTAATATGTTATGATCCAAAAATCAAAGGCATAAATATACATAGTCAGTTTAGCTCCAAAATAATGTTCTTTGCTGATGACATACGTCTTACACTAACTCTAATGATTCATTACTTGAATTAGATTCACAAATTCTTTCATATTTCTGGTTTACGTGTCAACAGATCTAAGTCCAAATTCATGTTATTAAACAAAAAAAATTATACTCAATTAAACATAAATCAAATAATTGGAAAACAGGTTTCCCCTATAAACTATCTAGGAATATTATGTGAAACTGTAAATTTAACTTCAACTGCAAATTATAACAATATTGTGAACATCTTAAAATCTTATGTTGAAAAATGGAATAAATTGTTCTTAAAATTTGAGGATAGATTGCAATTAATTAAGACAGTCCTACTCCCCAAAATAAATTACATTGTACAAGCTATCCCCATGATTCCAAATAAGAGTCCTTTAAAGGAAATAAATAAAATTCTCAAACTTTCTCTGATTCCCAAAAAGGAACAGAATAGCCTTACTAAACCATGTAAGACTTTGGGAATTAGGAAGAATTAATTTTCCAGATTTAGAGAACTACATTAAAGCCTCTATATTTAAAATAATTATAAATTAGATAGACCCACATTTTTCCTCAGCATGAAAGTCTCTTCATTTTATTATCTTTATAAACGAAAATCATTTATCTAAAAACCTATTACTAAATTAACAAAACAATAAATTTTGGCATATTCTTTGTATTAACTTACAGTACAATATGCTTACAAACACCAACTTAAGTTACACAAATTACATTTTCAATCTGTTTTAGAAGTTTTATTAATAATACTGAAACAAAATTTATGGTTGGAATTATTGTACCCCTTCAGATCTACTAAAATTTTCATTAATAAAACTCATATAAACACTCTAAATACTTGGGAAACAAACATTTTACATGTTGGCACCACTGTATAGAGAACCTGAAGGTTTTGGATATTCAACAATGAATAAATATATATGATTTATCAAGCTCAGACTGGTTAGTTATCAACAATATACATTCTTATGCACAAGATCTATGTAGAAAAATCGATAATTTCTCCTTTAAATCTTTGACTAAACTTATATGTTACATTCACATTCATGAAATATATCATGAAATTAATTGGACAAATCTAATATCAAGATTATATACAATTCTAATAAATTATAAAGTTGTTCCGAATGAAAATTACTGGAATTTCATCATTAAGGAGCACTCAATAAATGTATCAATCGAAAACAAAACTAATCTTCTTCACTGTGTTAAATTAACTTCTAACTTACACATATGGAAGATTTTCACTTGTAAATTTCTGCATAGAGCTTTTTATACTCCCAATAAGATAGCTAAATTTAATTCCTCTAAAATGTTACTTGCTGGAGATGTTCATTAAAATGTGAAGTTAATTGGGCTTATATTTTTTATGATTGTTCACACCTTAAGAATTATTGGGAAGAGTTTAGTAAATTTTTACAAGCCATTTTTACAGACTCATTTGTTCTAATAAAGTCATTAATTCTCCTTAATATAAATGAAAATTGTGAAATGAATAACAAGAATCATTTTCCTCTTTGGACCATACGAGCTGTTGCAAGGAAATATGTCACAAGAAAGTGGAAATCTTCTTCTGAACCAAATATGGATGACTTTCTAACTTTGTTGAAAGAAACTGCGCTGATGGAAATAGAAGTTAAAGAATTGAGAATATCACCTAATAAATTGATCAATAATCCTTTGGAGAAAGTCCTCTCCCTTATAGACACCCTTAACTCAGATACAGGCAATCCTGTTTAAAAAGAGAGAAAGCATGATTTTCTTTTGACTTGTGTAACTCCTATCCTTTCATAGTTTGTTATATTTTATTTTTATTGAGGCCAATTGTACATAATGTATATAGTTTGTTGTAAATATTCATCTAGAAAATGTAATTGTCAATATTATTGTTATATTTGAAAACAGTAACATTATTTCAGTAAAAAGGTATTATAGGCTTGAGAGAGAGTTAAATCAGTATTTGTTAACAGTAATATGATTTGCACATCTGCTTCCACTGTCTCTGATGCATTTTCAGACCTCATTTATTTCAAATATTTTCCTTTGAATTAGTAGCAGCCAATGTTTGTATTTCTATTCAATGTGCATATTCTTTTAAACATTTTTTTTGCCTTTGTACATTGCACAGTACCTGTTGTAACACAGATTTTGCAGAGCTTGATTGTCACGCATTTTTCAAGGCTAAACTTACAGTGACATGTTGTTTTTCTTGTCTCTGTTTTTGTTGCAAAGTGTTGCTTCATAACCATCCAGCCCTCATTTCCCATTTTTGCCTTTTTCTTTAATTCATAATGCATCGTTCGCACCTTTTTTCATTGTTACATTCTTTTATTTATGTCTGTAATCTTACCTGCTCTGCATACATTCACAGCTTTTAATAAAGTCCGGTCTGTTTTACAGCCTACATGTGTTTATAATTTCTTGTACCACAAATTATTTTGTCACTTGCTAGAGAATCCTATAGCTCACTAAAATCGGTCATTGGGCTCTCTTCTTCAAGTCAGTAGCATGCATCTATGGACTCTGTAGAAACATGCTCCTATAAAGAAAAAAAATGTCTAATAAATTGCAAATTATATTTGGGCTGGCAATAATTACTGACATTTTCGTCAATTGCTGCTGTTTCTTTTCATCGAGGAAGGTACAATAGACACTTTAAGGCTTCTTTCCCAGCAACAACACTTTTCTTTTTCAGTGCTTTAAGCATCTCCTTTTTGAGGCGACTGGGTCCCCCTCCCCTCTGTACGACCATGGCCAATATCTAAGCAGACTCCCATGAAACCGGCACTGTCTGCAAGGATGAATAAAAAACAAAAAAAAAAATAACTTTAATGTAGGTGACTGACTTTCAATGCTAAGGGTGCTGATATAGTAACCAGGACATTTCTTATACTTTAACTTATGCAGAAAAGGCAACCCTCTGCCAGGGGAAACAGCTGCTTAATTAACTGTATGAGTCCCCCCTCCAATCTATGTTCCTAGCTTAAAATCCGTCATCTAATGCCTTCTCTCATCTGCCCAATTGGTAATTATTAGATAGATAATTTACGGCCCACGTATAAAGCAAGAAGGTCAGTTCTGTATTTTAATATTGGCAAAATTCCCTCTAAAAATAACTTTAAAGTAACTTTATAACTTAGAATGTCTGTGTGAACTTACTTAACTTGTACCTGTGTTTCTGATTGGTCCTAACAATTTTCAGCCAAGACCAAGGTCTACCCACTCTGTTCATCCTCACTGTGCTCAGGCTTACTCCGTTCCAGTAACCTACCCCCATTTCCCACTCACCCCCCCCACTCCTACATTTACAACCACAGACACACCACCCACAGTCCATACTGACCAATCAAATAACTACACAACATAATTCGACAATATACAAATTTACTCAGACCACCTCCTTTTAGCACTACACCACCCATAGAAACAAAAGCATTCTTCAAGCCCTACAACATAATATAATTTGAAATTTTTTCTCTGTTTATTTCCTCCATATTTCTTTCCTGCCTAACCTTATTCTTAATAATCCATAACTTCACTACAGCACATTCCTATCAAACTGCTGCATACTACTATACATCACTAACATCTACCACCGACCTACCTCACAAATAAAACCATTTCTCTAACATTTTTCCTCCGCTATGTCACTATACCCTCCCATACATCTCCAGCACCAGAATAGCAACCACTATATCCCTCAACCCCCATTTTATACCTTTAACTCCAACCCCCAAGTACAAAATACAACTCATTGTATTCATATCTAATCCTCATCCTACTACATAGCGGAGATGTACACCCAAACCCAGACCCAACTGCAAATGCTAACAAAAATAAATAAATTAAATGACACAAAAAACCTAAATATAATAACGTTGAACTTAAGAAGTATATGCAGTAAGTTAACCCCTCTGAATGTCTGGATAGAACATAACAAACCAGATATATTAGTCTTAACAGAAACATGGCTACACCCAAATATAAGAGATACAGAAATTACACCTCACAATTATGCCATACATAAATTAGATACGCCATAAAAGAAAAGTGGAGGGATAGCCCTTTTATATTCTTCTATATTTGTAGTTTATATTCCACCTGGAAACAGTATACCTGTGCATTATTAAAGTCATTTATTAAGTCCGAAGTTAGTCTTGATTAGCGTGCTGCCACTTTCCCAGTTTGTTTTTGTTGTTCGGTCAATTTTTGAACAATATACCTATCCTGGCCTATCCTGGAAGATAGATTTTCTTGGACATCACAAAACTTCAATGATCAACTAAAGATGGAACCCTGCCTTCAAAAAAAAACATATATATATATATATATATATATATATATATATATATATATATATATATATATATATATATATATATATATATATATATATATATATATATATATATATATATATATATATATATATATATATATATATATATATATATATATATATATATATATATATATATATATATATATATATATATATATATATATATATATATATATATATATATATATATATATATATATATATATATATATATATATATATATATATATATATATATATATATATATATATATATATATATATATATATATATATATATATATGTATATATATATATATATATATATATATATATATATATATATATATATATATATATATATATATATATATATATATATATGTATATATATGTATATATATATATATATATATATATATATATATATATATGACTTTACTATATTGTAATAACTTTCTCCTTTTCACTAAAGTGCCTATTGTGTATTGTACTTTTTTTATTGTCTCTAGATATTTCTGTTAAATTCTATGTAAAACCGACACTGTACCTGTCAATGTTGTTCTTGTTTTATTGGAGCTTTTCTGCCTGGGTCTCTGCTGAAAATGGGCTCACATGCAGATGGACTATCCTGGTCAACAAATGTAAAATAAGATAAGAAACAGTCATCCTAGGTGACGTGAACATCGACTGGAATTCTATCCTGACTGAGTCTCCCACCTATAGTATAACCTGTGTAGCTTTTCACAACTAATCACAAGTCCAGCAAGATATAACAAAGACTTCACTTGCCATTCTACTTTGGGCTGGATCCTAGTATCTCATCCAACAAAAGTCTCCTCTGTCTCACTTAGTGACCATCTTCCCACATATGCCATTAGAACTAGTACCCGCCATCCAAAAACACACACATTGAAATCAATTAGAAACACAACTAAATTCAGTCAACAAATATTTAATGATTTACTCCATACAATAAGCTGGACATCTCTAAAACTACCTGCCAGTGATGCTGCCCAATACTTCAGTTCTACCTTCCTGAAAGTATTAGATATTCTAGCCCCTTTACAAACAAAAAGAGTTAAAAAAATTACAACCCCATGGATAACCCAAGACTGTCTGAACCTAATGAAATGGAGACCAAGCCTGGAATACATGGAAACAAAATAAAACTGAACAAAATCTTCTGTCTTTCAAAATGCTTTACAATAGTGTAACTAAACTAGTGTACAAAAGCAAAAAATCCTGCTACTCATACTTTCAGCAACAACATAAAGTAACCCCCCAAAAATCTGGCACTCAATATCAACCCTTATCAAACCACTTACAAACAAAAAGCACTCCCCTTCTTCCAATGCCCCCTCAACCCTTATAGCTGAAGAATTTAATAAGCACTTCATAAAACCCATAGCTGACCTACTAACACTAACACAGGGCCCCCTGACTTACTCTCCAACTCTAACACTAATAACTCCTCACCATCTAGTTCAGACCCCACAAATAACATATGTAGCTGAAGCAAAGTTGACAAGACCTGTTTCTCCTTTCAGCCTGTATCCACTTCATTAATAGAAAAAATTACTACTCAAATTAAAACCCTGCTCCACATCCACAGATAACTTCTCAACACAATACCTAAAACTCGACAGTGACTCAGTCGCTTATCCAATCAGCATCCTTATAAATAGATCTCTATCTGAATCTGTAATCCCTTCCATATAGAAACTATCTCATATAACCCTAATACATAAAGGTAGTAACTCCATTGAAATATCAAACGTTCTCCCCATATCTATATTATCTCTTATATCCAAAATTCTAGAAAGGTGTATCTACCAACAGTTAATGGAATACCTACTGCAGAACAGTTTGCTTACTCAAACTTAGCATGGCATCCAACCTGGACACAGCACTTCCACAGCTTTATTATATATTATTGACACTGTAAATAGGGCCAGAGATGAAGGAAACCTTGTGTTCACAGAGTTTCTGGACCTCTCTAAAGCCTTTGACATGGTCTCACAGACCCTACTCCTTTACTACCCTGTCTAACCTAGGTTGCTCCCTACCACAGTAAAGTGGTTTGTAAGCTAGCTACAAGACCAGAGGCAAGCCATTGAATGGTCTAACCAACTTTCCCCATTTCTCCATAACCCTACAGCAGTCCCTCAAGGCTCCATCCTAGGTCCCACTCACTTTAATATTTTCACTAATAATTTACATACCTCCTCTTCCTCTAGAACACTGATTCAATATGCAGATGATTCCACCCCTCTCGCACTCTTCCAGAACTACTCAGTAGTACTCCAAAATCTTTCACCACTATTGAACCATGGATTACAGATGCCCAACTTTTTCTAAATCCCAAAAAAAATAAACGTATGGTCTTTCACCCCAAAAATACCACCCTTAGCTCTAACCAGTTTAACATCCACTCAGATGACCCTATCATTGACTTGAGTACAGGTAACAAAATTACTTGCTGTAATTATCGATAAGTTCACCTTCGACCTTCATATCCAGTAAAACATGAAAAAAGTACACAAGAAATTTGGACTTCTGTACAGAAATAGACAATTCCTTACCACATCAAGCAAGACTAGCCTGGCAAAAACAATCCTACTCCCTTCCCTACTTTATAGTTCTAGCATACTCACCAACCTGAAAAACTCCACCAAGACAAAAATGAAATAATGGTATAACAAGATTGCTAAGTTTGCCACAAACTCCAAATACCATAAACACCACTGTAAACTACTACATGAACTATACTGGCTTGAATTCGCCAACCAACTAACATTCATCCAACTATCTACTATACACAACCTAATCTACAAACCCACTGCTTCCCCTGGGCTAGACAAGCTTGTCTAACACTACACACCAAACAGAACCCTCAGATCCCAAAACAAAAACCTGCTAGAAATCTCCAAATCTTCTAGACCAGGGCAATGTCTATACTCATACTTTGTTTCTAAACTATGGAATTCTCTCCCCTCAGTCACTAGATCAACCCAAAGTGTTGACACTCTTTAAAGCCTCTCTCAAAGTACACCTAAATAAGTTATGGCTCTACACATGTTTAACTCCAGGTTAACCTACCTCTACTCTTGCTTCTTCTGCCCACCTTCCTTTCTTTTCTGTCTTTCTTATCCCTTTTTATATCTATGCCCCCCCTCCAAAAACTCTTCTGCTTTCAGCCTAACCTTAGCCTGTACACTCCTTTCTGTCTCTCTTACCCCCTTCTAAACTTGTAACTCTTAAAACTACAATGCAATTTTCCCCCTTCTCTAAGTAAAACTGTCTATAGCATCTAGAGAAAGCCTATTCTCATGTTAATAAGTCTAAGTACATTAATTACTGTCTTTTTCAGAGATCTATTATTAATACATTGTAATGTTTTGAAATGTTGTAAAGTTTTAAGCAAATCTCTAAGCAGCTGAACATTTTTAAAACTTTAATCTGTTTGTAGTGTATATTGTAATGTTTTGACAAACATTGTGTTGTAAATACTGTGAATAGTAATGTCACACTCTGTAAATATTGTAAATAGTTTTTGACTTTAACTCTATGAGTTTGTTAAAATGTATCTGCATCATATTTTTCCACTATGGGCAATATTGCTCACACTTTGTATTATTTGATATGTATTTGTACTTGTACTTTTATTGGACTGCTATCTTTACTGTAATCTGTTAAATGGAGCTTTTCTCCTTGGGCCTGCACTGAAAACGGGCTCTCTGGGCCCAGTGGACTTCCCTGGTAATCATACTGGAAATAAATAATGTCTAGACAGACATTGTGTTGTAAATACTGTAATCTATCTGTGCTTTGGACCTAAATGTCTAAATTTGGAGCTTTTCTCCCCGGGTTTCTGCTGAAAACGGGTACTGTGACCCAGTTGTACTATCCTGGTTAACAAATGTCAACTAAATTAAAATAAAATAAATAAGCAGGAATGTTGAACACTACGTTTCTTCAGATTTGTCAGCCAAATTTCCTTCAAGCAGCACAGGTACTTGGGAGGGGAGGGGTGCAGAGACGTTTTCCATTGAAGATTAAACTTCGGTAGTTCCATACATAGAAACCTTTGACCAAAAACATATCTGTTCGGTTCTTCAGATATATTCAGTCAGTTATTCCAGATGTTTCTCCCAATTCTAACATCATGTTACATCAGGAGTCTTAATGAATAACACACACTGATGATATATGAGCTGAAAATTGTGGTCTGTTTCTAACAGAGTTCTGTGTAACGTCTGTGTACCCTATGATTTAACAATATCTGTAGCTAGTGTATTAGCATTTAAAGGTATATACCACATATCTAGCACACTCCCGTTCAGAAATATTAAAAAAGGAGGAATTTTATCAGCTGATAGCAGCAGTTAAATCATGACATGAAACGGAAAACAAATGCTCAAATTATCACCTAGGTCTGTTCAAAAGAAGCCTTTTTTTCATTATTCAGGATAGAAAAAGTCCATTTTACCAAGCAATCACCTTGGTATTCCCGAAGTCTCAAACAATCCACTAAACAAGTATAGTGGGTCCAAAAACAAAACAGTGTAAGAAACTTCTCTGTGGGGAAGATTTTCAATCCATATATATCTAGTTAATCACTGTGTATTATTCAAATCAGATAATGGTAGTAAAAGTAGCGAACTTAAACTTGTCCCAAGTCAAAAAATAATAAAAAAATATATAATTTTAATTATTGTACAGAATTATTCAGTATTCGAAAGTAATCCAAGCAGAGTAGGCAGTCTGTTTCCAGTCGAAAATCCTTTATTACGTACACAGTATCTCCGACCCTAACCTAATGAATTTGGTGCAAATTCATAGATCAAACGATACTAGAGCTACCCATTCCAGTGAACTAAATCTTCCCTGTGACTTGAATAGGATGTGTTGGAGGGACAGAGTTATCTCCCAGTGACTGCCACGTCTTTGGAATAGGCTGCCAATTCATGTGCAGCAGAAAACCTCTATGACATTGTTCAGAAGGAACCTGGATGAGTGGATTGGCACTGTAAAGTCTTCAATTGAAGCCAACTAGTTGGTACACTGAAGACTGGAGCAAAAAGTTACTATATGAAGACACAAATCCACCGTCAGGAAAAACGGACTTTAATGCAGCAAATATTTCAGTTAAACAACCTTCCTCAATGCTAAAACAGTACAATACACTTTACATTTAAATAGGAGCCAAAGGGTAACATGGGACCACAGCCAACAAATCACACTATATCATCAATTAAAACATTTCTAAAGGTATATGTTACAAATTTTGCTGTTGTATTTTAACAAGCACATGTTTAAAAGTGACTACATTATTTAAACCAGGTTCTAAATCTGCATGGAACCTGGCAATCCACTGATATTCTTTATTCTCTAAAAGATTATTAAATTCACCACCTCTAGGTCTCTTTTGTACAGTATCTATCACTCTAAATTTAAAGATGTGATCCACACCTTTATGCATGATGTGCTGAAACAGTGCATTATTCCCAGTATTTCTTCTTATTTCTGACTTGTGCTCTGTTATATGCTCTTTTAATTTCCTTGTGGTCTTTCCTATGTAAAATGAATCACATTTTTCACAGGTAGCAAGACAGACCACATTAACACTATTACAAGCAGCAACACAGTTAAAATTAAACTGCTTATCAGACACTGGGTGGACAAATTTGTCACTGTTGTGCTTAATAATGTCTTCACAGCAACTACAGCACATACACCCATATGTACCAGGTTTGTTGCCCAGCCTTACTTTTGTTATGCCCTTAAAATCTTTATAGCATAACCTGTGGATCATATCTTTATAGTGTCTTTATACACTGTAAAGTCTTACCAGGGATAGCGCCCACAACCCTCCTGGACATGGGCAGTCAATACAATCCTGGGTTTTGACTAGAGTATCCATGGTATTACATTGGGATGAAACAGATAGGCTTGAAATGACCTCTGGGTTGATAGCCTAGTAACCTCCTCTGATCTTTCCTGACGTCAGGTCTCTGCATCATAATAGGCCTTTTGTCTCCAGCAGTGGGCCTATCATTAGAGCAGTTGTGCAAGCTAGACAGGAGCTGCTGTCACTGTCCCTAACTATGAGCTCACCCAGCCTCTCTGCTTGTGCACCTGAGCTGCTAGAAAAACTCAGGTCATCAGGTCTGTAGCTAGGATTTTATACCCTTATACCACCAGTGCTGACTGATGAGAAATTTTATTTTTTATGGTATTGTAGCGTACCCGCAGGTGTAAGTGAAGTAGACATGGGTTCCTTTCTACCTGACTCTGGTGACACCCCTATAGGCCCAACACACCAAGGTGGCAAGAATGACAGATTTTATTCTAGGTGACAGATTTAGTTTAAAAGTTAATAGCACAACCACAAACAAATTATTTCAACAGTGCACCAGTTAGCAATAAGGCAAGGTGAGATTTGCATGCAATGAAAACATACATTCACCCTCTTCCCCAGAACTCAACAGAAAAAGGTCTTGACATTCAAACATGCACAAAGAAGGCAATATCAATGAGCAGTAAAGCTTTATAATGCAGCAGTACAAACACTGGAAAAAATGCAATGTCATTAAGCAGTAAGAGAGTTATAATACAACAATACAGATATGACAAAATGCAATGTCATTGAGCAGCAAACATGGTCAAAATGCAGTGTCATTGAACAATGAAGATTTATAATGCAACAATACAAATATGAGAAAATGCAATGTCCTTGAGCAGTACTAACACCCTCAACCCCCTTGATAAATTCTAAACAGACCAACTATGAAACACTCTATTATAACCCTGTTCTCTGGCCAGTGACTACTTACAGTCTTGCTGCAGGCATGATGGGGCCCAAGTTGGAGCTCATATGGATCCCAGTTACTTGTAATCCACAAAGCATTTGGGGGGATCCACAATCTTATAACAATGTAAAATGATGGCCAGAGCCTCTCACTACTCTGTTGAGAATATCCTAGTGACCAGGCACCGTGGTTCCTCTGATGAGAAAAGTAGAAAAATCACCTGCCAGAACTCTGGTAATCATCTATGGTTTTTCTGTACTAGGCTCAGAGCAACACATTTTCTTGCTGAATCATATGCAGGCATGGAACTATTTGTTTCAGACTTCTCTCCTGATTCCACAAAATACCATCATCCAGGATTTCAGCAAAAGACAGACACAATCTGCTACTTCACTTCCCTGTCCGAAAGCACCAGAAAAGAAAATCCAGCCATGCTGCAAGTCCTTTTTCCCTTCAGATACCTGTTTCAGTCTTCCCTCCTTCAGCTAGTATCTCAGTGTCCTCCTTCACTTTCGAAATTGTCTTTTATATTCCTGGT
Source organism: Protopterus annectens (assembly GCF_019279795.1). Classification (NCBI taxonomy): domain Eukaryota; kingdom Metazoa; phylum Chordata; order Ceratodontiformes; family Protopteridae; genus Protopterus; species Protopterus annectens. Next base: position 785,114,286 of record NC_056731.1, on the reverse strand, counting down.
GTAATGAAACACTATAGTCTACTCTACAATGAAATGCAGTGTGAGCTACAGTATTAATACACACTGACAATGTACTAGCCCCCCCTTAAAAAAAATGAAAAACTCACGCATATAGGAGTGTAGTCAGGAGGAGATCTAATTTGGTTTTTACATAAAACGGGGCATACTCATGCTTTCTTTCTGGTTTTGATTGGTAAATTTTTAATGAAACATGAATTCAGTAACAGAATCCTACAAGTGCTGTCATTGTAGGTTTGGACTTTAATCCAACAACAACAAAAAGCCCTGGAAAGCAATGGATGGTGCAGTGGTAGCACTGTTGCCTCACAGCAAGAGGTTCTCCAGTTCGATTCTTGTGTGGAGTGCCTTCTGTGCGGAGTCTGCATATCATTCCTGCATTCATGTGGGTTTCCTCCCACTTTACAAAGACATGCGTCTGGAGCATTTCTCCCTGGGCCTCCTCTGAAAATTGGCTTTGTTCCAAGTTGGACTTTTCTGGTAAACAAATGTTAAATAAAACAATAAATCAAGCTAAGGATATTCAGAGAATTGCTTGTGGCATCATAAAATCAGTATTAAAACAATCATTGATAGAATTAAGGATACATGTTTAACAAATATCTGGAAATTTTGGAAATCCTTTGTGTTTAAATATACATAAAGTACTTCACTAGTCAGTTTACAGAGTAGGCTAGATTATTAGTTCACTTCAGTCAGTATTGGATTACATATTTGATTGTAAAGTATATTTTTCTCCGGTATCTTAGCACGTTGATATACCCCTCCAGTATACTGTATTTAAAACCCAGTGCGATTCAAGATTCGTAATTAGACCTACTAATGGCTTTTGACAAGAAACTTGATTTATTTGTGAGAGCTAGGGTTCATTATTATATACAAAAAAGTTGTCTAGAGTACATTATAGACACAGTGGATCATGGCATCCTAATAGATCACTTGCACACTTACTGTGGAATTACATCTATAGTTCTTGACTAGTTTTTTTCTTACTTGCCAAACCATACATATAATGTCTGTTCTGGACTCTGACTCCACCTTAACATATTGAATGCAGAATTCCACAAGGATCTGTTTTTGGCCGTTTATTATTCACTGTGTGTAAGCTTCCATTAGGAGATCTGACGAAAAGAGGTTTAGTGCACTATAGTTATGTGGATGACAACCAAATCTGTTTCTCTTTCCCAAAGGAAGAGGTGGCATGTATTAATTCACTGACTGATGTTCTTGAGGCTAAACTTAAGTCATTTAAAACTGAACACTGCAAAAACTGAGGCCATCAATGATCATGCAACTCTAAGAGGTTCTGGTGCTCCTATATTACCATAGTGTATATATGTATATACATATATATATATATATATATATATATATATATATATATATATATGTATATATATGTGTGTGTGTGTGTGTAAGAGATAAGCTTGAGTTTGCACAAAAGGAGCATCAGGAGATGTTATTGACTCGAGTTACATTTCAAGATCAGGTGTGAAATGTAGTAAAGTGTTATTACTTCCACCATAAGAATATGTTGAGGATTAAACACCTCAATCTAATCTCTCGAATGTTGTCCATGCAATGGTATCTTCCAGATTGTATTACTGTAATACAAGGCTCTACCTAACACAGAATTAGATCATGTAAAAACAGTGCAGAACTTTTTCTGCAAGGCTGCTGACTGAGTAACCATGTTAAAATATTATGCCAGTTCTGCACAGTCTTCAATGGCTTATCAGTCTACTATAGGATTGTTAATCTGTCAATTCAGGCATTGGGTTCCTGCTACCCAAAGGAAGTTATGGAATCCTGCCTTGCATGGATTTTGTTTTCATCCTCTGAAGGGCTACTGGCAGTTCTATGGGTGAATTTGGAAACCTCTGGTTACTTTCTTTTTGTTATCAGGATCCCTACCTATGGAGTTTGTTACTTCTGTGAGTTCATGAGTGCCCCACACTTGATGGTTTTAGTCAGGCACTTGAAATGTATTTCTTTGGCTTGGTGTATGATTATAGCTGATGGCTGATGTCTTATGACTTTACTGTTGCTATCTTGTTATCATTGTAAATGTTTTATATTGTAATGGTGCTGTGGTCCTAAAGAACTTTAATAAACTTGAACTTGAAATTATTTGCTCCAGTGCCTAATAATTTCTTGGAGATGAAGAATAGATAAAAAAACTCCATGGTGCAGTTCTTGTTATACTGTTCTCCAAACATGCAAAAAGTTGCACTCTGTTAAACTAGTTTACTTATGCAAGTTGTACTCCAGTTTCATCCTTCGTGTATAACCAGCTACTTACAGGCAGTTTTAGGAAGATCAAGTGATGGAACTGTGAAAGACCAGGAGTAGTAAATTACAAATTAAAACCAGGAAAATGATGAGGAACAAGAGATGCAGGAGGATAGTTGTACTGATTTTATTTATCTATTTAACATTTGTTTACTGGGAAAGTCTGACTGGGACAGAGCCTATTTTCAGCGGAGGCTGGGGGAGAAATGCTTCAGACGCATGTCTTTGCAATGTGAGAGGAAACCAGAGCACCCGGAGGAAACCCATGTGAATGCACAGAGGACATGCAAACACAGCACCCCAGCCAAGAATCAAACAGGATAACCTCTTGCTGTGAGGTGACAACACTTAACAGCTGCACCACTGTGCCACCCAGAAAGAATAATTTGGACACTCAGGCCTCAAAGTCATGTACCTGTTTTTTGGACTCCAGTGCTCTACTACTATGACGTGGAGGCACAGTTATTTCAAATTATAAACATTAGGTGATATCTGTCAGAACTTCCTAGTGAGATGCTTATCAGAGGACTGACTATTCTCACTGTTTGATATATGTGGGTGTGGGTTGAAGGGTTTCTACCACTGACAGAGGAGGGTTAGGATACTTTCTGTAGGGTGGATACATAGTTTCAATGAATGGTTTTGGACAACAGATGTGTGGGCCTCCACCAGTATCCTAATGTCCAGAATGCAACACCAGAAAATGAACACTGCCAGTGTCATATAGTAAAATATTCCAGTAAAGTTGGTGTGTCTGCTGTAGTGATGTATAGGTGAGAGTAAAATAACTGGAAAAGTGTTTTTCTTGCTGTTTGATATGGACAAGAATTCATTCTCATTGAATGGCATTTGAGCAGGGAGTTAAAATTATGTCATTCAGAACCCAGTGTTTGTGGCATATTTTGATATCTCTGCACTTGTTCAGTGTTACTGTGTCTCACCCTGTCAGAGTTGTGTTAATAGCTCATTGCACAGAACATCTGTTCATCAAAAATGTAGACAGAACATTTGTTGGATGAAGAGGGAAGAACGTACTTCATCCAGTACCTTATGAGAGCTGGACTGAGACAGTATTGTTTTGCTAACCAGTTAAAAGCTATAAAATGTTAGCTATAAATGGTACATTAAATGCAGTGCATGTAATATAATATTATGTAATATACTAGGGTAAAATCTGGGTATAACAGTAGTGGAATTGTTTGGCTGCAACATCCAGATATCAGGACTGTGATATGTGGTTCTTGACAACGTAACGATTTTCATTGACTTATTAGTGTTTCATCTCTTTTCTGTAGGTGTTAGTGGAAATAAAACATGGCTGGCCTTCCTTCCATCTGCTCCTGTTGAGACATCATCTGCTGGCATCCTGGTTATAGCAGTCATTACACTTGTGCTGAATGTTGCATCTCTGCTTCTACTTGGGCATTTACTAGGGTTTCACATTTACCTTTGTAAGTAATGTGTATGTTTGTGTTTAATTATGTATATCATTTTTGTATGGTACATTCATTTATATTATGTAAGTGGAGAAATATTCAGAATCAGTTTGGTTGATTACCCATTTCTTTTCTTCTCTTTCTGTTGCCCACATGCATTACATCAGCTACTTATTTGGTGTATATTTTGGGATCTTTTGGTTAGCATATTTTCAGTGCCACCAATAATGCACTAGTCACAGCTTAAACCTGAGCACTTAATTATGCCATTCTTCATTGAATTGAAGTGTGACCTTTTTTTCCAAAGACTTCTAATGCAAGTTGCTGATAATTCACTGAACACTTACCACTATAAGCCAGTGACGTATCTTGAAAATGCTGACGTCAAAGCTTAAAAAAAATGTATAAATCTAGGTGTACATAAAAGTTTATCTATACATGTTTCTGTTGTGAGTTTGAGGGGTTCTTTTGAATGTAAAATGAGCTTTCTTTTTTGTCACTGACACCCAGAGGTGTGTGAGAGTGACCCAACTACTCATCACCTTACAGTGGTCACTGAATATTACTGCTGTGCCCTTAAGAAAAACTTTTATTTAAAGGCAAGAATTTAGAAGTTAACAGCCTTCTAGAAAATGTGAGCTTTGCTGTTGCGTGGTTCATGATGTGCTTTTTGCTATAAATAACATAACAGTAACAAAAATAGAGGAAGCCATTAGTTCTTAATAGCAGGTGTGCTTTACCTGCTGCATGTTTACAAAGATGCACATCAGAAGACTGTGCATGTGTAATACACATTCTGTTTGTAAGCAAGCACTGCACTCCCTCCCCATTTGGATTTAATCCCAGGAGAAAATGTGTATAAGACAAAGGTATATGCACACTTCTCCTTGGAAGCTGGAAATCAGCTTAGTCTGAGTGGAACAATACACATCTCTGATGAGTTACTTTTGTAAATCTACAGGAAAAATAGCAGTTGTTTAAGGCAGTTCTTACTTATGGCACAGTTTTATAAGTTTTGAAATGAGAACTTAGATTATGTGCTCCTGTCGCCTTACAAGTTTACAAGTGTAGTTTCTCTCTAACCAATTATCTGCTTGTACTTTTACCAGCGCCTCTGCAGTGCTTGAGACAGCATGCTTGCAGTTTTCCAGGAAGATGTTCTTAGATGGGTTCTCTGAGGAAACTCCATGAAGAGGATGCTGATTTTCACACACTAGAAATGTTTAGTGATGAGGACTGCCACTGGTCCTCTGATCTTTCTAGCTGAACTCTTGCTCTAGAGTTCCGTAGGAACTCAGGTTTTACCTTCCAGCCTTCTGGATGAATTGATCTGGTTTGGTTTTCATTTTAATGTGTGCCCTAAGCCCTGCTGCCATATTGAATTATGGTTTGGGACAAACATCCTTCACTGGTCGTGTTGTGTATATATTCAAACATAAAACAGATGCACATACCTCCAGAGAAAGACTTGAAGGGAGAATATTTGGTGTCGTTTGGGATTTCAAACCAAGACCTTTAGCATTCTGTGGTGTCATCGTTTCTGGACTAGGAAAAACTGTAGACAGGTAGGTTTTAAGTTTTCCTTTAAAAGCCCATTTTCCTTCCAGTTAGAAAATCCCTAGCATAGTAATTAAGGTGAAATTACACAGACAACCCCCCCCACCCCCTCCCCCCCCCCCCACACACACACCAGAGTTCTTCCTTCCTCCTTCCACAAGAAGATGAAGAAGAACATTTCTCAGTTTTTAAGTGTCAGGCTGGCTTTTTCATTGTGCTTATCACTATGTGTCAGTATCACTAGTGTAGCTCTTCAGAAAGCCACTGTGGCTGTTGGGGTGTCCTGTACTGACAAGGGATTCCTAGATAAGTACCCCTGCCATGAGTCTTGTGGACTTTCAAGGATAGATAGTTGGTCAAAGCTGTTTCAGTGCTGGGTAGATGAGGGGGTAAAAAAACTTGCATGTTTACTTTTTTGACAGAATCTTTTTCTGTGAAAATAATTATTTTAAGCTGTGAAAAATTTAATTTGGGATTATTTGTGGCTGTACATCTACTGGAGTTGTTTGAATCCTCGGTCTTTGGAGTGTTCTGAGTGTTTTAGTGACTGAGGCTACCCCTATCTGCTTTTGTAGACTGTCATGTGACTGTAACTTTTTAACAGGAGTGTTAGTTTTACCTTTGTGAAAAAAATGTTTAAACTAAATTTGAACTGTTTTTTTCCATGGTAAAAATTGTGTTATTTTTGCTTTTTGGGGCTGGGGTAAATGTTTTCCATTCTGTTTTTTTTTTTTGTTTGAAAAATTGACTTTTTTAATACTTGCCTGTTTCACTAACTACTGTTGCTACTAGGCTTCCCTGGGAATCAGGCACCTTTTTTGACTGTACCATGTATTAAGCTACCAGTTCCTCAGTTCTTCCTTCTCCTAGCCTCAAAAACAAAAATATAACATTCAGTCTTTACCACTTCTGTAGGTTATTAAAGTGCCTCAGCCACAGATGGGTGAGTCTGCTGTGACAATTTCTGGTTCCTCAGACCATCTTTTTTTCTTAGCTCCATCTGGTGGTGTCCCAGAAACTACCATAGACCAGGGGTTAGAAACGTCCACTGTTGAATGCCCTTGGCAGGCAAAGGAAAATCACTCTTGTGAAGAAGGAGCAGCAAATGCCCATCTCCTCAGCCAGACTTGAGTGCCTGTCCTGTTAAAAAAAACAAAAAACAAAAACAAAAAAAAAAAAAACCTTAAGATGCCTGTCTTCTCCTATCATAGTTACTTTGGGCAACATAAATTTATTGGGCTTACCTTAGGGTTTAATTCAGGCTGTGGCAGTTCTGCTGTTTCAGGTTAAAGTAAAATGGTTGCCTATTGAAATGTAAAATGCCAAAAAGCAAAAAAAAAAAAAAAAAAACACGAGAAGAGCAAATTTTAAAAGCTTTTCTTTTATAAACTTTGTTTTGCAGAAGGGAGCAAGCCTGTATGCACCTTCCAAATTTATATACCAGCTCTAAGATCACCATACCTTGGAGAAAATTCTGAGAAATGGTATCTTGGACTTAACATGTGCAAGTCTTTTCTTTTGGCCATTCAGTCTCCATATTTCGGAACTCACTCTAGCAGATCCTGTCATTTCAAATGGTTACTAAAAATAGGATTCTTCATTTTCTGAAGAAGGTCAGTACTTTCAACTACAAAATTATTGTGAACCAGAAACTTCTGTTTTTTCTCCTCAGGTTACTGATTCTAAGGAAAGTGTGGCTTCTGTCTGTCCCTGAAAAACATTTTCAGAATAAATTGTTTGTTTCAGTGGGAACATAATGATTTTCCACTGTTAGGAAATATTGCAATTTACTGCAAGTAGAATTTCTCTAATCCCTCCTATTTTTCCAGCATTGGAGGATGTGCTTATTACAGCCAGTCTGCTGCCCCTAAAAAAGCAGATAAAGTGCATAAAGTCCTCAGCAAAACATCTGGTTAGTTCCAGTCTCTTCCATTCTGACAAGGGAGGGATAGCTTTTGATAGATTTGGGAAAAAATGTTTTCTTCAGAGCACTTATTTTCAGAATATTGTCACACATATGTTGGCTTATGATTGTTTCTTTTAAAAATATGAGGAACATTGTGACTTGTTTTCCCTCATCTTAGGAAAAAGCATGTCTGTGTAATCTTATTGCATATGTGTCTCAAGTGGCTACCCAGTCTTTGAAATGTGTTATAATGTGGCTAATGCCACTTCCCACACTGCTGCTACTGGAACAGTTTTGAGGAGGCTTGCTTGGTTGAGTACTCAGAACATTCCTGAGAATATTAAATCTGTAAGTTTGAATTCTGCCTTACATGTACCTGTTGTCTTTGGACCACCTGTTGCAGAGATGCTCAGAATGTTTGATGAGGGAGGTAAATTTCACAGATTTTCTGTCTTCTTCATTTGCTAAAGGCTTTGTTGCTACCTTTACAACATTTTTCTGATATGCAGACACGGTATGTTGGTAAAAGGACTGTTAAAAAGGTAATGGCATAGAGGCTCCAAGAAGAAAGGACGGCCACTGCTAATAAAGGACAGTCTAACAAATGCAAATTACTATCTTCATGCCCCTCCCCCTCTTTACCACTCTGACAAGCTTTTAATACTTCCCAAAAATCTGAACTTCCATTTCTCTTTTTGGCAACAGATGGTCTCAGACAAATGGGTTTTGAAAGTTATTCATCATAGATACAGATAGTGGGAATATCTTACACCCTTTCAAGGGATTCCTCCTCATCTGCCACATCAAACTTCTTTTTTCCAGTGTGTCATTAAGCATCTGCTGACTCATGAGGGGATAGGAGAATGATTTTATTACAAATGTCTGTGGTGACAATGGAAGAAGCTTAATGGAGACAAGTCATATATCTTTCCTTTTTAAACTATTTTGTAACCATTCCCAAATTCAAAATAATCTCTCTTCATAATTTGTTCCCTCTAATTCTCCATTTAAGCTTTTGGGTGATCCTAGATTTAAATGATGCTTTTCATTAAGGTTATATGTGTCTGGATCACACATTCAGTTCTCTGCATTACCCTTTGTGTTATCCACTGCTCCAGGTGCATTTTGAAAGTGTATAGCTCCAGTGATAGTTTACTGCAGACTACAGAGTATTTATATTTTTCCTTTTAGACAACTTTCTTATCTTTGTAGAGTTTTTTTTTTCAAAGTGTCTGGAATATCTCAAGTGGGTGACAGATGATCTGCACAAATTTAGGGTTATCAGAAGAATATCCAAAAGTCTTGTTTAACCTCTTTGTACAAGATTGTTTTCCTGTAGTGTCTTCTAGACACCTCAGTTCAAAGAGCTTCTCTTCCACAAGAAAAAACAAATAGATCTATATCTAGTTTTAGTCCTATGTTTTTTCCCAATCAAACAAAAGTCTCAGTAAGGGACTTTTTGTCAGGATTCTAGGTCTCATGGCATCTATGATTCCTCTAGTAAGAATCCACATGAGACAAATTTAGTGGTACCTAAAATCATTATTGTCCCAGGTTCAACATCCTCTGACATTCCAGATTCCAGTTTTGTGGTTTGTGAGAAGAGGAATTTTTTGGTGGAGAGACCAGTTTTATTTGAATCCACATCTCCCTTAACCACTCTTTTCCTTAACCTCTGTTCAACCTGGTTAATAGTTTGGGTGTGGGAGGTACCCTTAAGCTTAGGAAGCTGGCTGGATATTATACCCTTTGCAGGATGTGTAACCCATGTAGCTAAGCTACTGTAGCACTGATCATTCGAACATGTACTGTTATGGTACATTTGCCTATTTTCTTTATTTATATAGTTTGTCTGTCACGATAGTACATTGATCATAATAGACCATTTGCAGGCATAGAACAGTTGAAGAAGTTCACCCAAAATAAATAAATAATACATAACAAATTCACAAACATGAAGTAATCACAGAAGGCAGATAATCCAGTACACAATTGAAACAATACGTAAATATTATTAACAGAACATAAAAACAAATGTGGATTAATCTAAGTAGTATATATGAGAGGGAAGCAGCGGGTGAGAACAGATAGTCACAGCAGAAGTGATGTAATTGAGGAGGGAGTTAGGTGATGTGTCCAGTGGAAAAGCGCTTGCAATCAGATTTTTGATGTAGCTGACTTTTGAGTTGTGCACTAAAAGTGGGTAGAGTTTTGGTTCAAGAATGGAGGAGTGATTTGTGCAGTGCAGTTTGCTTTGGGTGATCTGGAGTGAAAGAGTTAATTGGGAGAGGTTGCAAAGGTTGTAGGGGATGTTTTTATAGAGTTTGGCATCAAAAGGTGGAAAGACAACTGGTTGAAGTTGTTTGAAAAGAAACCCAAAGTATTGCTCAACTGCTTAGAAGACTGGTAGCCATTTGATTTTGGTAGGGGTAGTACAGGGGTGTTTACAATTGGTTTAATTTCTCAAAGGCTTTTGGGTTTCTAATACCATGAACAGAATGGACACCATTCCTAAGTAAAAGTATGATTAAAGTTTATGAAATTAGTATTATTTCAGTATTTGATGTTAGTCAAAAATGTTGTTCATAGCACCTGCAGTGTACCCTAAATCGACTCCAACTGCAATTCATAGAGAGTGACTTGTATCGAGTGACTTGTATCAGTAACATATTTAAATATGACTGTAAATTCTTTTTTATTTAAGACCCTTTGCTCTTACTTGTATTGGAACTGTCTGGGTATCCTTCTTCCACATTGCCCTCGTTTCTGCCTGCAAATCCTGGTATTTTATGACTTTGTGTGTCTCTCTGTGTAAGACACTAATCACTTGGTGTATCAGTTAACATGATCAGTGCAACTTTTGTCTTTTCACTGACTACTGCATCTGGTTTTCTCACATCCATTTTTTGAACTATTGGTTGATCTCATGTGATACAAACTTCATCATCATCTGTAATGCTTTGTGTCTCGTGTTTCCAGTGCTTTTCAGCTACTTAAGTATTATAATGTTTGCACAGTCACCAGTATAACAGTCTTGCCACATTATTATAACTTTCAGTATACAGGCTTTCTGCCATTAGTGTATCACACCCAGCAGCAAGGTGTGCGACTGTTAAACCTGCATTTCTCTGATGTTCTTTGTGTTTCACTAAATCTAGAGCTGGCGTTGCCACTGCAGTCTTGCAAGGCCTTATAGCTGGCCCTAATGCTATCTAAATTCCTCCTCCCAACCATAGCTTTGGGAATCTACCCAAATGTAATGACTGCAACAGTGAAACATGAAGAACATCGTACAGTTATGTACACTTACCATAAATGTAGATGTCCGAGTGTATTCACTGTATTAGGGCCAGCTGTAAGGCCCTGCAAGACTGCAGTGGCAAAGCCAGCTCTGGATTTAGAGAAAATTGGCAAATGTAATGACTGCAACAGTGAATACACTCTAACATCTACATTTATGGTAAGTGTACACAACTGTACTTTTCTCCTACATTGTCAATGGACTTTGTAAACTGAAGTGTATGTAGTCCACTTCCTTGGCTGCCAATAGTAACCTTTCATCTTTTGATTTAAATTCACCTCTCCTTAGCCATTCCTTTGTTAGATCCTGATTGACATGAGGTTGTTCCAGGAGTTTTCTGTACTTGCAACTATATTTTTGCATTTTTCACATTTCTTGCCTTCTCATCTGATCCTTCACATTATATTCATTCAGTTTTTGGCACATTCAGCTGCTGCCTGATTTTTGTCTACTTTGTTTTGATTTCCATTACTACATGACACTGATATGCTTCTGTTAAGCTAAGCTGGGAAGTCATCTTAGACTTGTTCTTCTCATGTTTTAAAACTTTCACTATGTTTTGATCTTGTGAGGTCAGCGGGTATATATGCAGTTTATTGTTTGCAATAGTGTATGATAGATCCCGGTCTGTTCTGATGCTGTGTGTTGCTTTTATCATGGCTATCTTTCTGAGTATTTTTGTTGATCTGTTCCCTCTTCTGTACTCTCTTAACAGCGGCATTTCTTGTCTTAATTACTTTATAGTTTTCTCTATTCAATACTTCCATGATGGCATTTGATTTCTCCCCTTCCTTGCCCGTATTGCCCTGTGTTTTTCTGGTAGGGCGTTACCTGCAAAGTAGTATATTCTATTTACTTCGGTAATATTTCATGAATTTCTGGGAGGCCACGGTGATGCAGCTGTTAGTGTTGCCACCTCACAGCAAGAAGTTCTCTGGTTCAATCCTTGGCTGGGGTGCCTTCTGTGCAGAGTCTGCATGTCCTCCCTGTGGTCGCGTGGGTTTCCTCCGGGTGCTCCGGTTTCCTCCCACATCCTAAAGACATGCTGTAGGTGGATTGGACACTCTAAATTGGCCCTAGGTGTGAGTGCATGCATGTGTGTGCCTTCTGTGGAAGGTTGGGTGCCGGGTTGGCAACTCGACACACGTAAAACTCCACTGCCAATCATGAGCGGACAGGTGATCCGCTGTGGCAACGCCTAACTGGGAAAAGCCGAAAGAAGAAGAAGAAATTTCATGAATTTCTATGAACAGTATTGATTACTGTTTTCATGTATTTTAGCAAACGTCTAGTATTTTGGCTCTTACTTGACTTTCTGTAATCTATTTCTTTCATTGATTTTAATATGTCTTTCCATCTCTATTAAATCAAACAACTCTTCCTTTAGATAATTTTCTTCTAAACTAAGGATACATGTGGGCATTCTACAGAAAGTTACAGAACCACCTTCCTGTGACATATTCTCTTCAGCTGCATCCTGCATCATCCGTTGCTCTTTTATATGGGAACTCAATGGTCTATCACTCTACAACATTGACTGCCTCAGAGTTGCCACAGTTTCCTGTTTCTTCCCTTGCTGTTCAGCTCCAACTGAACTTTTGTACTGGTTTCCTACTGAAGGTTCCAAAGTATTCACATATGTATACTGATCAGATACTTCCAGCTCTTCTTGTTTCTCCTTAATTTGGGAACTCGTTGCTTTATAATGTTATCAGAGTTAGATTTTCTCCACTAAATCCTTTACATAACAGGGATTCCATAACTTTACTATTTCTTTAACTTATCCAGTACTAATACTCTGTTTCTACTTTTCCCCTTTGTTTTCTTATTTTTTATATTGTAAAATTTTCCATTTCCGGATGCCTTTGCCTGTATTTCTCTCCAAATATCTTTGGTGCTTTTTTGTATTTATTCATTTTGCTTTGTCCTTTATATAAATATTGCACCATATTAAATCTTTTTTCTTTCCCATCTTCATATTTCCCCTTCAGATGTCCCACACTCCTCCCGTCTTCCCTTACTTGTAGTTCTCATTGTTCCATCATGCCGTGACATAACCTCTTCTAGACTTTCTACACTAAATCCTTTACTTTGCAGGCGTTCCATAACTTCAGCTTCTATTTTTTTTAACTTCTACTTTAGTAGTCTTCTCTTTCCAGTCCTGGCACCAGTGTGTCTAGAAGAACTGGACACTTTGTATCCTGAGACTTGTGTACCAAGCTGCCTTTTTTATTTATTTTTTTCTTGTTTTTTGGGGGGTTTGGAAATTAATCTGCAGATATTGTTTTCAATAGACTGCAGAGCAGATGAGTTATTTTTAGAGGCTGTAGCTGTGATGGGGAGCTCATTCAGGTTGAGCAAAGAGGACTCTCTGCCTATTGCAGCTCTAGCTGGTCTGGAGAGAGAGGGGGGGATATTAGTTTGTTTCTGTTGGGGAACCCTTAAGGTCTGGGATGTTGAGAATTTTAGGAGTTTTTTCAGCTTTTGTGAGGTTCCCAACACCATACTATCTGTTTTGGAGACATTTAGGGTAGCTTATTGTTGTTTAGCCAAGAATTAAGGGAATGGAGGACAGAATGAAGCCGAATTTGAATAGCTGAATGTGGGGTATCAGGTCAAAGAAACCATATTATCTGTGTAAAGAATGATTGGAAGGTTAGGGAGGTTGGAGGTTTGTTTGTTAATAAATATTGAAAACAATAATAGGGTGATTATGGATCCATGAGGGACTTCTTTGGTATAATGTGTTTATACAACTGTACTTTCCTCCTTTTAATTTTGTGGTAATGTTACAATTAAAACCTGCTTATCTTCACATTCCATTTTGCACATAATTCAGATTTTTAAAGTGTTTCTGTATCTGGTTTACATTACTAGTACTCTGTCTTACCCTTTGGTCTATCTGCTGCACCAAGAGTATTCACAAAGTGGGTGACTCCAGTAGTTGCTCACTGCAGACTACAAGACATACATGTCTTCCCATATTTTGACAATTGTTTTATTTGGAAAACGAGTCAAGAAACTCCTCACTCTGGGTTTCTAGGTGAACTTGCAGAGAAATATCTCATTCCTTCCCACAGATTAGTTTTTCTGGGATGTCTTTTGACTACATTTCTAGAAAGGGCCTTTCTTCCTTTGGACAAGGTAGGACTATACAAAGAAAAGTTCTTATTTCCCGTCAGTCCCTGACATCTGCTAGGGAGTATTTCAGGATTTTGTGATTATGATGATTCCCTTGGGCAGGCTTCACATAAGAATAATTCATTAGCAACTCATTCAGTGTATGGCCCCAACATCAGTACTCTCTATCTTTTCACATTCCAGTACTAGAATTTGTAGGAAGGGAGCTACTGTGTTGGCTAGACGAAGTTATCTGTCAATACAGATCTATCCTTTTACCTTCATCCTCTTTCTCAGTCTGTAGCAACAGATATCTCAGTCTTTGCTTGGGGAGCTGTATCCTAAGGGGTGTAAGTGCAGGGTTTGTTGAATAAGTAGGATAGACAAAAGCACAAGTTTCAAACATACATAAACAAGGGAGCACAAGCAGGGACATCGGGAGGCATACGCACTGTACTGATTTCAGTACAACTTATTTAGAAGGAGGGGGTAGCTTTTTAAATGTTTGTTTTTCGCGCTTTACTGCACGATGACGTCAGCCAGTCGGCTGAGAGCTCACCGCGCATGTATTTCCAGCCGTTACACGAGCGGGAAAGGATTAGCGTTATGGACTATTTAGCCATTACACGAGGGGGAGAGGATTGTTTTGGAGACTATTTAGAAGGGCTGGTGAGTTTCGGAAGACCAGAGCAGGAGAGGAGTGGGACCAGAGCAGGAGAGGAGTGGCGAGTGTGTGTGTGTGTGTGTGTGTGTGTGTGTGTGAAAATGCCCCAGGTGGGATGTACTGGTGATTAGTCATGGTGGTGTGGTAGGGAATACCTCAGGCTTGAACCATGTACCTTGTATGCAGGTGTTAAAGACCTGAATTCCCTACCCACCACCATTTGTAAAAAAATTGCAGATTTTTGCCTCATATTTGTGGTTTTTAAATATTGCAATGCTTGAAATTTGATGGTGCAGTGGTAGCAACGTAGCATTGATGTCTCACAGCTGTAGGTTCTTGGGTTTGGTTCTTGGCTGGGGTGCCTTCTTTGTGTGTGTGGGGGGGTCTGTATCTTCTCCCTGTGTTTGTGTGGGTTTGCTTTTGTGTCCTCCCATGTTACAAAGACCTGTCTGCATTACTTTTTCCTGGGCCTCTGCTGAGAATTGTTTTTTTTTTTTTTTTTTTGTTCCAAGTCAGACTGTCCTGATTAACAAATTGACAGGCATTTAAATTTAGACTTCAGGTTTCTGAATGTTTACTTCCTTACATATTTGATGGTGCAGTGGCAGTATTGTTGCCTCACAGCTATAGGTTTTCTGGTTTGATTCTTGGCTGGGGTGCCTTCTGTGTGGAGTCTGCATCTTATCCCTGTGTTTGTGACATAGTAAAACAATGTTTTATTCTAGCAATAAATATATACTAACATAACCTTTTTTATAGCAATTTTTTTAAGTTTATGACTATTTGAAATTTGTCCTTATTTTTGGGACTGTAATACCCTGTTATTGGCTTTGTCCATGTTTTTTGTGCTAAGGTTGACAGCTATGGCAAGAACTGAATTCACTGAATATGTTTGAGGGCTGTATTCCCTCATTACTGGGTTTGTCCAGGTGTTTTGTGCTAAGAGGTTGACAGCTATGGTGAGAACTGAATTCATTAAATGATAGCCATTTAAGTTTCAGTATTCCTCTCTTTTACAAAGCAGGTGATTTGGCATAGTGGTATGTTCTGACTATTTTGCACAGTAACCTTGGCAGTAAAATGTATGATGGTAACACAGCATTTTATTCTAGCAGCTTTCCAAGATTATACAAGCAATGTTTAATGTGTTCCTTTTTTTGCCCTTTTGACCCACCCCAATAAATTTGGCTTTTTCCAGACTTCTTGTGCTGCGAAGTTGAGATGTAGTTGAGTATTGCGTAGATTTTACAAGGAGCTGAGAGCTGCAGGGGAAGAGACGTTTAGTGCTGATTATGCTAAGTCGGCTCACATTGCTAGTAGCACAAAATGTTGTGTACTTGCTTTTAATGCAGAAGGTTGTTGGTTCTACTCCCATAAGGGGTGAATGCTGCTGTACTGAAAGTTAAGACACTAACTATGAGCCTGTTATCAGTTTGCCATCCATTTCCTATTGCAATATTACTAGCTTATTATTAATATAATTTAGGCAATTTATTCCTCAGGGACATCAGACACTTTATTTTTCGGTGAAGTCATGAAATATAAAGGTGATTGCTAGCAGCAACCTCTTCATTAGTTAGATTTATTTAACGTGGAATTATTTAGATGACTTTTTTACTACTTCAGAGATTGTGCATATTATTTACTGATAATGGTGGACTATAAAAGTTTGACTAGACTTTTATGATGGAAATGTTCTGAATTGGGCAGTTTTGTTTCATTGTTTACTGGAAAAATGTTCAAAGCAATAGGAAGGTGTATCAAAGAGCACATGTATGTTTCATATGCAAGGGGCCTATGATTTAAAAGCAGCCCAGAATTAATTTTTATCTGCCACGGGTAAATGTATTTTTCTTTGAATGTGGGTTTTAATGTTGTTTCAATGAATGTGAGTTTCAAGGGCAGAGAAGTTTTAATGCCAAGTTTGTTTAGCAGATGTCTTAGTGTTTGTGCTGTAAAATGCAAAATAAAACTTTCAAATGAAGTTCAAATCATCATAGAAGTAAATCAGTATGCACATTAGTGTTTATGGTAAATGGAGTGAAATAGCAAAGTAATGGATCATTGGAATGGCTGCAGGGGGAGGCTCCATTCGACCATGGTTTTGTGAGGGAAGGGCGAACTTAGACAGCCCCAGCTGAACTATACCTCCCAACTGTCCAGATTTTCAAAGAATGAATAGATTTTTTGCTTCTTATTTTTGGTTTGTTCCTCAATTTGTGGTTTTCTGGCAAATGATTTAGGAATTAAGTCACTAAATAATGACACTAGTTTCAGACTTTATAACCTTCAGAAAAATGCATGCTAAAATAAGATCTGTTCTATCAACTGTCCCAGTTTATACAAGAGCAATTTTTAGTACTGTTTATATGTTCCCTCAATATATTTGGCCTTGTCCAGATTTATTGCATTAACAGGTTGAGAGGTAAATGCAAATAAATTGCTTTATAGAATTAGGCATAGACAAACCTCAACTGTCCCTGATTTTGGCTCAAAATGTTGCTCTTCCCCTAATGATCCCTCCACAAAATAGCAATTTTGGAAGAAAAAATAGAGGGTTTACTTTACTTTTATAAATAACTGTAATGATCAGAGTTATACATTACTTTTATTTCAGAAATGCATGTAGATTCTCTAATTCTGTCAGCTGCTCTAAGTTAACTGTGCTCATATTAAAATGGTGTCCCTCCTTTGACAGGTTCCCAGCTGTATTGTCTGGCAATTTTATATTTTTGCATCACATTTTTGGCCCGTTTTTCATAAAATTGCAGTTTTCTGGCAAATTAGTGGCAAATTGTTAAAGACTGAAGTTAGAAAATAATGCAGACATTTCAGTTTCAGATTTCATACCTTTCAGAAAATTCGTACTGATGCAAGACCTACTACTATTCTATTATCTTTCTAAGTTTATAAGAGCAATATTTAAAAAAAATTTCCTTATTTTTGGGCCTTTGCCTCAGTTTTATTTATGAGTTTGTTGCTGTAAGAGGTTGAGAGGTGTTGTTTGTGTGTGTGTGTGTGTGTGTGTGTGTGTGTGTGTGTGTGTGTGTGTGTGTGTGTGTGTGTGTGTGTGTGTGTGTGTGGTAGGTAGCATACCTCTCAACTGTCCACATTTTGCAGAATGTCCAGATTTTTGCCCCATATTTTTGTCTGTTCCTCATAAATTTTGTGATTTTCTAGAAAATCATTGAAGGCTGAAGTTGCTAAATAATGACAGACATTTGAGCTTCAGACTTCATGTCCTTTAGAAAAATTCATACTAGCACAAATCCTGTTATTCTAGCAACTTTCTAAGTTCACGAGAACATCATTTAATATCTGTCCCTGTTTATTTTAGGCTTTGTCCATATTTCTTGCACTAAGAGGTAGGTAGGGGTGTGTGTGTGAATGAAACATCCTAGTTAGTGGTAGCAGGTTGTTAGTAATTTACACAAGCTCAAAACCTGTACCTTAGTTACAGAAAACAAAAGCATAAAGTCTCTACCCCAACTACCATGCTCCATTTTTCAAAGAACTGACATTTCAGGTTAATTTTCAATTCAAGGAACCGAGTTTGAGTGAATTTATATTATATTACTGAAGAGGCATTACAGTGAATGCTTCTTCATCGACACTAAAAGAGCGAACAGTGAATTACGAGAATGGCCATAGCTTGGCTGGGGAGGGGGGTAGCAGTTTGAGAGCTGTCAGTACAAATTTGAAAATCCTAGCTACACCCCTGAGCACAAGATCTTATCCCATCTACAGAATTCCCATGATAGCCTGAAAGGTAGCCACTCAACTCAGTATGACCCTTCAGCCTTCATACATTTGGTTAGAGCAAAATATTGTTGCAGACATGCTGGGCAGGACCAGAGCAGACCCTCAGAAATGGAAACTGCACCAAGGAATCTTCCAAGAATTTTTCCAGCTGTGAGGACCCCAGATAGATTGGTTTGCCTTCTTTTGAAACAGACCATTAAAAGATTCCGCTCCATGATTCTTTGCAGGCAGGCCTGGAAGACTTTTGCTTTATCATGCCCATGTAATGTTCCTGTATGTTTGCTTTTTTAACCTTTTCCACTGATATCCAGGGTTCCTCTAAAGCTGTAAAAGGACCCCCTAAAGATAGTGATGCTGAATTCCTTTTGGCCAAGGGAGCAGTGGTTCTCCCTTTTAAAAAAAATGGCCAAGGGTAGTTACCAAAGGCTTTTCCAGTCATTGGATTTGCTCATACAAAACAGAGGTTGTTTCATGCATCCCAACATGAAAATTCTTCAGTTGATTGCCTGGATGACAGAGTTTTAAAATCATTTAGGCACTTTTTCTGAGTTAATGCAACTGGCACTTATGGAGGTGAAAAAAAATGCTTCTAGAAAATTGTATATGAATAAGTAGAAAAGATTTTCTAGTTGAGTGGCTCAACAGGTAGTACGCTCACCTATGGTCTTGGAAGAGCAGAGGGCTGTGGCGTCTATTCTTACTCCAGGTGACTGGATTAATGTACAAACTGCTGAATTTACAGTGCTGCACTCCTGAGTTAGCCATCCTGTGGATGACCTACTAATCTGATGTCCCATCTGCTTGAGTTGGTGGTACCTCAGATGGATGCAAAAGATCACCACCGCAGTTATCAAAAATAATAAGTGGTATTCTCCAGTGCTCTGGCTAAATTTCCCCTAAGTAGTGTAAATACCACTTCATGTCTCCCGTAAAATGAGGTTGCTAGCCTAGTTGGACTAATCTGGTCAGGAAAGGATAAATAGATGACCTTTATTATTCTTTTGTCAAGATTCACCTTTCAGCCATATCTGTTCATCTGCCTTTATATCTTGCTTACTGCCCCTATCTCAATTTAAACCATTTTTTGAAAGGAGTTTTACATAGCATTCTGCCTAGAAAACAAGTGCTACAACTTCTATAGGATTTTAATTTTATCCTTGAAATGACACTTCTAGCATTTGAACTAGCTCATCAGGCTGATATGAAGTTTTAAGTTGGAAAACTGTGTGCTACTCATTGATCTGACTTCTGCGAAAAGTGTGTCTGAGTTGCATGCTTTTATGATGAGTCAACCTATCTAGTCTTTCAGGGGAGGGGGCTGGCATAATGGTTAAGGTGTTCACCTTACAGACACAAAGTGAAGGGTTCAGTTCTCACATGGGGTAATTGGCTAGGCTTAAAAAATGGCCCAGAGGGGCAGTTAGCCTAGTACTAATCTATGAATCTATGAATTTATGGCTTTAAGAGCAAATCGTTCTTTTACATCTCAGGTGGTTTGATATTTACTATTATTCTCCCTGTATTCTTTCCATAACCTAAAACTGAGAGAGAGAGAGAGAATTCCGCATACTCTAGATGTCCTAGGCAGCTCAGATACTACTTGGACAGAAGAAAGTCTTTCAAGAAGACCAATCAGCTATTTATTTCCTATGAAGGTGAGAAAAAAAAGAACTAATTTTAAAGCAGACAGTTTCTAGATGGTTTTCTCTTATTTCTTTCTTTCTGTAATTCTAACCATTAAGACGTCACTTCCAGGTGGTGCAGGGCTGTCTCTACTAGGACTTTTGCTTCTTTTGTTGCTTTTTGGGAAATAGTGAACTTTCAAAGTATTCTAGAGAAAGTAACTTGGTCCTCTGTGCATACATTGGAAACTGGATTACTTTTCCATGTCCAGGACAAGTTTTGCTAGAACTGTTCTCAGGAGGCCACTGGATTCTCAAACTCCTTCCTCCTGCCTGTATTCTAAGCTCTGGTAATCTACCAATACAGCTTAGGCTACTGCAGCAGTGATTTAATGTCGAATATAGTACAGATGCTTAAGTAAACTTAAATTGCAGTAACTGCACCCTCCATCCTTCCCTCTTCTTCTATATTAGATGATTTTATGTGTGTGTGTCTTATAAACATGTTAATTTATTTTCTTAGCATTTATCTTTTTTAAGGGATGTGACCTCAACACTTTGAAGGTTTGGCGCCCTAACCTCTGCTTTTATGCTTCTCTGCTTGTGCCCGACAGTAGTTAGGGCACATGGAAGGTTCCATAAAGATTTGAATACTGGTCAGTGGTCATATCCTTGGAAGCATATAAACCATATGGCTTGGGCTACTGCAAGAACGATCTATTGGAACAGCTACTGTTATAATACATTTACGTCACAGCTGTACTTTCTTTTTGCAGCTCTTTCTCTGTGGTATGTATTAGTGCATAGAAGAACATCTATAGTGTTAGAAATCTGGTGTTTTAATTTTGCTCAAGCATGTTTGTTCATTTAATTGTTTTTATTTGTTTACTTGCTACTCATTGTAGCAATATGCACCATCTTGATTGTTGTGATGTTAAGTGTACTTTGAATTTAAAGTACCTTAAAGAAAGAGTGAGACATTTTTTCAAGCTACAATTATGTGAACATACATGGTGGGTAATATCAGGCTGTTTAGTACACAAACATCAAAACTTCTGCTGTACTGGTTTGAGTATACTTGTTTAGAGTACTAATAAGAGGGGAGACAGATTAATACATATGAGGGATGGTAGTGGATAAAGTGAGTAAAAGGAGCAGCAAGGCTGGTAGTAGTTATGGGATATTGGAACTTCAGAAGCCAAAAATTAAGTAAGGTGGCAACTGGTTCAATTTTTAGAAGCATGAGCATGAAGCAGCAGATAAAAATGTATACAGTGACTGCTCATTGCTATTCAAAAATGGACACACTGATTGGGCAGCCGAATCAGACTGCCCATTATGAACTGACATATACCAGTAGAAAAAGGTCTGTTTGCTGAAGTACCTTTGAGCAGCCAGACTTTCTATTGATATATGCTGGGGACAGCAAAATACAAGAAAAATCAAGTATGTTCTGCAAAGCTAAAGAAATAGAAACATACCTGATTTTTTCTTGTATTTCTCAGCTGTCCCTTATAAAATCCTGACTTTTTAAACATTACAAAAAATAAAAGCAATGGAGATTATTTTCTCCTGAACTGCGTACTGTGCAAGTGTGGGAAATGCACATGCAGTACATCAGCCTACAGAAGACAACATGGAAGAAGACTGAATTAGTGTTATACAAAGACATTACTTAGGAAAGGTAAGCAGTTTCTTAAATAATGTTATTGTATAAAAGTAATAATCTACTCTTGTTTCTAGGTATGTCATGATTTAACCACTCTTGGCTTTGTTTAATCACTTGGGTTTTGTAAATCCTGATATACCCACGTACAGTTGTTGATTATTGTGTAAGTGCATGATAAGAGTGTAAAGACAGTTAATGGAAGGAGTATAAAGGAAAACTAAACTGCAGTGTTTGATATTGAAAGACAAGTTAGGCATTGAGAAAAGAGAGGTTGAGAAAGAGTCAGTGGAGATAAAAAAGGGTATAAATAAAAGGAAGAAATTCAAAACTGCAGTGAGAGATTGTACAGTAACCGAGCAAAACATAAAAGGGTAATTTAAAGTAAAGATATGAAAGAAAGGGGAGAAGTATGAAGGAACAAGAAGTATCAAACAGTGAGTGTGAAAACAGAAATAATATAAGTCACCTCGATATCGCAAATGGATTCACATATAATTAATAGTCAGACATTTTTGATGTACAATGAGTTTTTGAACAGGTGGATTTTAGTGATAGTTTGAAATTTCTGATGTTCATCATTCTCACTACTGTAGTAGCCTTATGGCTATTTGGATTGTATCCTGAGACGGTACAACAACAGGCCAGCCTTCAAAAAACTATTGACTCCCTCCCACTACTATAATCTGACTACTGATTGGTAGCCCCTTGAAGGGAAATCAGCAGTCAGAGTGCAGACAGCTTCAGTATTTTCTTGCTGTCTCAAGGGAAAACCACTCTTGAGACTTCACAAGAGAAGCATTTGACAATAGGCTTTATTTCTGGCAGGTTAGTGCCCATAAGGGAACCCTTCCACCCAGAAAATATTTCTGTTTTAAATATTATGTATTTTTGATTTTTTAAAGAATACCAGCAATTTTATTAACATTAGAAGTTTCTTCTTAGAAACTAATATGTTTAGAAAGGGGCTTATTATGTAATATTGAGGCTGTTTTGAGTAAAAAAAAAATATTTTTGAGATATTTAACTGATATGTTAGAATTTAAAAATTGGGAAGAGTTTTATGTACTTAAAATGGTGCTTGAGTGTTTTGGTGTTTTTGTACACTTTGTAGCAACTTACCTTTATTGTTTTACTGCTTGGGACATTTTGCTTGAAAGTGCTCTATTTAAGCATTGGAAAGTGTATTTCCATGCTGGAAGTGTATTTCATATTTGAAGCTTCTGTACATTTTCTGACTTCATTTACTGCTTTTTGTCAGTGCAGATTCTGTGAAATGGACTTAGAATTCTGACAGGGTTTTGTGTACTGCTTTTACTTTTGAATTTTGAGGGATTGTATGTTGGAGTGTGTGTGTGTGGGTGTGATGCTTGTGAATACTTGAGTCTCAACTTACATGCCAACTAACTGTTTCCAGTAGCACTTAAGGGAAATCAGACTTCTTCCTCGGCTATAGCATATTCTTTTAATCAGCCTTATTGTTTCTTTTCCTGCTTTACCAAATAAAAAGGATTTGGGGCCCTTACCTACACCACTGGCTCAGACAGTGCTTCAGCTACTAATGGTTGACTCTGCTGTGGCTCATACCCACTCAGTGGTTTCTCCGGGTTCCTTTAGTCTAGTCCCTTCCACCATCATGGAAGGGGGATTAGCCATGTCTCCTGTCTCTTTTCCAGTGTCTAATGAGAGCATGGGAAAACCACCTTCTTTGGGTCTAGGAGTTTTTCTGGGAGGTTCTTCTTGAAGGGGCTAGGGAAAGAAACCTCTTGCCTGGGATGACATGCCAACTCTCACCCAGCCTCCTTAGAGGGATGTCCCTAGGAAAAAAGAAACACAAGGTTAGACATTACTCAGCAATCCATACCAGAAGGCCAACTATGTCAAAATATTCCAGAGAAAAATGTGTTATCAGAAGATTCTGACATAGAGACAGACTAGGCTTTTTCTTTGTCTTCTTCTCAAGCCTAAGACTCTTATTCAGAGGAAAGGTTGTCCTGTCTAATTTCGTTAGATAAGTTTTCTTTCTAAGACTAGGACTAGGAAGAATTATGTATTATTGTAAGAATAAGTGGATATTCCACCTAACCTGATGAGATATTATAATATGCTGAAGGATTCATACTACCGGTGCCTTTAGACATAACAGAAGGTTTCTACTCCAGAATGTTTTTGGTTTCAAAGAACAAGCTTTCCTTTAGACCACTTCTAGATCTTTTTTCTCAACTGGTTTGTGAAAGTACCAAAATTCAAAATGTTGACACTTCATAGTCTGTTATAGTCACTCTTTGGAGTTTACAAAATGTCTTGTTCCAGGGATAGTTCATTGCATACTGCAAAGCTTTCACATTTTTCTTTATTTAACTGACTTACTGATCTTTGTGGAGTCTTTTTCCAGGTGTCAGGAGTCGTTAACATGGCTTTATTCACGTCTTATCAATCTGGGCTTCTAGGTAATTGTTCAAAAATCCTCCTTGGCTAGGATGGATTTGGTGAAGTGTTCGTTGAAATGGGTGTCAGTGTTAGGGGGTGGAATACTAGTCTTTCTTGGCTGTAGGATTTTATTAATGGCAGCCCAGAGTTTTTGTGGGTTATTTTTGTGTTTGGTTTTAGTTTGAATGGCTATATAGTGGTTCCTTTTGTCTGTCCTTTTGTTGTTGTTGTTGTTTCTTTCGGCTTATCCCGGTTAGGGGTCGCCACAGCGGAACTCCGGTCCGCTAATGTTTGGTAGTGGATTTTTACATGCCGAGTTACCAGCCCTGATGCATAACCTTCAACGAAGGCACGCCCATTCATGCATGCCTCCACACAGAAGATGCTCTAGCTGAGAATCGACGTCTGTCCTAATTTGTTTTTTTTATGGCTTTGTTCCTTAGTTGCTGGTATGCCTGTCTATTAGTTTGAGTTTTATTTTGATGTCATGAGTCCCATGCTTTATCCATTTTTTTTAGCAGTAGACTGGTATCTCTGGTCAGCCAGGAGGGTCTAAATGTTCAGTGAAACGGCATTACAGTAAATGTTTCGCTGCATATATAGACCAAAGTCTTAAAAGAGTGAAACCCCAGTTAACTGAATTTTTTCCCATGGAAAAAAAATCGAACCAACAAAACACAACATACCACTTAAAACATTACAAAGTAGGGGGCTTTGCCCCCCCAATGTGAGGTGCTGTGCCCCCGGACCCCCGTAACTAAATATACCAACTCCAAGATCCGCACTACAGTCAGGCAAAGGGTAATGTCATGGCTCAGGCCAAGTGATTTCCCTGGGAAAGAAATCGCTGACCTGAGCTTTTGCTCTTTTCCGATTTTGGTCTATATGTTTCAGTGAAACGGCATTTGCTGTAATGCCATTTCACTGACGTGATGTAGACCCACTAGGGGGCATAGTTGGATTTAGTTCCGACAGTTCTGATAGGGGCAAAATGATTTAGAATGTTTAGGAAAGTGTTATTGAAATAGTCTGCAGCACTTTCCAGGGGGAGAGATCAGTTGCATTGATTAAGTTCAGATACAAAGTCATGGCTTTTGAAATTCTGTGTGTACCAGATTTGTTGGAGGGCAGAGGATTTTGATGGCTTCACTTGGTGTCTAATTATAAAGGTGGGAAAGTGGTCACTGATGGTGTCTGGGAGGGAGCCTGAGAGGGTAGGATTAAGATGGTCTGTTATAAGGATCCAATGTAGCATGGTCTCCTTTTTGGGTGCTTTATCTACCCATGTTGTGGTTTTGAGTAGTTGAGTGAAACCTTGTATGTTAATGTGGTTAGTGGGATAGAGCGAGTTACAGGAGGACCAGTCAATATTAATGTCACCTAGTATGATTGTTTCTTGGTGAAATTTTTGGGATACCAAGTCTAGAATGGATTCCACTGTATAAAAGTATTTGCTGGGGGGGAGGGTAAATATGTACCAGTTATATGTAAGTGTTATTTTTAGTTGATTTTCAGCTTAGTGAACATAGTTTCTGCATTATTGAACATTTCATTGATCAGGTTGTTTTTGAAGAGGAGAGCAATGCTTCTGTCTCTTTTGGATATCATGTCTAGTATAAGAACATTGTAACCAGGTGGAACAAAGTCATTATTATTGTTTAGTGGCTTTAGCCAGATTTCTGTTGGGTGAGTAGAGGGACAGGGTAGCATTTAGTTCTGGGATTTTGTTCAGTATGCTCCTTATGTTTATGATGAGTATAAGGAGATCTGTTGATTTCCTGGAGGAGGTTATAATGTTATTTGTTTGGTAGTGGGGGAGGGGTTGTTATTGCTTGTAGGGCCAGGGTTTGAGTGCACATCTCCAGTAAGTATGATTCGGGATGCCTTTTGGTTATAGTTTTTATGCATTTGATTATAGATGTGTTATATTTTGAGGAAATGCAGTTGTTTAGTTGGTGTGGGGTTACTTTGAATGTGGCAAAGTCAAGATTTGAGATGTAAGAGATATTACTGAAAAGGCTGGTCTTTCTTGTGAATGGGAAGGGAAGGTAGGGGATTTAGTCTGTAATTTTGAGTTGCTAGTGTAGTGGTAGGAGGTTAAGTGTGAGATGACGGTGAGGTTTATTATTAATGTAAAGGTTAGGGGCCACATTTTGCTCTGACAAAGTGTTTTGATGTATTGTGAATTTTTAGTAGGTATCCTTACAGGAGTGAGTTGGGATTAGGTGTGGCTATACTTTATGGATGTGGTTAGAGTGGGACTATTAGGTAGGGGGTATTAGCCTGAAGAGATTGGACAGTTTGGGTATTGTTTGAGTGAGGTGATATGGAGTGAAGATGGTGATGTGGCTTGAAGAGAGTGAGAAGAGGATTGGCTATGTAGAAATGAGGTTGGTGTGAGAGTGAGGCTTAGGGGAGTGGCTAGTTGGGTATAAAGGTCAGGAGCCTGTGGTGGGTGGGAATGGGGGGTATGTTAGGGAAGCAGAGTGAATCAGAGTGTAGCAAAGGGCAAACAGAGCAGAAAGAGCCAAACTCCAGGTATGTGCCAATAAAAGCCATCGACTACTCTGAACGGTTGGCTGCTGCTTAGTAGTAAATGTGTTTGTCCATTAAGCTATAATACTTGTTATTGTAGATTTTAGTGAGACTGCCTTGGTATGGGCAGCATAAATGTATATAGTAAGAGAGATGTGGTTAAAGAAAAATTATGGAAAAAGTGAAACAAAATGTATTTAACTTGGGAAGGGAGTCTTTAAAATTCAAAAGATGTCTGGTGACTAATCAAATTACTAGAGGGACTAGAGGAAACAATATATAATACAGTACCATGTGCAAGCTACTGTAATAATATTGGAGAAGGAAGAAATAGAGAAAAATGCAGTTGCAGACAAGCTGAGCAGAACCAGACTGACTCTCATGAATGGAAATTGAATAGGAAGTCATCCAAGAATGTATCCAGTTGTGGAGAACATCTTAAATAGATCTGTTTGCCTCCATTCAAAACAGACAACTAAGTGAATTCTGCAGCAAAACTCCTTGTTGGCAGGCCTGATAAAACAGATGCATTTTCATTATCCTGATTGAGAATGTTCCTGTATGCATTTCTACCCATTCCACTGATATCCAGCCTCATTCTGAAGATACAGAAGGACTCTCCAAAAATTGTCTGGCTCTGCCGTCTTATGGAACTGATCAGAGTCAGTTGCCACAAGCTTCCTCACAGATTGCATTTATTCATACAAAACATGGGGAGTTAGAATTACCACAGTTTATTTCAAATAACTGCCTGGATGATTCAGTTCTAATACCTTTTAGGCATCTTTGTTATGAGGACATGCAGCAGGTAGTAAAGGATGCAAGAAGTTCTTCCACTAGGAAATCTTATGTTAATCAGTGGAGTGCCTCACCTATAGCCAGGGCCCTGTCCAGGATTATTACTTCTGGTTCTCAAATATTTGTGTGAATTACTGTCCTGTGGTGTATTTACTCCTTTGGCAAGGGGTATTTATCAGCCATTTCAGCATGTCTGCCCATGGATCCTCATCTTCATTTCAGACTTTGCTCCAGCTGTTCTACAGACAGGTTTTTCTGTTGATATGTAAGGTCAGCCGTTATTCAGGTGACACTTAACTGGGATCTTTACTTTTTTCTGAGGAAAGCTATTTATGTCTACATTTGAGCCAGCTATTTTGTTTTTTTGTAATAATTTGGTACATTAACTGGTTTATTGCTCTGACATCTGAAGAAAATATCCAGGTTGCAACTGTTCCTGGTGGGTTTAACCCTTTTGCTTTTCCATGCATACAAGGTTATCTGTAGAAAAAAATCCCCCATATATGCTACACTCCACCCCCTTCTAAAGTGCATAGTTAGTTGTTGGGATAAGAAGTTATATGTTTATATCTTTTGGGGGGTTCAGAATGAGTAAGCTTTCTGTTTTTGTTTGGGCAAGAAAGTCTAGAATAGACTCTGACTGATGATTTTCCTCCAAGTTACTAGCCAATCAGCAGTCAGAATGTTTGTGTGGGAGGCAGCCAGAGCTTTCATGAAGACTGTTCACTTGTACCATCCTAGACAGTATATGATCCAGCCAGCCAAAGGTTACTGCAGCAGTGAGGAATTAAAATATCTTCTGTTACGGTAAGTGGGACTTACACAACTGCAGTCTGTTTGACAGTGCCACTCATACTATTTTGCATGCATGTTAAGACACAGTTGTTTAATGAATGCTTCGCCCTCGTGACCAAACCACGCCAACCGTGGGTAAATCCAGCATTACCCACACCCAGGCATGGGTTATTGCTATAATATTTGTCATTTTCAGCTTTTTTCCAAGTTTGCCAGTTTCTTCAGCATAATGTAGGTTCATCCAAGATATTTAATTTTGCACTATAGCAATGCCTGCATCAGTGATGACTTTGTAAAACTTGCCTTGGAAACCTCTCTGTTATATAGTTTCATCCTCATTCAGGTTTTTTCATGTGGTTCAGGTAGAAGATGGTGCTAGGGAAAAAAATCACTGGTCTGCAAAAAAAAAAAAAAAAAAGCCCCCCACTTCTTAAATATTCCAACTCCGAGATCGCACCACAGTGGAGAAAACAACAAAGTCCCAAAAACGGCCCAGTGATTTTTTCCCTAGGAAAAAAAATCACGGTTCCGTTTGTTCGGGATTTGGCTTTTTCGACATTTAGCTGTTGACAAAGCGACGTTCGAAACATTGAGTGTTCGCTTACATAATAGGGACCCAATTTATTCAGGTTACACAATTTCTTGGGATTATAGAATCTCAAAATGTAAACCTTGGAAATCATCCTTTTAACATTCAGGATGCTCTGGTCAAGACCCTGCATGACACTTACCACATACCAATTCTGGGGCAGCACAGGCAGTTTTTTTTTTTTTCATTTTGTGCATGGAAAGGAACATTCAGTTTACTTCCTTGCCCTTTGGTATCTCCACTGCATTTGTGCTGTTTATCAAATGCTTACCCTTAGATTTTTTCCTGCTTCAGAACAGAAGCGATTCCATGTATACATACCCCTGAATGGATGATTACATGATTGAAGCCTCCAGAGGACCTTCTTATGCCCTTGTAGCACACAGTTCACTGCAGCCAATCTGGAAATTTCTCTGAATGTGCAAAAATCCAGCCTGACTAGGCATCTCACGACATTCTTAGGGGTAATGCTAGATGTCAAAGTGGGTATCTGTTTCTACCTCAGGAAAAGGCACTCCATTTTTTATTTATTTAACATTTCTTGCAGACTCCACACAGAAGGCACCCCAGCAAAGAATTTAACTGGAAAACCTCTTGCTGTCAGCTGACAACATTAACCGCTGCACCACTGTGCCACATTTAAAACTATTATTTACTGAAAAGGTTGAGAGGACAAGCCTGAAAGGAGGGCTTTTTTTGAAGGTACTAGGTGTGCCTCCATTTTTATGATTCCTTTGGCTGGACTCCAGGAGAAAAATAGAGAGAGGTATCTCAAACATATATGGGGGCAGTGTCATCATAAGGAAGCTAGCACCCTAATTTCTGCAGTCAAAATGGAGTTCAGGGGGGACTGACCAAGTTCATGCCACCACAGAAATGCACATTATGGTACTAAACATGGCCATAACCATGGATGCTTCAGACTTTATTGGTGAGGGGCACACTGGCCACCTGAGGTTATAAGGTATGGAGCACCAAACAGCAAAGCATTTACCTGTTGATGAATATTGCAGATAACAAAAACATTACAGTACCCAGGCACACTAAGGGGTAACATCACTGTGATATGGTACATCATCAAGCACATGGGGTTGTGGCTGGATAGGATAGAATAGAAGCCTTCAAGCCATTTACATTCCCTCTGACTAAGATTTACTAGCAGACCAGATTGGCAAGCCTTCCTCCAGCTTGTATGAGTGGAAGCTGAAGAGGCAAAACTTCTACAGGCTGGTGCAACGGTAGGGAGTCCTAGAGACTATTTTTGGTTCATCAGACAATTACAGAAAAAGAAATCCTATGTTAGATGCCCATGCAAGTAGGCCTGGGCAATGAAAGGCCTTCTCAACCCCATGGAAAGAGAACATTTTCTTTGACTTCCTACCCTTTAGTTTACACTCAAGAATGTTTCAAAAAACAAGAATTGAAAAAAATGTTAGTAGCCTACTTGGCCAGAACAACTGTGGTTCTTCCATATGGTTCATACAAACTGGAAAGATCCTCTTGCCTCTTCCGTATCTGTGCACTCTGTTAATACAACAAAGAGTTGACCTGGTGCATTCAGTATTCATTGCATATGGAGTACTGTTTTGGTGAAATAACTTCAGGACAATAGAAGACTCTGGAATAGACTTCCCATACATGTCAAGCAGAGCACTTCACTGTCCCTCTTCAACAGAAATCTTGATGAGTGGATGGGTAATAGAAAGTTCACCTTGGGGATCATGCCAGTGGCTCTATTTAATAGAGGCGCTAGGAACGAACGTCAGGCGGCACAATGCCAGGGCACTTCTATGGGCTAGGCTTGTCAAGGCTCCAGGGCCATTAGCCTAGAACACACCTATGAACAGGGAAAAAATAAAGAAATAAAAACAAAACATCATACAATACAACTATTTACAAATATAATTACTCTTTCTTATCATATAATTGCAGGCCTCATCCAAGTCATCTCATCATGTGCCAATGCTCACTTCCTGCTATGTCCCTCACTACCCAACAAAACTTCTCCGCTATAAATATTTCATTTCTTCTTCCAGTAACTGTAACCACAATCCCCATTTAATTTCAAAAGCCCTCACTCTATCTCTTTTAGCCACAGTGATCCTCTTTATTTGCTAATTTAGTTACTAAATCATTGACTTCCTAAGTAGCTGAGGCCTGGAGGGTCCTTCCTCTTTCATTTCTTAGTTATAGCTTTTTTTTTTACCATTAAACAGATTATCCAGACTAACCTCTGTATTTTTTCCTGGAGTATCCCTGGACCATCCTGTAAAATACAATTGCTTAGATATAGAACCACTTCTGTTAGGTATCTTCTGTACAAGCTTTTACATACCTTTTCTGAAGTTCCCCCAAACACTCACAGTCCCCCAGAAATGTGTTCAAGTCTTCGGTATACTGCTATTACATCTCCAACACTTCCCCTGCCCTCCATTTCTGTGGTATATGTTTGGAATTTTACTTGTGTAAAAGTACTTAAACACTTCCACTCAAAAATGCTAAATGCTGAACCACCTGGACATAATCCACTTCCAGTCCTGTTTCATAAACATAATATTCATTTCCTTATTCTATAACTCCCTCATTCTCCTGAAGGTATTCATCATGTCAGCTAGTCTCTCATAAACTTTCCATAGTCTTACCACCTTCTTGCTCTCCCCCTCTCAGTTCCATAACTGTAGTCTGGGACTTGATCACCCACTGTTACTCATTTCAGTTTCTGTAATAGTTCCAACAGTCCTATATGCTCCCTCCCATCTCAGTCTGTCTTCCATTTGAAACTTCCCCTTTTAGTTGCTGCCATGTTTTAGTTCTGGTTACTACCATTTGTGTCTTTCGGCTTTTCCCGGTTAGGGGTCGCCACAGCGGAACTCCGGTCCGCTAATGATTGGTAGTGGATTTTTATGTACCGGGTTACTAGCCCTGACGCACAACCTTCAACGAAGGCACTCCCCATTCACGTATGCCTCCACACAGAAGGCGCTCTAGCTGAGAATTGAATGGGACAACGTCTTGCTATGAGGCGACAAAGCTACCGCAGCAGCACCACCACCGCAGTAGTTCTAGTTACTACCATTAATTGTGTGCAATAAAGTACTATATTTTGCTTTTTTTCCACCTACATGACATTTCAACTCTCATCCTACCTGTTGGGATTAGCATTTGTTTTCAAGCCTTCAGGGCAATCCTGTCAAGTAGCCTGTGTGTCAATTTCTGCACCTTGTTCTGCAAGTGCTACCCATAACCTCCCACTGGGATTTCCAGTAACAATTAATATCTTCTTTCCCTTTTCAAATCTTTGATTGCTTGTTTTCCCATAGCATCACTTTCCATACTCATTTATATTGCAGTGTAGGCATCTAAAGATTAAGGCCAATTGGCATGCCTGAAAATATGCTGTAGTATTGAAGACTCCAAGTCCCCTTTTTCTTCTCTGCATTGCCACAAATTCCTATGTAACCCTAGATTTCTCATCGGCCCCCTACAAACATCATAGTTACCTGCTTCATTTTTTCTGATAATCGGTCTGTAGGAGCCACTATAAACCTTGCCTAGGGTACAGAAGTTGAGGCAGTGGGAATGACTGAAACACCTGAACTCTCTGGTCTAACTCAAGAGAGATCAATTTACATTTTGTAAATCTACAACTTATCTTCTGTGTAACTATAGTGTTTTTTTTTCTTGAAGTATTTCCTCAATAGTTTTCCCTGACTTGATTCCTATGTACTTAATTTACGGTGTCCCTGTAAATATCTGTAAACTTACTTTACCTCCTCTACTGAAGAGAAGTTTATTGCCAAGGCCCAACATTTTCCTGATTGACTGCATATCCTGTTCACCTCCCAAATTCCTTTAATAACTCCAACAGTGTAGGCGTATCTGATCGGGGATGGAACATGGTCATTAAAATATCTTCCGCAAAAAGTTTAATGATCTTTCACATCTGTCCCCAATCATTCCTCTTGTATCAAAATTTCTAATCTGTGAAAGGTATATGCCCTTTTCCCCACTGTAGTGCGATCCTGGAATTAGTATGTATAGTTGGGGGGGGGGGGTGGCGTAGCCCCCCCACTTAGTTTGGGTATATATTTATATATATATATATATATATATATATATATATATATATATATATATATATTGTCTTCTGGAAAGAGTTAGTCATTGGTGTTGCAAGTATGCATGTCTATGGTTTAAAATGTATTGTTTTGAGGCTTTCTGTGAAATTTAATATAAAACCAAACTCGGTGGGGGGATGTGCCCCTCCCACATCACCCACTGTGGGGCCTGTGCCCCCCACCCCCTAACTATATATGCTAAATCCACCATCGCACTACAGTGGGGAAAAGGGCATATACCTTTTACTTGCCTTACAGTACTCTACACAGTGCCGGTACTTCACTTCAGTGAAATGAGATTCGGTGAAATGGGTTTTCAGTAATTTGAGCTTTCAGCGATTTGGTCAGGGTGAATTCAAATTCAGTGACATGAGCTTTCAATGAAACACAGTAGACCCATATATATATATATATATATATATATATATATATATATATATATATATACACACACACACACATATATACATATAGTGTAAACACAGATGAAGAAAATGGATGTTCCTGCCTTGTTCCTCTTGTCATAAGAAACTCTTGAGGTAGTCAAGCTCTAACTGTAACATGCACTCTAACTCCTTCATATATGCTCTGTATTAAATTTACCAGACTATCAACAAATCCCCACTTTGGTTTGATGACAAACAAGTAAACCCACCTGATGTCATCAAAAGCTTTTTCTGTGTCTAGTGATAGAACTGTTGGCTCTTTCTGCCTACATTGGGCATCTTGTTAGAGTTCTTTAGTGGCTGTCAAAGAATCTCTGCACTAATCAGGGCAATATGTAACATCCATTTATTTAAGTTGCAACTAAAGGAATTCCTCTTCAACTCATGGCTTTACACCTGCTGCTCTCCTAGCTAAAATGTCAGCTCCTTTTCCTCTAATACCTGTATACATCCTATCTCTCCTTTTCCTTGTTTTTATTTCTCTTACTCTTTATCTTGCTTTGACTCATTATTTCTCTTTGTGCCATATCTATTCCACTTATATTACCACTAGCAAATACCTTTTCTCATTCTCCCCTCCCTTCCTCTCCTCTTTTTTAACCACTGTTTGAAATTTCCACTCTGACATTTACTCTGACATTTACTTTGAATGAGTAATAAATTCTTGCACTTATAACATGTCAACACATTTTAATGCTACATGATATTGTATTTATCTTGTTTTAATAATGGTAATTTGCATTATTCTATATGTCATGTGTTTATTAATATTTGTATTTATAATATTATAATATGATGCCAGTTTTCACCTTTGTCTGTTTTTTTATTTGTGGAGCTTTTCTCCACATGGCCTCCACTGAAAATGGATAAAAGTAGCCAAGCCAATTTTCCCTGTAAACAAATAAATTATAATATCATCCACTGTCACAAATCCATACTGGTCACTATTTATAGCATGAGAGAGAATTCCGGAAACTTTAGTGGTAATGATCATCGTAACAAACATCATGGTTCAGTACTGATACGGGTCTATAGGAGGAAGTTCAGACTGTGTCTTTACATTCCTTCAAAATTGCTGTCTCTATTGCTGCCTTCCATGATTCAGGAGGAGTTGCTTCCTCTACCCAATATGCTAGTAATTTCCTCTAGAGTATAATTACCTTATTTTTTGCTAGTCCCCACACCTCAGTCAGAATCCCATCCTATTTTACACCTCTTTTGACTCTGGTCATCACTTGTCCCACCAAACTCTCCTTTTCAGTGTGTGTTAATTTCATGAAAGCAGTGCTTTTCCAGCATGCATACTCATCCTCTTGGTGTCTCTCTCGTTCTCTGTCTTTCAAGTAGAGTTCAATTTAATCATTTCTAGACTCCATCAAAATATCATCTAGCCCCAATAACTCTGTACTAGAATCTCCATCTTTAAGTGTAAATACTTCTCTTTCTGGCCCAGTATCATTAATTATTTTGGAGAGTTGCCAAAGTGCACTTGGTTTTGTGCCACTCTTTAAAAAAGTAGTCTCCTGTCCAAACTACCTTACAAAAGTCTTCTAATCTTCCTCTTTTTCTTCCTCCTCCTCTTGTCATCTGTCTTTTCTACTGTGTAGTTTCTCAACCTCCTGTGTTAACTTCTTCCTACATAATTTCACCTCTCTGTCCTTAAACTGCTCTACTTTTCCTTTAAATTGATCTTTACATCTGTCCCAACATACCCCATCTCAGTTCTACATCCAGCGCCTCTCTGTAACATTCTCTCTCTGCCTAGTGTCTTTCTTTTATATTATTCAGTGTAAAAAATAGAAGCCTCCAGTGCTTCTCAATGTCTTTTTCCCAGCAAAGACATCAATACGTCTTAATGCAATCTGATATTGTTAATGGCTCTTGCCTCACCTCAGACATGGCATTTCTATTCTTGGCCATTTTGTTTGTAATTTGGGAAATAGGTAAACCTTGCTTGCTTGCTTTCCTTTATTATCACTATTTCCCCATATGTCAATTAATATCATTAGTCTAGTAAAGTTGGCTAGAAATTTCCCCATCTTAGACACCATTTGACCCTCTGGCCTCCATTCATATTTACTTTCATAGGTTCATAGGATGATACTAGGCTATTGGCCCAGAGGCCTTTATAAGCCTAGCCAAGATTTTCACCCATTTTTCCACAAAGTCAGCACCTGTTTTCCCTTTCCAGCAGGGACACAGGTGGATGCCATGGTATATTTTCTGTTTCCCATCCAGTTGTTCAGGTTCTTCTTAAAGAGCGCTAGTAAGGTATTCTGCTTGACATGGAGAGGAAGTCTATTTCACAGATGGGGGGGGGGGGGGGAGTCATTGCATCACAAATCTATCCTGCCAACAAGTTCTATTAATGTCACAGGCCAGGTTGAGACCTTGCGTGCGGGTTGCACGAGTGGAGTTTGACTTATGGATATGCAGCAACTCCATCAATGCCAAGTCTGAGATGGCCTTGTATGCTAGACACAGGTCACCTCAGCAGTCTGTATGAGACTGAGTAGAGGGACAGAGCTTTTAGCCTATCTGTATAGGATAGGTGTTTGAGACTCTGGATTTTCCTGGTCAAGAACCTCTGTGGTCTCTCCAACTGCTGCATGAGCTTGGCGAGGTACATGCTGAAGGGGACATTGTACTCGATAATGGGTCTGATAAGAGAAGAATACAGGGATGTTTTGACCTCCTTGTTCGTGGATGAAATACCCTTACTTATGAGGTAAAACGGAGGCAACATGGTGGTCAAAAGTCAGGTTGCTATCAACCTGGGTGCCCAAGCCCCTCACAACTGATTGCATGCGTACTACATTGTTATTAATGTGGTAATTAGTGGGGACACCATTTTCCTCAAAGGGGGATAATGATGCATTTCTTATTCAGTTTGAGGCCATGCTTCTGGCACCAGTCATTAGTTTGGTTAAGGCCCTCTTGGAGGATGTTCACATCACTAGGGGAATTTATGACAGTGCTCAGCTTGCAGTCCTCTGCAAACTTGGTTAGCCACAGACCACTGGCGTTGGCTTACACCTCAGAAAAGTATATCCCAAACAGCAGAGGCCCCAAGACCAATCCGTGGGGTACGCTGCTTGTTACAGGTCTACTACTAGAGGTGGCTTCCCCTATTTTGACTGAGTGGGTTCTATCGGTGAGCCAGTTAGCTACCCATCTGGTAGAGTTGATCTATTATGCCCAAGTGGGGAATAGTGTCAAAGGCTTTGGCTAGGTCAAGGTAGGCAGTGTGCACCATCTTGCCCTCATCCATGGCTTTGGTGACCGTTGTGAAGAAGGCAACCAAGTTTAACAGGCATGATCGCCCTTTGACAAAACCAAACTGTGTGGGATCAAGCGTTTGGAGGTTGCCAATGTCCTTGCTTATAAGGTCCATGATAATGCATTCCAGGACATTGCAGATCAGGCTAGTTAGGCTGATCAGCCTATAATTGCCTGGGTTGGTGGATGCCCCACCTTTGTGCAGAGGGGTGACAGTGGCTGTCCTCTATTCTGCTGGGATGAAGCCGGTGCACAGGCTTTGGTTGAATAGGGTGCCTAGTGGTGCTGAGAGCTCTTGCCTGAGTTCATGTAGGACACAGCCAGGGTTGTTGTCGGGTCCCATGGCGGCTGTATTTTTTGC
The DNA here is from genome assembly GCF_019279795.1 of Protopterus annectens. Classification (NCBI taxonomy): domain Eukaryota; kingdom Metazoa; phylum Chordata; order Ceratodontiformes; family Protopteridae; genus Protopterus; species Protopterus annectens. The sequence goes on along the minus strand of NC_056731.1, from coordinate 785,077,591 downwards.
CTTTGAGAGGGCATTAATAACCTGCTCCCTGGTGATGAGGGGATGCGGGCAGGTACTGGGGATGTCCTTGTTTACTGATGGGGGGGACAGGAGGGGTGAAGTTTTCACTGAACTTGTCTGCCAGCAGGTTGGCTATATCAGTGACGTTTGTGTATGTTGTGTTTTTGACCACCAATTCAGAGCAGATTTGGGAGTTACCTTTGAGATTGCAGATGTATGCGAAGAAGGCTTTGTGATTATCCTTAGTGGATGTGGCCAATTTGGACTCGAAGTTAGCCTTAGAGGATTTCACCAGTGACCTTATTTGCTGTTCACACAAAGGAGAGATTGCTTCCAGCTTGGTGCTTGCTCCTTCTTGGCCATGGACAGCTATTTTTTCCTTTTATTATAATGTCTGTTTATTGCTGTTGTCTACCAGACAGGTTTACTCTTCCACGAGGAAGATGATTTGTTCCTATCAGGTATTGCTGAGTATATGCAGCTATATAGGTGCACATGTATTTTTTTGGTGTAGGCTTGGGACATTAGTACTTGATTCAACTGGAGGAATGGTGGCTGTGAAGCTACTTATACCTGCTCTCAGGAGGTTGTAGTCAGCTTTGGAAAAGTTTTTTTTGTTCAACCCTGGCGGGTCGGGGGGGGGGGGGTATTTCAAAGGTGATTGCTTTATGGTCAGGTCTTACCAAGGAGAATGATACTGTAGGGGTGCTACAGTGGCTACTCATGTTGTTTAGAACCAGGTCCAGAATATTTTCAGCTCTTGTGGGGGTGTTGACCAGCTGATCCAATGCATTGGCATTAATGAAGTCGAGGAATCTCTGGGCATTCGTGTTTGAGCTAAAATAGGTCTTCTATTCTATGGTTGGGTAGTAAAAGCCACCCAGGATCAGGGTAGACGGTTGAATCTTGATGGATTCAAGTAAGCCCAGATAGGTAGAGTGGGCCTCCTGTGTGATGGTTGGGAGTCTGTAGCTAGCTATGATTTGAATAGGTGTTTTGTCAGTAGTTAACTGCACCTGGAGTGTCTCCTGTGTGCCATACTGTTTAACCAGCCTGGAGGTGTATGTGCCTTTGATAAATATTGAAATTCCACCTCCTTTGGCTTTGTAGCCCTCTGTTTGGGGGCTGAAATTATGGTTAGGACAAGTAACCTGGTAAGACTGGGGTGCTCTCCACAGCTTTGAACCATTTCAGTGACTGCACAAATGTCAGCATCTTCCAGGATGATGAATGCTTGCAGTGAGTGCAGTTTCATGTTAAGACTCCTAGCGTTTAGCAGCATGAGCTTTAAATTTTGTTTAGAAGAATTTTTCATGTTGATAATTTTGTCCTCATGACTTTGCCTAAAAAAGGCACTATGGAGGAGGCAAGAGCCTATGCCAGAAGCCCATGGGAGACAGATGAAGGCCATCTCTGGCAAAGCATCGTGGTCTGTCAATCATGTCCTCCCAGGCTGTCAGGTGCTGGATCCCTCTGGAGTGACACCAGAAACTAAGCCAATTGTTAAAGTCAACCATTTTTTTCTGTTTGTACAGAGGCATCATTCTGGGTGATGGTAGGATGCTGCTTAAGGCTAGGGACATTACCTGCCTGGGACACACATTCAGTGAGCTCAACCTTTCCTTGAAACCATATTCCAGTCTCCACCTCTTAAACAGTCCCTCTCCTAGAATGATACTATTTTGACCAAAATAGCCCTAATCACAGGTAGTGTGGCTTTAGGTGAGACACAGACTGCCACTATAGTCAGGCTTGTCCCCTTACAGCCATCCTTTAAAATCTGCTAGACATCCTTTTCATATCATATTCTTTCTTCTGTTTGCAATGCCAGTCCCCCTCTAGCTTCTATATACTTTTGATACTCCTCCTTCCCTAAATGTGTCTGTCATCTGTAGTAAATACATATGTAATTTCTTAGTTTGCAGCAGTACTCTGTCTCTTTTAACCAAATTGGTTAGTTTGTTGGCATTCCATATCCCAATCTGCTAAGTCTGCTGCCTAACCCCCCCCCATCATTCTAATTTCATCACGTCATTTTAGTCTGGTAGCATTTAACTCTGTCCTTCTTTCCATCTTTTTTAATTTCACCAAATGTTTTGTGTTTCCAATACCATGGTAGAAATGGACCCTATTCCCAAGTCAGAAAATTAGTATTGCTTCAGTCTTGGATGTTTGCCAAGAGTGCTCTTCTCGGGACCTGCTACAGTTCATACAGGGTTATGTGTTTTGGCACCAGATTTAAGTACACTCAAATGTTCTTTTTCTATTAGTCTCATTGCTTCTACTACTACTATTGAAACTTTTGGATCACTTTCTCCCACATTGCTCTAGTTTCTGTTTGCAAATCCTGGTATTTTATAACTTTGTATCTCTCAGCACATAAGATGCTATAATCAACGGGTGTATTTATTTCAATGACAAATGCTATGTTGCACTTTTTTCTTGGGCTACTGTATGTACTTTTCTTGCATCTCTTTATTTGCTAGTATTGGGTGGTCACATGCAGTCTGATCTTCAGCACTCTGAATAATATTTTGTGGTTAATGTTTCCAGTGCTTCTCAGCTATTTGTATACATATACATATATATATATATATATATATATATATATATATATATATATATATATAGAGTGTTTGCATGGTACTCAGTGCAGCAGTCTTGCCACTTTATTGTGCATTTAGCATTAGACCCTCAGCTGTACGTGTAACACAACCAACAATGAGATGTGCAACAGTTTCCACTTCTGTTTTACAGAATCCGCATTTGTCTGTTTCTCCCATTTTGTCTGTAGACTTGGTAAATCAATGCATACGTAGTGAACTATGTTACGATTGTCATTTCATTTTTTTTTTGTTTAAATTCACCTCTCTTAACATTCTTGTGTGTACTGTGTAGTTGTGGTTGTTCAAGCAGTTTTCTACACTTGCTACTATATCTGTAGGCTTTCCAGTTTTATTTCCGTTTTCTTCTAGCCCGTTGCTTTGGTTTTGTATTCTTTCTTTTGTTTCTAGCACTTTCAGTAATTATCTTATTTCCATTCCTATTCCTTTCCAAAATGCTGCTTCTAAGTTAAAAAGATGGCATAGTAGATGTCGTCTGTTCATGTTTTAGAACGTTCATTGTGTTTAGATTTGATGAGATCAGCAAATATGTATGCAGTGCCTCAGTTGCATACATATACACTTAGTACATTTTGGGAAAGACCATATCTCCCTCAGACCAAGGGATATAATATTGTTACGCACTGTTTTTTATGTCATTTAATAAGCACACAGCACTTTTCTTGTCCAACTGATTCAATACTGTTTGAAGCTAGTTAATCACACCAAAACTCTAATTTATAACAGAAAAAACAAATTGATTAATAGCTTAAACATTACTCCTATATGTAAATATTAGTGTTAGTCTTCTGAAGTATTTCTTACTAAGCTTTGTTCATGATGTTCATCGTGCATACAGCTGCAGTAATCACAGATGGGTTTTCAGCCGTCAGGCGGTCCCTCGGTCGGCCGAATTCCAAAGTCTTGGTCCGGCGTCGGTTGTCGTCGCTTACTCTTCTGACGTCAGGAAGGCCAAAGTATATAAGACACAGCCGACGCCATGTTCTTCAGTCTTTTTTGCCGCGCGGTGCCCGAAGCAGAAGCAGTTCGCAAGTGCCGGTCGGCCAGCTCCTGATTTACGAAAATATTTGGAACCGAAGTCATCATTAAAGCTAAGTACCCCGTTGGGGAAACTTTTCTTGCCTCAGACCGATGTCAGAAAAAGTTAATAATTGTATTTCTTGTGGGAAGCAAATACCACATAAGGATTTCCATTCCCTTTGCATACCTTGTTTGGGCCCAGACCACGACGTCTCGGGCTGTCGCTTTTGCGCTACCTTCAATAAACGCACTATCAAGCGTCGGGCGGAGTTCGCCCAACACTTTTTTGGTAGAGCTTTTGACTATAAAATGTCTTCGGACTCTCCGACTACCCTTTTATCCAAAAAACGCAAGGAAAAGGACCGACACGCGAGGCCCGCGGTCTCCACCGATACCACGCCGAAACAGGCTACACGTGGTCCGGTTCTCAGCGAGACGCCTTTGCAGTCCCTGACTACCGACGACACTCCTTTGGCGGTGTCTTCTGTACCCGAGACTACCGCTGGGTCATCGGCCCTTTCCCAGACTACAACCGAAGCCCCGGCTTATGTCGAGCCTACTAATGTGGACAGATCCACCTCCACCCATGGTGTATTTAGGCCTTCATCTTCTTTTTCTATTAAGGCCTTTACTAAATCCAAAGCAGCCAGGCATCACACTAGGCCTGCTGCTCAAGGCCCATCTCCTGGACCCATGCCTAAGAAACAGATGCTTAAAATGGCTGAGGATCTAATAACTCTCATCAGAGGTTCTCAGCCCCTCCTGACAAGAGACCCAGAGTGGAGGAAGAATCCCCCTCTTCTGATCAGGGATCCATTTTATCAGAGCATTCTGATGCAGAGGAACACTCTTACTCCCCTTTTGAGGATTCGGATGCAGAACAGTCCATTCCTTCTGTATCCCCCCCCTGAGGATTTTTCTTTTGGGGAAACCTTGCACACCTTGAGGGAACACTTCCATTGGGAAGGCCAAGACTTTTCAGATTCCAAGAAAAGACTTAGGGAATTTCTTTGGTTACCTCAGCACAGACCTCTGGCTATATCCCCTGTTTTGGAGGTACTGGATGATGTCTGTTCGGAGGCTTTTCTTAATCCTGATTCTCTGCCTCCTGCACCAGTAAAGCCTGATAGATATTACAGAGTACCCAGTTCTCACCAATTTCTTTACAAAGGCCATAATGCTGACCCTGAAACCATTTCACAAGGCCCTAAGGGATTAAAGGCCTCCACTGCCAAGAATCCACTTCCTGCAGAAAGGGAATCTAGATCTCTAGAAAGGTGGGGTAAGAAGGTATATACCTCGGCCACCCTAGCCATGAGGGCCTTAAACTGCCAGTTTCATATGATTAAATATCAACAGTTCCTGTTATCACAATTAAAAAAACAAAATGTCTCAACCTGAACAATCAGATTTAAAAGAGTTACAGGATATGATGCATAGTGCGGAACAAGTGGGTAAACACACCTTACAATGTGGTTATGATGCCCTAGAGGCCTCCAGTAGAGCGGCTGCTACAGGATCAGTCATTCGCAGACATGCCTGGCTTAGGGAACAAAATTTGCCTGATCATGTGAAAGCTAAACTTCTTGATGCTCCTTTACAAAAGGATGTACTTTTTGGTACTAATGCTGAGGATATACTACGAAAAATGGAAGAAAAAGCCAAATCTATGCAAACTGTCAAAGCTTTCTTACAGGTCCAGCCACCATGATTTAGCAGGAATTGGCCTTCAAAAAACTGGTCTTTTCCAGCCACTGACAAGCCCCAAAGAGGTAGATACAGACGCACAAGGGGCAGAGGGCAGTCACAAGGATCATATAGAGGCAGACAATGGCAATCCCCAGCACCAAGAGGTGGTGAAGACAGTGCACAACAATACAGGAAGCAAATCCAATGACTCCCTCATTTCCATGCCAAGCAAGTCTCAGCTGGCAGCACCTTTGGGAGGGAAACTAGCATTATTTGCAAACAATTGGCATATTGTCACAACAGACAAATGGATTCTGGACATTATAAACAGAGGCTACAAATTTCAATTTCACACTCTTCCAAAAATGAGAGGCATGCCAAACCTACCACAAAATCAAAGGGTAGAGGCACAACTGCAAATTTCAAAGCTCCTAAACATGAGAGCTATACAAAAGGTACCTACGCACCAACAAGGTCAAGGTTTTTATTCAAGACTCTTCCTGGTACCAAGAAAAGGAACCGACTGGAGACCCATTCTGGACATATCCATCCTAAACACATTTCTACTCGTACCAAAATTCAAGATGCTCACATTACAGCAACTTCTTCCCATGCTGGGCAAGGAGTTTTGGCTGGTAACATTGGACCTGAAGGAGGCATACCTGCATGTCCAAATCAGACAAAGCTGCAGAAGATACCTCAGATTTCTTGGAGGTTCAATCCACTATCAATTCTCTGCATTGCCCCTTGGCTTATCTACTGCGCCCAGAGTATTCACAAAGTGCCTGGCATCAGTGATTGCCTATTGCAGACTTCAAGGGATACAAATTTACCCTTATCTGGATGACTGCCTGATCCAAGCGGACAGCAAACAAATACTACTGGAACATCTGGCATATGTGACACGGTTACTGCTTTCTCTGGGATACACCATCAACAAGGAGAAATCAAGGCTAACACCATCTTAGAAAATAAACTTCCTGGGTGCCAGCTTGGACACAAACACCCAGATGGCATACCTTACGTCAGAAAAACAAGGGCAATTATCTCAGTACTACAAAACACTAGCAAAAAGTACCAGGCTTACTGCAAGGAAAATCCTGCAGGCTCTGGGATTCATGGCATCTTGCATTCTGCTAATCCCATGTGCAAAGCTGCATATGAGGAAACATCAATGGTACCTAAAAAATCTATGGTCTCAACACAGTCACAGCTTGGAAGCAATTATACCAATAATTCCATGTCTGCAAAAGGAATTTCTATGGTGCGCCCAAGCATGTCAAGTAAACACAGGCCTTCCATTCTGCAAGCCTCAAGCAAAACAAGTCATAGCCACAGACGCCTCAGATTACGCCTGGGGGGCGCACATGAAGGACAGGTGCATTCAGGGCAGATGGTCCCAAAAGGAAAAGCACCTTCACATCAATCAAAAAGAAATGCTAGCAGTAATAAATGCAATTACAGCTTTCAAGGACTTCCTGCAGCCAGGACAATTACTGATGAGAACAGACAACACCACAGTAATGTGGTACATAAACAAACAAGGAGGAACACACTCATACCCCTTGTGCAGACTAGCCATGACTCTTTGGAACTTGGCTCTGGAAAGACAAATCGAACTTCAAGCACAGTACTTGCCAGGACTGGAAAACACACTGGCAGACACTCTGAGCAGGAATATGACAGATCCACACGAATGGAAGCTGCATCCACAGGTGTTTACGGAGATAATCCAAGCGTGGGGAGGCCAGACATAGATCTTTTTGCCTCCCACAGGAACCATCAATTGAAAAAGTTTTGTTCAAGGACCTTCCATCCAAAGGCCTGGAAAGTGGACGCCCTTTCATTCAGTTGGGCAACATGGACAGTTTATGCATTCCCACTCCTGCCTCTTCTGCCCAAGGTGCTTTTGAAAGCAAGAACAGACAAACCGAGGATGATACTGATTGCTCCAGACTGGCCAAGGCAACACTGGTAACCACTCCTGAGGAGCCTAACACATACTCCTCCCTGGTCCCTGCCTCTAATACCTCTTCTGCTGATGCAGAACAGCTACAAAACCCTTCACAGTCAGCTGAAAACACTCAACGTCGCTGCATGGAAAATTCCTTAACACCTCATCAGACTCTACTCTCCAAGGAGGTGCAGGATGTCATTTTGGAGGCCAGAAGACCATCTACAAGAAAAGCTTACTCTGCAAAATGGAAGCGGTTTTGCTGCTGGAATGAGAAAAGAAGACAGGACCCTAGAAAATTGAACTTGCCTCAGGTTTTACAGTACCTAGCTGAACTGCTGAACAGTGGACTTTCATTTTCTTCCATTAAAATACACGCCTCAGCCATTTCTGCAGAATACAACACGGATCCTCCTTTATTCTCTCACCCTCTCTTACGGCAGTTCCTCAGAGGGGCTAAGAATATAAGACCTCCAAGGAAGCAACCAATACCAGCCTGGGACCTTAATTACATACTAGAAAAATTAACATTGCCTCCCTTTGAACCTGCTGCCTCAACAGATCTGCAATATTTGTCCTGGAAAACTGCTTTCCTTCTGGCCATCACTTCAGCTCGCAGGGTTTCTGAACTACAGGCCCTCATGGCGGTGCAGCCCTTCCTCATCTTCCATCAGGATAGGGTTTCCCTTCGTACTAATCCATCTTTTATGCCAAAAGTGGTATCCAGGGTAGCCTTAAACCAAGCCATACACCTACCTACCTTTTATCCTAACCCTCAAAACAAAGAGGAAAGGCTGCTTCTCTCTTTAGACATCCATAGGCAGCTACATTACTATTTGGACAGAACAAAGTCCTTCAGGAAATCAGAACAACTTTTTGTGTCCTATGCCGTAGGGGCTCAAGGGAAACCAGTTAGCAAACAGACCATTTCCAAGTGGATTGGCCACTGCATACGATTTTGTTACTCCTATCATGGGAAATCTGTCCCTACTGGTATCAGATCTCACTCCACCAGGGCCACAGCCACCTCTACAGCCTTCCTCAGAGGTGTGCCTACTAAGGATATTTTGGAGGCAGCCACTTGGAGTTCTGTACATACCTTCACAAAACACTACCACCTGCCCTTATACTCCAGAACAAGAGCAGGCTTCGCCACTGCTGTTTTGCAGGGCATTCTGGCTCAACCCAGTTCCTCATAGTACCTACCACCCTATGCATAGCTTTGGGACTCTACCCATCTGTGATTACTGCAGCTGTATGCACGATGAACATAGTACAGTTTTGTACCTACCATAAATGTAGATGTTCGAGTGCTAATACAGCTGCAGTACAGGTTTCCCTCCCTCCTTCCCCTCTTGGTTAGGGCATGGGGCCTAACAACCTCTTCATACCTCCTGACTGGGTTATCCTGTTATGTTTTATTTGCTTGCTTACACTGATTTTGCATTACATTGCATTGCTTGCATATGTGGATAAGCTTTACTTATGTATTGCTTTCCTTTTGGGGGCATCTGACATCTGGGGCAAGAAAGACTGAAGAACATGGCGTCGGCTGTGTCTTATATACTCTGGCCTTCCTGACGTCAGAAGAGTAAGCGACGACAACCGACGCCGGACCAAGACTTTGGAATTCGGCCGACCGAGGGACTGCCTGACGGCTGAAAACCCATCTGTGATTACTGCAGCTGTATTAGCACTCGAACATCTACATTTATGGTAGGTACAAAACTGTACTTTTTGTTGTCAACCCTCCATCTGTTCCCAATTGTTTATGTACAGCCCTCCTGCTCAAGTTCCTTAATATCACATTCCACTCTAAAGTTGATATTCTTTATTGCAGTAGCTTTCCTACAGAAAAGTTGCTTTTGTACATTTATCAAAATAAAATGTCATTCGTGTATCATATGAGAAAATTTTAACCATTTGTGGTTGTACTTTCAGATCCTTGTTTGACAAACTGTACAATTTTAAATCATCCATGAAAAGTAGATGAGATGACTTTGAACAAGGTTAGTCTTTGGAAGTTAAGCAGTTAACCATAGTCTAGTCTAAGTAGAAAGCTTATTGGAGTAAGGGCAAGCCAAAACATCAGTGGTGACAAAGAATCACCCTGGAATATCCTTCTTTGAATTTTTATCCTTAAGACAGTAACAATAATTTACTTTTCATCATGACTCAGCTGAAAATTGGTTTGCCACTGTTTCCTATTCACAGCAACATAATTGGTCACTGTAGAGCGTATCGTATATACATGTAAGCAGGCTATAATCCATGAGTGTGGGATGCTGTTGGATGCCTTTTTGTAATCTATCTGTGCCATATTTAGGTTCTTTCCACTTTTACAACTATTATAGCTTTATTTATCTATAGATTAATCTTTGTTCCATATACTTTCTTTTATTACCTTTTTGTTCTATTGTCATGATTGATTTTTTCTAGATGACTGTAAGTTCTGCCTGCATCAATTTCAGTATATAATTTATATATTGTTGGAAGGCAAGTTATTGGTCTGTAGTTATTAGTATAACCTGTATTCGCACTTAAGGAAGAGTATGTTTTTTTCCTGTAATTAACAAGGCTGGTGTATGTTTGAGATGTGCATATAAGTAATTTTTAATCACTTTAAAATGCATCACACCAAATCAGAAATCTGACATGGTGTGATATTTGTGCTGAGAAGAGTGCTAAACCAAACATTACAAACATCCAGATGCAAAAATATTTGAGGAGAAATACAGGCATAGACATCTACTAAACAACAGTTCAAAAACAAATAGTAGGGTGATGATAAAAAGAAAGTGGATGGGTCCCAAGGGTCTTCCTTCCAAAAGAAAAATGTATGGTTATCACTTTCTTATATCTTGCCCACCACTCCCCATCCTGGGATTCATTTGAAAAATTGTAGAAGAATCTTTTCCATATGCCTTCTTGGATGGCAATCGGTAACTTCAGACTCTTGGGTTACTAAGGATCATAGAACATGGATTGATTTCAGTGGGCATCTGCTCCCATTCCATTAGGAATTCCTCAGCCTCAAAAAGACAAGCTGCTGCTTCTCTCTAAGATATTTTAGAAATTCTTCCTGATGGAGTCATAGAGTCAGTCACCTCGGATCAATGGGAAAGGGCTTTATTCCAGACTTTTATTGGTTCATAACAAAGAAGGTATTTGGAGGTCAACTCTAGACTTTTCAAAATGTAATACCTTTTTTGCATATCCCAGAATGCAAAATGTTAACTCTGCAGTTTCTGTCCTCTGATATATTCCTAGGTTACCTTATTTCTGAAAGATGCTTACCTGTATATTCCCACTCAGGAAGTCATAGATTATTTCTAAGGTTCTTTGCCCTGGGATTACATTTTCACATTTTTACTTTGCCCTCTGGACTGTCTACCGCCCCAAGAGTTTTCACCAAGTGGCTTCATCAAGTCCTACACCTATACCCTTACATAGATAATCACCTGATCACAGCATCCACCAGCACAGACACTCTTGCAATTTTACAGTTTTCTATTAATTTTCTCAGCAAGCTAGGTTTCACACTATAACTAAAAAAAAGTCATCCCTTCTGAACTCTTCTTTGATGATAGCTTTTCTTTTCTTGCGGAAAGAAAATATTTCTTGCCATTAGAGTTGTAGGATTCATGGCCTCTCCTAGCCTTATGATTCCATTTAACAGATTTCACATGAAAAAGATGCACTGGTTCCCCAAACGAGTTTGGGCAAAGCTGTCTTGCTCTGTATCTGTTCCCATTCCTGTTCTCTGCTTTGTGATGAGGGAACTCCTTTTGAAGGCCAGTCAAGTCCTACTCTATGGAGGAGTCCCTTTCTCTCCCCACCCCAGTCCCTCTCAGTTGGTGCCCACAGATACCTGGGACTTTGCTTGGGGAAGGGCTGTCTCTCATAGTATCAATACACAGGGAATTTGGGAACCACATCTTTTGAGAACAGACTTGCTTTTGATTTTTTTCATTCACAAGTTTATTACAAAATGCTGTAATGCCAAAAAATTGTATTGTTTTGTTAATTTTGCATTTATTTCTTTGTCTGGAGTGTACAGGTAACGTATGTCATAAAAAAAGGAAAAAAAGGTGCTCAAATAAGTATTGAAAGCATTATCATATGTTACAATCATAGTCAGCTCAGATATGTCATACAGGTATATATAGCACAGAAGGATGATTCTGATGTCACTGTCTCCTCCCTCACTTCTCACATTTTTTCTCCAGTCTGCTCAAACTATTGGTTTGATGAGTTCACCAGCCTCTTGTTCTTACCTGAACTTAACCTCCAGTCATGATTCCCTTTCATTAAATTCACATACCAGTTCCAGTTTTACTCTTCTATATTCACTCCTGGTCCTGCCCCTTCAATTTCCTTGATATTTCCCCATTCAGCCATCCAGCCACAGAGATTAGACCCATCCAGTTTTCTGTCACCCGCCCTTTCTTGCTGTCATACATCCCAGAATGGTAAAACTTGAGTGTTTTGCTTACCTTCTTCTTGTAGCTTTCTCTTAGTTTGCAGCCATTTTACTTTACAGTCCTCATGTCCCTACATTCATTCCAGATTTGCGGGTAATCTACCTCTTTTCCCCCATCCTTACAGCACTCGCTCCCCACATTCTTTTGTTTAAGTTTTATTAAGGTACATTCTGTTTATGTAATAGTTGCATATGTACTGGTCATACACTAACCCTTCCACCAATTTCTTATATCCAATCTATTTCTACACTTTCATCTCTAATCCAGCAATTTTAAACCCTTTCTTAAACTTTCCTTTCACTCTACTATGCAATATTTCTGCATTTCATTCAGATTTTCCCTTTCCTTTGTCATAAGACATGTAGTAAATTTGCATGCTTTCCTCTCACATTTGGGTATGTTTGTGCCAAAACATGACTAAAAATCGGAAGATCATACTCTTTCTTAAATCTTTCCCCTTCACTCCCTGTCCTGTCATTCCTCTGAAAATTGCAGGGGAATCTTTCCCTATGCCTTCTTGCATTAGTCATGGTGAAGGACAAATTATTATCTTTAAGACACTGTCATTTTGCGTCATGAAGAGTTCCAACTGTATGGGATCAAGAGCACCACAAATATTATTTTGAAATGGAAATTGGAAGTCTTCATTCCACAGTATTACTATTATTGGAGTATACTGTTTTGTTTAGTTCACATTGTTTCAGTAAACCTTCTGCATAGGACTGAGGAACAAATATATTTCTTTATGACCAAATAATTCTTTAAAATTTAGCACATTTGAATGAATGCAGTATGGTCACACAGTTCGTTGACCGAGTCCCTTCCCTGCAGACTGACGTTTAAGTCTGATATCCATTCATGTGATTAAGAAATGCCAGGCTATGTTGCTAAAAAAGTCATCATTTATGAAAGGGGCATATTTACCTTTGTTGCTCATGGAAAATTTAATTTCTTTTTACAGTAACCCACAACTGGTTACTGTGGCTGCGCTGCTCAGCCACAATCTTGGAGGCTATAAATCGCATCGTTACACTTCTCTCCTGCTTCTTCAAGAAAAGTTTTGAAATGCCCTTTGATTCATACTTCTCAGTCTTATGATGATGTCAGTTTCAGCAACTCTTTCCATGTGATAAAAAATTCTCAGTTTCAGTGACCTTTTCCATGCCCTGTTTCAAGAGTTTTGCCACTTAGGCTTATTCAGGGATTTCTTGCAGCACTGACCTGATCATTAAATTAACAAATTCATTTGTCCTAGTTATCAAGAAGGCATCATTATTTGTGATGCCACATAATTTTTTTTTACCCATACCCATGGCAGTTTCAAAAAGTATTCTATCTGGTCGTATTGCCCTTCACTGTATAAGCAAACAGCAAATCTCCCACCTAAAGAAAAGATCTGATAAGTCCTCAGCAGTATTGCCAACATTACAGCTTAAAAATTGACAGGCAGAACTATAGCTAGGACAGGGTGAAGGGGTTGTTAATGGCAGAGTTGTCAGTGGTGATTGGGCAGAAGCAAACCACCGGTGTCATAGCTTATACAAAAAATGATACTTTGGGCACCAAGTATCAGCCTATTAAAAGTACAGTACATTTTGTTTGCATGCCTTAACTTGGAGGATAAATCTGTAGTATGGTAAGGTACTGTGTTGTGAAAAATGTTAGTATTGCAATTGATTGGTTCAGTCCTGAGCTCGAGATCAGTGGGTGATGTTTGCAGGATGGCAGTAGTTGCACCAAACTGTTGTTCTTATTTTGGTGTTTGGGTACAGCACTAACGATTTAGCTACCACATCTGAACTTCAGTTCAGACACTCATGCTGACATTATAGAATTAGATGCCAAGGCTAACTTTCTCCATATGATCAAATGATTCAGTGGATAGTTTCTTTTTCACAGCTCCAGTGTTCAAACTTGAACTCCTTATTTCATTTAATTTGTTTTTAGTATATTTGTTAACTGGGTTAGTCGGCTGGTACAGCATCTTTTTCAGTCACAAACTGGGCCACAAGGTAGTCATGACAATTACATGCATTTTAAATAGCTGGCATAAAGACAAATGACTGATCGATGTTAAGTTGTAATCACATAAATCAGAATACAAAAAGTGAAGAACAATTGTACATAATTAATCAAAGCAGCAGTAAAGGCAATATATACATAACATATATACTCTGTTGCTTACCCTCTAACAGTTAAGGGCAGTAATGCATCAACATGAACACAGAAGAAGCTTGGTAGATACAAAAGTACAATTTGATAGTCCCCTGGAATGCAGCACAAGAGACATATTCAGTTCACTGGTAGGGTGCCTAATCAAGATATAGGTTAATAGAATGCAGTGGTTGAAAACTAAGCATATTATATTGTTTGATTAGGTGTGACTTTGACCTTTTCTTGAAGAGGTTTACATTGTCTTTTTCTGCAGTGTCATTAGGTAGGCTTTTCTAAGAGGCAGGGGCAAGCTTGGTAAATTATTTTTTCACAAGCAGCTATAAAAATTGTGGTCTAAGTAATTGAGACAAGAATTTCTTGAGAAAGTAGCTTGAGTCACAAGGGTGTAACACACACATGAATTAGAGGTAGGCAGTTCCTAGCATTAAGAAGGTTAAAGGTCATGGTATTAAGTATATATTTGGTCCAGGCTAAGAAGGGTGGCACCTAGCCTTGCTGATGGAGGTGTAGTGGTAGTCAAACTAGTTGGATACATGGATACATTGCAGTATTTTATTTTTATTAGTTTGTAGTACCATAGTGTTTTGACCTGAGAAAAATGCTGGAACTGGAAGTAAATATTCAAGTCTTGGGATTTGAACTTTCATTGCAGTAGAGCAATAGGCATCAGGAGTAAGCAGGTTAAAGGTCTGGTAGGCAACTTTTAGTTGTTTTAGGACTTCAGAGGACCTGTACTAGACATGCTCTTGAAAGTTAAGTACTTTGTCTAACAGTATTCCTGCATATTTTTTCCGTAGTTAAAAGGAAAGTGCCAAATGGTTTTGCAGTAGATTGTTAGGGAGACTTAGGTTGTCTTTTTGGGGTGCTGAATAACATGACTATAGATTTAGTAGTGTTGATAGTTAACTTATTGATGGCTAAACAGTTATAAATAAATGAGGTCTTTTTGAGTAATGTAACAATATGGTCTGGTGAATTAGGGCAGCAGTGAAAATTGTATCATTGGGAAACCAGACAGTCTTAACAGAATGGCATCTCTTGCAAAAATACTGTTTTGCAAATAGTACAATGCTCATTGAAGAAGTTTACTGAAGACTTCTGTCACTAATAGTATAACACTCGATGAACTGTAGTGCTGTAGATGTAGTGTTGTTATGGTATGTGGCTAAATAAATACACAGCCCATCTCACAGCTCCAAGGTTCAAAAATACACCTGTATCAGACTACTTTTGAGCCTGCCACTACTACTACTTTGCAACATTGCACCTGGAAAGACTGTTTTATTGGTTGCTTTAACCTCTGCCAGAAGGGTATCTGAACTACAGGCCTTGATGGCTGTCCCTCCTTTTTTTGTTTTTCATAGATTCAGGGTGTCTCTATATGAATCCTTTTTATGCCCAAGCTGGTTAATGAGCTATCCCATAATCAGTCTATCCAGATTCCTTCTTTTTTTTTCCCCTTCTCCACAGTCTGCTAGTGGAAAGGTTCTTCATACTCTGGATTCCACAGACAGTTCAGATATTATTTAAACAAAACAAAGACCTTTCGGTAAATCTGTTTGTTTTCATACCAGGACATTGGGTTTGGCAGTTTGTAAGCAAACCCATCTTTTATTGGATTTCCAAGGCCATTTCTTTTTTTTCTTTTCATGGTAAGCAGTTGTCTTCTTCTGTGAGGATTGATTCTACTAGAGCAGTGGCTTCCTTGGGGGGCTTTCTTCAAAGGTTTGGACACCAACTCCATCCTTGAAGTTGCTACGTGGTCTTCAGTTCACACATTCACAAAACATTACAAACTGGATTTCATTTCCAGGGCCAGGGACGGTTTTGCCAAGGCCATCCAGCATGGGTTTGTGGTGGCTCCTCCTTACCTTCCCGGCTTAGCTTTTGTACTCTACCTTAGGTGATGAATACTGAAACAGTGATATGACATGATACAGTTGTGTAAAATATTACCATAACAGTAGATGTCCTTCTTTTCACTGTTGTAATATTCACTCCCTTCCTCCTTTTGCATGATTAAAAACAAAATGAAAACTCCAGCAAAGCTAGAACTTCCACTGAGTGACCTCCCAAACCTCTTGTATCAGAGGCACAGGGGATATATGCAAATGATCCTTATGAACATTAGGTGTTTCAGCTAATTGGCAATTCTTAATGTCCATAACTTGTTTCGTCATTTTACTGGACAATTTCAGGCCAATAAAGACGAACCCCACTAGCTGTGGATATGCATATTTCAGCCTTATGACTTTGTCAGCACAGCATAAGCAGAGTGTTTGACTAAGCATTAGAAACACAGGGCTGTTATACCCAACTGATGTCCATTATCATTAGGGTCACTGCAAAAATATCCCAAACAACAAACTAAAACAATAAGTAAGAAGGTCACTGAAAAACCAGTCAGTAAAAACAAAATGAAGCCCAGCCCCCTCCAGGCCTTCTCAAACCAGACCCAGGGGAAACCACCCAGACTGCAGTCTCAGGTTATGCAGAGATCTAAGCAATGGAGTGTCCCCACCCCTAAACCAGGGAGTGGTAAGCCACCTCCTTATGGAAAAACCTCACAATGACTTCTTTACTCCACTCCCCAGCCATGCCCAATTGCTTGTGCCCCTAGGAGGAAAACTTGCCCTTCACGCAAAAAACTAGATGTCCATCACGCAGGACTTGTGGATCCTCAACATTGTATCCCAGGGGTACAAATGTTATTTCCATTCACTGCCAACCCCAAGCGGGTTTCCAGACCTTCCTCCAAACCAGTGGGCAGAGGCTCAAAACCAAGTACTTTCCCTGCTCAATATCAAAGCTATTCAACCGGTTCCAGTAGAACAGAGGGGTCAAAGATTCTACTCCAGATTCTTCCTGGTACCCAGGAAAGAGGGCTCTTGGTGCCCAATCCTGGATCTTTCAGTTCTCAACACCTTTGTGGTGGTACCAAAATTCAAAATACTTACCCTGCAACAGCTTCTTCCTATGCTAGCCAAGGATGTCTGTTTAGTCACCCTAGAATTAAAATGAGCCTATCTACACATCCCCATAAGGGAGTCATGCAGGAAGTATCTATCTTTCAGTGCAGGATCTATGCATTATCAGTTCTGTGCACTTCCCTTTGGCTTGTCTACTGCACCCAGAGTATTCACAAAATGCCTGGCTCCAGCCATTGTATACTGCAGGCAGTGAAATATCCAGATTTACTCGTACTTGGATGACTGCCTGATTCATGCGGACAGTCAGGAATTGCTGCTGCAGCATCTGACATTTGTGAAAAACCTTCTCACTTCCTTGGGGTACACCATCAATTAAAAGAAATTAAAACTGATACCCAGTCAAAAGATTTTATTCCTGGGAGCAAGCTTTGGACACAGCTTTCCAGATGGCATTCCTCACTTCAGAAAAACAAGTCTGACAGACTACTTTAAACAAATGGCCACTAGAACCCAGCTATCTGCAAGAAAAATACTGCAAGCCCTAGAGTTCATGGCTCCATGTATACTGCTAATTCCATATGCAAGACTGCATATGAGGAAACTTCAGTGGTACTTAAGTCTTTGGTGCCAACATTCTCAGGACCTGGAAACAGTCATTCCTATCATACCCTGTCTAAGGACAGAGTTCCTTTGGTGGGCAGAAGCATGCAACCACAACAAGGGACTGCCATTTACTCAACCCCATGCCACCCATACCCTAACCACAGATACATCAGACTATTCCTGGGGGGCGCACATGGACAGCAAATGTATTCAGGGCCACTGGAGACCAAGTCAAATTCATCTGCACATCAACCAAAAAGAGATGTAAGCTGTACAGAAGGCCCTGACAGCTTTCAGATCCCTACTCTTTTCAGGACAACTGCTAATAAAAACAGACAACACCACAGTTATGTGGTACATCAACAAGCAGGGGGGAACCCATTCCTACCCACTCTGCAGGTTAGCCATGGCACTGTGGAATACAGCCTTGGACATTCAAGTCCATCTGCAAGCTCAGTTCCTGCCAGGCAAACAAAACTCACTGGCAGACGACTTAAGCAGAAATCTCCTAGACCCACATGAGTGGCAATTGGAGCCCAGCACCTTCAACCTTCTGATTCAGAAGTGGGGGACCCCAGAGGTGGATCTCTTTGCCTCCCCCTACAACCATCAGCTCAGCAAATTCTGCACCAGGAATACTCACAGCATGGCCTGGAAAGTGGATGCCCTATCTTTTCAGTGGGTAAATCTCTCAATCTATGCCTTTTCCCCTCTGCTCCTTCTCTCAAGAGTATTACTCAAGATAAAACAAGATAGACCAATGACCATTCTTATTGCCCCGGACTGGCCACACCAGCACTGATAACCCACTCTTGCACAGCCTGACATCTACACCAGAACCCAACCCTGCTGTCTCAGCAGGAGAGACAGATTTTGCATACACAACTGCAAACCCTAAATCTTGCAGCCTGGCGTATTCTGTGAATTCTGCCCCAGCAACCCTAAGTAAGCAGGTGCTGGACATCATTCTTGAAGCCAGAAGACCCAGTACAAGAAAATCCTATGCTGATAAGTTGAAAAAGTTCTGCTCATGGATTCAGTCTAAAGGAGAGGAAACAACACTGCCCTCCCTGCCTCTAATCCTGGATTATTTAGCAGATCTAATCCACCAAGGCCTGTCCTCCTCCATTAAGATACATGTCTCAACCATTTCTGCTCATTACAACACTGAGCCACCTCTCTTCTCACACCCTCTTATCAAACGGTTCCTGAGAGGGGCAAACAACTTAAGGCCATCAAGGAGAGCACCCACCCCTGCTTGGGACCTTAACTTTGTACTGGAAAAGCTCACGCTTCCCCCCCTTTGAACCTGCTGCATCAGCAGAGTTAAAATTCTTCTCTTGGAAAACAGCCTTGCTTCTAGCAATCACTTCAGCTAGAATAGTGAATGAGATACAAGCACTGATGGCTATGGAAGCCTTCATTATTTTTCATGCTGACAGGGTTCCCTCAGGATTAACCCTTCCTTTATGCCTAAAGTGGTGTCCAGTGTGGCTCTCAACCAATCCATCTATTTGACAACCTTCTTCCCTAATCCTCAAAATAAAGGGGAAAGGACCCTGCACTCCTTGGACGTGCACAGACAGCTCAGATTCTACCTTGATAGGACTAAGCCCTTCAGAAAATTTGACCAGTTACTAGTCAGCTTTGCAACAGGGACAGAGGGCAAGGCCATTTCAAAACAAACTATTTCCAAATGGATAGCACACTGCATCCATTTCTGCTACAAGCACCATGGGAAGCAAACCCCTCAGGGGGTCAGAACACATTCCACTAGGGCAACATCTACCTTTACAGCATTTCTCAGGGGAGTCCCTACCAGGGACATTCTGGAAGCTGCTACCTGGAGTTCTGTACACATTTTAACCAAGCATTACCACCTGCCTATCTTTTCCAAATCCAGGGCAGGTTTTGCTACAGCAGTCCTGAAAGGCATACTAGCCAGCCCTAACTCTTCTTGACTGCCTACACCCTTCTTCAGCTTTGGGAATCCACCCGTGTGATGACTGCAACAGTGAAACACAAAGAACATAGTACAGTTGTGTACACTTAACATAAATGTAGATGTTTGAGTGTATTTACTGTTGCAGTCCTGGTTTCCCTCCCTCCAACCCCCTGTTTATTTTTCTCTCTCTCTCCTCTGTATGGCTATTACTCACCTATTCTGGGGTATTGGTATTTACTTTTTACTGGTGGTGTTTTCTCCACCATAACTTAGCTCCCTATTTGGGGCTCCTGACGTTTGGGGCAAGAAAAACTGATGTAATAGCGTCAGCTGCCTGTTTTTATACCCCTGACGACCTGACGTCAGTCCTGGAGCGACAGCATCTGATGCAGAAATACTAAGTCTCTGGTATTCGAGCTGACTGAGGGCTACCTGCAGGCAGATAACCCAAGTGTGATGACTGCAACAGTGAATGCAATCAAACGTCTACATTTATGGTAAGTGTACACAACTGTTCTTTCTCTTTATTCTTTCTTGGTTGCACACACAAACACAAGCCCAGTATCAGAATCCACTTTTATCTTTTGAACTTCTTTCTCAAATTTGAGTCCACAGCTGACAAAAAGTGAACCATTTTATGTTTTTTTTTCACTTACAAATCGGCGTGCATTATTTTATGTTAGTTTTCCTGGACAGAGTTTCATCCAGTTGGGTTATTGCAAAGGTGCAGAGTGGAGTAGCACACAGTCCCATACACTCACACCTGTGCCATCTTACCAACTCCCCATATTTGTTTAATGTTTAGTAATATACAAGAATCCTGGGTGCTCACCGCCACTTGAAAGATGATGTTTAGGCTGTTTCCTAACTCCCCACCTCATTCTTATATACATAGTTGCCCATCATTCTCAAGTATCCAGCAGTTATCAAGTAATGTTTTCTTACACTTTGCTTAGCAACATATTACACAGTTAGTGTCTGTCTTGTTAAGAATATATCTTGCTACTGGTGGAAAGGATGCATGTTGTTCATTTGTGTGCATGCTCAGCTTAATAGAAAGTGTGCTAATGCTGAGGGTGATGGTGAGAGACAGCAAGAAACAGTGAAGAGATCACTGAAGGTAAAATTATTAGAAAGTGATGAGATTTGAACTAGAGGCTAATGTAGTAAACAATGAGGGTTGTTTTGAGGACAGTCTTGTGGCAGTAGAAGAAGTCGAGGAGAAATAAATTAAGCAGTTTAATACTTTTAAGACATTTTTCCCACGAGTCTTCAATTTTTTTTTTGCTGTCTCCATTCTTAATATTCATATATTGTGTACTTGCAAACAAACCTATAGTTTGAGGATAGGAGTTGATGCTTTAAAATCTTTAGCAGATGTTCTTAATTTTCAAATCATACAAGTATCCTGACATCACTGGAGTGTTGAATCAATGTACTTTATATGATTCAGGGAATAATATTCAATTTAGTTATTGGCTGGACAGAATGGTTTGAGTTGTTAGATTCTGAGGTAAATACTGATCATCATCATATTGGTCACTCCAATAGTCTTGGCTATATGGATTTTATCCTGCATTGGACATAACAGCTGGCCAGCTTCCAAAGCTTCAGGGCACCTTCCACATGCCTAGACCTGTTACCCAGCTTGAACTGAGCTGACTAAAAGTAAGGTTTGGTCTCTGAGCTTTCCTGCCATCAAGAAGAGTGCTCCTCAGTGAGGTTTTGAGGATCAGTGGTTGGCTGTTGCCATTGCATTGCTGGCAGATAAGTTTGCTTTGGGGTAAAACCTTCCACATCTCTTTTTTTATTATTTAAAGTTACTTGAACTAGGAAAATAATATTTTTTTTCATTGACTGTCTCACGACTTTTGTATCCTTTTAAATAGAAGCACACTTTTTTAGTTGACAGTTTTAAAATTGTTTAAACCAAATTTTTCTGTGGAGAAACTGTTTATTTTACTTGTAGAGTTGAGAAAGAGTGTTTTTTATTGTTTTTTTTACTGGGAAAAATTTACTTTTTGCTACTTTACATTTTTACTGACTAGTTATGCTAAGCATCCCTTGGAAAGGAGAGACATTTTCTACTTGACCATAAACAAACTACTGGCCCTTCAGACCTTCTTCCACCCACAAAAAAGATTAACAGCCTTTGCTACCACAACAGACTTGTATTTTATCTCAGTTGCAAGTAGGTGACTCTGTGTGGCTAAAGCTGTTTCCTCAAACCAATCATCTTTTTTTTTAATCATTCAGGTGTAGTCTGTACAACCACCATGAATTGGGGATTACCCATGTCCTCTGCTCCTGTTGACCTCTCTTCAATGGGCAAGAGAGGCACTTTTGCCAGAGTTTGAAGTGTGCCATGCTTAGTCAGAATGCATTGCTCATCCCTGGGGAAGCTCCTGCTAGCATTTCTAGGTCTGTTTCTTCAGAAATCCGCGTCAAAGAAAAACAAAACAGAAAACCAAACATGCTTCTACTTCTGATCAACTTTCTTTAGACATAAATTATTTGTCGGGTTTGGCTCAGGATCTTTTACAGGCTCTGGATCCCTCTTATAAGTTGATTTCTGATGAGAGAAAGAGGGATTCCTCTTTCATTGGATGTTACTAGGCTAATGGCCATGAGGCCCTTTCAAGCCTAGCCAAGAATTATGACATATTCCCAAAGTCAGCACCTGTCTCCCCTGTCAAGCAGGGACACAGGTGGGATCCCAGGGGTAAATTTTCTATTTCCCATCCAATCATCCAGGTTACGCTTAAATGAGGACAGGGCGGTGCTCTGCTTCACATGAAGAAGGAGTCTGTTCCACATGTGGGGGAGTCTCTGGGACACAAATCTGTCCTGCCAGCAGGTCCTATTAATGTCACAGGCTAAATTTGAGTCTCTAGTACACATTACACATGTGGTATTAGATTTGCAGATATGTAGCATTTCCAATAGGGCAGGGTCCAAGATGGCCCTAAAAGCCAGACAGAGGTCTCCTCTGAGTAGTCTATATGAGACTCAGTAGAGTGAGAGAGACTTCAACCGGTCCACATAGGATAGATGCTGGAGTCCCTGGAATCTTCTGGTCAGAAGCTTTTGCGGTCCTTCCAGTTGCCGCAAGTGCCTAGTGAGGTACATACCAAAGAGGGAATTATACTTAATAATTGGCCTGATAAGGGAAGAGTACAGTGAGGTAATGACCTCTTTTTTTCCTGGATGCTATGCCTTTATTTATGAGATGAGACATGTACTATGCCTTACGCACTACTGAGGCTACATGTTGATCAAATGCTAGATTATCTATCATGGTGCCCAAATCCCTTGCTACTGATTCCATTTTTAGAACGTTGTTGATGTGTTATTTGGCGGGGACCTCATTCTTGCCAAAGGGGACCACAATACATTTTTTGGCATTGGGTTTGAGGCCATGTTTCTGGCACCAGTCATTTGTCTGGGTGAGGCTCTCCTGGAGAATATTAATGTCATTTGGGGTGTTTATGACCGCTCCCAGCTTGCAGTCATCTGCAAATTTGGTCAGCCATAGACCTTAGTTTTTTTGCCTGGACATCAGAAAAAATATATTCCAAAGTGCAGAGGGCCTAAGACTGGGCTGTGAGGGACACCGCTATTTACAGGTCTGCTATTTGAGGTGGAATCCCCTATTTTAACTGTGTTGTTCTGTCAGTGAGCCAGTTGGCAACCCATCTAATAATGCACGGGTTGACTCCTAGCTGGGTGAGCTTGTCAACTATACCTGAGTGGGGAACGGTGTCAAAAGCCTTGGCCAGGTCAAGATATACTGTGTGTACCTCCTTTCCCTCATCTAGGGCCTTGGTGACTGTCTCAAAGAAGTCCACCAAATTTAGCAGGCATGCTCTCCCCTTGACAAAACCGAACTGAGTAGGGTCAAGTGCTTGGAGGCTGTCAATGTCCTGGTTTATGAGGTCCATGATTATGCATTCCATGGCTTTGCATATTAGGCTAGTAAGGCTAATGGGCCGATAGTTACCTATGTCTGTGGTTGCACTGTCTTTGTGTAATGGAATGATGGTAGCCATCCTCCATTTGGTAGGTGCATAGCCAGTGCATAAGCTGTGGTTGTAAAGGGTGCCTAAAGGTGTTGTGAGTTCTTGCTTGATGTGCTCTAAGATGCAGCCTGGAATATTGTCTGGTCCCATTGAGACCGTATCTTTTGCCTTTGAAAGGGCATTTAGGATCTGCTCATTGGAGATACTTGGTGGGGAGCTGGTGATGAAGAGGTCTTGATTTACTGGTGGTTTTCGCTAAACCTGTCTGCAAGTAGGTTAGCTATGTCCTTGGCTTTATTGTATGTAATGCTATTGACCACAAGCCCCGTACAGAACTGTTGTTTGCTCTTAAGGTTGTGGATATAGCTAAAGAAGGCCTTATGATTGTCCTTTGTTGAGGAGGCCAGTTTGGACTTATAGTCAGCTTTGGAGGATCTCACGAGTGCCCTTATTTGATTGCTTAGGTTTAGGAGGGTGAACTTTCAATTTTGTGCTTTCCCCTTCCTGCTCTTGGATAGCAGATTTTTCCTTTTATTATGAAGTCTGTTAATAGCAGAAGTCCTCCCGACAGGTTTGCATCTTCTTGAGAAGGCAGTTGTGGTTCTGTCTGGTGTAGCTGTATCTATGCAGCTGTACAGGTGTTTGTAAAGCACCCTGGTGTAAGTGTCTGCTTTGGTGACTATAACCTCAGTTGAGGTGGGAGGTACAAAGCTGCTTATGCCTGCCCATAGGCAGTTAGTCAGTTTTAGAACATTTTTTTTTGTCTGATTGCAGCTGGGGGGGGGGGGCTCTGACTATGAGGGTGACTGCTCGGTAGTTGGATTTCACTAGGAAAGGTGAACACTGTAGGGGTACTACAGTGTTTACCCAAGTTTGTCAGCACCAGATCCAAGGTATTCTCACCTCTTGTGGATGTAATTACTAGCTGGTCCAGAGCACTAGAGATGACAAAGTCCAAATATCTCTGAACAAATAAGTCTTGGCTAGAGTAGTTTTTCCAGGCTATGGGTGGATAATTGATGTTGCCCAGGATCAGAGTGCGAGGTTGAATCTTTGTAGATTCAAGTAGGTCTATTTAGGTGGAGTGGGTATTTTGATTCATGGATGAGAGTCTATAGCTGGCTATGACATGGATGGGTGTCTTGTCTACAGTTAGCTGCACCTGGAGTGTCTCTTGTGCATCATACTGTTTGATCAACTTGGAGGGCTGTTTAGTATTAATATATATAGATACTCCAACCTCTAGTTTTTAGGCCCTCTGTTTGGGGTTTGAAAGTATGGAAGGATGCATAACCAGGTATGGCTGGGGTGCTCTGCTGATTTAAACCATTTTTCTGTGACAGCACACACATCTGCATCTTACAGGGTTAGATATGCCTCCAGCGAGTGCAGTTTTAATGTTCAGGCTCCTAGCATTAAGCAGCATGACCTTTAAATTGTATTTTGATGTGTTCTTTACATTGGTCACTTTTTTTCTCATGACTTTGCCTAAAAAGGCACTACGGGGAAGACAAGAGCCTTTGCCAGTAGTCAGAAGCCTAGTGGGGACAGATGAAGGCAGTCTCTAGCAAATAATTGAGGCCTGTCAATCATCTCAACCCAGGCTGTCAGGTACTGGATCCCCTTTGAATTACACCAGAAGCTAAGCCAATTATTGAAGTCAGTCATTTTTTTGTTTCTATTGAGGCATCATTATGGGTGATGGTAAGATGCTGCTTAAGGCTAGGGACATGCCTACCTGGGACACGTATTCCGTGAGCTCGATCATGTCTCTCTTCATATAGTCCAGAGAGGTATGTCTCAGGTCATTCACATCCACATGTACAATGACTGAGTCATAACTGTACTTACTGCTGAGACACTTGAGTGCATGTGTGATATGGTGGATTCTAGCTCCTCACAAACAACTCACTGTGACATTCTCCTTGTCCAGTCTGGTGAGGGGCACATCTGTGTGTCTTACTGTCGAATCACCAATGATTAAGAAGTTAGGTTTGTTTGTCTTGGGAAGCTGTGAGACACTGGTGTGTGGTTTATGTAAGTTGTGCTGTGAGGTGTTTTTGTGCTGATGTTTTGGAGGTCTCTTGTGTTTGGGCATATTTCTGGTAAGAACCTCCGCTAATGTGGGTGTGAGTGATGTGCGTGTGGGTTTTATGGGTGTGGCTGATGTGTGAGGTGTGGTGTCTGTTTATGCTGTCCACCACCCACTTGTCAGGTGAATTGGTTAGTGTGTGTGAGAGCCTGATTTCAAGGTTGGTTATGTAGTTACATCTCTCACAGAACGTGTCCTTTGGCGCTAAGAGCAGCGGGTTGTCTGTTTACATGAGGCAGTTGCTACACTGATGAGGTTCAAGATGTTGAATCTGTAGGGGATTGTGAAGGGACAGAAACAGTTTTTTCTCCTCATATTTTTGATTCAGATTAGAGTATGGTATTGGACCTTTGAAGGATTCTCTTTTCCCAAGACTATTTCCAGGATGAATCAGTGTTTTCAATTGGAGAACACTGAGGTGTCTCAGTCCTTTAGAAAATATAATTTGTTACAGTTGGAATTTCCAGAGCCTTCACTTATTCTTCTAGTGCTGTCAGCCTTGGAATGTTTGTCATAGCCTCTAGGTTCTCTGAGACTCAACCTGCTGCCATCAAGAAAGCAGACGGATTATATAAAGTTCGTCAGCATTTTAAGTTTTTATACACTAGTCCCAAACCTTATCCCGCAGCTGTGTCTTTAGTGAATCCAGCTGCTGCTAAAGATGTTAACTCCAACCCATCTCTTTCTGATACAAATGCCAAGGCTTTTGATAATTTTGTGAAAAGTGTATGCTTCTGCAACTTTGACTGAATTTTCGAAGAATGTTTTATCTTCAGTTTCCTGTTGTGAGGAAAAATCTCTGTATGTAATTTGGTTTCTTGCTATTTCTCAAGTCACTACTTGTTTGTATCTTAATTATGTCTCTGTAGATACTACTTCCAGGACTGTGGCTACAGGCATTGCTTTAAGGAGGTATGCCTGGCTGCATTCTCAGAACCTCCTAGATGTTAGAAATTGCATTTTGAATGCTCCCTTGGATGAGGATTTACTTTTTGGACCCTCTCATCACACCTTTTGATAACCTCTACAGCAGAGAGGTAGGCTGTTTCAGGGAATCTGACATTTTTTTCATCTCTTCTTCTCTTAAGTTCTCCAAGACATTTTTGGTGCCCTCATCTAACTTTGGGCAAAGTCAAAATAAATAGTCTCAGCAGAATGTGGGGAAGCAGATGTTTAAAAACCAATGGCAGGGAGGTTTCAAAAAGAGAACTGGAAACCCCCAAAACAAAGAACAACCAATTAAGTAAGAATGACTGTAATATGGGACTTGCCCTGCCCTCCCACTCTGGCAGTCCCTCAGTTCTTCCAAGTAGTCTGAATCTCCATTCCTGTCTTTTTCGAAATATGGTTTCAGACAAATGCATCCTGAAGATGATCCATCTACGCTACAGGTGGTAATGGGACACATTTCTTTTCCAGTGAATTCCTACCTATCCACCAGACCAGACCCATCTATTTTCCTGTTTTAAACTACTTACTGGCTCAGGGGGTAGTAGAACCTGTTCCTCTTTCCCAGCCAGGGAAATGTTTTGCTCAAAAATGTTCCTTGTGCCAAAGAAAGAAAACTGCCAGAGACCAGTTTTGGTTCTTTCTTTCCTAAACCAGTTTGTGATAGTACCAACATTCAAAATGCTATCACTTCACAGTCTATTAACTCTTCTTCCTTGCATGAGTTTTTAAAAACCTTAGATTTAAAAGATGCATATTCATCACATTCCTGTTCATCCAGATTTTAGATGTTCCTTAAGGTTTTCCATTTCTGGGCCACATTATAATTTTTCTGCCTTTACCGTTTGGCTGTCCACTGTTCCAAAAATGTTCCCAAAGTGTCTAGCTCCAGTAGTAGCCCATTGCAGGCTATAGGGTATCCCATTTCCATATTTAGATGACTTGATTATCTTTGCAGCATCTTTTTCAGTGTCAGGAATCTCTGTCTTAGGTAAGAGATCTCTTTCAAGGAATTTCAAGAGAAGATGCAAAAGTCTTTTCTGACTTCCATGCACAGAGTAATGCTTCTAAGGTGCCTGTTAAACATCTCAGCACAAAGAGCTTTTCTTCCACAGGAGGAAGTTATACCTATATTTAGATCTATTCAGGAGTTTTCCACTTATTCTATGGTCTCAGTTATGGAATACCTCAGGATTTATTTCATGGGTTCCATGCTACTCATGATACCTCTTGTAAGAGTTCGCACAAGAAAGATGCAGTGATATCTCCGGTCACTTTGGTCCCAACACCCATTTTCCTTTCAAATTCCAGTTCTGGGGTTCGTAAAAAGGGAAATCAGATAGTGGAGTCTTCAGATTTCTCAGAATCTAGAACTTCCATTCTACCCTGCTGTGAAGGATTCAGTCACAACAGATTCCTCAGACTTTGCTTGGGAAGCAGTGTCAATGGAACTCAAAGTGCAGAGTCTTTGGCATAAAGGCACATAAATATAAAAGAAATATAAGCTCTTATAAAGGCTCTTAACTCTTTGAATCATCAGTGGTCTCCAGGGCCTCTTCAAGTCTTTATAGACAGTACCACAGTGATGTGGTACATAAACAAGTGGAGGGGGCATCCAGATCTTGCTCCCTATGCAGACTAGCCATGTTAACATCGGGTATCGTTTTACAGCACAGTCTCACTCTAAAGGCATCTTGCATTCTATCAGAATAAAATTATGTGGCAGAGAAGCTGAGCAGAACTAAGACAAACCCTCAAGATTCAGAGGGCTCTTCTGGAATTGATTCATCTGTGGAGAACACCTCAGGCAAACCTCTTTGCCTGTTCCCTAAACAACCGAGTGGAAAAAGTCTGTTCCAGAGCTCCATGTGTGAAAGCCTGGAAGACAAATGCCCTTTCATTTATTTTCCTTGGACAGGAATGTTCCTGTATGCTTTCCACCCTTTCCACTAATATCCAAGGTACTTCTGAAGACCCAGAAGGACTCCCTTCAGGCTCAGGCAGCAGTGGTTCTCTCTTCTTTTGGAAATGGTCAGGGGCAATTATCACAAGCTTCTAAACAGCCTGGATTTGCTCAGTGAAGAACAGGGTTGTGTGATACATCCCGACCTCAAACAACTGTAGTTGACTGCCTGGATGATAGGGTCTTAATACCTTTTAGGCAGTGGCGGCTGGTGACTTCAAATCAAAGGGGGGCTGCAGGGGATAGCTGAATGGGTAGGGTCAATAGGAAGAGGTGTGGCCAACTAGAAAGGGGAGGAGCTATGCTGAAAACCACAAAAACTAACTTTAATTAAATATGCTGCCCTGGGTGCCAAACCCTCATTATGAGAGTCCAATCAAGACAAATGAAGTGTAAAAGAATAAAAATATTTAAATGCATTGGCTGCATGACAACTTACTTAATATCTAGATGGTAGCAAAAATGTTGTGAGGCATGAAAAATTGAATTACTTTTTAAATACATTACGGAAATGCCAGTCAAAATCAAGTATAAGAAAAACAAGGAGCACTCAACTCAAACTACTTCTCCTTGCACTGCAGTTCTAATTATAATTTATATTCAGCTTTATTAAAGCACCTTGCACTGCAGTTCTATATAATTAATGTATATTCAGCTTTATTTAACAACCAAGTAACATGCTGAAAGTAGCAATCTCTGTGATGCCCCCACTTGTAAAAATGTTTCTTATCCAAAACAGACCTGCTGCCTGACAACTATCTACTTGTTTCATGGGGAAAACACGATCAAAGTAAAAATGAAAAGCAAACAAGAAACAAGCTCAAGATACATTGCTTAAATTATTACTGTACAGGTTATGGACCACACATGAATGGCATTCTGTTTAGATTACTGGTAAAGCCCTCAGAGATCACTAGAAGTCTCCAACAAGTGTAATGAGCTTCTTAAAATAATGTAATCCTGTCCTTTACTACAAATACTGTCATATGCATTTCAATATCCAATGTTTATACATTATCTAGTTAAGTATTCTCTGCATGGCAACAACAGAAAGGCTTCAATGTTTGCAATTCTTTAATAGTATGCTTATTAAAGCTTACTTGCATGTTATGATCTCAGACAAGCTTACTTGATGGTCATTAAAGCATTGCTACTTAAAACACAGAGCAACAGGCACTTTGAGTAATAAGCATAAATCAACAGTACAAAAATATGACAGAAACCAGACCATTCTGCAAAATCGAACAGATGAAAAGCCACTGTAGTACTTGTGTCTACCTTGTATGGGGGGATACGCTGCACATTTACACTGCATAACTGATCCCTGCTTTGCTTGGACACATCTAGACTCACTACATGGGGGAGTGGGGTGCAACAAGTATGTCACAATTTGAAATGTCTCTGGCTGACGGTGATTGGCCCTAACACATTTGTCATACCTCTCACCCTCAGGGCAAGAAATCTGGGCAAAGCTATACATAGAAGTGGGACAAAGGCCCAAAAATAAGGACAATTTTTAAATATTGTTCTTATAAACTTAGAAAAATAATAAAATAGGTCTTGCATTAGTATGAATTTTTTGAAGGCTATGAAATCTGAAACTCAAATGCCTGTCATTATTTTCTAACTTCAGTCTTTAATGATTTACCACTAATTTGCCAAAAAAACACAATTTTATGAAAAATGAACCAAAAATGTGATGCAACAATATAAAATAGCCACACAATACAGCTGGGAACCTGTCAAAGAAGGGACACTTTAATATTAGTACAATAGTAATGCTAACTTGAGCAGCTGACAAAATAAAAGAGTCTACATGCATTTCTGAAATAAAAGTAATCTATAACTCTGATTATTACAGTTATTTCTTAATTGTAAACCCTCCATGTTTTCTTCCAAAATTGCTATTTTGCAGAGGGATTATTAGGGGAAAAGCAACATTTTGAGCCAAATTCAGGGACAGTTGAGAGGTTTGGCTATGCCTAATTCTATAAAGCAATTTGCATGTACCTCTCAACCTGTTAATGTAATAAATCTGGACAAGGCCAAATATATTGGGGGAACATATAAACAGTACTAAAATTGCTCTTGTATAAACTGGGACAGTTGATAGAACAGGTCTTACTTTAGCATGCATTTTTCTGTAGGTTATGAAGTCTGAAACTAGTGTGTCATTATTTAGTGACTTAATTCCTAAATGATTTGCCAGAAAACCACAAATTTTATGAGGAACAAACCAAAAATAAGAAGCAAAAAACCTATTCATTCTTTGAAAATCTGGACAGTTGGGAGGTATAGTTCAGCTGGGGCTGTCTAAGTTTGCCACCCTTCCCCTCACAAAACCATGGTCGAATGGAGCCTCCCCCTGCAGCCATTCCAATGATTCATTACTTTGCTATTTCACTCCATTTACCATAAACACTAATGTGCATACTGAATTACTTCTATGATGATTTGAACTTCATTTGAAAGTTTTATTTTGCATTTTACAGCACAAACACTAAGACATCTGCTAAACAAACTTGGCATTAAAACTTCTCTGCCCTTGAAACTCACATTCATTGAAACAACATTAAAACCCACATTCAAAGAAAATACATTTTACCTGTGACAGATAAAAATTAATTCTGGGCTGTTTTCAAATCATAGGCCCCTTGCATATGAAACATACATGTGCTCTTTGATACACCTTGCTATTGCTTTGAACATTTTTCCAGTAAACAATGAAACAAAACTGCCCAATTCAGAACATTTCCATCATAAAAGTCTACTCAAACTTCTACGGTCCACTATTATCAGTAAATATGCACAATTCTACAGTCCACCATTATCAGTAAATATGCACAATCTCTGAAGTAGTAAAAAAGTCATCTAAATAATTCAACGTTAAATAAATCTGTAATGAAGAGGTTGCTGCTAGCAGTCACCTTTATATTTCATGGTTTCATCGAACAATAAAGTGTCTGATGCCCGAGGAATAAATTGCCTAAATTACATTAAAAATAAGCTAGTAATATTGCAATAGGAAATGGATGGCAAACTGATAACAGGCTCATAATTAGTATCTTAACTTTCAGTACGGCAGCATTCACCCCTTATGGGAGTAGAACCAACAACCTTCTGCATCAAAAGCAAGTACACAGCCTGTTGTGCTATTAGCACTAAACTTCTCTTCCCCTGCAGCTCTCAGCTCCTTGTAAAATCTACTCAATACTCAACTGCATCTCAACTTCGCAGCACAAGAAGTCTGGAAAAAGCCAAATTTATTGGGGTGGGTCAAAAGGGCAAAAACCAGGGACACGTTAAACATTGCTTGTATAATCTTGGAAAGCTGCTAGAATAAAATGCTGTGTTACCACCATACATTTTACTGCCAAAGTCCCTGTGCAAAAAAGAGAACACCATACCACTATGCCAAATCACCTGCTTTGTGAAAGAAAAATGCTGTGTTACCACCATACATTTTACAGACAAGGTCCCTGTGCAAAACAGTCAAGAGCAACATACCACTACACCAAATCAGCTGTTTGTGAACGAGAGGAAGACTGAAAACTTAAATGGCTATCATTTAATGAATTCAGTTCTCACCATAGCTGTCAACCTCTTAGCACAAAACACCTGGACAAACCCAGTAATGAGGGAATACAGCCCTCAAACATATTCAGTGAATTCAGTTCTTGCCATAGCCGTCAACCTTAGCACAAAAAATCTGGACAAAGCCACTATCAGGGTATTACAGTCCCAAAAATAAGAAAAATTTTCAAATAGTCATCTTATAAACTTTAAAAATTGCTATAATAAAAGGTTGTGTTACTATATATTTATTGCTAGAATAAAAAGTTGTTTTACTATGTATTTTCTAAAGACTATGAAGTCTGAAATTCAAATGCCTGTCAATTTTACTTCTGATGGAACAAAAACAATTTTCAGCAGAGGCCCAGGGAGAAATACTGTAGACACGTCTTTGTAAAATGGCAGGACACCACAGCAAATCCACACAAACACAGAGATAAGATGCAGACTCCACAAAGAAGGCACCCTAGCCAAGAATCAAACAACAAATCCTGTAGCTATGAGGTAACAATACTGCCACTGCAACATCAAATATGTAAGAAATTAAACATTCAGAAACCTGAAGTCTGAAATTCAAATGCCTGTCAATTTTATTTAACATTTGTTAATCAGGACAGTCTGACTTGGAACAAAAAAACAATTTTCAGCAGAGGCCCAGGAAGAAATAATGCAGACATGTCTTTGTAACATGGGAGGACACAAAAGCAAACCCACACAAATACAGGGAGAAGATACAGACCCCACAAAGAAGGAACCCCAGCCAAGAATCAAACCTGAGAACCTGCAGCTGTGAGGCAACAATGCTACCAGTGCACCATCAAATAAAAGCAAGCCCACACAAACACAGGGAGAAGATAACAGACCCCACAAAGAAGGAACCCCAGCCAAGAATCAAACCTGAGAACCTACAGCTGTGAGGCATCAATGCTACTACTACACCATCAAATATCAAGCATTGCAACATTTACAAACCACAGATATTATGAGGAACAGATCAGATCAAATATGAGGCAAAAATCTGCAATTTTTTTACAAATGGTGGTGGGTAGGGAACTCAAGTCTTTAACACCTGCATACAGGGTTCAAGCTTGAGGTATTCCCTACCACACCACCATGAACACCTGGGGCATTTTCACACACACACACACACACACACACACACACACACACACACACACACACACACACACACACACACACATAAAATTTAGATTCACCAATCTACCAACTGCATGCCCTTTGGGAGGAAACCAATTGCCTCTAGATGCCCAGATACAGGTTGTTTCTGTTAACCATATCAACAACTCTGGCAAATTAATTTGTTAAAACAAAATTTGATCATTCTTAATTCTTTCCCTAGCTTCAGGTATAACAATAGCCTTAACAACTCTGATGTCTTCTCTCCTGGAAGGAAACTGCTCTGGGCTGGATGCACTATCTTAAGTAACTCTGACAAGCATTTCAGCAAGTATGGGTATTGCTATGGCTGCAAATAATGTCCATCTGCAGCCATCAAGGAAAAGGGCCTGTGGTTTATATGTCATCTTGTTCTTGTTTCTGACAAAACTACTAACTACTGGCGTATTCAAAGTTGCAGCAAACAAGCCTCTTTTCTAGACTTAAGTATTTCTTTCAATACACTTGGAATAACTAGGAACACCGGTTTTCAATTTGGACTGTGTGAGAAATTAAAAAAATAATAAATATATGTCTGCTTACATTAATAACATTTTTAGCTTGCATCATTAAAACATGTTCTATGCACAGAAGACTCAATTTCAATATATACTGGTGCAGAAGAAACTTAAAATGAAATCATCAGTTCCTGGATTTCTTTTCATGAAAACATAACTTCATTTTTCGGAAACAAAAAATCAGCTGCCTCTGGTACTGCCTTTCTATCACCACAGCAGACTTGTTATGTGTGAACACTGTTATCTTTGTCTCTAACTCCAGGGAGATATCCTGCACAAATACTTTAAACAGGAGTAATTCCAACACTGAACCTACTAGCACGCTACTAGTTTACAACTTTTTCTACAGAATTATAACTCTCGACCTCTTAGTGCAAGAAATCTGGACAAAGCCTGACAAAATAGGGAGACAAAGGCCCAAAAATAGGGACATATTTTAAATATTGCTCTTATAAACTTAGAAAGTTGCTAGAAAAATAGGATTTGTTTTAACATATGTTTTCTGAAGGATTTGAAGCCAGAAACTCAAATGTATGTCATTGCGTAGTGACTTAAAGCCTCAAATCATCAGTGATTTGCCAGAAAATCACAAATTTTATGAGAAACAGACCAAAAGTATGAGCCAAAAATCTGGACATTCTGCAAAAATCTGAACAATTGAGAGGTACGTGCAGACTGATCTTCCTTCGCATTTGCAATCCCTACTTCTGTATACTCAATCACTTCCTGGCCATCTGTATATGCATTATGGGAATCTCCCCACCATTTAAATGTCCCCACAACCTACATCTAAGTTACAGCATTGACAGCTTTACCAAGAACCTTACTAAAATCTAAATAAGCCACAAGATCAGGATTTTTCCTGTATAGTTAATTTAGCATTTCACTGTACAATACTATGTGCAGCTCTTCACCCTGTCTGGTGTAAGACACTGGCAAAATCATGGGTTCATGTTAAAAGGAAAAAGGCAAAAATAAGGTGGACTTCTTTTCAGTAAAGTTATCTGAAACTCTTTTGCACCAAACCTTCACATCTATTCAAAGCTTACATATACTGGCTGAAGGCCTGACAAGGAAAAAATATTGCATGAAAATTAAACCCCACAGAAATTTAAATACCTAAAAGGATCAAAGACTTACAGCCCATATGACAATATACTTACTGCTAATGTGTTTGTGTCAAGCACCACAGTGTTATCTAACAATTAGCTTATCTATTGGGTGAGTTATCCTACAGTATAGGGCAGAAAGTAGTTCAAATAAGTGGTAAGGCACGGCTCAAATAGCCAAAACTTTTTTTAATATGATACAAAAAAGAATTATAGCACACTGAACTGTTGTAATTATTCAGAACAAACTTATCTTCAATACGGTCATTAGAAAAATATAGAACTATACGCAGCAATACTTTTACTGCTTTAATTTGCATCTGCATGCTGTGGTCTGGAAAAAAAGGACATTCACCAAGATGAGACCAGTGTCCTGTCATATTTTCCTGCTCTGCACAAATTAGAAATATTCAGAGGCGTTGCACCCCTCCTCCTCTTAAGGCGCAGAGTGCTGTTTGGCTAGCAAA
Source organism: Protopterus annectens (assembly GCF_019279795.1). Taxonomy (NCBI): domain Eukaryota; kingdom Metazoa; phylum Chordata; order Ceratodontiformes; family Protopteridae; genus Protopterus; species Protopterus annectens. The sequence continues at coordinate 785,042,302 of NC_056731.1, read as the reverse complement.
GAGTACACAGTCACTCGTTAACATTGCTATACTTCACCTAGTATTGCCTACCGACCAGTGCACTTTAATGTAAGCATGTCTACTAAACACTTATGACCCCTGATGTTTTGCATCAACGCCATATCACTCACCAAAACAGAGGCAGAAGAGGATGTGACGAACACTCACACACCACTATCTATTCAAATAAAAACACACACACACACACCACTATCTATTCAAATAAAAACACACACACACACCACTATCTATTCAAATAAAAACACACACACACACACCACTATCTATTCAAATAAAACACACACACACCGCTATCTATTCAAATAAAACACACACACACACCACTATCTATTCAAATAAAAACACACACCACTATCTATTCAAATAAAAACATACACCACTATCTATTCAAATAAAAAAGCATACATTCATATAGTAAAAAGCACCATACTTTCAAACACACTTACCTGTCCCGGCTGTCCATTCTCCAACGTACATCCAAACACCCGTGCAATAATCCAAGACCCGCGAGATTCCCGAGATCCAAACCCCTTCCCGAAGAGACTGCAGCAATTCCTGACTGCTAGTGTTAGTCTGGCCCCGACGCATCATCCCAGTGAGTCTGTGCACTTTAAAAGTGCACAGACGTCTCCTCATGTTTCCCTATCGGGACTGCCGGACTGCCTGGAGCATGCGCATAGATGCGCAGTAGTCTGGACTGCTGCGCATGCGCGAAGTCCGTGAATTTTAAAAACATTTTTTTTTCTTTTTTCTTGTTTTTTTTTAATTTGTTTTTAGTTCTTTTTGTTGAGGGGGCTGCATTCCGGCAGTCCAATAGCACGGGCCGCCCCTGCTTTTAGGCACCTGTTTTCTGAGGATGTGGAACAGACTTAATGGAGGCAAAAAGCCTGCTACTAGAAAGCCATGTATTAGCAAACAGAAAATAATTTTTAGCTGGTGCCTACAAAATAAGCAGCGCCTTTTCAGAGTTAGTGTTTTTCTGGTTTTACAATGTTTATATGAGCTACTATCCTATGGCCTTTCTTACTCCTCTATCAAAGTGCATCTCTTGGCCATTCAGCATGTCTGCACATGGATCCCCCTTTTTTAATGCAGACTTGTTTCAACATGTTTGTGAAAGTGTTTCTACATAAGGAGCCTCCCAGAAAACCTGTGGCTCCTCCTTGGTATCTTAACTACCTCTACCAGGAGAGCCACTGCTAGTTCTATGACCTTTGCTAGAAGTTGGAGTACTTTCCTAATGTGAATTATGTCTGCTTGATGAGTTATCATCATGACTATGTCCATGGAAGATAACATTTGGGTGTAGACATCATCAATGTAGCAGTGGAAGTGGCTGGCATGTCCATGGCCTCATTAGCTGACATCAGACAATGTACCAGCAAACTGGCAGCATGGATTCTGCCCCTCCCCTAGTAAACAATCCAGAAACAGATATTGTACCATTCAGTGCATCATTCCTTTTGCCCAAGGAGTCACACACATGGTTCATGTAGTCTCATACAGCAGAATGCACAGCATGTAGTAATCTGACTGTCTTCTGAGGCCCTGGTAAAACTTGCCTGTGCCTCCATAATGACCCTGCATTATACAGTTGGTGGCAAATACTAAAACACCAACCTCAGGAGGAGGGAGGTAAGCATACATTCTTTGAGCATCTCTACTGACACCCTTATGGGGTACTTCACCTTCACAAACCAGCTCATCTGGCTGACCTGAGGTTCTTAACACTGATTTTGCTGAATACTCTGGCATTTGCAAGAAGAGTATCTGAGTTGCAAACTTGTATGGTGGGTCACATTCCTCATCTTTTGCAATAGTAGAGTTTGTCTGAGTACAAACCATTCTTTTATGCCTAAAGTGGTGTCTGAGTTTACCTTAAGCCAATTTATCCATCACCCTGTTTTCTTTAAAGAACCCAAAATGAAGGAGAAAGGTTACTTCATGCCTTAGATGTCCACAGATATCACAGGTACTGTCTTGACAGAACAAAATCTTTCAGAACTTCTGATCAATTCTTCATTTTTTATGAAGGGTAAGATGGGACAACTTGTGCCAAAACAGATTATTTCCAAATGGTTGCTTCAGGGTATTATCATTTGTATTTTCAACTACAACAAAACTGTTCCAGGCAGGGTCAAAGCTCACTTTACCAATGCCTTGGTTTTATCTACAGCTTTTTGGAAAGGGTTGGACTCAAAGTATTCTAGAGGTGACAACTTGGTCCTCTGTGCATATATTTACAGAGCACTATAAACTAAATTCCTTTTCCAGGTCTAGGACAGGCTTTGCAAGGACCATTCTCAATGGACTCCTGGACATTTCTACTTCCTCCTCCCAGTTTTCTTAAGATGTGGTTGTCTACCCATATAGGTAAGTCTAATGCAGCAGGGATCAATATGATGAACATAGTATAGTTATGTAAGTAAGGTTACCATAACAGTAGATGTTTCACAGGATCATCGCTGTAGTAGCTGTTTCCTATTTCCACACCCCCCTCCTTTTTTGTATATGTATTTTTTTGTATACCAGGGTTTGGACATATACCTTTTGTCTTTACCTAGCAATGTCCTCCCTCTCTCGGTTGGCATGAAAGTTCTGTTGTACTCAAACCTTAGTTTTTGTCATCTCAACTCAAGCTAATGGTTTGGGTGCATAGAAAATTCCATGAAGATTTGGAAGATGGCTGACTTAAATCCTATGCAGGATATAACTCATATAGCTAACGCTACTGCAGCAGTGATCATTTGAATATATACTATTATGCTAAGTTTACTTGCACAGTTGTACTTCATTACAGCCTTTGCTTTGTAACTTGTGTGCAAAGCTATTCACAAGCATCTATTTATCAAGGCATTGTGGGAGATATTATTGGCTTGAGTGTCATCCTGTATCTGTAATCCAGTAAACAATTTTCAGAGCAAATATGAATATCTTCCATGATGTACATTTAAAGTGAAGTATGCAAAAAAAAAAATGTTTTGCAGGGTTTTACATCCCAGTCTTATATGCTGCTGCTGCAGAACTTCTACTTTCCTGATCTTTGTAACAGGAGACAACTCCATATTTGCTTACACAAAAAGCTTCAATAAAAGCTTTAGTAAATTGCGTAGGAACGGAATGATATCATTTTAGGTATGCATTATTCCACAGTCCTACCTTTTTCCCAAAGTGTTGTAGTGTGTGTGTGTGTGTGTTTTTTTGTGTATGTATGTTGGAGAGAGTAGTTACCTCAAGTAGAGAAATTTAAATATTTTGGGATCTTTTTCAGTGGATGGGCACATCAGCTGCAGTACTGCAGGCCTGATAGCGAACATTAGTGGTAAAGCAAGGGCAAAGTCACAGAGTCAAGCTTTTAGTTTCTTAGTCAGGGTATGTCCCTCATACATTCATAAGTAAGTAATAGACTAGCTGCCTTTGAGGGCCATTTTAAGCCTAGCCAGTTTCCCTATTGGTGCTTGAACTAACCTATCTTGTTTGGTCTAAGATAGTCCTTACTCATCCCATGGTTGCTAGTTATATATTACCGCAGTGAAAATAACTGGGATTATAGTGTAGATAATTTCAGAGGACCCAAGAGGGTAAAGCATTTAGGAACTGCCTCTGTCCATAACTAGAACTGGGGGCAGCCCTGTGATAATTTTATATTACCCATCCATAGATCCAAGTTGTGATTGAATATGGACAGGGAACAGGGACAAACTTTGTTTTACATGGATGGGGGTAGTCTTTTCCAGAGCTGTGCTATTCTCTGCAAGATATACCTGTCTGTCCAAGTTGTCCTGTTGATGTTTCAGAAGTAGTATAAATACCTTAACCAAGTATTTCTGATGCCATTTGACTTGCTGATGTGCAGTAGGGCCATCAGTATTCTGTTGGAGGATGTCTTCTATGCTACACACAGGTCACATCTTAGCAGTCTGTAGGATACTGTTTATAGTGACATAGCTTTGAGTCAGTCCATGTAGGACATATTGTTTATGCCTAGAATCCTTTTAGTAAGGTATCTCTGTAGGTGTTCTAGTTGTTACATGTGTCTGGACAGATACATGCAAAAAGGGGGGGGGGGTATTACAGTCAATGGCATAATGGGGGATTAATAAAAGGGGACAATGACATCTCTAGATCTAGATGCAATCCATTTGTAAGCTGCACAGTATAAAAGGACTTTCTTATGACAGTGGACACATGGAGGTTGAAAGTTAGGTCACAGTCTACATACGTTCCCAAATCCTGAACAAGTGGGTCAACTCTTAGGGGCATATTGTCAATGTGGTATTTCCCTGGGGTAGATGATTTCCCGAAGGATATGATAATGCATTTTTTGGCATTTAGTTTGCCCATGATTCTTCACCTTTACTAATGATGTTAGAAAGGTTCTTCTGCAGGGTTGCTGAGCTCACTTTCCATGAGAGAATGAAGAGCTTGGCATTCTGTAGTAATCTTGGAGAAGACCCTGTTCCTATGGATTAAAAAATGCCAGCTGAGATAATTTGTGTACCCAGAGCCACTCAGGTATTCCTACTGAAGATGGAGGTGTACAGGCACAGCCATCTAGCAGGATGTATCCCTCAACTTGCTTGGGAACACCTTGGGATCTGGCAGTATGAGCTGAGAGTGTTGCTGAAGGTATTGAATTCTAGTCTACACTATTTAACTTGCCACTCTGACCTCCACCAGGATAAGCAGTTTAGAAGATTGGATGAATGAAAAATGCTACAGTTGTGCTCAGCTCCTCATCTGTAACTATAGATGTGACGTATGTTTCTTCCTTTCATCAGTGCACAGTACTTCATATCTGAGTTTGGCCACTCAAGACTTCAGATCCCAAACTCAAGCTCCTCCCCTGTAAAACCCAACATTACTTCAGATCTAGTTTGTCACTCTTTCGAGACAGATGCAGCTATCCTTGCTTAGGTGTGAGCTGAAGATTGAGACACATATTTGTAAGAGTATTTTGATTGTGTCTTTTTTTCTCGTTTCTGATATCTTATATCTTACCTCCCCTTTTTATAGTTAATCTATATCCTTAAATTTCAAAAACTTCTTATTTCAATTTCCTTGCACCTTGGCACCATCTCTTTTTAAAAAAAAGTCCTAACAAAATATATATATATATGTGTGTGTGTGTGTGTGTGCAAATATATTTCTCACTTTTTCTGACAGTGTAAAGATGTTGGATAAACCATCTGGTTTTAAAACAAATGTGTAGCCTGTGGGCATAAGATACTAAACTCGGATGCACACCGTGTATTTACTGTCTCTGAGCTTCCCACTTTGATGAACAATGTCATATTTACACTACCTTTGGTACCCAGGTAGCTATAGAGAGAAAAGATGAATTAAGGAACCTCTCCATGTCCTGTGGGAGAAATGTCCAAAACTCAACAGACATGATACTGTAGCTTCTCCTTCATGAAATAGGCTACAGATAATCCAAGGGAGATAAAACATACAAAAGATAAGTCTAAGAAATCTAGGAAATGTTCTCAAGACTATTCATCTTCCTGTTTGGCACGCCCAGCTCTTGCTCCAAAGTCTCAGAGCCGATTCTAATCGGATCTAAAACTCCCCTTCTCCCAGAGCCGCATTTTTCTCCAGAGCCAGTGCCTCCTCTGCTCTAATCTCCTTTTCTGCATGAAAGGATCAGTCATCACTCATCCAGACCTCCCTCTACTGCTTCAACCCTGCAGTCAGGTTGGCCAACTAGGAACCTCACAGAACCTGATGTAGACCACATGATCTGGAAGTTTGTCAGGACGCAAATTTAGTTGGGGGTCCTCCCAGCTCCAGCCCCTGCTGGACCCCAGAGTTAAGTCCCTTATCTTAACCCAGTAGTTGCTCCTACAATGATCCATTTCTCTGAGTCTGGAGTTATGAATCTGAGCACCACCCAAAGATTGTCTTTTCCAGACCCAAAGATTACTCCATCAAAATCTTTAACCCATACAGCTCTGATGTCATCTGAGCCAGAAGGGTCCCTGAGCTAAAGCTTCTGCACCGGATCTGGAGGAATGGGTTAGACTCAGAGTGTTTTAGAGCCATCCCTTCTACTTGGAACCTTGGAGCTAGACAACTCAACACTGGCTTCAGCTTTGGATCTGACCCAGATAGAGTTCAGGTGTTTGCTTAGCAAGTTAGCTTCAGCTGCTGCTATTCAGTTTTCTGAATCTCCATTGAAGTTGACTTTTGAGGCTATCAAGAAAGCGCTCTTCTGATAAGAGACACAGACTTCTCTCCCTAGCTCAGCTCAACCTGTCCCCTAGAGAATACCCCTGGGTATTGATGCTTCTCATTTGGTGCTCATGGGACAGCCTGACCTGAATTGCCTTGAGCTGGTCCACAGGGAGCTTACAAGTCTTTTCGGAGTATTCTCCAGAATGTCCCACCAGGTCCCTTCACTGAGAGCCCTTATCACCATTCCTGAAAAGTTGCCTGACTGCCTTTCTCTGGAGGCAGTTGGGAGCACCTGTCTCTGCACCCCAAAACCTGGATGTCCATCACAAAATACAGATGGATGAAGAAGATAATAACCAGAGGGTGTTACGTTCCCTTTTTGTCCTTTCCCCAAACTCAGAAAAGTTACTGAACATTCCACCCTCTCAGAGAGAAGCAGCACACAAAGAAGTGCAAAAAATGCTAAACAAGCAATTTGTCCAAAAGGTCCCACGAGACCAAACAGGATCCAGAACTTACTCAAGATTCTTTTTAGTGCCAAAAAACCAGGGATCTGTATCCAATTTTGGACTTTAGCCATCTCAATCAATATGCTAAGCAGTCAAAGTTCAATCCATTCTCCCACTTCTGAGAGTGAACAATTGGATGAGCTCCACAGACCTTCAGGATGCGTAGTACCATATCAAGATGACAGGCAGTCCAGAAGGTAGCTCTGCTTCTTGCTGGGAGTCAGTCATTTTAAATGTTGAGCCCTGCCATTTGGCTTCACCACAGCACCCCAGGTGTTTATGAAATACTTGGCAGTGGTAGCAGCATATCTCAGGCTGCAAGGGTTCCAAGTGTTCCTGTGTCTGAACAACTGGCTCCCTTCCACCCCTAGAAGGAATCTACTTATCCAAGCAAGAGACTTTTTGCTCCAAACTTGTATGGATTGATTGAGTCCCAGCATCAAACAAGTCAAAATGTTGCCCTATACAAGTGATAGAGTTCATTGGGGCACAATTGGACACAATTATTCAGACATCAAAACTTCCACAAAGCAGTTATCAGCACTTTAGAATTAGGCTCAAATTGTCCTTTCATTACAACAACCAGTGGCAACAATGGTCCTTCAGTTACTGGGTTCGATGGTAAGAGTACTGCAATAGACCCTAGCAGTGCAGTTGTCTATCTGGTGGCAGCCAGTGTCTTTCGTGGTACATCTCACAAACTCAGAACTCGTATATGCTGGTGGCTTGATTCCCTTATGGGTATTACAAGGTCACTTGTTTGTTTTTCCCCAGCCCAAATCCACTGTGACTACTGATGCTTCCCTAACCGGGGGGGGCACTACAGGGGAATGACAGTCCAAGGCATATGGTCCGCTTCCGAAGTCAATCTCCATATCAGCATTCTAGAGATGAGGGTGGTCTTCCTAGTGTTGTAGGCATTTCAGGACTCCCTCCCTACAGGATGGTTATCTATCCAAACAAACATGTCAGTAGTTTGATACATCAACAAGTAAGGGGAAACCTGATCTTACCCACTGTGTCAAGAGGCCATGAAGGTTTGTTAATGGGTGATATCTTCCAATCACTTTCTCCTAGAAATACACATCCCAGGGAAGTCCAGTGTTCTAGTAGACAGCTTGGACAGATCCAACCTTCTGCCTTATCAATGGCCCCTTAGTCAGAAGATAGCAGAGCAGATTTTTCATTTCTGGGGCAAACCATGCTGTGATCTTTTACTTCTCCCCAAAACAACAAATGCAGCAGATTCTTTGCCCTGATCCCACAGATAGGGAGTCACCCATGGATGGACTGATTCATAAGTGACCTCCTGGTCTCCATTATGCAGTTCCTTCAATACCTGTCATCCCAGTATTTGTTCAGAAAGCAACGGAAGAAGGAAGATCACAGTGATCCATATTGTCCCATCATTGCCCCCTTCTGACCTTGATAAGTTTGGTTATCCTACCTATAGCCTCAACTGAGACGCTCTCCATGGATGCTGGATTCCAGTCCATATCTCATTTCTTACCCATCCAGCCTGCGTCTCCCAGACATTTAAGCCCTCAAGCCAGCCACTTTGTTTTACCATTTCAAGTGATGAAAAGAAAGTCCAGGTTGTCTTCTCAAGTTATCCATAAAATTACTTCCTCCCAGAGTCTGTCTGCTAGGAAGATTTACAAAAGCAAATGGAAATAGTTCTCTGTGTGGGCTATAGAAAGAAATTTAGACCTTCTTTTGGCAACTCTTTCAGAGGTCCTAGAATTTCTAGCTGGTCTGTTTCAGAATGGTGCCTGCTGTTCCACTATCAAAGTCCAGTTATCAGCTATTTCCACTTTCCACATTGGAGAAAATCAGTTCTCCCTTGCTTCTTTCAAATTATCTAAGGCCTTTTTGAAGGGTGCTTTCCTTCTCAGATTCCCCTTAGAGAGCCTACCCCCCCCCCTTGGGACATTACTATTCTACTTCAAACACTAACTCAACTAACATTTGAACCTACACCCTAGGTAGAATTTCAGTTCCTTTCACGGAAAACCTTGTTTTTGGTAGCAGTCACTTCTAGAAAGAGGGTATCAGAACTTCAGGCCTTTTCATGTAAACATCTGTACATTATTTTTCATAAGGAAAGGGTTTTCATTTGAACCAGTCTTATCTTTTTTTTCACCAAAGGTAGCACCAAAACAATAAAAAAAACATTAATCTGCCAGTTTTCTTCCCCATTTTTTTAAAAAGGAGAATGCACGTTACATTTATTGGATTTCAAAGGCAACTTTGATTTTTCATTCACCGTACAAAACCATTCAGAAAGTCTGATCAACTCTGTCTTTTTCAGCAAATAAATTAGGTCAAGGAGTTTCCAAAGCCACTGTAGCCAGGTGGTTGTCTGTTTGCATAACTCATGTGTACAAAGAAAGAGGTCTTGCCATAACAAAATCTGTTAAAGCTCACTCACCTGTGGCAACCTCTACAACATTATTTTCCATGGCATCTATTGATGACATTTGTGCTGCAGCCACTTGGCCTAATGTACATACCTTCATATCCCATTATAAGTTGGATTTATTTTTCAGAAATATAGCAGCATTTAGTTCATCTATCCTCTGGATTATCCTTCCATCAATCTGTCCAACGTTTGTATTAGTTAGGCACTTGATGAATGAGCAAAGTAGACAACATCAGATATAAAAGTTATGTACTTGCCATAATGATAGATCTGTGTTGTCTGCTTCCATCCTTCAAGTTCCCTCCCTCCTAAGCCCCCTGCCTTATTATAGAATTCACTTGTTTTATCATTTCGAGTGATGAAAAGAAAGTCCAGGTTGTCTTCTCAAGTTATCCATAAACTTACTTCCTCCCAGAGTCTGTCTGCTAGGAAGATTTACAAAAGCAAATGGAAATAGTTCTCTGTGTGGGCTATAGAAGGAAATTTGGACCTTCTTTTGGCAACTCTTTCAGAGGTCCTAGAATTTCTAGCTTGTCTGTTTCAGAATGGTGCCTGCTGTTCCACTATCAAAGTCCAGTTATCAGCTATTTCCACTTTCCACATTGGAGAAAATCAGTTCTCCCTTGCTTCTTTCAAATTATCTAAGGCCTTTTTGAGGGGTGCTTTCCTTCTCAGATTCCCCTTAGAGAGCCTACCCTCCCTTGGGACATTACTATTCTACTTCAAACACTAACTCAACTACCATTTGAACCTACACCCTAGGTAGAATTTCAGTTCCTTTCACAGAAAACCTTGTTTTTGGTAGCAGTCACTTCTAGAAAGAGGGTATCAGAACTTCAGGCCTTTTCATGTAAACATCTGTACATTATTTTACCATAATGATAGATCTGTGTTGTCTGCTTCCATCCTTCAAGTTCCCTCCCTCCTAAGCCCCCTGCCTTATTATAGAATTCATTGTTATTTTAACCTAGTTGATTGGACTGATCTATCCTAAGGCCCTTCATGTATACCTTTTTAGATCCAGGTCTGTTTCTAAGCAGTCATACACTATTTATAATCTTTATAGTATTGTGGTTATTCCTGTTTGTTATAACATCCTAAAATTCTTTTTTCCTGTCAAACAACCTCAGTCTGAGGTAACGTTAGGCTTTACAGGGGGTTATGGGTAAGGGATGGAGTCTGAACTTTGCATCCAAAGTCTTGAGTAACTGAAGTGTGATCCAAGATGGGTTCCAAAGACCAATCCGTTGAGGAGGGATAGAAATAGACAACACAGATCTGTCATGGTAAGTACATAGCTTTTGTTTATATAATAGATAACAGACTCGCGTGCCCATGCATGCATACATCTGATCCAGAGTTTGGAGTTACTTCATTAGCAGAGTCATGTCTGTTACTTCTGTCATTCCATTGTAAAAATCCATCTTGCATAGCTCTGCAGCCACCCCCTTGAATCTCTAGTTCTCACAGATTGTAAAAGTAGCTAGTGGAATCTGAAATGATCCTGTCTTGAGTGCTGCTGGGGAGACCCTATCTCACTGCAATGCCATTCTCTTCACTGAGTTGTAAGAAGCAGTACATGTGTCATAAAATTCAATGCTAAAATATTTCTGCAATCCAGGGGGTAGATCAGTCCTCCCTCACACCACTTACTGCAGTGTGCTGATTTTGGACATAATCGTAAGGGTCTGTGTTAACCACCTTGTCCTATACACACTTCCTACAGGCCCCCAGATGAGATACTTGAGACTGGATAGCTTGGCTGAGAAAACGACACTCCTCATTGAAGGCTTAGTCTTGCTTCATTTCACTGTCAAGTACAACATTTTTAATGAAATTGCTAACACAGATCTATTGTTGAAATACTTATCAGCAGTTCGTTTGCACTTTATATAAAGGAGGTGATATTTTCTCAAGACTAATATTGCATTTTCACAAACAACATATAATGTTACTGCCTGTACTGACTTCATCAGTCAGACTCTGATACATTCAGTAACCATATAAAATGTAAACTTTATTTGTAAAACTATATAGTTCACTAGGTTTACATGCCAGTCAGTGTGTTTATATTCTTGCCTACAGGACATTCTGAATAAGATGTGGACCCGAAGTAAGAGACAAAGCTTCTTTGCAAGCTTTATCCAGGCATGACTTCACGGCCAAGCGCAGACTGTCACTTTAGCACTAACATGCAGTCACATTGTCACATTATATCTTAAGTGTTTATATAGTGCTTGTGTGTGTGTGTACATATGCATAACACTTTTTCAAAGTATTATGAATAAATTCTTTCATTTGATTTTTTTCCTTCAGAGTAGAAAAACAAAGTCTTTTGTTGAGAACTTTTGAAATACATCTTCTTCTTTTGGCTTTTCCCAGTTAGGGGTCGCCACAGCGCATCACTTTGTCCATTCATGATTGGTAGTGGAGTTTTACGGTGTCAAGTTGCCAGACCAGCGCCCAACCTTCCACAGAAGGCATACACACGCACGCACTTATGCCTAAGGCCAATTTTAGAGTGTCCAATCCACCAACAGCATGTCTTTTGGATGTGGGAGGAAACTGGAGCACCCGGGGGAAACCCACGCAACCACAGGGAAGGACATGCAGACTCGGCACAGAAGGCACCCCAGTCAAGGATTGAACCAGAGAACCACTTGCTGTGAGGCAGCAATGCTAACTGCTACACCACTGTGGCCGCCCCAAGTTTTGAAACACAGTGGCACATCATATTACAGTGCATAAGTTCATTCTGTCAGTCACCATACAAATGAAATTAGAACTGTGTGCTTTACATATCACTGCTTTGCCAAGCTTAGATATATCTTTAAGATGTATATTTTCAGCACATAAATCACCAAATTTCATCACAGTAGTAGTTGTAGTAAGAACACTTAAATTCATGATCCTTCTGAATGATCAGGTTAAGTTTTGTATCCATTTTTTTTGTCTTGTAGCTTTGGCTAAGAAAGGTGTTTCCTCTCCAGAATATTAGAGATTATGGAACTGTGTCAGCAGTATAACTGGTTCCTTGATCTTTGTTTATGCTTAAGATTTTCACTGTGGTGATCTCCGTTGTGGTTTACTATTTCATCTGTACCACTGCTACCCTCTACTAGGTTTTCAGCAACACTGTCCTTGATGCATTTGTGTCAGACTTCAGATGAAGTTCTGGCAACTTTTTAGGCCCTGAAGTCGAATGGTATACTTTACTGCTGTATCTGAAATGCGAATATTTATGTAGAAAATATTACATTAATCTATGAACATTATTATTTCATGAGTAATATGTTTGGAGCTTCATTTTATTTGCCATCACTTTCCCTGGAGAGGCTGCATACCTCCGCTGGTGGTTCATTTACATTGAGATTGAAAGTTTTAAATGTAAAAACAAAAGTCCTGCACAACAGACTGCTTGTAAATTGATTTTAGGAATGCATTTACATTTTTATATTAAAATCTTTGTTTTATAATAAACCTGTTTTCTATTACTTAAATAAGGTGCATTGTTAGTTGAAATTTGATGTTGTCTTTGCTACATCACAAATGTCTGCCCTTAAAAATCTCCTGTGCTGTACATCTCAGACACAAGAAAAGCAAAATCATGTATAGTCATCTTTTCAAGGTCTAATCAGTATTACATTCATGAAAAATATACAAAACAATGAAATAAATACATGAAACACAAAGAAAAAGACTGGACTGTACCTCTCTAAATTACAACTCTTTCAGCATGATCTATGTGAATTTAAAATATTAACAGAAATAAAAATTCTTAACAACAATCTTTAAAGAAACCATATCCATGTCATAAAATAGTAAAGCCCCTGACTATGCAGCTGACCCAAATTTGAATAGCGACTTAGGCACCTGTAGGTTTAGGAGCTGGCCAGAAAGAACAGGAGTGAGTGTCTGATGCCCATCCTAATGGGAAGGAAGGAGGTGGCTTTGGCTTGCTGCAAGGGTGACCAGTACTGGAAGCACTGGGCGTTACCTAGGGAACTTTGAGCCTGCCAGGCCCATGCAGTCATGATGCACGCACATCTGTAGCTGAGGACTCCAGCTTGTGAAGATATATCCTTGGGAGATAGCAGTGATGGACCTTGGATGAGCTACTCAGAGGAAGAATGTGCTCTTGATGGGGAAGCTGCCATATCCCCACGGACCAGCAATCTGGCTCATTTCCTACCACACAATTCTCTCTGGGGAATGGAGGGCTGATTGGGATTCCATGCAGGAATGAATGTGGTTGTAAGGCTCTAGCTTAGCTAGGAATGCCCATCTCCCATCTACTAGAATGAATGGGACAATTGGGTGCTGGTAGTGGAGCCATCAGGTGATGTCTTGGTGGAAAGCAAAAAAAAAAAATCTTCAGCTCTGTCTTTCAGAATAATACACCTTGTAACATGAGCTTTTCAAATGTTAACATTTTGCCAGAAGAATCCTATTCCATGGTTATCTCCCACACTAATAACACAAGCAGTGTACATATGTACACAGTACATGCCTAATGGTCTAACATTACACACTAATAACTACTGCATTGCCAATGCATGGCACAACCTATCTGCTCATCTTACTCTTGAAAAGTGTTAAATCCTTACTCCAGGTAACAGACAGTCCAGTGCCTTGCCTGCTAGCCTCATACAACCCAGTGATGGGATCTCTTTCCTCGCGCTGTCACCCCCAAACAAAGAAAAATCCTCTTGTAATCATGTTTAAACTAAATACTACCACCTGTAAGACCTATATCAAAAGGTTTAAGTTACTTGATCTTTCTATCATTTAACATATGTCTTAAAATAATGAAAATCTGCTGGATCTCTGTAAACTGTGCAAGTCAGAAATCTTACTACCATTTTATATTTTTATCCAGTCAGTGAAATAGACTAATAATCTACCTGTAGTTTAGTGAGAATGAGCTTATGAATGAACTATAGGAAAATAAATGGCCATTTTTATTGTATTTTAAATTTTCAAATCAAGTATTTTCTCATTGTTATGAAGCAAAGATTGGCATAGATATGTTTAAGCCACCCTTTCTAAGAACTGCTGTGCATACTTGCTGTCTGTTATGCACCTAAATCTGTCGTTAGTTAAGGTCCCATTCTGAAGACCAACTAATTTAGCAAGATAGTGCTACGGTAGCGTTGTCGCCTCACAGTAAGACGCTGTCCAGTTCGATTCTCAGCTTGAGCGTCTTCTGCGTGGAGACATGCATGAATGGGCGTACCTTCGGTGAAGGTTGTGCATCAGGCCTGGCAAGCCAGTACGTAAAAATCAACTGCCAATCATTAGCGGACTGGAGTTCCGCTGTGGCGACAACTAACTGGGAAAAGCCGAAAGACACAAACAGTCTAAGTAATGTTTCTTTAATGTTTCTCTGTTTTCATCTGCTATAGCCCCATCACAACCCTGCCAGACTGCTTCTGGAAGAGTTTTCACATAACGTTTACTCTGTAATATTGTATTGTCATCTCAACATCTGAAACAGCCATCCATCTTGCCTTTAAGCTGTCACCAACTAGTATCTTTCCATTACTTTCATTTTAATAACAAAATCTCCCAGTCAAGTAGCCCAGCAGGGAACTCAAGTCAGTCAAATTCAATATCCAGGCTTGCCTTATTAATGGTAGATGTATTACATTGTTTAGAGGTGAACTGTGCATAATCCAAATAACCAACAACTTTTCTTTAATAAAATCCAGTGCCAGAGGAATGTGACCAGAGTAAAAAGAAACTTATCCAAAGTGTCTTGGCACCTTGGTTCACTATCTCATCCAGTAAAATTACACATTTTAATAAAATAAAAAAACTATTAAAAACACTCTTTACAAAAGGCACCCTGAGTTGCTCTCCTAGCACTGGCAAACTAAACAAATGGAATGTAATAAACAGTCAAATCACAGTATTCAAACAAACAGTCAAACAAATTTCAACACCAAACATGTAAATTCCATATACTTAATTAAATGAAAGTCACCTGGAAAGAACACTGTATCAGCTGTACACAGAGAGGTCCCTGTCCTAATAACAAATCAAAGGGTTTTATAACATTGTTAAATGTGTTTAATCCCAAAGCATTATAACTTGCCATTCCTACTTGGAAGGTTAACCAGTGGCATCTGATAGCCAAATCAAACAGAAAAAAAGGTATAGCCTAAAATATTAATACTTGAGGTTTGTGTTTATAGTGGCTGGTGACTTCACTCATTGTAACTTACAGTCTGTGATGCCAGCATACCAACAATATATGTTACCTTCCCTACATGGGATAAAAAACGCACTGGATCATTTATACAGCAATGTGAAGGGAGCATATAAGGCTGTATCTCACCCTCATTTTGGTCAATCTGACCATATTTCTGTATTTCTCTACCCGGCATATAGACATCTCCTCAAACAAGCTCCCATTGTAAGAAAAACTGTTAAGGTGTGGACAGAGGAATCTGAACAGCAGCGTCAGGACCATTTTCACTGTACCCAGTGGGATGTTTTTAAGATGGCTGCTATGAATGAGGATGGTATTGTTGATCTGGAGGAGTACAGTTCAGTAGTTTCCAGCTACATAATCATACACACTGACCTCATTGTGCCCCTTAAAGACATCTGGATATATCCAAATAATAAACCATGGATTAACTCAAGAGGTTTGCTCTGTGCTTCATGCTCACTCCAAGGCATATGCATCAGGCAATGTCAGCGAGTAAAAAAAAAAATTTAGATATGACTTATGCAGAGCTATCAGAGCAGCAAAGGAGAATTACAGTAGTAAGCTGGAAGACTATTATTTTACTGCTGATACAAGGCATATGTGGCAAGGCCTGATAAACATCGTAGGCTGCAGAGACAAAGGCAGAGGGAGGACTACTGACGGCCAGTTTTCACCAGACAGTTTCAGTGAATTTTATGCCTGGTTTGAGGTCCAAAATACTGAGTCAAAGGGTACCACCATAAGAGAGAGGGGCAGAGAGGAAGCACCACCACCTTTCACAATATCACCAGCAAGAGTGGCAAAGTTCTTGAGGAGGCTAAATCCCCGGAAGGCAGCTAGTCCAGATAATATTGCTGGAAGGACACCCAAAACCTGTGCTTCAATGCTTGCTGATGTTCTGACTGATATATTCAATCTCTCCATTGCACGTGCCACAGTTCTCCCTTGTTATAATGCAACCACTATTATTACACTGCCGAAAAAGGGCAAATCCAACTGCCTGAATGACTACCGGTCAGTTGCATTGACTCCCATAGTGATGAAATGCTTTGAGAGAATCATGAGTATATTCAGTTGTACATGATACAATGAATCCCTTGCAGTTTGCATGCAGACCAAATAGGTCAACAGAGGAAACAGTCAGTACAACATTGCATACAGTTCTTACTCATTTGGGGAATAAGGACTGTTATGCTCAGTTGCTGTTTATTGATTATAGTTTGGCCTTCAATATGGTGATATCAACAAAGCTCATTAATAAGATGTCCATACTGGGTGTGCCAACGACTCTTTGCACTTGGGTCTTGGATTTTTTAACAGGCAGACCTCCATCAGTGCAAGTTGAGAAATAACATCTCTAAAACAGCAATAATTAATACAGGAACTCCACAAGGGTGTGTGCTGAGTCCAGTGCTGTACACCCTCTTCACTTATGATTGTGTTGCTTCTCAGCATGACACCAGTATTGTCAAATCAGCAGATGATACAGCAGTCATTGGTCTGATCTCCGGGGGTGATAAGTCAGTGTATAGGAGGGAAGTGGAGAACCTTGTGAAGTGGTGTTGGAACAGTAATCTCTCTCTTAATACCAGCCAAAAAAAAGTAATGATCACTGATGTATGGAGGAATAGAGGGCAGCACTTATTATATATTGGTGAGTTTGAGGTGGTAAATGGCTACATTCAAATTCCTCGGTATTAAGATATGAGGACCTTATCTGGACTCATAACATCACAGACCAGTAGGGAAAAAACAGCAGCGACTGT
Organism: Protopterus annectens; assembly: GCF_019279795.1. Taxonomy (NCBI): domain Eukaryota; kingdom Metazoa; phylum Chordata; order Ceratodontiformes; family Protopteridae; genus Protopterus; species Protopterus annectens. The sequence continues at coordinate 785,025,190 of NC_056731.1, read as the reverse complement.
ATTTTCTGAGAAGGCTGAGGAAGTTTAGCAAGCCCAATACCATCCTCAGCAACTTCTAGAGTTGTACAATTGAGAGCATTCTTTTCCACTCTATTACAGTATGGTTCAGGAATAGTGCAGTAAGGGATTGCAAAGGTATGCAGCGAATAATATAAACTGCACATAACATTGGTAATTGGAGGACATCTGTACCTAAAGAGTTTTTAGGAGCGCTCAAAACATTATCATGGATCCTACTTACCCACACCACAAACTGTTTATGCTGCTACCATCAGGGAGGCATTATTAGAGCATGCTGGCCAGAAACAACCTGTCTGAAAGACAGTTTTATACCTCAAGCTATTAAACTGTTAAATAAAACTCACATACCACCTCTCCCTTCAGTATTGTCGGTTGGTTCACATTTGGAGGGAATGAGTTTGTTTTGCACAAATGTGCTCTTTTGCACCGTTTTAAATACATATATATATATTATTTATTGTTTTAGATTACTACTACTTGTTAATTGTCTTTGATCTGATGTTGTCCTTTTCATTCTTCCTCACTGTTGGGTCTTTGTATCCGACTTAGCCGTATCTTCAAGACTTTAGGACCCCTGACTCGAGCTTCTCCCTGTGTCATGATGCATCATACCTTCTCTAATGCCTCAGATCTTGTTTGCCGCGTCACACCAAGATGATTCAGAGTCTCAAGTTTCAGCTCAGGTAGGTGATAACTTTAAAAGCTTATATTTCTTTGATATCCTTTCCTTAAGTCATTAAACTTTTAAACTCCTTATTTCTGAACCTTTGAAATCCTTTCCTTAGGTCATTAAACTTTTAAACTCCTTATTTCTGAACCTTTTCTATTGACTTTTGAATAGAATTTTTGAATAGCTATATCCTTCCCTCCTTGTAGTATTCAACAGGCATTAGGGAATGGTAGCTCCCTTTTCTCATGCTTTCCTTCCAGTGCTGTTGGCATTTCTTTCGTTAAAAAAAAAATAGTAAATAGTTTGTTTTTCCTTTATTCTGATACATTTACTGGTATAGGGTTAGTTGCATTTTTCATCTACCTTCAGTAGTGTAAGTATAGTTTTCCTTTGTGTAGAAAATTGTTTAACTTGGTTACATTTATTAAAGATCTTAAAGATGTCTGACAAGCTGACAGACTTTGAGATGTACCTCTTGTGGGCACAAAATCCTGAATTCAGATGCCCACAAGAAGTGCATCTATTGCTTTAGAGCCAGTCATTTAGAAGCAGACTGCCAGTTCTGTGCAGCCTTTAACCTAAGGGCCCTCACAGACAGAAGAAATAAGTTGATACTTAAGGTTCTGTTGCCTTCATCTGGGGCTCAAACTGCGCAAAACCTACTAGTTCCAAAGAACTAAAATGGTGGGACCTCTCAGTCTCCCCTGGCGTTTCACCAGAGACCAAAGAAGAAAGACTCAGGCTGTTGGATCCAACAACATCTGATTCGACCCAAGCAAGACACTTTCAGGATCCAAAAACTTCTTCAGATCTGAGAAAATCTAGGCCTTCTCCAGATCTGAAAGCCTCATCAGATCCAAGCAGAACAAAACCGGTTTCAGATCTGACAACTTCCTCTGATCCGATGGACCCTGTATGTATAGCTAGATCCTCCACTCCAAGCAGGGCAATTTCATATCCTAAGACTTCAGATCCAAAGTTTCAGAGCCATACTCTGGTTCTACGCTCTAAACCAGTGTTTCCAGTTCCTCTGGTTCCTGCAGCTCAGATATTGAGAACTCCCTTTAAGTCAGGACACGACAACCTCCCTCAGCTTCTTCCTTCAGGTCTTCTTGGAGTTTTTCTAATGCCAGTAGGAACAGGGTGATGCAGAGGTTTCTCAAGACATAGATACAGATGGGGGTTCTGCTTTCTCCATCCCATCTTGGATCCATGAGTGCTCTGTCACCTACCTTGCAGTCTCCTTTTCTGATCTGACCTCTGGTTTTGGAAACCCAGTGTCCATGAATCCCGAGAGAGTAGATATTTGATATGAGGAAGCTCCCTTCCTCAACTCCTACTATATCCCCGGTCAGCTCTGTTCCACATTTGTTGGATTAGAGTGGGTCTAGAATCCAAGATATCAGTGCCAGCTCTGGGGGGTTGACTTTGACCTTGCTGGACCTTTCCTTCCCCTTGGGACTTTGGCCTTTGATAGTTCAGGTCCAGTTCTGTCTGGAAGTCTCAAATTTGGTGCGGAATCTGCCTTCTGTCCTTCGGCAGTTTAAAGGCTCCAGGAGAGGAGAAGGGGGTCTCTCCAGGTCTTTTGACTTTCCAGGACACAGAAAGGGCTTTCTCTTGAATCAGAGAAATGACTTCTCAGTTCTGGAATCCTCCCCATCCTTTATCTGGTCTGAGCATTGAGCCCATGCATCCTGCCATTGGTCAGCCTTCCTCATTAAGCTTCCAAACTGTTTCCCAGCAAGGGTTCCCCCTTTCTTCTGATACCTCCCATGAACATTCCACAGAGGAGGTCCCTCATAAGAAAAAGTGAAAGAGGAGGCACTTAGATTCTCTCTTGGAGTCTTTGACCGAGGACATCAATTTAGATGAAGGAGGAGGATTCTCCCCAATCACCACCTGATGACTTTTCCTTTGGAGACATCCTTGAATTCTTGAGGCAAAAAGGTGTTTGGTCTTTTCGAAATCCTTTTTCTGAGGAGTTGGTGTTTCTGGAGGCTTTCGGGGTGGGCCCATTTACATCCTGGGTGACCCCTTCCCCGGTGGTTGAACTCATTGATTTAGTTTCCTGACTGGCTTGGAAGGAACTGGACACTGTCAAGCCGATCCCAAAATGTTCAGAAAAGTTCCTTATTCCACCTGCCGACTGTGTACATTGGAATAAAGGCGCCCCAATTAATGCCATTGTTGTGTCAGCAGCCACAGAAAGGAGCTGGCTGAACAAAGCTCCTTTGTTCATCACCGAAACAAGGAGTCTCATGGGCTTACAGACTTGAAAAGTGCATTTATGTCTCAGCCACCTTTGCATTGTGAGCATTGAACTACGTGGCACATTTTAAATGTTAATCACAAGTAAAGCACCAAAAACCAGGAAAAGTGACACGAACAGTTTAATGCACTAACGCTGAAACTTCACAAAATGTTTTCGTCCTTGACTTCATCAGATACCAACACTCTTGGTGCACTCATCTTAAATACATTAACTAATTAATGATAGCCAATGACAAACAAATTGATTAATTAAAATTGGTTAAAAACACATACACATATATATACACACATAAATTATACTTCCTAAAACCACCATAAAAATCATACCCTATAATAAATAACATATACAAATCTTAAATGCTTGTAAATATAAATGTAAATATGTATATAGAAATAAACCTTAAATAAAACTATGACATTGTATTCTAAAATTTTTGTAATGACAGTATTTGTTTAAAATAGTATAAAAATCTTATAATTTAGCAGATCTCAGTTTTAAAACTGGCTTAAGTGAAATCATGTCATTGAGACCTGGTTTTCTATTGGCTTCTAAAACAATTTGCCAAAATAGTTCTCTGTATTCCACCAGTGTTTCCCAATTCCCCCCTCTAGGGTCAACTGGCACACGTAGCTAGTTTACATATAATAGTATGCTTGTATAATGCATTATTTTCTTTTTTAGTCCTAATGTCATATAAGTGTTCATAGATTCTTTGCTTTAACATTCTCTCACTCTTCCCTGTATAGAATGAATCACACTTTGTACAGGTAGCTAAATATATTATACCCTTGGTGTTACAGTTAACATATGTTCCTAGAGTTAATGTCCTTTGTCTAATAGGTAAGTCTAATGTTTGTCCAACATTAAGATGTTTACAATAACTGCAACTTCCACATTTAAATAAACCTACTTTTTTCCTAGTAACTTTCCCAAACAATTTTTCAGTTGTACCTCTCTCCAAAATATTCTTAAGTAATATGTAATGGGGTTAATATGTAAGGGGGTTGCTATGGGGGCACACTGTGATCCTACTTATGCCAATATTATTATGTCATACTGGGAAAATACCTTTATATTAACTTCGGTCTTTAGTTTATTTTGGACATTTTATGATAGGTTTTTAGATGACATGTTTTTTATGGAAAGGCAATAATGAGGATTTTAATTTGTTTTTAGAATTCTTAAATAACACTACTGATTTTTTAAAATTTACATACAAATATGATACCCAAATGTTGAATTATTTGGATGTTAATATTACTAAGACTAAGGATGGTTTCAGTTCAAGGATTTTTAGAAAGGAGACTTTTTCAAACTCATACTTACATTTTACTAGTTCACATCCACCCCACCAGAAGAGAAGTGTAGTTAAAGGTCAATTAGTTCGTCTTAGTAGAATGACCTCTGATGACACTACTTATTTTAATGAATGTGGATTTTTGAAAAGGTTATTTTTAAATAGGGGTTACCCGAGTGAACTTTTTGATCAAATATGCAGTGAGGTTACTAGGGAAAGAGGAGGAAAGTTTGCACCTATTTTAGGTATAAGAGGAGTATTTGACAGACAAGATTCAAATAACCTAAATAATGGCGTGGATTTTGAATCTGGTATCACAACAACCTATGATGGTCAGTCAGGGCTGGTAAAAAGAATTGTTAATAGGGAATGGAACAACTTTGCTAGACTATCTGACTTGCATTGTATTTTTGATAAGGAACTGAAATTCACCTATAGGAGGGGTACTAATATTAAGAGTATTTGACAGACAAGATTCAAATAACATAAATAATGGTGTGGATTTTGAATCTGGTATCACAACAACCTATGATGGTCAGTTAGGATTGGTAAAACGAATTGTTAATAGGGAATGGAACAACTTTGCTAGACTATCTGACTTGCATTGTATTTTTGATAAGGAACTGAAATTCACCTATAGGAGGGGTACTAATATTAAGAATATTTTGGAGAGAGGTACAACTGAAAAATTGTTTGGGAAAGTTACTAGGAAAAAAGTAGGTTTATTTAAATGTGGAAGTTGCAGTTATTGTAAACATCTTAATGTTGGACAAACATTAGACTTACCTATTAGACAAAGGACATTAACTCTAGGAACATATGTTAACTGTAACACCAAGGGTATAATATATTTAGCTACCTGTACAAAGTGTGATTCATTTTATATAGGGAAGAGTGAGAGAATGTTAAAGCAAAGAATCTATGAGCACTTATATGACATTAGGACTAAAAAAGAAAATAATGCATTATACAAGCATACTATTATATGTAAACTAGCTACATTTAGATTTTTTGTGTTAGAATGTGTGCCAGTTGACCCTAGAGGGGGAAATTGGGAAACACTGGTGGAATACAGAGAACTATTTTGGCAAATTGTTTTAGAAGCCAATAGAAAACCAGGTCTCAATGACATGATTTCACTTAAGCCAGTTTTAAAACTGAGATCTGTTAAATTATAAGATTTTTATACTATTTTAAACAAATACTGTCATTACAAAAATTTTAGAATACAATGTCATAGTTTTATTTAAGGTTTATTTCTATATACATATTTACATTTATATTTACAAGCATTTAAGATTTGTATATGTTATTTATTATAGGGTATGATTTTTATGGTGGTTTTAGGAAGTATAATTTATGTGTGTATATATATGTGTATGTGTTTTTAACCAATTTTAATTAATCAATTTGTTTGTCATTGGCTATCATTAATTAGTTAATGTATTTAAGATGAGTGCACCAAGAGTGTTGGTATCTGATGAAGTCAAGGACGAAAACATTTTGTGAAGTTTCAGCGTTAGTGCATTAAACTGTTCGTGTCACTTTTCCTGGTTTTTGGTGCTTTACTTGTGATTACTAGTGAACGTTGGGGCACCTGCCTTCTTCTGTGGTTACATTTTAAATGTTTGCAGAGATTTGGTCAAAGAAATAACCAAATCTGTCAGAGACCTTGTCGGAGGAAGACTTTAAAAAAATTTCTTCCTAACTGGTGACTCTTTTCTCCCTTGCAAATTCCTCGATGAGGCTGATTTCACACTCGGAGGAAGGCTCCATATGAACAGTTGGTGTAGGCATAGCCATAAGGAGACTTGCCTGTTTGAGACTTTGTGATTTTGCAAAACCCTTCAAGACATTTTTAATTAATCCCCCCTTGATGGTTCCTCTTTGTTTGGACTGTCTGTTAAGGAAATGCTTGTCTACTGCAAGAAAGATGGAAATACTTTTTCTACTGTGGGGATCAATTTTCTACTTCCAGAGAACCTTCTCAAGGAATCTAAGAGGTGGGAGGAAGACTTGGTTCAGGAAATCTCAATGGCCTTTCCAGAACCCATGAGGGGATGCTGCTACCAGAGGCAGAAGAGGAGGTTTCAGTGGTATACACTGCCCTAGAGGCAGGGAGGGGGGTCTGCATAATCAGGGTTTTAGGCAACCTTTTCTCAATAAGCCCTATCAGTACTCCTGAAGTGCTGTCTGACTGCCTGTCTCTGGAGGCAGTCTGGGGGCATTTATCACTGCACATAGATGTCTGGCCAAAGATCACACAAAATGTCTGGGTGCTAAAAATAATATTCAGAGGTTACTACATTCCCTTTTCTCCTTCATCTCCAAGTCCCAGGAAGATACTCCCCAACATTCCACCCAGTCAGAGGGAGTTTGCCATTCAGGAAGTTCAAAAACTTCTAGAAAAGAGTCATCCAAGAAGTCCTAACTGAACAAATAGGATATACAACTTTTTAACACTTCTTTTTGGTGCCAAAGAAAATGGAGGACCTGAGATCAATACTAGATCTCAGCAAACTAAACCTCAAGAAGTCAAAGTTCTGAATGGTTATGGTTCAGTCCAAGTCCATTCTGCCTCCTCTATGTAAGGATGATTGGATCTGCTTTCCAGGATGTGTATTATCCTATCAGAATGAACAAATGCTCCAAAAGGCACAAGCACATTTGGCTGGGGGGGTCAATCATTACCAATTCAGAGCACTGTCCTTTGGACTTGAGTTCCTCCTTGAGTGTTTATATACTAGACCAACGACATGTTGTCTGTATGAATCACAACAGTCCCCAAAGAGAGCAGTTCCTTAAAGGCTTTTACCAATGTGTGGCAGTCATCGGATCATTACCAATTCAGAGCACTGTCCTGTGGACTTGCTACAGCTCCCCAGGTGTTTACCAATGTATGGCAGTCATTGGCAGCTTACCTGAGGCTAAAAGAATTCCAGGTTTTTCCATGCTTGGACGATTGGTTCCTTAATGCACCAACAAGGCATCAACTGATTCAAACCAGGGAATATGTAGTTCACATCTTCTGTTCTCTGGCAAAATCAAACCTGGCTCCTGTGCATAATCTAGAATTCATAGGAATGCAATTGAACACTTCAGCACAAATAGTTTTGTTATCTTTGCATCACATAAGTTCTCTCAGAAATCCAGAACTTGTTAGACCATCCAGTTCCACCAGCAAAGTTAGTCCTCAGAGCACTAGGATCTATGTCAGCATTTATCATCCTAATACTTTTGCCAAGAATTTTTGTGTGAGTTCTTAAATGGACACTGGCTGTTCAGCGGTTGATTCTTTACCAGTTATTCCTTTGCTACTACCACCAATATGCAGAAGCTCTGTCTAATGGTGAATGCAGTCAAGTGATCTACATCTGCCCAGACTGTCCCCCCCCCCCATAGCCACAGTGACCATGAACACTTGGCAGTTGCAGTGGGGGGCATTATCAGGGAAAGATGGTCCCAGGCACATGGTCCCACTGATGAGACCAAGCTACATATCAATGTCCTGGAGATGATAGCAGTCCTCCTCACATTGCAAGCCTTTAAGGAACTGCTCTCTTTGGGGACTGTTGTGATTCATACAGACAACATGTCGTTGGTCTAGTATATAAACACTCAAGGAGGAACCCAATCTTACCTCTTATGCAGAGAGGACATGAGGGTTTGGGTGTGGGTGATCTCTTCAATCCACTTTCTAATTGCAGTGCACATTCCCGGGGACACCGACATGTTAGCAGGTAGGCTCAGCAGGTCCATTCTGACTCCACACAAGTGGTCCCTCAATCAGTCAGTAACAAACAAGATTTTCAGCCATTGAGGTGAGCCTTGCTGTGACCTTTTTGCTTCTCCCTTAAACAATAAATGCAGCAAGTACTTCACTTTGATCCCTCCAAATGGGGAGTCACCGAGGGATGCTGTGGTTCACAATTGGCCCCCAGGCCTTCTTTATGTCCCACTCTACCCCTGATCCCGAGATTTCTACAGAAAGCCAGCAGGCTGAAGAGCACAGTTGTCCTCATTGCCCCCTTCTGGCCTCATCTGGTATGGTTCCCTTTCCTGTGGTCTCACCTCAAGTATCTCCCATAGATACTTGATCCCAGTCAGGACCTTATCCATTATCCGTGAGAATGCCATTAACCCAATCTGCACACCCTAAGACTGACTGCATTGTTTCTCCACATCCAGTGACTGTACGAAAGTCCAAGCCAGCTTCCCCTGTACGTGACATAATTTTGGTATCAAAAGGTTTCCACAAAACAGTAAGTGGAAAAGATTTTCGATTTGGGTGTCAAAGGAGAATATTAACCTCCAATGTCAGCTATTCTACTTTTTCTGAGTATACTTTATCATGAAGGTGCCAGTCTTTCTACTATAAAATTACGGCTAGCTGCCATTTCTAATTTTCATTCAGGGATAGGATCGTCTGCTATTTCTTTGTCAAGATTATGCAAGGCTTTCTTGCGAGGTATTTTTTTTTATTAAACCACTAAGAAAAGATCCTGCTCCACCTTTAGATCTTACTATTGTACTTTAAGGTCTCAGTGAAAAGCCATTCGAACCAGCTGACAGTTGTGACTTAAAATTTCTTTCCTGGAAGGCAATATTTTTGGTAGCCATCACTTCAGCCAATTCTGAATTCCAAACCCTATCAGCCAAACCCCCCCTTACATCACTTTTCATAAAGACAGAGTTTCCTTAAGAACTAACCTTTGCTTTATGCCTAAGGTTGCAACAGAATCCAACATTAACCAGTCAATTCAGTTGCTAGTTTTCTTTCCAAAATTTTCAAACAGAGGAGAATATATGTTACATCTCTTTGATGTTCATAGACAGTTGCTTTTCTATCTGCACAGGACAAAAAAGCACAGAAAATCCAATCAAGTTTTTATATCCTTTTCAGCTAATTGCTTGGGTCAAGCAGTATTCAAGATCACCTTGGCTAAATGTATAACAGTTTGCATTTCTACTATTTATTACCAAAAAGGCATTCAATTACCTTGTCCACCTAAAGCTTACTCTATGAGATCCATGGTCATATCGTCAGCTTTTTTCTGCCAGGCTTCAATTGATGAGATATGTGCTGTGTCCACTTGGTCTAAGACTCATACTTTTGTCTCATGTTATAAATTGGAAATTGTCTCCAGAAGCAGGGCATCCTTTGGCTCGATAGTGCTGTGGCACATCCTTCCTTAGGGCCACTCAGGAGTTACATAGCTAGGAACTTTGACCCAACAGTGAGGAAGAATGAAAAGGACAACATCAGATGTATAAGTTATGTACTCATCATAACTTGGCATTTGTGTTGTCCATTTTCTTTCTCACTTCCCTCCCAACCATCCCCCAGCCTAGGATTCTTTGAGAAGTTACCTGCAGGTTTTTGGAACCCTTAAATTCATGGTTTGGGCACCAGATTCTTTGATCTGTTGTATTTCTTCCTTCTGGCAAGTACCCTGCTGTGTAAGGCAGCAAACTCGATCTGAGTTGTTAGAGAAGGTATGATACATTATGGGTGAAGGGGGAGCTCAAGACTCTGATCCTGAAGTCTTGAACATATGGCCAAGTCGGATCCAATGTAGGATCCGAAAACCCAACAGTGAGGAAGAATGACAATGGACAACACAGACACCAAGTTATGGTGAGTACCTAACTTCTGCTTTGTTGTGTGTTGCGGGAGGATGTGCAGAATAAGAATTTCATTGTACTTTGTGACACTGTCTGTAATACATATGACAATAAAGTTGAATTGAACTGAATAGAATTAGAACCAAAGGAATTAACTGGACAATTATATATATTTAAACACAAAAACAGTTGAACTTACCTAGCCCACCAGGAAAGACAATAAAAATGGATACATACCGTAAAGGAACATAACAGAACTATTATACAATACTCTGGAACATGCATCTTCCCTGCAGTACTTGTAAGTTTGCTTAACTTTGATATGAAGTTCTGTTAACATTTTCTACCTCAGATGTTATTTATTTTTTAAATTGTAAGAAATTATTTGGTTTACTATCAAAATCTCGAATGTCATAATAGGTTTGGTCAAAGTTTCGATGCTAAATGTTGACCATCATTAATTAGCTAATATAATCGAAAACTATAAATCGACGATAATGAATTCGGCATTTTTCAACATACTCTATTTTGTTTTCCCTGTTGCCACTTATCTGCCTGCTTTGCAGCAGTACAGATGTACACAGTTCAGTACTGCAAACCACTTTAACATTTTTGCAGGGAGGCAAGCCCCCTTGCACCCCCACACCGCCTGCAAATTATATATTCCAACTCCAAGATCGCATTACAGTGAGGAAAAGGGTACATTTCCCGATCTGCACTGTACCACAATCTGTATTCGTAAAATCAGCCTCATATTAGCAATTGCACAGTGACATTCACTAAAGGACACTTGCTGAATTGCAGTTTGACAATACAGGAATCAACCAACACACACTCTGCATTCCCATGTTCACCGAACTGCAATTCTACATTTTGATAGTAAACCACTTATTTATATGGTTCATAGATTCATCAATAGGTACTAGGCTATCTGCCCGAAGGCATTTATAAGCCTAGCCGGAATTGTGTTGGCATTCGCCACCACCTTAGATTAGTTCCCTGTGCCTCTGTCCAGTAGAGCCATTGAAGTAATCCCTGGGGTAAATGTTCTATTTCCCATCCACTCGTCAAGGTTTCTCTTGAGTGTTAGCGAGGAGCTCTGCCTAATGTAGATTGGAATCTTGTTCCAGAGCATGGGAAGTCTCTGGGACAGGAATCTATCCCTCCAGCATGTCCTATTTATTGTTGTGGTGAGGTTTAGATCCCTAGAGTGTGTGCTCTGGGGGATATGGTTTTCTTTAGGTGGAGCATGTCCATCAATTCTGGATTGGACATGGCCTTGTATGTCAGGCATAAATCACCTCTGAGTAGGCAGTATGCAACCGAGTACAGCTGGAGTGTCTTCAGTTGAGCTGCATAGGGCATCTGTTTGAGGCCAGTGATCCTCTTGGTGAGGTACTTCTGTGGTCTTTCCAGCTGTTGCAGGAGTCTTGTAAGGTAAATCCCAAATGGGGTGTTGTACTCTGATGGGTCTGGTGAGTGATGCGTTGAGGGGCACAATGACCTCTTTTGATCTGGATGCAAACCCTTTTGTGATTAGGTGGGCCACATAGAAGGATTTTCTAACTACTTTGGCAATGTGATTATCAAAGGAGAGATTACTATCTACTTGGGTCCCCAGATCCCTTATTACATCTTCCATATTTAGGTGGCTACCACCTATGTGGTAGTTTGTGTTTACTTTGTGTTTTCCAAAGGGGATGACTATGCACTTTTTGGCATTTAGCTTGAGGCCATGCTTTTGTCACCAGGTATCCGTCTCAGTGAGACCCTTTTGGAGGATGTCTCTGTCAGCTGGAGAGCCAATTATAGCCCCTAGTTTGCAATCGTCTGCGAACTTGGTCAGCCATAGACCTCCTGTGCTTGCCTGTACCTCTGATAAGTATATACCGAACAGGAGGGGTCCTAGGACTGAGCCCTGGGGAACACCACTTGTAACCGTTTTAGAGTCAGACCTAGCTACCGCAACTCTTACCATGTGGGTTCTGTCCGTGAGTCAGTTGGCAACCCATCTCGTGACATAGGGGTTTATGTTCAGGCTGGGGAGCTTGTCTATAATACCAGAATGGGGAATGGTGTCGTTGGTCTTTGCGAGGTCTAGGTAGGCTGTGTGGACCACCTTTCCCTCATCTATAGCCTTGGTAACTGTCTTAGAGAAGTCCACCAGGTTTAGGAGGCATGATCTGCCCTTAACAAAGCCGAACTGGGTAGGGTCCAGTGTTTGGAGGCTCCCAATGTCTCTGTTAATGAGATCCATGATGATGATGATGATGTACTCCATATTCTTGCAGACCAAGCTACTCAGGCTTATAGGGCAATAGTTCCTGGGGTCTGTTGTGGCTCTACCTTTGTGGAGTGGAATAACCATTGCTGTGCGCCACTCTGTGGGCACGTAGCCTGTGTAGAGGCTTTGTTTGAACAGTGTGTTTAGGTGAGGGATTAGTTCATCTTTGAGCTCATGTAGGATGCAGCCTGGGACACCGTCCGGTCCCATTGATGCTTTGTTTTTAGCTTTGGAGATGGCTGTTTTAATCTGAGTGTGTGTGTGATTTCAGGGGCATTACATTCTTCTGGTATGGTTATGGGCCCTTTTGGGGGTGAGAGGGGAGTGAAGTTTGCACTGAACCTGTCTACCAGAATGTTGGCGATATAGGTCAGTTCAGTGTATTTTGTGCCATTCTGCACTAACTCCGAGCAGATCTGAGAATTGCCACTTAAATTCTTTACATAGCTAAAGAATGCATTGTGGTTATCTTTGGAGTCCTTTGCAATTTTTCTTTTGAAGCTAGCCTTTGATGATTTTGAGGGATTGTAGTTTCTTGCTGATGCTGATCAAGGATGTCTTTCCTTCTTGTGATTTTACTTTTTTCTGTAATAGTTTCCTCCTTCTATTGTACAGCTTGTTTTGTGGCAGGGGTCTGCCAGACCGGTTTCCTTTTCTTGGAGGAGTGAGTCTTGGTTTTGCTTGGGATAGCATGATCCATGCATTCTTGTAGGTGCCCGTAGAGTGCATTAGTAAAGGATTTTGCAGCTTGGGCAGCTTTATCCTTTAGCATGGGGGCTTTGAAACTTTCCACCTCGGTCTTAAGTAATGTGAAGTTTGCTTTTGAAAAGTTTTTCACAGTGGTTTCTTTGACCGGGGGTGGGGGCGGAGTGTGGATATCCAGAGTGATTAGTTTATGGTCTAACCAGCAACCTTTTGTTAACAACATTAAAGGCATTGCTAATTTTGTTCAAATATTCTGCCTCATGAATTCACAGTAGTAGTTATTTTAACATTTGTTTACCGGGAGTGTCTAACTGAGCCAAAAAAGGCCCATTTTCAATGGAAGCCCATGGAAAAAAGCTCCACATGACATAGTAAAACAGTGTTAACATAGAACAAAATATGAACAAAGCATTACATAATAAGCAGGAATACATATTGAATTGAGATGATGCAACAGACAGAAGTACAAATAAATAGATAAGAGGTTACATAATAATTAGCAATGCATATTGAATTGAGATCATGTGATAACAGTAGTACAAATAATGCAGTAAGATTGTATGTCAAACATGTTGTACATTATAATAGATGGACCTTGAATGCATCACATTTAGAAAACAAAGATATTAATGTATTTCTATATGGGGGTGGGGTGATACCCTCACCAGATTTAAACAATTATAATAAAAAATGAACAGTTAATAAGCTGGAGATAGGATGCAAGGAAGAATAAAATGGACAAGGAAATAAGCATTGTGGAGGAGAGATAACAGTTGAATAGAACTAGAAAAAAAAATAAAAACTGAGGGCTTAGCCTGGAGTTAACCAGGAGCATAGCCATTTTATAGACAAATGGGCTTTGAGAAAAATTTTGACATTGGAGGGGTTAGCTGTGCCAAGAATGGAAAATTAAGTACCAAATTTTGGAGACGCGATTTGAGACTAAATCATCTCCATAGTTATTATTGACTCTAATGACTTTAAGAAGTTTGTTGGATGAGCAGAGGGTTCTGTTGCTAATGTAGGGTTTTACTAGGTTTTTAAGGGCTGGACATTTGTCTGGCTGGTAGAAGATGTAATGAAAGATTTTGAGTTGTGTGAGGCGTAATAGGTTTGGATGTTCCAACCAGTCTAGTTTGTGAAGATAAAATAATGAATCCATGAACTTGCAGCCATCCCAGAACCAGTTTATTGATGCAATAAATTGTTAGAACACTCACTAAGCGCTTTTGCCCTTTTCACATCCGGGGCTTCATCAGAGTGAATTAAATACAAAACATATTGCTTAAATAAAACAAACTAATTAAAATATGTTAATGGAGTCAATACCTAAACCAATAAAAAATACTCATCAATAACATTATAATAAAGTAAAAAAAAAATAAAGCAGCCAAATGCCACCACCCAGAGACAATGAGATAAACTGCAGAAAAAAATCCAGGCTACCACCACGACTAAAAGCATGTATTTAATTCAAAGTTGGATAAGCGCTTCCACACTAGGTGCTTCATCACATCATAAAACACAATAAATCTAGCCACATTTAAATATTATTAAACATCCAAAAAAAACCCCATTCAATTAAACAAAATAATTCATTGATGTAACCTACGTTTCCTTAGAACAGGTTTTAAAGGCACAGATGCATTGAGCCCAGGTGTTCTATCAGATTGCATTCTTATAATCCATTTAGTTTCAGCTGGCTCAACTCTATTGTTATGGTCCCCACCCCTCAAATCAACTGGAAACACTTGCAATACCATAAACACAAAATGATGCCCAATATTGAGTGATATATGTTTGGCCAATACATTTAATGTATTAGTCTTCCTAATGTCACCAATGTGCCGAAGGATGCATACCTTCAGCATCCTGGTGGTTTCGCCTATATAAAAAGAGGGGCATGCCTTATATCTGGCCAAATATACTAGATTTTTAGATCTACAGTCAGCATAAAACATAAGAGTAAACGTGAATTCAAGGAAGGGATGCTCAAATACTATCCCCTTGGCTATATGTGCACAAGCCCTACAGTTCCTGCAAGGGAAAGTACCTTTCCTATCTGAAGTAATATGTGAGGTCAAGGTAGTAGTATAATATAACTGCCTCTTCAGTGAGAGGTTATTCTTAAAAGTATACCTGGGTCTATCACCAACAATTTCCTTTATAGTTTCATCAGACATCAAAATTGGCCAATATCGTCCTACTATATCCCACACCTGTTGTACATTATTACCATATGTAAGTGGCAATCTTAGCAATTGTACACCATTGTAGCATGCACCCTACCATATTTTCAGCAGTATAGTGAAGGGGGCAGTGTTTAAGGATGTCTAGGCTACATACAGAAGAGTTAGATTTTGTGGGTGCTATGGATAGGTTGAAAGGGGATTTATTTTAGAGAGGGGCTATCAGCAACTGGTTTGAATAAAGTTTCAGCTGAAGTGTTTGATATCAGAAGGACTAAAGGTAGACCCTATATGAACAGAAATGTAGATAATCAGAATACACCAGGAAATCCTTTGTAAACACGTAATTTGTCAAGATTGCCGCTTATATGTGGTAATAATGTTCAAGAGAATTATGGAACACCATAGAGATATCAAAAATAAAAAGAGCTCTAATGCGTTATATACACATAGTTTGAAATGCAACAATTTCAAGAGATTTATATTTTTTGTTATCAACAGAGTACCTGAAAATGAGAGGGGAGATGATGTAAAGACACTGTTAGAAGCAAGGGAAGTTCTTTGGCAATTGAGGCTTGACACTACAAGACATCCTGGTATCAATGAATGTTGCTCCATAGCTAGTTTTTTAAAGTACAGGGCCAACGTCATTTGATAAGTGCACATGCTTTATTTATTTTTTACATTATTTATATATTTATTTGTATGTAATGTTGTAGAGTTAGGTACACATGCGTTTTTAACATGTACTTGAAAAGTTATTGGTTATTTTTAATTTTTATGTTTCAAATCTGCCTATACATATTTATGATATCAAAGGGTAAATTACTTGCTTTTTAAGATTCGTGGAATGACAGTAGGTTCATAGGTGTGTACTAGGCTAATGGCCCTGGAGCCTTTACAAGCCTAGCCCATAGGATTACCCTGGCATCGTGCCACCCGACCTTAGTTCCCAGTGCCTCTGTCGAGTAGAGCCACTGGAGGGATCCCTGAGGGAAATTTTCTATTTCCCATCCACTCATCAAGATTTCTCTTGAAGAGGGCCAGTGTGGTGCTTTGTTTGACATGTGTGGGAAGTCTATTCCGTAGCATGGACAGTCTCTGGGTTATGAACCTGTCCCTCCAGCACATTCTGTTGATTGTGGTAATGAGGTTGAGGTCTTGTAGCGTATGGTGCGAAGGGATTGGGATTTCTTTAGATGTAGCATTTCTAACAGAGCTGGGTCAGACTTGGCTTTGTAAGTCAAGCAGAGATCGCCTCTAAGTAGGCGATATGAGACAGAGAATAGTTGGAGTTTTTTTGAGTCTGTCCATATAGGACAAGTGTTTAGGCCCTAGGATCCTCTTTGTGATGTACTTTTGCGGCCTCTCCAGTTGTTGCAGGTGTCTAGTGAGGTACGTGCCAAATGGGGCATTGTACTCGATGATTGCCCTAATGAGGGAAGAGTAGAGGGAGACAATGACCGCTTTCTTCCTGGATGCAAAACCCTTAGTAATGAGATGTACCACATAGAAGGACTTTCTGACCACAGTGGCAATGTGGTAGTCAAAAGAGAGGTTGCTGTCAACCTGTGTTCCCAGATCTCTTATAATGCCTTCTGTGTTCAGTGGACTGCCATCAATGTGGTAATTTGTGCGAACCTGGTTTTTCCCAAAGGGGATGATGACACATTTTTCGGCATTGAGCTTAAGGCCATGGTTCTGACACCAGTCGTTGGTCTCAGTGAGGCCTTTCTGTAGGATGTCATCATCACTTCGGGAGTTAATAAAAGCTCCCGACATGCAATCCTTTGTGAACATTGTCAGTCAGAGTCTTTGTGTTGGCCTGGACTTCATAGAAGTAGATACCAAACAGAAGAGGACCCAGGACTGAAATCCTGTGGGACTCCATTCGTGACTGGTCAGCAGTCTGACTTGGAGTCAGCTGCTTTCACACTGTCAGTTCTATCTATGACCCAGTTTGCAACTCACCTAGTGATAAAGGGGTTGATGCCTAGCTTATTGAGTTTTTCTATGATTCCTGAGTGGGGAATGGTGTCAAAGGCCTTTGCCAGATCAAGGTAGGCTGTATTAACTACCTTGCCTTCATCCACAGCTCTGGTGACTGACTCAAAGAAGTCAACCAAGTTGAGCAAGCTTGATCTACCCTTCACAAAACCAAACTGTGTGGGATCCAGAGTTTGGAGATTCCCCTATATCTTTGTTTATTAGGTCCATGACGATGCATTCCATAGCTTTGCATATCAGACTCATCAGGCTAATGGGGAGATAGTTCCCAGGGTCTGTAGTCGCTCCTCCTTTGCGGAGAGGGATGACTGTAGTAGTGCGCCATTCGGTATAGACAAAGCCTGAGGTGAGACTGTGATTGAACAGGGCACACAGGTGAGGTGCCAGTTCACTCTGTAGTTCATGTAGAACACAGCCAGGGATAATGTCAGGTCCCATAGAAGCTGTATTCTTGGCCTTGGACAGTGCTGTTTTAACCTATGCAGCATTAATACTAGGTGCCTGGCAATCTACTGGTATTGTGATTGGCCCTTGGCACTGAATCTGTTGGCCAGTATATTAACAATATCTGTTGGCTTGGTATAGAATGTACCATTGTGCAGTAGCTCAGAGCAAATCTGAGTATTGCTGTGGAGATTCTTTACATAACTATAGAAGGCCTTGTGGCTGTCTTTACTATCTGCTGCAATTCTGTTTTCATAGCTAGCTTTAGAGGATTTGATGAGGGATCTCAACTTTTTGTTGAGGCTGATAAGGGAGTTTTTCCACTCTTGGGACTTCACCTTATTCCGCATCAGTTTCCACCTTCTATTATAGAGTTTGTTTATGGCAGGGGACCACCAGATTGGCTTCCTTTTTTTGGAGGAGAGGGTCTTGGTTCTATTGGGTATGGCAAGATCCATGCATTTGTGTACGTGTTCATATAGTGCATTTGGTGTAGCATTCGGCGGTCATGCAACTGTTCTTCATTTGCATGTGTGCCATGAAGTTAGCTATCCTCTGTTTTTAGGAGCCCAAAGTTAGATTTGGAGAAGTTTTTCATGGTGGTTACCTTGGCAGGGGTAGGTGGGAGGGATGTGGATTTCTAAGGTGATTAGTTTGTGGTCAGATCTAACCAGGGAGGAGTTGACTATTGGTGTAGAGCAACGGTCGCCCATGTTAGTAATGACCAGGTCAAGGATGTTACTACCTCTAGTGGGGGTAAGAACGAGCTGACCCAGGGCATTGGAATTAATGAATTCCAGGAAATGTTGGGCAAATGTATTGGTACATGAGTAGTTTTCCCAGTTAATGGAGTGGTATTTGAAGTTGCCCTGTATGAGAGTGTTAGGCTGGACCCTAATATTCTCCAGAGTGCTTAGGAACGTGGAGCGTGAGCCTCGGGGCATGGTTGGGGACCTATATCAGGCTACGACCTAAATCGCTGTCTTACCCAATGTTAGCTGCACCTGAAGTATCTCTGATGCATTATGTATGGCTACCAGTCTGGAGGTGTGTGCATCCTGTATGAATATGGAAACACCACTGCCTTTGGAGCTTTGGTCCAAGTTCTGGGGCCGAAAGGTGTGGAATGAGTTATAGCCTGGTAGTGCAGGGGTGCTTTCTGCTGCCTTGAACCAGGTCTCTGTTACAGCACAGATGTTGATGTTCTCCATTTTAATAATGTTATTGACTAGTAGTTTTTTATTGGCTTAGGGACTGACTCAGTTAAAATATTTTAATTAGTTTGTATTATTTAAGCAATATGTTTTGTATTTAATTCACTCTGATGTAGCCCTGGATGTGATAAGGGTGAAGGTGCTTAGTGAGTGTTCTAACAATTTAGTGTGTCAAACTGGTTCTGGGATTGTTGCAAGTTTGTGGATTCATTATTTTATGTTTCTAGACGGGTAACCTTTGTGTTACATTGTGATACCTACTGTCTAGTTTGTGAAGAGCTGAACAATGATGTGTTTTGTATGGGAGGTTGGTGGCAAACCTGGTTATTTTGTTGTAGCAGGCTTCCAGTTTATTTAAATTTGTTTTCTTTAAGTTTGTGAAATCGGGGAGGCATATAACAGACTGGATAGTAGATGGGGTTGGGCAATGACAGTTTTGGTGGTGTGGGTGAGGAATGGTTTGGCTCAATAGAGTGATCCGAGTTTTATGTGGACCTTTTTGATTGATAAGGATATGTGCAGGTTGTAAATGAGGGACATGTCAATGGTAACACCTAGTAGTTTGATGTTACGTACTGGCTCAGTTTTGATGCTGTTAGTAGAGTAAATGCCAAATGGGATGGGTGAATTGAGATATTTTATTGTTGGAAAATAATAATTTGTTCTTGTTGGGGTTCAGTATTAGTTGATTGGCAGAAATGTAGTGTTCAACATTTGTAAAAGCATTCTGTGCTTTTTGCAAGAGTTCGGGGATTGAGGTGGCAGTGCAGATGAGTGTAGAATCATCTGCATGTAGTATAATGCTAGCTGATGTGGTCACAGAGATGAGATCATTTGTAAAGATTGTAAAGAGAAGTGTGCCAAGTATGGAACCTTGAAGTACCCCCACTGAGACTGGTAAGAGTGCGGATATATTGTCTAGTCATTTCACTGCTTGCTGTCTGTTTGACAAGTAGCTGTGGAACCATGATAGTAGATTGTGAAAAGTTTAAGGTGGCTAGTTGGTACACTAGTTTTTTGTGTAAGACGGTGTCACATGCTTTTGACATGTCTAGGAAGACTGATGAAACATAAAGGCCATTGTTTCATGATTGGTTTACCATGTCTGTGAAGGTGATTAGGGCAGGTGCAGTGCTATGCTTGGGCCTGAATCCATATTGTTTGTCTGAGAGGAGGTTATTGACGAGATAGGGAAGAATTTAGGAGTGTACACATTTCTTGAGAATTTTGGCAAGGGGAGGGAGTATAGCAATGGGTCTGTAGTTTGATATTAGTGTTAAGGTGCCCACTTTGTGTAGGGGGATGATCTGGGATATCTTCCAGAGTTTGGGGACGTAATGTTCAGAGATGGAGCAATTTATTAGTACAGAGACTGGGTAAGAAATCAGCTGCCAGTTTCAGCAATACACTGGGGAAGCAGGTCAGCTGCTAGAGCTGAAGGTTTCAGTTGATGAAGAAATTTGTTGATGTAGCTTGTAGGTATAAGTTTAAGGCTAAATGCTACTGCTTTGGTGGTAAAGGTGATGGGTACACTCAGTGGATTGGTGGTGCTTTGGTCAAGTAGGGACAGGATAGAATTAGTGAAATGAGAGTTGAAATGAGTGACTGTGCTTTCAGTGGAGTTTGTGGAGGAAGGGTAGGGGGGTAGAGGAATGTTTTGTACTGTGAAATTGATTTATAGATGCTGAACATTTGGGGGGTTATTTTGATGTTTCTGTTGGGCTGTTGAATAATAATTTTTTTGTCTATTTTTATTTGCTTTTTGACTGTTTCTTAATTGTTGGTAGATTTGGAGGTTTGTTTGGATGTTCTTCGTGTTTCACTGTTGCAGTCATTACATTTCGGTTATCTGATTGCAGGTAGCCGTCAGTCGGCCTGATTAACAAAGTCTTGGGTTCTGCGTCGGATGCTGTCCCTTCTTCCATGACGTCAGGTAGTCAGGGATATAAAACATGCAGCTGATGCCATTACATCAGTTTTTCTCTGCCCAAAGCAGAATCAGTTCGCAAGTGCCGGTCGGCCGACTCCTGAAATTTTCGTTTTCGAGTTTCAGAACCGAAGTCTTCAACTAAAGCTAAATGCCCCATTGGGGAAACTTTTTCTTGCTCCTTACCGATGTCAGTAAAAGTTAATAATTGCATTACTTGTGGAAAGCAAATACCTCATTTTCTATTGTATTCCTTGCCTAGGCCCTGACCACGACGTACCTTGCTGTCGGTTTTGTGCTTTATTTAATCAGTGCACTATCCGTCATTGGTATATTTTTTCCTCTAAATATTTTGGTTCTCAGTTTAATTATCCAGAAATGTCGTCTCTTAGCCATCTGGCTACCGGGATTCTGAAAAAATGCAAAAATAGACAGAGACAGGCCGCCAAGGTCCAAAACTGCCGACAACACTCTCCTAAGCCAGTCGCCAGTTCGCTGGTACTCGGTGAGGGGCTTTCGGAGCCCCTGATACCCACTACTTCTGATTCACAGGCCTCTACTGAGACCCATTCGGATGCCGTGAGATGCTTCAACTATGGAACCCGCGGATGTCTCTACCTTGGATGAGTCTGGTGCCGCTGTGCAGGCACCGGCTTCTGAGGGTGTATTCAGGCCTACGGACTTGCATATTAAACCAATGCCTCCTTCTTCATCTTCTTCTTCACATAGGCCTAAATCTCGAGCCATGCCTAAAAAAACGATGTCCAGGCCACATGCTTAGGCCTCTATGCCTAAAAAACAAATGATAAGAATGGCTGAAGATTTAATAACTCTAATCAGGGGTAGCCAACCCCCCCCCTTTCTAAGAGGCCTAGGACTGAAGTTGTTTATGAATCTTCTGTCCAGGATTCTGTTTTTTCTGATTCTTCTGAGGATCTGGATTTGCCCTTATCTACTTATGAGGATTCTGATGCAGAGGACTCCATTCCCTCTGCTTCCCCTTCATAGGATTTTTCTTTTGGGGAAACCTTACGTACTCTAAGGGAGCATTTCCACTGGGAAAACCAGGATTTCTTACTCCTACCTCAGCATAGGCCTTTAGCTATTTCTCCTGTACTAGACATTGTTGATGATGCTTTTTTGGAATCTAGTTTGGCCCCTGATTCCTTGCCTGCTGCTACCAGAAAACCTGACAGATACTACAGGGTCCCAGAGTCACACAAGTTCCTTTTTAAAAATCCTATTGCAGATCCAGAGACTATTTCACAGGGGGCCCAAGGACATTAAGGCTTCTACTGCTAAAAATCCTACCCCTTCTGATAGAAACTCCAGGGCGCTGGATAGATGGGGTAAGAAGGTTTACACTTCTGCAACCTTGGCCATTAGGGCTTTAAACTGCCAGTTTCATATGTTAAAGTATCAGCAACATGTTATTGGATTGCTTAAACAGAAAATAATGTTGATTCCTGACTGTGTGGAAAATAAAGAATTACAGGATTTAATGCATTCTGCTGAACAAGTTGGAAAACATACTTTGCAGTGTGGTTTTGATTCATTAGAGGCCTCTTACAGGGATGCTGTTATTGGGTCTGTGCTGAGAAGGCATGCTTGGCTAAAGGAGCAATCTTTGCCTGATCATGTTAAAGCTAAATTGTTGGATGCTCCCTTAAATCAGGACCGCCTGTTTGGCAACAGGGCTGAGGAAGTTCTTAAAAAGATGGAAGATGAAGCTAAATCTTTGCAAACTGTTAAAGATTTCTTACAAGTTCAGCCTCCTAAATTTAGTAGTCACTGGGCCTCTAAGAATTGGTCCTTTCCAGACCCTTCCAGATCTTCTCAAGCCAAACCAAGACACAGCAAAAGCCCCAGGTTTCAGTCCCAGGGGACACGCAGGACTAAGCAGTGGGGGGCCTCCACTTCCAAATCTGGGAGTAATAAGACTCCCCCTGTGGTAAACTGTCTCAATGACTTCCGTTTAAAATTTACAAGCACTTAACTGACCGTCCCTTTGGGGGGAAAGATTTCTCTTCATGCAAAGTACTGGGAACTCATTACCCACGACAAATGGGTTTTAAATATAGTGTCCCAGGGATACAGATTTCACTTCCACACATTGCCAACACCAAGTGGGTGGCCAGACCTACACCCAAATCAGTGGGCAGAGGCCCAAAACCAGTACTTTCTCTCTTAAGCATGTGGGCTATTCAACTGGTACCGGAAGAGGTAAAGGGACAAGGTTTCTACTTGAGACTTCTGGTAAAAAGAAAAGACAATTAATGGCGTCCTATCCTGGACCTGCCTATTCTAAACACCTTTTTGGATATTCCAAAATTCAATATGCTGACTGTTCATCAGTTACTTCCTATGCTAGGCAACACTAGATTGGCTGGCAACACTAGATTTAAAAGAAGCATACCTGCACATCCCAATCAGGGAATCTTGCAGAAGATACCTACTCTTCAAAGCAGGCTACATGCATGATCAGTTCTCTGCACTGCCCTTTGGCTTATCTACTGTGCCTAGGGTATTCAAAAAGTGCCTAGCTCTAGTTATTGCATTTTGCAGGCAAAGAAATATTCAAATATACCCATACCTGGATGATTGTCTAATTCAGGCAGAAAGCCAGGACATACTTTTGAATCATCTGGCCTTTGTACAAAGGGTTCCAACTTGTCTGGGGTACACCATAAACGAAAAGAAATCACACCTGTTACCCTGTCAACAAATTATACTCCTGGGAGCAAGCTTGAATACAACTTCCCAAATGGCTTACCTCACGCCAGAGAAACAAATTCATTTGACAACGTACTTCAAACAAGTGGCCACAAAAACCCTGCTATCTGCAAGACGAATACTGAAGGACTTGGGGTTCATGGCCTCCTGCATTCTTCTAATTCCATATGCAAGACTGCATATGAGAAAACTACAGTGGTATCTAAAAAGTCTATGGTGTCAACATTCTTAGGATCTAGAAGCAATGATTCCTAACATACCTTGCCTACACCTAGAATTCCTTTGGTGGACAGAGACCTGCCACCAAAAGAAGGGACTACCTTTCACACCACCCCATGCCACTCAAACCCTAACAGATGCATCAAACTATAAATGGGGGGCTCACCTGGCAGGGAAGTGCATTCAGGGAAAATGGAACCCAAGTCAAATGCACCTGCATATCAATCAAAAAGAAATGTTAGCTGTACAGAATGCTGTTACAGCCGTCAAGGACCACATTCTTCCAGGGCAACTTATGGTAAAAACAGACAACACCACTGTTATGTGGTACATAAACAAGCAGGGGAATACACATCCTTACCCCCTCTGCAGACTAGCCATGGCATTGTGGAACACAGCCTTAAGCTACCAAGTGCACTTACAAGCTCAATTCCTGCCAGGAAAATTAAATACACTGGCAGATGGACAAAGCAGAAACTTCATGGACCCACACAAGTGGAAACTGGAACAAAGGATTTTCAACATGTTGACAAGCAAATGGGGGAGCCCAGATGTAGACCTGTTTGCCTCTCCCCAGAACTACCAATTGGACAAATTTTTCCACAAGGTCTCCCCACAAGCAAGCCTGGAAAGTGGATGCTCTGTCCTCAGTCTATGCCTTCCCCCCTCTGCCTCTGCTCTCCAAAGTACTACAAAAATCAAACATGACAAACCAAGGATGATTTTGATTGCTCCAGACTGGCCACACCAACACTGGTGTACCCCCTCCTGTGCAGTGTGTCATAGTTATCCCCATGGCATCTGCCTCAGACTCCTTCCCTGTTGTCTCAGCAGGAGAACTAGATTCTGCACCCTCAGCTTCTAACACTGAACCTTGCAGCGTGGCTAATTACATAATCTCTCCTCTACCATTCCTCAGTAAATCTGTGATGGATATCATTTTAGAGGCAAGGAGACCTAGTACTAGAAAATCTTATGCTGAAAAATGGAAAAGATTCTGTGCCTGGAACCAATCTCAAGGGATGAGCACAGCAGCGCCCAATTTACCTCAGATTTTACAATACTTAACTCAGATACTTCACAAGGGCCTGTCTTTTTCCTCCATTAAAATCCACGCCTCAGCCAGTTCAGCTCATTATAACACAGAACCTCCCCTTTTCTCTCATCCACTGCTCAAGCAGTTCCTCAGAGGGGTCAAAAATTTGAGACCACCCAGGAGAGCTCCAACCCCAGCCTGGGACCTTAACTTTGTTTTGAAGAAACTCGCTCTACCTCCTTTTGCGCCAGCTGCTACTGCAGACTTAAAATTTCTTTCTTGGAAAACAGCTTTCCTTTTAGCAATCACTTTAGCTAGAAGGGTATCTGAATTACAGGCCCTTATGGCAGTGGAGCCTTTCATCATCTTTCATGCGGTCAGGGTGTCCCTCAGAACCAATCCAACCGTCATGCCCAAGGCGGTATCCAGTGTGGCTCTTAATCAGTCTATTCATTTGCCAACCTTCTTTCCCAGTCCACAGAACAAAGGGGAATGGATACTGCATTCCTTAGATGTGCACAGACAACTTAGATTCTACTTGGACAGGACGCAACCTCAGGGCAAGGCTATTTCAAAGCAAACCATTTCTAAATGGATAGGCCATTGCATTCATTTCTGCTATAAGCACCATGGAAAACCTATCCCCCAGGGGATCAGACCTCACTCCACCAGGGCTGCATTTACCTCTACAGCCTTTCTCAGAGGCGTCCCTACCAGGGACATCCTAGAAGCTGCTAATTGGAGTTCTGTACATACTTTCACCAAGCATTATCATTTTCCAATTTTCTCTAAATCCAGAGCTGGCTTTGCCACTGCAGTTTTGCAGGGCCTTATAGCTGGTCCTAATGCTATCTAAATTCCTCCTCCCAACCATAGCTTTGGGAATCTACCCAAATGTAATGACTGCTACAGTGAAACACAAAGAGCATAGTACAGTTGTGTACACTTACCATAAATGTAGATGTTTGAGTGTATTTACTGTTGCAGTCCTGGTTACCCTCCCTCAAGCCCCCTAACTTATTTTGGCTATACCTCTATTTTCCTTTACTGTGCTTAAAAGCCTTTTTTGTGTATTTGCTTTTTTGTTGGAGGTATATCATTGTAAACTAGTTTGCTAGGACTTTAACACTTAAACAGCCTGAACAAGTTTCCTTCAAGAAGCCCAGCTTGTTTAATCCGAAACTACCACCACATGCCCACAATTTTGTTAAGGTATGTGAGAATGGTATTATTAATGCTTTAGAGGCTCCACTTAAAAGAACTTTTTACAACTTAAATAGAATTGAATGGGAAGCTTTAAAATCATTGATGCACATCCCGGACATTTGCATTATACCTGCAGAGAAATTAAGTGCTTTGCCTGTGATGAAAGCTAGTGATTACATTGACTCCGTGCATAAGCTTTTGAGTGATGATAACACTTATGTTGTTATAAATTCTAGGTTTATCAGTAGTTCAATCAAACAGGTGCATGATACATTGTATGATCTACTGATGAGCAGAGTAATTGATGAACAGCTGTATTATTTTTTCTATGTTGAGAAACTTTTAATACCAGTTATAAAGGGGCTTCCCAAGATGCACAAAGACTCTCTACATCCACCAATCTCTGGTGCTGGGTGGGTGACTGAGCCACTTTCTATTTTCGTTGAAAAACTGAAATTTATTTTCTCATCACTGAGCTCAGTGTTAAAAGATACCAACCAATTTTTAATGGAGCTTTACCCAGTTCACTGTTAATGTGGGTGAAGTCTCTAGCTGGCTTTTTGTTACACTAGATGTTAAGAATCTTTTTACCAGTATTCCCAATGAACATGGTGTGCAGGCTGTGAGAGGGGTTTTGAGCAGTAAAAGTGGGTATAAGAATGATGTCATTATGCTTATATGCACTTTATTGGAGTTGATTTTGGAAAGTAATGCTTTTATGTTTGAAAAAGATATTTATCTTCAAAAATAGGGAGTTGCCATGGGCACCCCCTGTGCCAACTTGTACACCAGTCTTGTAATGTATCATTGGGAAGAGAATTATGTTTTTAACAATGCCTACTATTCCACTTCCATAAAGTTTTATCAACACTTTGTGTTTATCTTTTTCCTATGGGCTGGTGATGAATCTGAGTTACAATGTTTTATATTGTTTTTAAAAAGCACTACTAATTTTTCAATTTTACTTCGACTTTTTCTAATTATAATATTGATTTTCTTGATTTGAAATTGTATAAAGATGTTTCTAGTAGGATTAATACTACATTACATAGAAATAATAATAGTAGAAGTAATAATAGTATTGGAGCTTTTCTCCCCGGGCCTCCGCTGAAAATGGACCCACGTCCAGTCGGACACTCCCGGTCAACAAATTTAAATAAAATAAATAAAATAAATAAAATAAAATAAATAAGTATGCATCCTAAGTTTGTGTTCTCCAGTGTTTTGAAGGGAAAGTTTATAAGGATATCTAGGTTATGTACCATTATGCACCGAGGATGATGACTGCCATATGAATATATGGTTACTTACCCAACAGTTTTTAGACGAGGGTTATAAAGAAGAAACAAATTGATTCCAAGCTGGAACTTCCAATGAGTGACCTCTCAAACCTCCTGAATCAGAGGCCCATGGGATATATGCAAATGACTCCTAGGAGTACCAGGTGTTTCAGCTAATTAGCGATTCTGAATGCCCATAAGTTTTCATTTAGTTTTTACAGATTGTTTTTTCTGTGTGACCTTCTCACTAATTGTTTTAATTTATTTGGGATATTTTGCAGTCACCCTAATGATAATGGACATCATCTGGGTATAACAGTCCTGTGTTTCTTATGCTTAGTCAAACACTCTACTTTTGCTGTGCTGTGCTGATGAGGTCATAACAAGGCCGAAATATGCATATCCACAGCTAGTGGGGTTTGGCTTTATTGGCCTGAAATTGTCCATTAAAATGACGAAGCAAGTTTTGGGCATTCAGAATCACAAATTAGCTGAAACACCTGGTGTTCATAGGGGTCATTTGCATATATCTCATGGGCCTCTGATTCAAGAGGTTTGAGAGGTCACTCATTGGAAGTTCCAGCTTGGCTGGAGTTTTCATTTAGTTTTTACAGATTGTTGTTTCTGTGTGACCTTCTCACTAATTGTTTGTTTTTCAGTGTCAGGATTTTTTTACTTGGGTGAGAGATCCCTTATACAAGGTGGGATTCCAAGAGAACACTCAAAAGTCTTTTTTAACTCTTCACAAGGTTGTGTTCCTTGTACACCAGTCTTGACATCTCAGTTCAAAAGCTTCTTCCACAGGAAAAAAATAGACTTGTATCTAGATCTCTTTCTAAGGTTTTTCACTCAGACTTCAGTCACTGCAGGGGACTCAAGATACCCCTGGCAAGACTTTACATAAGAAAGATTCAATGGTGTCTGAAGTCTCTCTGGCCACAGCACCAACTTCCTTTGTCTTTTCCAATCCCAGTGCTGGGCTTTGTCAGAAAACAAATCACTTGGTGGAGACAGCAAATATCCATAAATCCATGTCACCCCTTCTCCCTCCCTATTCCAGAGCAGTCAGTCACCACAGATGTCTCAGACTTTGCGTGTGCAAACATTTTAAGAGGAGTAGAAGTGTAAGGTGTGTGTGACTGCAAGCACATTAATATAAAAGAGATGCTTGTCCTGATCAAGGCAGTCAACTTTCTGAATCATCTGTGGTCCCTGGGACCTTTTCAAATTATTACAGACAATACCACAGTCATGTGATACATCAACAAGCAAGGGAGAACCAGGTTGTAACCCTTTGCATACTTCCTACGTTAGCTTGGGATAAAGCTTTCACAATATACTGTCAATCTGCAGGCATCCTAAATTTCATCAGAGCAAAATTGTGTGGCAGGCAAGTTAAAGCAGGTCAAGGGCAGACCCTCACAAATGGAAACTAGATGGGTGGGAGTCTTCCAAGATTTGATCCATCTGTGAGGATGTCCTCAAGTAGACCTATTTCCCCTCTGTCTCAACATTTCTCTGGCCAAATTCTGCTCCAAGACTCCATGGAAGAAGACCTGGAAGACATATACCTTTTCTTTTTCCTTGGACAGGAATATTCCTGTATGCTTTTCCACCCTTTCCACTAATATCCAGGGTACTTCTGAAGATTAACTAGAAGTCCCCCTACATCATTGTGGTGACTCCCTTCGGGCCCAGGCAACCATGGTTTTCCCTTCTTTTAGAAATGAAAATAAACTCCAAAGAAAACTGACAAACCACTGGATAAAACAAAAAAGGGCAAATAATTGGAAACTATTTTTGTATGTTAGCACTTTCATCAAATTTAATAACCCAACTTCTTCAGACAAACAGAACAACCATATCAGATACACTTAAATACCAAATACAAAATCATACAAAAATAGTTTGTTTCTGTTTTTTTGCCTCTTTTTTTGTTTTATCCAGTTCTTTTAGAAATGGTCAGGGGCAATTACTACAAGCTTCCCCATAGACTGGATCTATCCACACGAGCAGGGGTGTTTGACACACCCCAACTCCAGTCAACTTGACTGCCTTGGATGATGGTATTAATTCCTTTTAGGCTACTTAGGCAACTGTTTAATAAGGATGTGCAGCAGGTGCTAATGGAGGCAAGAAAGCCTGCTAGTAGAAAGTCATACATTACTAAATGGAAAAGGTATTCTAGTTGGTGTGAACATAACCAGTACCCATTCCGAGCTAGCTGTTCTCTGGTTTGACAGTATTTGTACAAGTTACTATCCTACACCTTTTCTTACTCCTCCAAGGTTTATTCATCTGCCATTTCAGCATATCTGCCCATGGATCGTCCTCTTTCAGTGCATTCACAAGTAAAAATATTTTTGAAAGGGATTATGCATAAGAAGCTGCCAAGAAAACTAGTAGCCCCTCCTTGGGATCTTAATTTTGTATTAGAGAAACTGAAACATGCTCAGTTTGAACCAGCTAATCTGAATGACTTTTGCTTCTTAACTTGGAAGAGAGTTTTACTGAGTGCTCTGAACTTTGTAAGGTGAGCATCTGAGTTGCAACCTCTTATGATGAGTCAACCCTATCTCATTTTCCAGAGAGACAGGATTTCTTTGGAGAACGAATCCTTCTTTTATGCCTAATGTGTTATCTGGGTTTATTTTAAGCCAGATTATCCATCTCCCTGTTTTCTTTCCTCAACGTAAATATGAGGGAGAAAGGATACTCCATACCTTGGATGTCCACAGACAACTCTGGTACTGTCTTGACAGAATTAAATCATTCATATCTTCAGATCAATTGTTCATTTCTTGTGAAGGTAAGAAGGAAGGACAATCTGTGTCAAAACAGACAACTTCCAAATAGTTTTCTAAAGCTATTACATTCTGTTATACTCACCGCAACAAAACTATTCCAGGCATGGTCAAGGCCCACTCTACCAGGGCCTTGGCTTTATCTGTATCTTTTTTTGGAAAGTGTTGGATTCTAGAAGTATTCTAGAAGCTGCAACTTGTTCCTCTGCACATTCTTTTTTCAAAACCCTATAAGTTTGATTCTTTCTCCAGGTCTAGATCAGGCTTTGCTAGGACCATTCTCCAGGGGCTCCTGGACTCTTCTTCCACCTCCCAAATGTAGTAAGCAAGTATAATCTAACCATATAGCTAAGGCTACCATAGCAATGTTTAATATGGTGAACATAGTACAGTTGTGTAAGTAAACTTAAAGTAGATATTTGATCGATCACTGCTGCAGTAGCTGTTCTCTCTACCCTCGTTTTTGGTGTGTTATATAGGCCAGTCTGTGGACATTTTATTTTTTACTCTTCTGAACACTGTATATTTCAGGGCTCAGCCTCCTTTTCTCTGTTGACATGAAAGATCTGAAGGGCTTGGCACCCAAACCTATCTTTTTACCTTGAGCTATCTAATGGTTTGGGAGGCATGGAAAGTGCCCTGAAGCTTTGGAAGCTGGCTGGCTGTTATATCCTATGCAGGATGTAGCCCATATCGCTAGGGCTACTGCAGCAGTGATTAGCATTTAATTAGCTAATTAATTTAATTAGCGGTGATGTTTAATAATGAAGTTTTATTTTTAAAATCATTATTTTAGGGAATATTTTAAAAATAGTTGGCTATTATTGTTGATAAAGTTTAAAATAACAGGTGAATACAATTTCAACCAATTTTACAACAGAGATATTGTCCCAAAGACTCAAATTTATGTGGAGATTTTTTACAGTTGCACTTTCCTGCTTCCAAATAGTTTGTATATGAAAAATATCAAAAAATTATTTTAGAAAATTGGAAGATTATTAATGGCAATAGAGATCTTAATAAGGCTGTTGGGCCAGAACCAATTTTTTTAAAAGAATCTCAGTATAAAAAATAAATTAAAAGAAGAAATAATAGTGGTAACAACAGGTTTACTGGACCATTTGGTGTCTCTCTCTCTCTCTGTCACACTTCTAGGTTTGTGCAGATTCATTAACACACCACATTATGTTAAAATAGTTAATTCTAGGCAAAAAGCCTTTAGTGTAAGGCAAGGTATGCTTGTAAAATAGGGAGGAGTGATGTGTTTGGCAATCATTTGTTCATGTGAGAGCTTCCCTGTGGGTAAAACTACTAGAAAGCTCTTGCAGAAAATTAATGAACATGTTGGCTATAAAAAATAAGGACTGTTCTATCACATTTACAAAACAGGCAAAATATTGTAAAGATTTCAAAAGGTTCAAAAATTTTTGTTGTAGATTATACGGTAATGTGTCAGTGACTTGACTTTAATAAATTTATGTGAAGTTAAGTAAGATATCACTTTATTTAGCTGCCAACAAAGTGTCAGGTCTAAATGAGAATATTGTGTATTGAAAGCTCAAAAAATCTAATAGTATGTCTAGATTAATTTTTTTTGCTTAACTTTGTTTTTATATAATTGTGCTTTCTAAGTGCATTTATTTTGATATGCATAACATATTTGCTTGTGATCAGTCAGCTGATTATTCATGTGACCTGAATTTAGGTATATAAGATGCACTGTTGATAAGAATTGTAGTTGTGATGAAGTTCTTGAATTAAATTAATGGACAGAGCCACTAAACTCAAAAACTTAATTTTGTCTTTGTTTTTCGTCTATTTAGTAGACAAATTTTTTTTCTGTTTATTTTGTTTTGTATAACACTCTTACAGCATGCTCATTTCAGAATTTGATATATGTAACACAGACACACCAACATAAACACATGAATACCAAAAATATGTGTTTGGGTGTGTGTTTATATGTTGGTTTTGGGGTGTCACCTTCTGTTGGGTCATAGATCCTGGATTCAGAAATCCTGGTTCATTGAGTCTTAACATGGGAAGGTAGGAATTTCCCCCCTGCAAGACCCACAGAAGTGGCAAGAAGGAAGTTTTACTGAATCAAGTTTGATGAATTAGCTATGATGTATTATGAGTTGACAATGAAATATACTTGCATTTTTGTCTGTGTGTGTGTGTGTGTGTATATATATATATATATATATATATATATATATATATATATATGTGTGTGTGTGTGTGTGTGTGTATATATATATATATATATATATATATATCCTTAAACTAC
This sequence comes from Protopterus annectens, assembly GCF_019279795.1. NCBI lineage: Eukaryota > Metazoa > Chordata > Ceratodontiformes > Protopteridae > Protopterus > Protopterus annectens. The sequence continues at coordinate 784,992,967 of NC_056731.1, read as the reverse complement.
TAGAAGATGGAGCCATTTCCCAGCCAGAATTCCAATTCATGGAGATAGACAACCCCCAACTAGGGAGGATATTTGGGATCCCCAAGATCCATAAAGACATCTCTGACTCCCCATTCGGACACAGTGTGTCTTACAAACATACAGAAACAGAGCGGATTCACTTTATAATCCCAAAATATCGAGTTTCAATATCTCGAGACTATAAAGCCGAAAAATCTAAATACTGAAACCCCAAAAGCGCGAAATTCAAAATCGCAACTTTTAAACACACCCTACACCACACAAACAAACACACATACACCTTCCTACCCACACTACAACAAACAAAACACATACAAACACAACAACACAAATACACAAACCTACCCCCTACATATAAGCAGAGGGGCAAGCCCCCCTGCACCCCCCCATGTGGGGAGCTGTGCCACCCACACCCCCGTTACTTATGTATACTAACTCCGAGGTTGCACTAAAAAGACAGATACAAAACCCACCACTGCACAGTCTACATTCCCCTCACACAAACGCACATCACATATGTACAAGCACCACCATTCTCAAATCTTACACACTCTCACAGTCTTACCTACATACCGCAACCTACACCTACAACTTCCTAACACACTAACATACTCTAAAATCCCTACCCAAAACCCTTAAAATATAACACTTACCTGAATCTCCAGCTATCCATTAACAAAGCGCACCACCATAACTGCTGATTCGACATTTCTGGATTCGATTATGTGGCTTTCACAGAACTGGGCTTTTGCTATTTTAGTCTCGAGATACTAAAATTCAATATTTCAGTATTTCAAGATTATAAAGTGAACCCAACTGAGCACATTTCAGAGTTCCTGGACTCCATTCTGAACCCAGTAGTTTATGAATCCCAATTCTACCTAACCAGACCAAAATTGAGGTCACCGACCACATATATATATATATATATATATATATATATATATATATATATATATGGGTCCATGTCAGATGGACGAAAACCCAGATCACTGACGACCACATCACCGAGACGACATCGCCAACAACATGCAGCCCCGACAATGATGAGTAGTGCCGAATGGGAGTTATTCCCATTCCCTCACTGTAGTGCGATCTCGGAGTTGGTATATGTAAGTGGGGGGGAGTGGGGGGAGCAGCCCCCCACAAGGTGGGGTTCAGGGAGGCTTGCCCCCCTACTAGACACATTTTAATGTGTTTTTTTTTAATGTATTACGGGAACAGGAGTGTATTCTGTTCTGTAATACATTGACTTACCATTGTCAGGGATGCATGTTGTCAGCGATGTCATCTCGACGATGTGGTCGACGCTGATCTGGGTTTTCGTCCGTCTAACATGGACCCATATATTTATATATATATATGTTTTTACCTAGATTTTTATGATGAAGGTACTGTGGTGATTTGTCTGTTTCATATTAGAGATTATTTTAACCATTTGAAATGTTTAAGTACTTTTTCTTGATTGCATTACCATGTAATAAAAAAAAATCAAATTGTTCAGGACTGTACTGCATATGATATCCTGAAACTATTTTGTCTCTGTGTACATTGTTTAAGAAAAGCATCATGGAAACACCTGTATGTGTAATTTCTTAACAGTGAGTAAGAAGCTGAGTACTTATGAATACATCGTACATCAGCGACACAGTCAGGAAAACAAGGAGCACGACAAGAGTGTACAGCCTGCACCACCGCTGTCGGCCAGGATGGCAGCACTTCAGGTAAGGTGTAAAGATTTACTTGTTTGTGTTGAAGTTTGTTGTAACTGTCTACATTTGTAGTGTCTTTTTGTATTACCTGCTAAAGAAAGGTGCTTAACAGATTTTGTGTGTCAGAATAGCTTCACATATGATCAGCTGACTCCCAATGTCACTGGCAAGCATTCGATCACAAGTGCCCAAAAACACAGCTACCCAGAAGTATAACCACACAAAAATTCTGTATGTTTACTGGAATGGTAAGCTCCAACCCCCACACATTCTCCCTTACTTACACATACATAAATACTTCATGGCTTGACAACCATGTAGGCAGTAGAAACACCCAGCAACGGTGTTCACCATAACTGAATTAACTGTAATCTCACAGCCACTGAGGCAGACAGAAAATATGGCTGCCTATCATATGGCTGAAGGTTAAATGTCATAAGCCCTTAAAACTGAAACCAAAATCCTGAAAATCACAAAAGACAGCAACTAAAATGAATTAAACATCAAAGTCCTGAAATAATACTGAATGCCTACTTGAAAAGTAAATGTATAGCAGGCACCTAACTCAACCATATTAAAATAAATAATTTTTATGTTTTTGAAGGACCACTCCAGACATCCCTAAGTGAAAAGTTGAGTGGCACAACCTTTAAATATATATTGCAAATCCAAGGATCTGATGTTGCCTCTTCTGTGTGTTCCTCAATGGATGAGATCTGACTTTGGATCCAGCTTTGGCTGCCTTTTACTTAAGCATCCATAGCTCACGTGCTGCCCCTTACCCATAATCTGCACTCGTCTCCAACATTACCTCATTTGCCACTCGAGTACAGACATGGTTCCTCACTCAAGCTTGCCTCAGCTAAGTTTTCTTAAACTGTTTATCTTTATTGCTAGATTGTGGATAGTTCTTTCTACCTTTTCTTTTAGCTCCTTTACATTAAAAAGAAATAAAAACACTTCAGCTTCTTTTTCTTCCTTTTATATCTTTGGCACCCTTTCCATTAGTGTAGCTTAGGTTTTCTTTACAGTACACTAGAGGTGTTTTTCTTTTATTACTATCATTCTCAGAATTAGTGTGTTACTGTCTTTTTGTTTTTTGTATACTGCCTTGATCATGTTCAGTAAGCCTTTTGGGTTTAAAAATGTGTGGCCTGTGATCTCAGGATTCTCAACATGGATATCCATCCAAAATACATATACTGCTTGGGTGCTGCCCACTTGGACAAAAACTGCAGCCTTTGTACTGGTTTTGACTAGCAGGCCTTTATTGAACAGTGCATTAAGCTTTTACTAAAGGGATTTCTCCCAGGCCCTGTAGCAGAACCTTCCAAGGTTATGTCTACTGTGTCTGGAACTTCCCCAGCTGCTAAAAACTCTTCAGACAGACACAAGTGACAAGCCCAGGAAAAAGGGCAAGGCGTATAGGATGCACTCTCTTGACCATTTCTCCTTGTCAGTGGCTTCTCTGCCTCTGCCTCTTGATTATGAAACATCCTAAAGCTTCAGCTCCAACCCCTCTGTCAGATACTATAGTCATTGGATCACAGACGCCACCCTTGCCAGAACCTAGATTTTCACCAGAGCTGGTCTCCCCTAGACTGCATTCCCCTGTCTTCAGGAGAGACCTGTTCACAGATCTTCTAGATCTCTCTCTACCTCTTCCTCAATATCCAGATTCAGTGGGGGCTCTGTCAGCTTGACGTTAATTACCCCCCCCTCCCATTTATGGTGGCTCCTACCCTGATCTGCTTTCCAGTTTAGAGGGCTTTGGTTCAGAGTTTCTCCCAAAGATTATTCTCATCGGAACCAAAGTAATGGTCAGCTTCCACTTTGACATCTCTGATTCAATGGTTCCAAGTGTCCTGGATCCAGAAGGACCAGGGAGAAAAGTGTTGGCACTGCTTCCAAGAATCAGGATCAACTTTGAATTTGCCAGAGCCTTCCCTTACTCTTGGGATCTCTGTGCTAGATAACTTGGCTCTGATGTCCACCTTGGAGCAGAGTTAGATCCATTCCTTGGGACCAGCTAAATTTGGAAGCTTCAGCTCCTACTGGAGATGTGTTGGCTCCCACCTCAGCTTCTGCCTTCAAGGTAGCAAAGAGATCTCCCTCCGTTTCTTATGAGTGGACTTCCGTTTCTTATGAGTGGACTTCCCTTAATTTCTCAGCTCTGCCCATTCTCAAGTGAAAGGCCTTAGGTCCTGATCCCTACTCCACCTATTCCCATCGGGACAGCCAGTTCCCCTGAGCGTCAATACAGTCCACACTCAGAATCTCCTCAGACCTCCGAGTTCTCTCCTAAATATGCCACCACAGAGGTCCCTAAGAAACATATGTGCAAGAGGAAGCATGTTGACTCCCTCCAAGACTCGCTGACTGAAGACCCAGATTTTGATGACAGGGAAGGGTCCCCCAGATCACCTATTGAGGATGTCTCATTTGAGAAAATCCTTGATCTCTTGAGACAGAAAAGAGGTTGGACTTGAAGCCCTTTCCTAACAGGACTCGCCATTTCTCAAGGCCTTTGGATCTGGTTCAGATATTTCTTTGGTGGTCCATCCAGCCAGTGAGATGATGTATTTAATATCTTGTGTTTATGGACGGAGCCAGATGTGACACAACCTATTCTCCAGAAACCTGATATGTTTCTTGTCGCACTAAAAGAACAGCATTGGAGCAAGAGCCTGGCAGTGGATGCCATGTTAGTAGCAGCAACAGCAAACAAACCAGATCTGGCTAAAAATGCTCTTCTGTCCATCTCGTTAACAGGGAGTGTGGGGCATTGAGCAACTTCTGGAAGTGATCTTATGTTCAGCTACCTTCACATTTAGGCACTGAATTATGTGGCACATATAACAAGATTTCAGAGAGATTTGCCTAAGGAGCTCTCTAAATCTCTCCCTGGGTCCATGTCTGTGGAAGACAAGAAAACTGTGGAGTTACAGCTGGCCACTCTACAATCCATATGGAATGCCTCCATGTTGCCTGCCTGCTATCTGAAGTGACCAAGGGCATTTCAAGAGCCACAGGCACAGGCATTGCTGTAAGGAGATATGCATGGATGCACTTGTGCGAGTTTTTGAAGCCTTTCAATGTCAGTATCCCTTTCGATTGTTGCTATATAAATGTTAATGTGTTCTCTTCCTTTGTGGACTTTTAAATGATTAATGTCCTGTTAGTACTTCACCAATGCTGGGTAGATAAGTATCCCTCTGGGGAAAAACCTTCAATGTTATCATTATTTCTGTGGAATAGTTTACTTTTTGTCTTTAGAAATGTATTTATATAAGCTAGGAATTTTGTTTTATGTGTGTGTTGCTAAAATTTTACCTCACAAATGTTAACTCTTGCCATTTTTATCTGTTTGGGGAAAACTAATTTAAAATTATTGTCTATGTAAAAGTCTGTCTTTTTGTTGAAAATTAAAGATAGGGGCATAGACTTGAAGTTTTGAGGGTTGTCTCTTAAATATTTACCTAAAAACTTTAAAAATAAATTAGGCAATTCACTTACTATTTGGGGCTATACTAACCTGTTATCAGACACTTTTCTTGGCTAGAACATGCAGCAGTCTTCTGGCTGTTTGGTTCTCTCCTCCCCCATCAAGAAATATAATGTTTTACAGCCAACTTCAGTAATCAAGCTGGCTTCATCACTGCCAAAGCCACTGCTAAATGACTCTGCTGTATCAGGTTCCTCACACTGCTCAATTTCTCCCAATCCCATTGGCCTTGCTGCTTTGGAAGCCACTAATGATCAGGAGATAGGCACATCCTCTGTAGCTGCTGGGTTGCCCTCTGTGGGCCAGGGACTACCATTCATGTCAGTTTTGCAAGAAGAACCAGTCAGTGCTTTACACAAAGCTAAGCTAGGGAGCTTGATTCCAGGAAAATAGACATCTTTTTACATTGATCTTTTTCAAGGGAGTCGTGTTGGAAAAGAAAACAGAAATTTAGGCAAATGTCCTGCTTCACATAGAATAGTTTTGCTAAGGGCTTACTTCAAGGCTTTAATTTTTTTTATTATGATTTCTCGCAGAATTGTAAAACAAGAGCATTTCCTTCTCTCAGATAACAGTCTGAGGAATAAGAATTAGAATGACATATTTCTCCAAGTGGTTATGCCAGAGAAAAGGGAAGCTGATTCTAAAGAACATTTTTCTTCAGATTCTCCCCCTGAAAAGTTATTTTTTAATGAAACTTGTTGCTAGAATGAAAGACTTGTTTTAAATGGAACAGAATGAAATTCCAGTACCCAAGCAAAAAGTAATATGACTTATTGCGACTGTATTTTCTTCAGCTTGTAGCTGCTCCTCCTGCTTTACCAGCATTAGAGGACATTTTCTTATAGGTTCATATGTAAGTACTAAGCTAGCTGCCGTTGTGGGCCATAATGAGAATAACTGGGATCGTACCATAGATAATTTGGGGGTGGTCCATGCATTGGATAAAGCATTTAGGAGCTGCCTCTGTCCATTAGTAGTACAGGGTGCAGTCCTGGGTAATTTTTCTGTTTTCCATTCATAGATCTAATTTGCACTTGAATATGGAGAGGGATAAACTTTGTTTTATGAGGATTTCTTGAAAGCTAGCAGTATGCCTGGCAGTCATCCTCCTGTCCCTAAAAAGTATGATGAATATTTCCATTCTCCAATCCAAAGTCAGACCCTGCAGTTATTTCATTGACAAAATCATTCACTAACAAGCACCTTGTGAATGTTTACCCTTTTCTTTCGGACAATGATGGGGAAGGTTTAGGTACATTCTTCTTTTACTTTAGCCTTCAAAATTCTGAATTGTCAGATTCATATACCAGTATTTTTACTTGCTTCTTTTGAAAGTATAAGGAAGTCAGTTGCTAGCCTCCCTTCTATAGAGATAAAGGCTTCTCAGAGCTTGTTAATAGCTTTTGTTTTTCAGGTAACCAAACACTTTTTGAAGTGTTCATTTGACTCTGCTGATGCTATATCCATGCAACAGCTACTGGATCCGTGATAAGAAGGTTTGCTTGGTTATATGCACAAAATGTTCCTGAGAACATCAAAGCTGAAATCTTGAATGCTCCCCTAGTTAGAGAAGTATTGTTGGGCCCTCTTCTTAAAAAATGTGTTTAAAGAATGACTTTAATTTAGGGAGTCACCCAGAATTTTCAACCTTCCTTGCTAGAGTTTAATAGCATCTTTCCTTCCATTTCAGAATCCTTTTATAAGAAACATTACAAACACTCTCATCAAGGTTCAGGCAAACAGTATGTCAAAAAGCAATGATAGGGAGGCTCAGAAAAAGAAGTGGAGAGCCACACAGAACTAAGGACAGTTCAGACAGGCAGACTGACTGTATGGTTCATGTGCTCCCCTTTCTCACACAGGCATCCTATTAATTTTTTTCTCCAGTCTGTCTTCATTTACCTCAGTGTCATTAGATACCTTCAAAGCATTGGCATTCTAAGAACTATTCAAAAAGACTGCAATTAGCAGTGGCAGTCCCTTTGTGCTTTTCAAGGGATTTATCCTCAATCTGTTAAACCATACATCTCTCTTTTTCTAGTTCTGAAATGCTGCCTGTAGGGGTCATAGAATCAATTCCTCCAAAACAAACATGGTAACAGGCTTTATTCAAAAGTCTTTATTGTGGCAAAGAAAGAAGGAACTTAGAAACCAGTTGTAGGCTTATCTTTTCTAAATATTCACATCAAACTCCCAAATTTTAAGATACTTAACCTTCAGCCTTTGTTAGCCCTCACCTCACTTCACAGTTTGTTAGTAACTCTGGATTTAAAAGATACTTGTCATCATATCTCATTTCTCAAAGACTTCAGATTTTAAGATTTTGTGTCTGACTTACATTTTCAGTTCTCTGTCTTACCCTTTGGCATATCTGCATCCCTGGGGATGTTTTCAAAGCATCTGGCACCAATAATGGTTCATTGCAGTTTGCAAGGCATTCACATTTTCCATATTTCAATGACTATCTTTGTAGACTATTTTTCAAAATGTCAGGAATCACTTGCTTGGGTAAGGGACCCTCCTCCTCATTCTGGGGTTCCAGCTAAACATACCATAGAGATATCTTTTCTGCACTCACTCTTCCTCCTCACGGGGTCGTGTTTCTGGGAGACATTCTGGATACATCCATCATGAGGTCTTTTCTTCCACAGTGCAAAGTAGACTTTTACCAGGAACGGTTTCTGAATTATGTCTGACCATTCTCTGACTTCAGCCAGGAAATATCAAGGATTCTGGATTTTACGGCTTCTACAATTCTTACAATTCCTCTGGCTAGTCTTTACATGAGAAAAATTCAATGGTTCCTCAAGTCTTTTTGGACCCAGTACTAGCACCACACTTTCAGATGCCAGTGTTGGAGTTTGTCAGATGGGAGTTACTGTGGTGGGTGGAACATTTCACACTCCACCCAGGTCTCCCAATCTCCCTTCTAGTTCCTACTCATGCTGTAACCACAGATGCCACAGACTTATCTTTGGAAATTGTTTCCAAAAGAGAGAAAGTTCAGGCTATGAGGAACAAGCAAGATGTACCAAAACAAATGTCAATGAAATGAATGCAATAATAAATGCTGTCAAATCTCTGCTAGTAATAAGACAAGACAACAGTGTGTGGTGCATAAATTGGGGGGGAGGGCAGATCCTACCCCCTTTACAGGATAGCTGTGCAACCCTGGGAACTAACAACCTAGTGCAGTCTATACCTTCAGGCTACCTACATTGTGTCAGAGCAAAGCATTATTGCAGACAAGATGAGCAGGACCAGCATAGCCCCTCACAAATGGAGACTGAAGCTGAAAGATCTTCAGGAATTGATCTGTTGGGAAATCCTCAAATAGATCTGTTTGCCTCCATTCACAACAGAGAGTTAAAGAAATTCTACTCCAAGAACACTTGCAAGCAAGCCTGAAAGACGGATGCCTTCTCAAGGGCAATTATCATAAGCGTTCTCTCTCACCCAACAGGGGTTGTCTGATGCACTCCAACCTTCAACTGATTTGATAGAGTTTTAATACCATTTAGACACCTATTTTTTGATGCTGTGCAGCAGGTATTAAAGAGGGTAAGAAACATGCTACTATAAAATCATATATGGGTAAGAGGAAAAGATTTTGTAGTTAGCAGCAAAATAAGTACCAGGAACCTTTTAAGGCTCAGATGTCTCTGATTTTCTAGTGTTTGTGCGAGTTGTTATCCTCTTGACTTTGTCTTCTATCAAGATTTATTTCTCTGCAATCTCTCCTTGTTTGTCCATAGATTTCCTTCCACCTCACATTCTGCCCAGCCTCAAGTCAAACAATTTTAAAAGTGGTTCTGCATATCTGTCTACCTAGGAAACCGGTGACTCCTTCTTGGGATCTCAGTTTTCTTCTAGAGTAACTTACTTTTCCATGTGCACCAACTCGCAAGGCTGAAACTGAAGTTTTTAACTTGGAAAAACAGTGTTTCTCATTGCTTTGACCTCTGCAAGAATAGTGTCTTTGTTACAAGCTCTTAAGGTGAGTCAGACTTCTCATTTTTTCTTAAGAATAGGAGATTTTTGAGAAAAAAATCCTTCATTTATAAGTGGTTTCAAAATTTATTTTGAGTCAAACTATCCATTTCTCGGTCTATTTTTTTCCATCTCCAGAAAAAAAAAAGATAGTGGATTTTACATAATCTGGATGCACTTCGGCAACTCAGATACTATATTCACAGGACTTAATCCTTCATGACTTTGGCTCAACTGTTTACGTCTTATGAATGTAACATTTTCTAAATGGTTGTCTCATTATTATTTTTGATACTCTTCTATAACAAGTGGCTTTTAGGTCAATTTAGGGCCCACTCTACCAGAGGTTGGGTTCTTCTGTGGCTTTTTGGAAAGGAGTGGACTTTGGAAGTATTCTAAAGACAGCAACTTGGTCCTCTGTACATACTTTTACATAACATTGCAAATTAGATTGCTTTTCCAGGTCCAGAGCAGGTTTTGATAGGACTGATGTCCATTTGCACCTGGACTCTAACCATTCTTCCTCCTCCCTGTGCTCTAAGCTTTGGTAATCTACTTGTATAGCTTAGACTATTGCGGCAATGAATAATCGTGAGCATAGTATAGTTGTGCACGTTAATTTACCATGACATGTACAAATAGATCACTGTTGCAGTAGGGACGAGATTTAACTAACGCACTATTAAGCGTCTGTATGATTTTGCTTTAAACTATTTTGGACGCCGGTTTAATTATCCAGAAATGTCGGATAGCCATCTGACTACCAGAGTTCACAAAAAATGCAAAGAAAAGGAGAGAGATAAACAACCGAGCTCCAAAACCGACGACGAAGCTTCTCCTAAGCCAGTCGCCGGTTCGACGGTTCTCAATGAGGCGCTTTCGCAGCCCCTGACGCCCGCTACTTGAGAGTTACAGGCCACTACCAACTCCCACGTGGAGTCGGCTATGCCACTGGAAACTCAAGGTATTGGAGCCTTGGACAGTATTCCCTCAGATGGGTCTGGAGCCGCTAAGCAGGAACCGGCTTCTGAGGGTGTATTCAGACCTAAACATCTTTACACAAAACCAACTACAGCTTCAAAGGCAAAGACTAAAGCACCTTCTATAGCAAAGAAACAAACTCAAGAGCCACATGACCAGGCCTCTATGCCCAAAAAACAGATGCTCAAAATGGCCGAAGACTTGATTACCTTGATCAGGGGTTCCCATCCCCTACCAGATAAGAGGGCTAGGCAAGAGACTGACTATGGGTCTTCAGATCAGGTTTCTATTTCTTCTAATTCCTCCTCTGATCAGGAATATTCTCTTCCCCCCATGAGGATTCTGATGCTGAAGTATCTATACCTTCAGCTTCTCTTTCAAAGGACTATTCTTTTGGGGAAACCTTGCATACCATGAGGGATCATTTCCACTGGCAGAGCCAAGATTTTCAGAATCTAAAAAAGAGGCTCAGGGATTTCCTTTTACTACCTCAACACAGGCCTCTGGCCATTCCACCTGTGTTAGACATTGTAGATGATGTGTTTTCGGAGTCTAGTTTGTCCCCTGACTCCTTACCTCCAACTCCTGTTAAGCCTGACAGATATTACAGGGTTCCTGACTCTCATAAATTCCTTTTTAAAAACCCTGCTGCTGACCCTGAAACTATTTCACATGGTCCCAAAGGAGTTAAGGCTTCCACTGCAAAAAACCCTACCTCCTCTGACAGGGATTCTAGGGCACTGGATAGATGGGGAAAAAAGGTTTACACATCTGCTACCTTGGCTATAAGGGCCTTAAACTGTCAGTTTCATATGCTCAAATATCAGTGACATGTCATGGCATTGCTTAAACAGAAAATGTTGTTAAACTCTGAATGTGCAGAAAACAAGGAAATGCAGGATTTATTGCGTGCAGCTGAACAAGTTGGAAAGCATACTTTGAAATGTGGTTTTGATTCTTTGGAGACCTCCTGCAGGGCCGCAGTTACGGGTTCTGTAATTAGGAGGCATGCTTGGTTAAAGGAACAAAATCTGCCTGATCATGTTAAAGTTAAATTATTAGATGCACCTTTACAGCATGATACTTTGTTTGGTGTTAAGGCAGAAGAGGTGTTAAAGAAAATGGAGGACAAAGCTAAATCTACGCAAACTGTCAAAGATAATAATGAAGTCACTCAGTTCAAAAACACAAGAAATCACAAGAAAAATACCAATATCAAAACACACCGTATATATGAATAAAGGGAAACACCTGAATAGAGATAAAAAGCTAACAGGTTAGGCAAGAGGAAGCAATACCAGCTATGGTATTGAAGAAATGCCACAAGGGTAAGGGAAAAGGCCCTACCAACAATGTTACTTAAGTTTACCAATGGTAACAACAGATGGAGTGGAGAATATATGGTTAGATCGAAGAAGAGACACTAGAAATATTAAAGGTTTAGTAAAATATGAAGATATCCAAAAACATTTACACAAATATCAAAAAAGATTTTACTTAGCTGAGAGCTCGGCTGAAACACGACTTTATGGCTATGCGGCAAATGAGATCTGAGGTAACAGGGAGAAGGGCATTCTGGGTAGAGACACAGCTCAAGAGTTTTTTTGGCTGGTGCGAGCTTGGTAATAAGCCAACTCACTTCCGAGGGCTCGGAACCGAACCCCATCAGTGATGGATGAAAAGAAAACAATACCTGAACAGCAATAAATGGACGGCAAACTACCGTCTGCTATGTAAAATAGAGAGCGAGAGATAAACGGCTCGGACTAATGAAACTTCAAATAATTTAATAGTATATCGTATGAAATACATGAATTTAAAGTGCCAGTGCCTAGATTAAAATAATATAATTCACAAACAAACGTATCAACATCTAGATCACCTGCCCTTAATCCATAGACTTCATATAAATGTTAATATGATAATTGTATCATTGAAATATTATTAAAATATATATGTATATATTTATAAAATGTTTAAAACATTTTTTCCTTTAAAAAATCATGATGGTAACTACCATAATATTAAGCCATAACCAATACCTAATATCATGTATTTTAATGATAGGCACTGGCACTTTAAATTCATGTAGCGCAAAATTGGCGCCAAAAAGTTTTTAAATAGAATGTTTGGATATTAAGTAACTGTTCTGAAGAAGTCTGCGTTGTTGCAGATGAAAGCGCTTAACCTTATTTTACGATATACTATTAAATTATTTGAAGTTTCATTAGTCCGAGCCGTTTATCTCTCGCTCTCTATTTTACATAGCAGACGGTAGTTTGCCATCCGTTTATTGCTATTTATGGATGAAAAGAAGTTTAACAACATCAGATCTACAGTTATCCGCCATCTACCAATCCCCATGGGTGCCGTTTAACTGAGAGTTTACTGTAGCCCTTTCAAAACCCATCACTGTATAGCGCTTAAAAGCCTAAATTGGTTAGAACTATCCCATTAACTAACACATACACAGCTTCTTGCCACCTACAAAATTCTCCAGCATCCATCTGCTTGCCAGCACTAAACATTCTACACAACAATGTTCCCATTTGGCCATTACGATCCAGTGGCTAAAAAATCATGTCTATCCAGAAAGCTATCAAATCAGCTGGGCATTGTCTACACTTGTATCACGTTGCTAAGGCCTAGAACTCCCTAACCATATACATGAGATCAATACCATCCTTCCCAATCCTTCAAAACCATTCTGATAGACTTCAAAGCCAAGAACTGTCTCTATTCTTGCTCAACACCAGGATAAACTATATCTCTTAATGTGAAAAAGTACCTATTCATACTTTACAGCTCCATATTCTCCATTCTTCACTCACTTCTTTACTTCTATTAATTTCTCTCCCCTGGATTTCTTTCCAAGTATACCATAAACTTGCTGTTCTCTCACTTCATATTGCAGTTCTGTTTGGATTATACTAACTTACTTTTAATTTAGCTGTAAACTGGCTAAAATGTCTCCTTACACTGAATCGTCATCCTATAACCAATGTTTTTATATTATGTCTAATTTAATATAATTATTTAAACTGTAGATGTTTTTGCATTATTTTTGAAAATTGTAAAATTATTGCTCTTAAAATGTTTTATAATACTTTGGAGATTTTCTCCCCAGGCCTCCTCTGAAAATGGGCTCCTAACCCAATTGGACGTTCTTGGTAATCAAATGTCGATAAATATATAAATAAATACATATTATGATCAATACACTTCTACACTCTCCCTAGCAGCCTGAGATCACACCCTTATACTGCTTATATACAGCCTTTATCTTGTTACAGCATAAACTCCAGAATACATTAAGAAAGTGGTCTTTCTCAACTGTAATCATTAGCATAAAAAGCAGTCAAGAAGATTCCCCCACCTCACATTTAAAATTTCTCTGCACAGACTAGAGAATTACTTTACAATATAACATGCAATTTACTTCAAGAATTGTACTATATACATATTACTTACAGGCTGTGGCAATGTTGAGTCCAAACACTTTTTAGGTACTACTGAAGTTTTCTCATATGCAGTCTTACATATGGAATTAGTAGGATGCAGGATGCCATGAAGCCCAAAGCCTGCAGAATTTTTCTTGCAGATAACTGGGCCTTTGTTGCCAACATTTTGAAATAGGTAGTCAGTTGCTTTTGTTTGTCTGGCATTTGATAAGCCATCTGGGCAGTTGTATTTAAGCTTGCACCCAGGAATATTATCTCTTGAGAGGGTACTAGTTTTGATTTCTTTTCGTTGACTGTGTACCACACCTCTCAACCTCTTAGAGTAAGAAATCTGGACAAAGCCATGAAAAAAGTGGTACAAATAGGGACAATTTTTAAATATTGCTCTTACAAACTTAGAAAGTTGATAGAATAACAAGGTTTGCATTAGTATGAATATTCTGAAGAGTATGAAGTCTAAGACTCAGATGTCTGTCATTATTTTCTAACTTCAATCTTTAATGATTTGCCACTAATTTGCCAGAAAGTCATAATTTTATATAAAACGGACCAAAAATATAAGGCGAAAATCTGTACAGTTGAGAGGTATGCTGTGTACCCTAGGCATGTTAGAATTCTTTTCACAAACGCCAGATGCTGTAGAAGAATGTCCTTGTTCACTGCTTGAATTAGACAGTCATCCAAGTAAGGATATATTTGTATTCCTCTTTGTCTGCAGAATGCAAATTACTGGTGCCAGGCACTTTGTAAAGACCTTGGACGCAGTAGATAAGCCAAAGGGCAGTGCAGAGAATTGGCAATGCATTGAGCCAGCCTAGAATCTGAGGTATCTTCTGCATGATTGTCTGATTGGGACATGCAAGTATGCCTCTTTTAGGTCTAAAGCCACAAGCCAAACATTCTTGCCCAGCATGGGCAGTAGCTGCTGCAAAGTCAACATTTTGAATTTTGGTATATGCAGGAATGTGTTCAGAATAGATAGGTCCAGTATTGGTCTCCAGGCCTTGTCCTTTCTGGGTACCAAGAACAGTCGAGTAAAAACCTTGTCCCTGCTCTTGCTCTGGTACTTGTTGAATGGCCCCCATGTCCATGAGGGATGAGACTTGTTTTTGGGCCTCCGTCCATTGATTTTTTGGGAGATTTGGCCAGCCATTTGCCTTTGGCAGGGTATGGAAATGGAACTTGTAGCCTTGTGACATTATATTTAGAACCCACTTGTCCTGGGTTATAATGTGCCAATTTTGAGAAAAAAGTGTTAATTTTGTTGGTACCTCTAGCTTTAAGCATTGTACTTCTTGTAAGGGAAAGTTACCTAACAGTGACTTACATGATGATCATGTATACTGTTTGGGAGTGGTCCACCTTTCAGTGCAGCCTCCATGTGATATTTGTCAAAGTTTCAGCCAATGCACTCTTAATGAACGCAAAAATAAATTAATTCTGAAGGGGGTTACTCAAGTCTCCCTTCTCAGAGACCATTTCTATGGTGGAGGTCTCAACCCCTCCTAAGGACAAAAAGAGATCCCATTCTGTTCCTTCTTCACCTTCAGATGAAGAAGGAACAGAATGGGATCTGTTCCTTCTTCACTATCAGGTGAGCAGAGCAAACATGGGAAATCTAAAGTCCCCAAGTTATCGTCAGAGCATAAATCTGCCTCTTCGGCTCCAACTGTCTCAAAACCTTTGATAATGATGCCTGTATTGGCACAGACCCTGCCTCCGACACCAATCATAGATATTGCTATGCCTATTTTGACTTCGGCATCTGTAGCTACTTAGGCTCAGGGCACACCTTTCACTTTGACTTCAATTTCCATTTTGGAGCCGACCGTTTCAGCTCTGAGTGCCACTTTGGCACCTAGTGTTGTACCGACCTCACTGGATCTGACCCCTTTGCTTCCGGTCTTGAAACTAGATATTTCAATGCCAGCAGACATTGCACCATGGACCCGATACTCTCCCTTAGTAGACCCATTTCTGGGCCAAATGTATAGCCCATTTTTCGAATGTCCTGACTCCCCGTTTGGAGTATCCACCAGGAGCCTTTCGGAACATAACATGGTGTGTCTTGTGGACCAGCTGTTGGTAGCCAGGGGGATTCAATCACTTTCTAAAACCCATCCACCTGCTGGACTTGGGTTGCCTTATCCACGGACTCCATCTTACACTTCTCCTTCGACCATCGTGGTTCCAAAGCCTTCTGTTCTGACATCCTTCTTGGAACCCACCACCTTGGCACCTATGGTGCATCTCACTCTGGCTCCGAGTTTGTCCCTTTTGGTCTTTGGTTCCTGCCGAATTATTCCTTCCACAATCTGGGGATTGAGGGTTGGGAGCATCGGCCCGTGGTATGGTGCCAAGTTTCTCCTCTGTGCTGATGGCTGTGTCCATATCGATTTTGCTTAAGGCTCCACCCGTGGGGTCGGGTCCATAGGAGCGGGTTGTGACCCCAGTCCCTAGGGTTGTCTTTCTCAGTTCTGGGCTCCCATCCCTCTTCGGGTGGGCCTGCCTTCCGCGCAATGGAGAGGGCTGTTGCTTCTGGTAGCACTCCTATGATGTTGGATATCCAATTTTCGCCCCCTGAGCTGCAGCTGTCACAGACCACCCCCCCGAGACACCAGGCAGAAAAGCCACAGGACACCCCTGTTCAGGGTACCCAAGCTTCCCAGTCCTCCTCAGAGAACCCCACTGAGGAGCCCCCTCGAAAGAAGACATGCAAGAGGAAGCACGTGGACTCACCTGAGGAGTCCTTAATGGAAGACATGGATTATGATGATGCTGAAGGGTCCCCAAGGTCACATCCTGATGATGTCTCCTTCAGAGACATCCTGGAAATGTTAAAACAGAGAGGTGACTGGAAGCCCTCCAACCCTTCGTCTGAGTAGTCCGTGTTCCTGCAGGCTTTTCATGCCCGGCCATCTACCTCTTGGGTGACCCCGCCTGCCACTGAACTCATCCAGCTCATCGTGCAGCACGCATGGAAGAACCTTGATTCCATTGAAGCAATCTCCCAGAGACAAAATTCTGTCCTCTCCTGCTGAGAATCCACACTGGTCCAAAGGGTTACCAGTTGATGCTATGTTGGTGGTGGTGGCCACGAAAAAGGACTTGGCTGAGGAAAGTCCCGCTGTTCACCCGCCCAATAGGGAGTCTCGGGTGGTGGACACACTTGAGAAGTGTGTTTTTGCATCGAGGACCTTTGCTATTCAGTCCCTGAATTATTTGGCACATTTTACGAGGCTCCAGAGGGACTTGATCTCCAAACTGTCTGGGGCACTCTCAGGACAGTTGTCTGGTGAGGTCAGGGACAAAGTGGCATTGCAGTTAGCAACCCTGAAATCAATATCCAAATCATCCATGAGGTTGCTCTCACATGTAACTGAAGGGGTGGCTAGAGCAGCGGGTTCAGGCATTGTTATGAGACGCCATGCCTGGAGCACATCTGTGACCATGCAGATCCCTTCAAGTCTTCCTTTCTGAATGCTCCCATCAAAGCTTCATCCCTCTTTGGCTCCAAAATGAAGGACATGCTAGCCAGGCATGAGCAAGATGGAAGAACCCTGTCTGCCATAGGCCTACGATTTTCCAACCCTCAACATGCCTTCTCCAGGAATCATAGGGGTGGGAAAATGTGGCATAAGAAATCTCAGGGTCCATTCCATGCCACACATGGTGATGATACTCCCAGAGGCAGAGGGGATAACGTCCTCACAACCAAGGCTCCACAGACTCCTTTTCTGGACAGCCTTATCAGCACTCCTGAGGGGCGGCCCTATTGCTTACCTCTGTAAGCAGTTGGGGATAATTTGTCTCTGCACCAAGCTGCCTGGCACTCCATCACCACCGATCGTTGGGTGCAGAAAATTATCACCAGAGGTTACACCATCCCCCGTTCTTGTCAACCAAATTTTCCAAGAAAACTTCCCGATGTGCTACCCAGTCAAAGGGAAGCAGCAGCTTCAGAAATTTTAAAGCTGTCTGCAAAAAAGTCATCCAACCAGTCCCACCAGACCAGAGCAGATCCGAAGTTTACTCAAGATTCTTTTTGGTGCCAAAAAAGACAGGGGACTGGAGACCCATTTTGGATCTCAGCAGCTTAAACAAGTCTGTCACCCAAACCAAATTCCATATGGTCACAGTTAAGTCCAGCCTTCCCTTATTAAGAGAAGGCGATTAGATGTGCTTTGTAGATCTCCAGGACGCGTATTACCACATCAAGATGGACAAAAACTCCAGGAGTCTGCTTCGCTTCCGGCTAGGAGCCAGTCATTACCAATTCCATGCCCTGCCGTTTGGTCTGTCTACAGCCCCCAGAGTGTTCATGAAATGCATGGCAGTGGTAACAGCTCACTTGAGACTAAAAGGATTCCATGTGTTTCATTATCTCGATGGCTGGCTCCTTACCACCCCCACCAAGCATCTTCTAAGTAAGTAACTGCCCTACAACATACTCTCTCTCTGGCAAAATTGTTGGGAATAACAGTACATTGACTGAAATCAAACCTTATCCCTACACTACAAATAGAGTACATTGGAACAGTGTTCAATACTCAGCCCTGTCTGGTATCACTCCCTCTTCACACACTCCACCGATTGAGGCTTCAAATCTGAGCGATTTTTTTCTCAAACATTAGTCCCTGCAAGACAGGTTCTCCAAGCTCTGGATTCTATGGCTGCATCAATCACAATAGTGCCCCTAACAAAGCTACATTTGCGAGTTTTGCAATGGCTTCTTCTGTGTCAGTGGTTCCCAACTGACATCCCCTGGATTACAAGATTCCAATAACCAACTCTTGCAAGCAGGACCTGCTTTGGTGGATTGAGGCCAGATGAAGATCTTTGGAGCCGACCTTTTCAACCATCCCAGCCCACAGCCATTGTGACCATGGATGCTTCCCTGATTGGGGGGGCATTTTCAGGGAAAGACTGTCCAAGGCACATGGTCCAGCTCGGAGGCCTACCTGCATACCAGTATCCTAGAACTGAGGGCCATGCTGTTAGCGTTGCAGGCATTCCATGCAATTCTCCCCTGTGGAATAATTGCAGTCCAATCAGACAATATGTCAGTGGTCTGGTACATCAACAAGCAGGGAAGAACCAAGTCCTACCACCTTTGTCGAGAAGCCATGAGAATCTGGCAGTGGGCAATAGCTTCCAACCACTTTCTGATAGCTCCCAGGGAGGTCCAACGTTATTGCAGACAAATTGAGCAGATGCATTCTCATGCACTACGAGTGGTCTCTCAACCCCAAGGTGGCGTCTGTAATCTGCAGCCTTGCTGTGATCTTTTTGCCTCCCCATCAAACACCAAGTGCAGCAGCTACTTCGCCCTACTTCCCCCAGAGGGGGAGTCACCGAGGGATGCAGTGATCCACGATTGGCCCACAGGACTTCTTTACACCTATCCACCCATTCCTCTGATCCCAGAATTCTAAAGCTCTTCGGTTGAGATGCAAGGTGATTCTTATAGCCCCATTCTGTCCTCGACAAGTTTGGTTCCCCTTTCTTTGGCCTCACTTAGTATCCCCACCGTGGATTCTGGACCCTCTACCATATCTGATCACTCACCCCCAAGAGCTGAGTTACCTGAACCTTTCCACTCTTAAGCTAACAGCTTGGTTTCTCCACTTCCGCTAGTCACCAGACAGGCTAACCTATCCTCACCTGTTCGAGACATCATTCTGGCCTCTCACAAACCATCCACCGGAAGACTATATCAGGATAAATGGAAAAGGTTTTCCATTTGGTCCAAGGATAACATGCTAGACGCATATTCGGCTCCAGTTGCTGCAGTACTTCAATATTTGGCTGAGTTTTTTGATAACTGAGCTTCTGCCTCTACTATTCATGTACATCTAGCAGCAATTTCCAATGTCCACATTGGTATAGATGGTACCCCTCTTATTTCGTTATGCCTTTGCAAGGTTTTCCTCAGAGACCTCATCTCAGGCCACCTCTTAGACAGCCCGTAGTGCCATGGAACCTCACTTTAGTCCTCCAGTCTTTGACTCAAAGCCCTTTGAGCCTGCGGCTAAGTGTGACCTAAAGTTTTTGTCTTGGAAATCTTTGTTCCTCATAGCCATTACCTCTGCCAGAAGAGCCTCGGAGCTGCAGGCATTGTGTATCAAGAAGCCCTACCTGGTCTTTCACAAAGACAGAGTGTCACTTCAAATGAACCCATCCTTTCTGCCCAAAGTGGTTTCTGAATTCTCTATTAACCAGTCCATTGATCTACCTGTGTTCTTTCTGAATTTTGCCAATAGAGGAGAGTATTGCCTTCACAGATTAGACGTATATAGACAATTAAGGTTTTACCTAGACAGGACCAAACCTCTCCGTAAATCTGAACAGCTTTTCATCTCCTTCTCGGGACCCAAAATGGGAAAGGCTGTTAAGGTTACATTATCAAAATGGCTAAGGGACTGCATACATGTCACTTATTCCCTCCATAATGAATCCATGCCAAAAGTTAAAGCCCACTTCTCTAGATCTATGACAACGTCTAAAGCATTCCATTCCAGGGCATCCATGAATAACATCTGCACAGCAGCTACTTGAGCTAAGCCTGACCTTTGTCAGTCATTACAAATTGGACCTGGTCTCCAGGGATAGAGCTGACTTCGGCTCAGTGGTACTCAGTAATGTTCTTCCATAAGGGTCGCCAATAGACCTCAAGGTAGCTTGGGATTCTGTCCCATCAGTGATGAATGAAAGAAGATGAACAACGTCAGATAAAGAAGTTATGTCTTACCATAATGTTCGATCTGTGTAGTTCATTTTCTTTAATTCATCACTTCCCACCCTCCATCCCCCTCCAAAGGCTCCTGGGGGATGATTTGGGTCTGAGTGGTGCACTAGGGTACTTGCATAGAAGTGACCTTGGCTTTACTTCCTTTCTTAGCAAACTCGATCTGAGGTAACGGGGAAAAGGGCATTCTGGGTAGAAACTTAGCTCAAGAGTTTTTTGGGCTGGTGGGAGCTTGCTAATCAGCCGACTTGGTTCCAAGGGCTCAGAACTAAACCCCATCAGTAATGAATGAAAGAAGATGAACAACATAGATGGAACGTTATGGTAAGACTTAACTTCTTTTTTCTGGTTGCTTGAGAGTTGCTATTAAAAATAGGCCTAATACTGTACCCTATAGTATTTGTTTGGTTTGACTTGTTCTCGGGTTGGAGAGAAAGGGAAAGGGGGGGGGGCGACAAAGTGCAACACATGAAAATTGTACTGTATTTTTTTTTATATTTTCTTTTTATTTTTTTGCCGGTTGTTTGAGAGTGCTGGTTGCTTGCATTCTGGTTAACTGAGTTTACTGTATCTGCTGCAAATTTAGAAATTCTGTTATAGCAATTTTCAACTTTTGATTTTTCTGATTCCTGGAGGATAGTATGGATGGGAGTGCCGTAATGAAGCGTGAGGCAGAGATGAGTAGTGGCAAGTGTAGTTTTACTTGCGTTGGTGAGAAAGTTTTTGGTTCTGTAAAGCATCTCTAGTTTTTTTATTCAGTTTTGTATATGCAGGTTGAACTTAATATTATCATCCACTATCATTCCTAATAATTTGCTATGAGAAATTACTTCAGTGGTTGTATTATCAAGAGAGAAGATTTAAATTTTTTTTTTTTTTTTTTTTTTTTTTTATGAGAAAAGGATTTGGGGAAAAAGTAGCAGTTAATTTCTTTTTTTATTTAACAATTTTTTTTCAGCATGAGCTATGAGTTACAAAGCCATGTTCAGTGACTATTGAAGCTTTTTTGGTAGTTGTTAAACAAGGAGCATCTTTATTGAATTATCACTTATGGCATAGGTAATCATAGATTTGTATAAATGAAAACAAACCACATTAGCATATTTTCAGTTGCAAGCATTATACATCACATATAATGTTCTTTACCATCATTGTCCATCTAACCTTACATTAAGTTTTTTGGCAACTACCAACATTAAACTCAGCAAATCTTTTACTCTATCTAGGCAATTCCAAATCTGTATCACAGCTCAGAAAAACATTTCCTTACACAAATTTGCTCAACCAGTATTTGTGGCAGAGCAGTCTGCAGGAAATGTTAGAAGTCTGCCAACTCATTACACTTCCAAAGAATATGCACCCAGCTACCTCTTTCATCATACCTCCAACATTTGCAATCTACCCGAGGAAAAAATCTTTGGAGTCTTCTTGGGGTATAAAAATACCTATCCTTCCAAGCAAAGATCCTAAACCCTTTAGACTTTGTTGCATATTTTTGAGCCATACATATATCTCCAGTTGTTTCTTTGCAAATTGCTTAACCCAACCTCTCTCACCAATCCTTTCTAACCTACTTTGACTGATTCCTATAGTTATCATGCAGTATTTTATATGCCCTACTAATTAACAGTAGCTGCTCTAGATTCTACTAAAAACTCTACCAGTGCTCACTTTTCTCCAGTAAATTTCAGCCCCCTTTTGTTTATTCTCTGTATCCCGAATTGCAGTCATCCCTACTGGCAGAATCTCCTTTCTCTGCTGCTGTGTTGGCTTAGGTCTTAGAATGCTTTATGCTACCTTATGAATATAATAATCTGTATGGTTATTGTTGTTCTCAAAGATCTGCATCCAAAATACCAGTCTCTCCTTATTCTTTGAGCTTCCCCTCAGTTTTCTCACCATCTTTTTCCTTTGAAATTATAGCTTTTTGCTTCTGATATGCAGGAGTGGCCTTAGGTCAACTGGTGCCCTAGGCAAAAAGGCTCCACGGCACCCTCACCACAACACCTGGTGCCCCCATCCTGTTCTACCTACATTAAATAAATACTGGAAAGGAGCCCCCCTGCTAGAGCAGTGCCCTAGGCGGCCACCTAGTTGGCCTATGCCTAAGGCCTACTATGGTGATATGTAAAGGAACCTTAACTGCTCTGAAATACCCCATTCAAATCAAGTAATCCCAAACCACCTTGTTCTATTGGAAGGATTAACTTATCCCAATTGACGCTTGCCTTCTTATCCTCCCAGATAAAAATCATTCAACTCATTATTAGTTGCTATCCACAACTTCTCTTGTGGTTGCTAATAATATGCCTGACCTTTGTAAAAAAGTAAAGGGACTAAAACATTTTCACTGCTTGTATTTTGCTATCCATATCCATAAAAGAGCTTCCAGTTTCTCTGTTTGTATTTTCTTTTGTTTAGTCTCTTCCCACATATCCTTTGCTGCCATAACAGCCTACTTTTTAATCCATACTCCTAAGTACTTCATTTTGTCATACCCCATAACCAATTCATGTGTGGGTACATAGTTTAGAGCTACAGTCTTTGTTTTATTTTCATTAATTGTGTATCCCAAAAAGACCTGAAACTGTCTCAGAATGTTCCATAGCAGTGAAATATGCTTTTCTGGTTTTATCAGAACAAAATAGTATTTTCTGCAAATGCAGCAAATTTTTCTTGATTACCATATCAATTATATTCTTGAATTTCCAAGTCCCTTATATTTTATTTTGCCAGTGATTTTAAATGTAATGCAAATAACATAGGGGAAAGAGGACACTCCTGCCTGTTTCATCTGTTCAAACTGAACTTATCAGAGAGGAAACCCCCTACTTCAATTTTCACCTCCAATCCCTGATATGTCCTCCTAACTAACCTTATTATTGTATCAGGGAGTACAAATGCTTCCATTGTCCTACTCGTAAAATCCTAGCCTACTCTGTCGAATTCATTATCTGCATCAAGACCCACAAACAGCCAGTGGTATTGTCTTACATTCTGCTTCTCTCTGGATCATCAGTGTTCTATTAATGTTGTCAAGTGTTTGCCTCCCCTCCACATTGATCCATATCTATCAATTTATGTATCACCTTTGCCATTTTTTTAGACATTATAGACATACACATTTTTGAAGTTGGTTAATTTGGAATCTGCAGCACGTCCAGACAGAATGGAATATGGGATGTATAAAAATATGACAATAATGCAAAAAATGTTTTGTAGAGGTACTGAATGAATGGTTAAGTAAAGGATTTCAACACATTTTCTAATTAGTCGCGGTGGTGCAGCGGTAGCATTGTCGCTTCACAGCAAGAGGTTCTCCCATTCGATTCTCGGCTGGAACGCCTTCTGTGTGGAGTCTGCATGTCCTCCCCGCAGTTGAGTAGCATTCGAAAGACATGCGTGAATGGGCGTGCCTTTGTTGAAGGTTGAGCGTCGAGCTGGCACCTAGGCACCTTAAAAATCTACTGCCGATCATTAGCAGACCGGAGTTCCGCTGTGGCGACCCCTAACCGGGAAAAGCCGAAAGAAAAACAACAACAACAATATATTTTCTAATTCCTCCACCACCTTTTTCTTTCTAATTCCTCATTATCTTTTTCTGTAAGAGTATCTACTTTCCATTTAATAATGGTTTGTATCCTCTGTCCTTTAAAAGATACTCTAATATCTTTTTCTATTATTTCCATAATTTTATCTTGTGTGTCATATTATCTGAAGTATCCTGTATTTCTTTCATAGCAGTATTATTTTCTTTAATACATTTGCTCAAATATAGAGCAATTTCTTTTTTCCTTGCAAAACGGATCCTTGCTTATACAGCAATTTCTTTATTTTCATCTTATTCAAATTATACAATTGCTGCTCTTTAATAAAGAAGCTGTCATTGTGGTTTTCTAAACTGTCATTGGTGTCCTTTCTTAACTTTTTGTATTCTATTTTTTTCTCCCTTCCTTTTACTTTTTTCCCATCTTGTATAACATGTTTTATATTTCTGTTTAAAACGCAACCACAGTTCTGACCAGTTCATATAAAAATCTCTCATTTCCAATCCAAATGATCTTGCCATAAATGTATTAATTCACTTTTTCCTTTATCATTGCATTTTACTTCTTTAATTTTTTTATTCCTTTTCCTATTCCTGTGTATTCAGTATTTCTTTTTAACACAATCCAAATTGCTGTATGGTTTGAGAAACCTGTCATCGAAACACCTTTTTGTACAATTAACCCTGCTGAAATTAAGAACTAGTCTCCGTTTTATTTTCCTCTCTACTATACATCCATGTACTATTCTTCCAAACATGTAATTGGCCATATTTTATGATAGTTATCACTTTTTCACCATCCTACACTTTCTTTTTCTGCAATCTTATATTACACTTGAAATCTCCAACTGCAGTTATTTCCATATTTGTAGCCACATATTGGTTTATATTTTTAAACATATCTTCTCTTTCTCTTTTTGTTACATATGCATAAATTGCTATAATTCTCAAAATCTGATCTTTCCATCTTATATCAAGAGTTGTTATTCAACCCATTATAACAAATGCGGTATCTAATATTTCCATCATCTCATTGTATAAAATGACTATTCCTGTGTGTTTCCATTTCTAAGTTCCAAATTACTGTTTTTTCCCACTACACTTCAAGTTGTAATCTCTCTTCCTCTATTAGAAATCTAGCATCTTCCAGTATTATAATATTACACTTCTGATTTCTACACCCCTCAGAAACACGCATTCTTTTTATTAAATTCTTTATACCATTAATATTTACAGATAAGATTTTACACAAAATAGTGTCTTTATAATAATATACTTATGGTTCCCTTTCTTTTTTTGTTAATGAGTCCTCCTATAATTTTCCTTTTCCCCTCTCAAACTATTTTAGCAACAGAATTTTTTTTGTTTAAATTCCATCTCATATCTTCAGTCTCACTAGGTCCTGTGTTTTCTTCCTCTCTTTTTATGTTAAGTCCTTCACATCTTTTTTTTATTGTAATTTTTGTTTCTTTCTAGAATATTTGTTTCTTCCCATTCTGTTTACAAATATACTATTTCTGTTTCTATGTCTATAAACTCTTTCTCTTGGCTCTACATTTCTAATGTTTCTACTTCAATTGCCTTTTCTCCACATTCCACCCCTAAATGTCCTGTTTTGTTACATTTACAACATTTTAATTCACAGTTTCTCATATCATGTCCTATCATTCCACATAAAAAAATATATATTTTTTCACAGTTGATGGTCAGTTTTTCCACATTAAAAAACATGTTTTAGGTTACCGCCAATATCTCACCATGCCTTTATTTTCTTCTACATTTATAATGCTTGGGATATGCTCAGTACTTTCATTTTCAATTTTAAAAACATCACATTCCCATGCCCCCCCCCCGGTCCACAATCCTCTGTTACCTACTTTTATAGTAGGTAATACATCTTTACATAAATTCAGTGAATATCTTTTTGAAGTCTCTTTTTCTGCTTCATTTCTAAATTGTAAATGAACTTTTTTCTTTGTCTGTAAAATAACGTCTTAAATTCGAAGGTGAACAGGCTTTCTTTGACTCATTCCCGTAAGACTATTCCATTATTTGTCCGGTCTCAAAAATAATGTCACAATATATCACTTTTTTGATATGTATAAAAACTCTTACTTCATTGGCTTTAACTTCCAAGGGTGTAATTACTTCATCCCATATCTTATATCTGTCTAATTCACTATCTTCTTTCTTTTCAATTTGAACAGTAAAAGCTCTTTTCTTTTTTGTATTTTTTTCTTTCTTTTCTTCTTATCCCTTTTCAGTTCTGGCCTTCATCATCTCTGCTTATTATTGTTTTGTTAGGATCATACACTTCTACTTGCTGAGCATCGTCTTTCTGTTTCTTCTGCATTAAATCTCCCCACAAAATGTCTTTACCACTCTCAGGTTTACTTACATTAAATAAATCCATGAGCAAGTCATCCCTCAGCCCTCCCGACTGGAGGTTTGTAACAACATATTCCTGTGCTGTAGCTTCTTCAATAAAGAGATTTTCCTGACAAATCTCCTCCGACTCCATTGAAAACACTACAGCTTTAACTTTTCCATCAGTACAGCTTTTTTTGAGAAAGCTTGACCACCTCCTCATCATTATTGCAACTTCCCTCTCCTTCTCACACAGGCTTCCCTGCCTGTAACTCATCACTCTGCACCTCTGACATAAACAGAATTTACATCCACTGATTTTGAGGATTCACTTCTCTCTGTAATGCTGTCTTCACTAACTGTAAACACTCCATTTCCCCTCTCTGATTCTCTGAGCCACCTCCACGCTTGGACCGAAAGCAGGAAGTGTAACTGCAAAAAGCATCCCCATATGTGAAATGAGTAGAGGAATTTCCCCAGTCCTCTGGATGGATTTCCCCTAGTAGTATAAATACCACCTTGAGTTTCCCCTGAAATGAAACCCCTAGCCTAGTAGGACTAACCTGGTCAACAAAGGATAAATCAATCAATAAATAATTTTTTTTGTGAAAGTAAAGAGTTGGCAGATTTTAAAAACCTCATATGAGTACTTTGTCCAAAGTGTTGTGGGAGGAAATGACTGTAACTGAGGAAATTTCTTTTGAGTGGGGGTATAGGAACTGAATTTCCTAGACGTAGTAAGGCACTACTAAGTTTAATACTGTTGACTGCCAAAAAAGTAATTACTAGAAAATGGAACTGAAAGTCTAAACAAACCGAATATGAAGTACTGTATAGGAGATTAAAGAATTTCAGGCAGGGGCAGCACGTCCTATCGAACTGCCGGACTGCAGCCCTCCCACTTAAGAAAATTACAAAAAAAATCTGTGAAACATAAGATCCCAGACTGCCTTACCAGCAGTCCTGATATGGATACAGAGGTACCCAGCAATCCTTGCTGTGAGGTACCAGGATTCTGTGCGGTGACGACCGCACAGAATAGAGGAGGTCCGGACTGCATCAGCCGCAGTCAGGACCAATGAAGAGGACTGAGCTGCTCTCGCGGGACATTTTCAGTGCGCGGGCTTGCTTGCTGTTCGGTCGCTGGAGAGCTGTGTGTTTCCCGCAGATCTGTGGCTTGCTGTTTGGTCAGGTAGGTGAAGGGCTGTGTGTTGGTCGGTCGCTGGGCTAGGTAAGTGAAGGGCTGTGTGTTGGTCGGTCGCTGGGCTAGGTAAGTGAAGGGCTGTGTGTTGGTCGGTCGCTGGGCTAGGTAAGTGAAGGGCTGTGTGTTGGTCGGTCGCTGGGCTAGGTAAGTGAAGGGCTGTGTGTTGGTCGGTCGCTGGGCTAGGTAAGTGAAGGGCTGTGTGTTGGTCGGTCGCTGGGCTAGGTGTGTGTGTGTGTATACCTGATTTATGTATGTATTGTGGCTGCAATGCCTCTCAGTGAGTGATTGGTGACACAAAGAACAATATACAGAACAGCAAAATGGTTAAAGAAGCATTGTTTGGGAAGCAACGGTTGTAATAACTGGACTTACACTCAGCTGCATTGTTCAGATCACTCATTTATTTTTATATCATCCCAACAATAATGCAATAAATACTATATGCAGGATTTATTCCTGTAAAACAACAGCTTCCTCTTTAAGTCCTTTGAGTTTACTCTGCATAAATCTTCCAACAGCCATTTCTTGTTTAACACTGAGAAATTGGAGATTAATTTCTGGGGAAAAAAGCCAAATATTAATCATGAAACTGCAAACAAAAAATGTACAAACATTTTGCCATCTGACTGGACCAAACTCAACTTTTCCTTTCAAGTATATTTACTGTTTGCAAGTGTGATATTTTAGGGCTGCTGATAATATCTGAAAACTACATATCACAAGGGCTATATCAGCATTTCTAAAAGGTGTCTTCCAGCCAAAAGTTCTGTAGTTATTGTTGCTGACACACCCGCTCTAATATAGGCAGTCTGCAACTATTAGTAAATAACATGTGCTACTAAACTCACCTAGCCACATGCAGAAAATGTCATTGCATTACCCTGTTAAGAATCATCATATTTTCATTGCACTTGCAAAGCATGTATTTCATTTGTCTGTTTTTATACTGGCAGACAGACAGATGCACTCACTCTCTCACACACACACTAGATGTATGGATGTTAATCATTTTGTTGACTCTGAAATGTGACTGGGTCCTCTGTTCATTGAAAGTTAAGCATTTCACATGAATGTAACATTGATTGCGTGCAGGTATGTTAAGTGCCGGTTTGGAAAACTAATGTAGAAATTGTTTGATATTATGAAAGTTTAGCCATTAGGGAATGGGGTGTTTGTGTGAGAGAGGTGGATTAGGGCTAGGGTAGGGTTAAGTGAGGCCATATTTGTAGTGTGTGTGTGTGTGTGTGTGTGTGTGTGTCTGTGTGTGTAAAATGCCCCAGTTACTATATACTGGTGGCTAGAGAGAGCAAATGGTGGTGGGTAGAGATACTCAGGCTTGAACCCTGTACCTTGTATGCAGGTGTTAAGGACCTGAATTCCCTACCCACTTCCATTTGTAAAAAAATTGCAGATTTTGCCTCATATGTGATCTGATCTGTTCCTCATAACATCTGTGGTTTCTAAATATTGCAATGCTTGATATTTGATAGTACAGTGGTAGCATTGTTGCCTCACAGCTGCAGGTTCTCAAGTTTGATTCTTGGCTGGGGTGCCTTCTGTGTGGGGTCTGCATCTTCTCCCTGTGTTTGTGTGAGTTTGCTTTCGTGTCCTCCCATGTTACAAAGACATATCTGCATTATTTCTTCCTGGGCCTCTGCTGAAAATTGTTTTTTTATTCCAAGTCAGATTGTCCTGATTAACAAATGTTAAATAAAATTGACAGGCATTTAAATTTCAGACTTCAGGTTTCTGAATGTTTAATTCCTTGCATATTTGATGGTGCAGTGGTAGCATTGTTGCCTTGCAGCAATAGGTTTTCTGGTTCAATTCTTGGCTGGGGTTCCTTCTTTATGGAGTCTGCATCTCATCCCTGTGTTTGTGTGGATTTGCTCTGATGTCCTGCCATTTTACAAAGACATGTGTCTGCAGTATTTCTCCCTGGGCCTCTGCTGAAAATTGTTTTTGTTCCGTCAGAAGTAAAATTGACATGGAATTTCAGACTTCATGTTCTTCAGAAAATGCATAGTAACATGATCTTTTACACAATCTTTTATTCTAGCAATTTTCTAAGATGAATATTTGAAATTTGTCCTTATTTTTGGGACTGTATTACCCCATTATTGGCTTTGTCCAGTTTTGTGCTAAGGTTGACAGTTATGGCAAGAACTGAATTCACTGAATATGTTTGAGGGCTGTATTCCTTCATTACTGGGTTTGTCCAGGGGTTTTGTGCTAAGAGGTTGATGGTTATGGTGAGAACTGAATTCATTAAATGATAGCCATTTAAGTTTCAGTCTTCCTCTCTTTCACAAAGCAGCCGATTTGGCGTAGTGGTATGTTGCTCTGACTGTTTTGCACAGGGACCTTGGCAGTAAAATGTATGGTGGTAACACAGCATTTTATTCTAGCAACTTTACAAGATTATACAAGCAATGTATGTGTCCCTGTTTTTTGGCCTTTTGACCCCCTCAATAAATTTGGCTTTTTCCATATTTCTTGTGCTGCTAAGTTGAGATGCAGTTGAGTATTGAGTAGATTTTACAAGGAGCTGAAAGCTGCAGGGGAAGAGAAGTTTAGTGCTGCTTAT
Organism: Protopterus annectens; assembly: GCF_019279795.1. Taxonomy (NCBI): domain Eukaryota; kingdom Metazoa; phylum Chordata; order Ceratodontiformes; family Protopteridae; genus Protopterus; species Protopterus annectens. Next base: position 784,962,841 of record NC_056731.1, on the reverse strand, counting down.
GCTAAGTCAACTTACATTGTTAATAGCACAACAGGTTGTGTACTTGCTTTTGATGCAGAAGGTTGTTGGTTCTACTCCCACAAGGGGTGAATGCTGCTGTACTGAAAGTTAAGATACTAACTATGAGCCTGTTATCAGTTTGCCATCCATTTCCTATTGCAATATTACTAGCTTATCATTTTTAATGTAATATTGGCAATTTATTCCTCAGGGGCATCAGACACTTTATTTTTCGATGAAACCATGAAATATAAAGGTGTTTGCTAGCAGCAACCTCTTCATTAGTTACAGATTTATTTAATGTGGAATTTTTAATGACTTTTTTACTTCAGAGATTGTGCATATTTACTGATAATGGTGGACTGTAGAATTGTGCATATTTACTGATAATGGTGGACTGTAGAAGTTTGAGTAGACTTTTATGATGGAAATGTTCTGAATTGGGAAGTTTTGTCATTATTGGTGCATGCGTTTTGTTTCATTGTTTACTGGAAAATGTTCAAAGCAGTAGGAAGGTGTATCAAAGAGCACATGTATGTTTGTCTATTATTTGAAAACAGCCCAGAATTAATCTTCATCTGCCACTGGCAAAATGTATTTTCTTTGAATGTGGGTTTCAATGCTGTTTCAACGAATGTGAGTTTCAAGGGTAGAGAAGTTTTAATGCTAAGTTTGTTTAGCATATGTCTTAGTATTTGTGCTGCAAAATGCAAAATAAAACTTTCAAATGAAGTCCAAATCATCATAGAAGTAAATCAGTATGCACATTAGTGTTTATGGTAAATGGAGTGAAATAGCCAAGTAATGGATCATTGGAATGGCTGCAGGTGGAGGCTCCATTCGACCATGATTTTTTGAGGGGGAAGGGCGGCAAACTTAGACAGCCCCAGCTGAACTATACCTCCCAACTGTCCAGATTTTCAAAGAATTAATAGATTTTTGCTTCTTATTTTTGGTTTGTTCCTTATAAAATTTGTGGTTTTCTGGCAAATCATTTAGGAATTAAGTCACTAAATAATGACACACTGAGTTTCAGATTTCATAACCTTCAGAAAAATGGGTGCTAAAGTAAGACCTGTTTTTCTATCAACTGTCTCAGTTTATACAAGAGCAATTTTTAGTACTGTTTATATGTTCCCCCAATATATTTGGCCTTGTCCAGATTTATTGCATTAACAGGTTGAGAGGTACATGCAAATAAATTGCTTTATCAAATTAGGCATAGCCAAACCTCTCAACTGTCCCCGATTTAGGCTCAAAATGTTGCTCTTCCCCCTAATAATCCCTCTTCAAAATAGCAATTTTGGAAGTAAACATGGAGGGTTTACAATTAAGAAATAACTGTAATAATCAGAGTTATAGATTACTTTTATTTCAGAAATGCATGTAGATTCTTTTATTTTGTCAGCTGCTCAAGTTAGCAGTACTAATATTAAAGTAACCCTTCTTTGACAGGTCCCCAGCTGTATTGTGTGGCTATTTTATATTTTTACATCACATTTTTGGTCCGTTTTTGATACAATTGTGTTTTTTTGTGGCAAATTAGTGACAAATCATTAAAGACTGAAGTTAGAAAATAATGACAGACATCTGAGTTTCAGATTTCATACCATTCAGAAAATTCATACTAATACAAGACCTATTCTATTATCTTTCTAAGTTTATAAGAGCAATATTTAAAAGTGTCCTTATTTTTGGGCCTTTGTCCCACTTCTATGTATGGCTTTGTCCAGATTTCTTGCTCGGAGATTGAGAGGTATAACAAATGTGTCAGGGCCATCACAGTCAGCCAGAGACATTTCAAATTGTGACATATTTGTTGCACCCCACTCCCCCATGTAGTGACTCTGGATATGTCGAAGCAAGGCAAGGAGTAGTTATGCAGTGTAAATGTGCAGAGTATCCCCCCCCCCCCCCATCCAAGGTAGACACAAGTACTAGAGTGGCTTTTCATCTGTCCTTGATTTTTGCAGAATGGTCTGGTTTCTGTCATATTTTATGTACAGTTGATTTATGTTTATTACTCAAAGTGCCTGTTGCTCTGTGTTTAAGTAGCAATACTTTAATGACCATCAGGTAAGCTTGGCTGAGATCGTAAGATGCAAGTAAGCTTTAATAAACATACTGTTAAATAATTGCCAACATTGAAAGCCTTTCTGTTGTTGCCATGTAGAGAATACATTAACTAGATAATGTATAAGCCTTGGTATTGAAATGCATATGACAGGATTTGTAATAAAGGACAGGAATACATTATTTTAAGAAGCTCATTACACTTGGAGACTTCAGTCATCTCTGCAGGCTTTACCCGTAAACTAAACAGAATGCCAATCGTGTGGTCCATAACCTGTACAGTAATCCTTTTAAGCAATGTATCTTGAGCTTATTTCTTGTTTGCTTTTCATTTTTTACTTTGATCATGTTTTCCCCATGAAACAAGTAGATAGTTGTCAGGCAGCAGGTCTTATTTTGGGTAAGAAACATTGTTACAAGTAGGGGCATCAGAGATTTCTACTTTCAGCATGTTACTTGGTACTGTAATAAAGCTGAATATAAATTATAATTAGAACTGCAGTGCAAGAAGTGGTTTGAGTTGAGTGCTGCTTGTTTTTCTTGATTTTGACTGGCATTCCATTAATGTATTTAAAAAGTAATTTATTTTTCATGCCTCACAACCTTTCTGTTACCATCTAGATATTATGTAAGCTGTCATGCAGCCAATGCATTGAAATATTTTTATTCTTCTACATTTCATTTTGTCTTGATTGGACTCTCATAATGACAGTTTGTTGCCCAGGGCAGTGTATTTGGTTAGTTTTTGTGGTTTTGAGCATAGCTCCTCCCCTTTCTAGTTGGTCACACCCCTTCCCATTGACCCCACCCATTCAGCTGTCTCCTGCAGCCCCCCTTTGATTTTAAGTCACCAGCCGCCACTGATTTCAGGTGGGTTCATGAGAACAAAAGGACTGAAAGACACGGCAATAAATTAAATTTGTGGGAATAATAAATACAGAACAATATTCAGGAGGATGAGCAAACTTTAAGGGATGTAGGAATTGAGCAGTTTATGTAATGTTGCAATGAATGATAATTGTTAAAGAAGAATTTATAATGCATGAAAATATTAAGCAATGTTTACAATGATTTGTTTTCTTTTCTGTTAATGTATGTATAACCTTGTCATTGTTCAAAATATGTGAATTTAATAAACATGTTTAAAAAAAATCCAAAGTTGCCAGTTATAGTAGAAATGAAATATAAAACATAGTTTATTTAGTTAAAAGATTGTATTACAGGAATAGGTAAATATGTTTTGCTGAGTTGTAATAGAATTAAGGGTATTTGCAGAGAAACATCAAATACAGATTGGCTCTGTGGCATACAGAGATAACGTTGCCATTATAAACCACAGCTTAAATTCAAATAGCAGCTTGGGTACTGGAAGAAGCAGGCAGGGAATTATTGGTGTGAACAGTTTACATTAGCTCCCCTGTCCTGGTTGAGAGACATGCTGCTCCCATTCAGACACCCTGCTAACTTGCAGTGCAGGGTTTCATGTTACCAGTGGCTGCAAGACCAGCGAACATGAGCTTGGTGATCCCAGGTCAGTTACATTTATCATCTTAGATGTATTTGTGAACATGTGGATGGAGAAGGGAGGGCATGTGCTACTAATGGACAGATGCAGCTCTTAAATGCTTTTTCCATGTATGGGTCTCATCAAATTATCTATGGTTTGATTCCAGTTATTCTCATTAAAGGTAGTATATACTTATCGTCCATGGGATGGGTAAAGTCAATCTGTAACCTAATAGGATAGGTTATTTTGAGCACAAAAAGGGAAATTGGCTAGGGTTAAAATGGTTGGCAAGGTCAGCTAGCTAGTACTTACCTATAAACTTAGAGTTTTACAGTCACGGCATTGATGCAAGTGCATAAGTCAACTACCATTCATGTAGGCCCTCATTGGTGGAGTGTTGGCAAGGGCACAGAAATCACCATAGCTGCTTTTGAAAGATATGAAATGAAACAGAGTAATCTGAAGAAATCTGCAGATGTAAAATAGTGTTTTATTGGACTGGGATGCAAAACAAGTTCATGTTATCAAAATAATGTAAATTATAAAATAGGAATATAAAGTAAGTATCTATGAATTAGTAATGCCACCCTTAATCGTTTTGGTGAGTGCAGTGCAATCTGTAACATCTACCAGCGCCATCAATAAACACAGACATATTGAACCTCATTTGAGTATCTGCAGTGGTAATTATGAAACTAATCAAGTGTTGAAGGGTTACAACTCCTAGCCAGCTGCAATTCCTTGTAACAGAGGCAAGTGTACAATCAGCTGAGCTACTGACACTAAATGAAATTTTAAAACTGCATCAAAGTTCTATGCTTAAAAAGCAAACAACACAACGTTACATGCATGTATATTGTAAAAGCCAATAATAAGTTTTTTTGTTCTAAATATAGTCATAGACTGTATTAGGAGAGTGCTGATAAAGTAAGTAAGTGAAGTGTTACATTTAGTTTTATTACCTGACCGTACTAGTCTCTGCATCATCTTTCTTATGTCTTGGGGAATGAACATCATCCCTCAGGTACTGATATTATGAGACATTTTTCCTAAAACATATTTGAGTCTGTAGTGAACTGACATCTTTACTGCTGAATTCAGTAGTCAGTCATAACAAGTCAGTATCAGCTCATAACAAGACATTCTTAGGCTCTGATATTTCTCATCAGCTTTTTTTGTAGTGATCTACCATTTAAATCTAATGAGCCCCTTCAAGCAAATAGACTCACATTTGTGGGGACAAGCCCCCCTCACCTGCATGTTCGGGGCTTCGCCCCTGGTACCCACTAATCTAATATAGCTAACAGTGAGGTCTTAAAACCACAGGGTAATTTATCATACCAATCCCATTCTTTGAAGTTGGCTCATCTGGATCGTGGCTTACCATAAAGTAAAGATAGTCAAGTAAACAAATAGCCTTCCTTGGCATATCTATTATTCTTTGCTATTAGTCATTTGTATTTCATTTTGGTATTATAGTCATCCAGAGATCAGTGGCAGACTCTCTAGTCTTTGTCATCAGATCTGAGGCCATATATTACAGACATTTAGATTAAACCAAGTTTTAAGCTGTTAACTGCTTACCATTTGTTGGCAAATTAGATCACATGGCTGGAACAGCAGCTCACCAGGCCTGAGGAACTCAAACATAAATATGACCTAGGAATGCCTAACTGATGCTTCTTTGTGGGATGAATTCAGCTTACACTTCAAAAAGAGCCTTTCCTGTACACCTGGGGAAATCAGGCATGTGGAGTCTCATTTACTATATTTGGCAGGTCAGATACATTCATAGAACTCCACCAAGGTTGCATCTTGTCTGTCATCATGTTTTTGTTATCCATGGAAAGGATAGTAATCCACAATACAGGGTCTGACTTGTATCCATTTTGGAAAGTTGAGGGGTGTCAGGATTGTCATTTGCAGATAAAGTCCTTTAGGTTTAAGTGACTGTACTCTTCAGTGTGTACTGGATGGATTCACTGCTGAGTGTGAAGCAAGTTGAATGAAAATCAGCACCTCCAGATAAGATGTCATGTTTCTCTCACAAAATGGAGTGCATTACTCTTTCAAGGTGAGTGGAGAAGTAACTACCTCAAGTAGAGGAGTTTAACTATCTAGGGAACTTGTTTACCAATGAGGATCAAGGTGAATGAGAGATTGAGTAGTGGCATAGTATAGCAATAGAAGCATTGCACACATTTTACCAGTCCATGGTGAGGAAATGAGAGCCGAGTCACAGTACAAAACACTAAGTTGACCAGTCAGTCTGAGTTCCCATCCTCATTTATATCCATGAGGTCTGGATTCTGACCAAGAATACGAGATTTCCGATACAGTCTACAGAAATAAGGTTCCTTTACTGGATAGCTGAACTGACTGTCCATGAAAGAATTTGGGGATGAGCATTCTGGGAAGACCTTTTTGCACAGCCACTGCTTCAGTGTGTCAAGAGGAGGTAGATGAGATGGTTTGAGACCACTATAAGGATATTCTCTGGCATTGCCACAGGAAGGCATCACAGTCACCACCCTCATGGAGGAGTCTGCAGTCAGACCCAGAAATTGATGTAGAGATTGTCATTCAGCTTGTGTGGTTAAGCCAGGAGATTCCCACTGGAGGAAGTACAAATGTTTGTTCGGGATAAGGAAATCTGATCTAGCCTGCTCAATTTACTATCTATGAAATTTACCATGAAAAGGGCTTTAGAAAATGGTGCTGACAACTATGATGAACTTTTAAGGCTTTTTTTTTTTTTTTTTTTTTTTTTTTTGTATTCGTTATTTGGGTGTTTTTTTTAGAGTTGGCAGTGGAACTTGCCAGCATAATAACACAAAAGAATAGAAAAACTGGATGCTGAAATTTATTTATTTCTATGAGCCTTTTAGCGCTAGATTTAAAAAGCAAACATAGTAATGGCTTGTACTTTTCTTTTCATGATTCCCGTGTTGCATTATATTTTATCAATATCTGAGTTTTGTTGCATTATAAGCAACTAGCAGTAGTTGTAGTATCATACATTTCTGCTTATTTATGTTATGTATTCTTAGAAAGTTGTGATACGTGCCATTTATCTGAATGTGCACTTGGAATCATGCAAAATATGACATTATTTTTATTAAAATTTTAACTAGCATTTTTTTTTTTTTGCCAGACTCTAACAGCAGCAGCAGGTCTACAGACAGAGACTGAAGCATTATCTTCTACAAGGAGCAGGTAGGATGACTTGAAGTTTACTTTCTATAATTAAGTTGACAGTGCCTTTTATAAGTCTTCCAACACATTGACTCTACCAATCCAAAACCATCTCTGAAGGTAATGTCTGTGTACAGAATCAGATGGATTTTTCTGTTTTCAGCATTGTGAGGCAGACATTTTATTAATGTACTATTTTCTTATTTTTGTTTAACAACCAAGCAGAAGTAATAGCTCATTTTCTTGAAAAAGAATTTGCCTTGTTTGTAACATCAAAGGGGGAAAAAAAGAAAGAAAAACTTGCACTAAACAAAATGAAGGTGGTCAGTAAACAAGAATCAAAGTGTATTCTTTCAGTGAGTTTTCAGCTCTCAAACAGTCTGTGCTGCATAGGAAATAATCTGTCTAAATATAACAGACGTGAGTGCTTTTGGGCAGGATGGGAAGCTGAGCAGTGTGTATCCCCCCTAGAAAAAAGCATGTGAAACACAAAAGCTTGGCTAAAAATTTGGTAGTTGAGAAGAATAATGGGGTTTATGAAGATTAGGTAAATGTCCCTGAAAAGATGAAAATGTTAAGAGGAGTCACATATTCAAGACATTTAAGTAACCACAGAGAGAGACAGCTAAACCATTTAAGGTGGAAGGAGATGACATGGGCTCCTTGAGGTGACTAGAAAGAAAACTGGACAAGAGGCATACTGATACACTGAAAATATTAGGATTATTGGATGAATATGTAAAAGCAAACACCAAGAGACTTAACCAAATGTTGGAAGCTCTGAGTGCTCAGTCAGATGTAATTGCATCTCTCTAGGCAAATGGGGTGGAATTCAAGGGAAAGTTGACAAAATGGGAGGTTTAGCAGGAAGAGGTTAATGGTAAACTGATAGATCTGGGAGATCAAGCCTGAATGGCAAATTTGAGGTTTAATTTGATTCCAAAAAAAGCTGCAGGAAATGACTTCAGGCACTTTATGCACTAGCAGCTGAGTGTGTGGATAATGATGCCATGAACAGAAATCCACATATGTAGGACTTATAGAAACTACTTACCGGTGACACAGAGAATGAAGTAGCCAAGGCCTATTATAGCCAAGCTGCAGAGCTATCCTCAGAAGGAGCAATTACTGACCTCATTCTGACAAGGCTGGTGCACACACACATGAAATAGTGTTGCAATATACATTTGTAGAATTTAAGCAATCATAGTACTACTGCAGGAGAGGGTAAAGGGAGCTTCAAATGTTTATAAAGAAAAGCAAGCTGCAAGGAAGGATATCATGCAGAAATGAAGGGACAGAGGAAGGGAGATTAGTCATACTAGTGACTAGGGGGCCTCCTTGGTAGTGGAAGAATTGAAAGATCAAATAGGGAGACACATAGTCTTATAGGGGGACTGGTTAGGGAAAAATAACATTAGCTTGTATTCCCATGCCTTCAAAATAAAAAAAGGAGAAATAAAACATTTGATACTGGAATTTCAGCAGGGCATTTGGATTTTACTCTTTGACAAATATGGCAGCCTGTGTGACATGTCAGGTGGTCCTAGAAGGATGAACTTACAAAGGGAAGGAAAGGTACCCAAGTATATACTTTAGAGTATTTGGAGTAGGCAATGTAGTAGGAGAACAAGGCGGGCAGGAATGCACATGTTATTCACCCAGATACAGTAGTTTGGCTTGTCCAGAGAAGAGTATAGGTAATGCAGCAACATAAACACCCAATAACAGGTGTAGAAATACACAATATTGTTCTTTCAGATCATGCTCCGGTATCATTCATTGTGCTCTTCCCAGATGAGACGAACTTTTAAACATATTTATTAAAGGAGCTGGCATTTAATAAGGGCTGGCTAGTACACACAATGGAGATTCTGTTTAGGCCACGTAGAAAGATGTCAACATAAATGACTGAAGGAGAGGGTTAAAATGAAGGAACAACAAATGTGGGAAAGAAATGAGCAGAGGTATGCAAAGACCTGAAGAAAATTAAACACCGCTCAAAAGAAGAAAGAGGAAGAGGGGGTAGCAGGGACACCATATTTGGTGGAAGAGAAAAAAAACTTGGAGCATTTAACTAAAATGAATGTGAGTCAAAATGTCATGTTTAGACAGCTCCTTTTTGACAATAATCCTTGGGCCCAGAAAATACTGGATAGAAGGGTATAGCAAGTAAAAGTTAAAAAAAAAAAAAAAAAAAGCATTTACAAACTAAGACACCTTGACACTAGGAAGCTAAGTAGGAACCCAAAGAAAATGCTAGAGATTTTCAAGAACTTTTAAGGAATGTGTTGTATGTGGCTATGGAGATATCAGAGCAAAACACCCAAATGATGATTTTTTTTTTTTGAGAGAAATAAGAATTCAAAGTCTTGAATAAGGGGAACAGCAGGACCTGATTAAAAAGCTACACAGAGAAGAAATCTAAAGAGTGCTTTAAAAAAAGCATTGAGTACCTATAGAGGTTTGGATGGTAGGGGAGCTGAGCTCCTATGGATATGGGTAAGGTTATTTAATATAATTTTTGAAGTGGGGCTAATCCCAGCCTCATGGAAAAAGGTGATACCAGTCGTGATATGAAACAAGGATAAAGATCCTGTAGACCCAACCTGATAAAGACCAATATCAATCCTGAACTATGACTACAAGTTGTTTGTCTATTATAATGAGTAGGATGACCCTCTTCATACCAAAATATGTTAACAAAGACCAGTGTGAGTTGATGGAAGGAAGACACACTTTTGATAAGATTAACTCATTCACTGCAATAAAGCCCTGGAGATTTGTACTCTAATTTCCAATGACTGCATCCTTTGCTTTTGACAAAATCAAGTTATGTCCTCACATTTCAAACAAATATTCATATCTCTGGAGACATGAGGGTTACTAAAGAGATGTAAGTGGCAAACTGTTCAGAACAAACACATTTTTACAGTGATTCTAGGTCTTAAACTAGATATGTAATTCATAATAACCACAGTGAAGATTAACATTGTCATATTTTATAAACAGCTTACAATATTTCAGTAACAGCTGAGGCCTCATATGTATGATCAGTAGTATTTTATTTGTCCACATGTGAGCTTTCATGTCAGGCTTTACTCTTCTGTCTATGTTACTTGGTTATTAGGATATTTGGAAAATATGAAATTCATGTCAATATAAATAGGGTATGAATAACAATTAATATCTCTTTAGCAGCTCTTGAGAGAGGCCAGATATCAGTGCATGTGTGTTTCCCATCACATTGAAATCATTAAATAGCTTGAATGTGTAATAGTATTAGAATTATTAATTCGGATATGAGCAGGAATTCAAATCTGAGCAGGCTATATCCTAGAGGCATCTGCAGGATATAACTACAGAATCTCCTGAAGTTGTCAGTAGGCTGTATTGAGTTAATAAAACTGTATACAGAGGATTACTAAGGGAAAGTGAACTACTCTCATAATGGTCAGCTTAGATGCAGAGAAAGTAAACTAAATGTCTTGTACCCCTGGTTGTAACAGCTAAAGAGTCAGAGATGCAAGGATATGATTGTAGTGGGGTCCAAGAGAAAAACTCATTGTTTGCAGATATCACTGTCTCTGTATCAAACCTAGAAAAGGGTTATTGGTGCTTAGCAACAATTTGAAATGTATTCCAAGAATTCTCAGGGAATAAAATTAATGGAAAGAAATAAAATTATTTGTGCCCTTTGATATTGTATGTAGGGAATCATGTTGTTATGCACAGCATGACAGTATATGGAAACAGCTGGACAAGGAGTTGAAACAGTTTTATGGGACAATAAATAACCTGTGTGTGAAATGGGAGTAGTTTATGCTCCCACAGGATCAGAGAGGGTTGGGGCTGCCTAATTTTAAAGTGTATTTTGAAGCAGCCCAGCTGAAGCTAATGCTTATTTTGCAAGTGGATCAGTTTAAATCAAAATGGAAACATAGATTTATCCAGAGTGGGAAGCAGTTGAGAAAAAACAGAAAAATTGGGTTCTGAAGTCAAGGAAAAATAGCCAGTAGAATTATAAGATTCAGGCATATGTGTTGGAGGGAGTCAGAAATTTGGAGTTGGAAGCACAGGCTATTAATAGAAAAGCTTTTCCCAGTAGCTCTAGGTAGTGGGTTGCAGACCTTGGGAGTGAATGAGAAGGCAAGTGAAAATGGTAAAGTAAAAGGAGAAAACCCTTATGTTGGGAGCAGTTATACAGGAATGGAAGAATATTAATGTGGTGGGAAGCAAGACCCCAGTTTAATCTAGAACAAGAGCTTTGTTACTCCTATAAGGGGTTGTTGAGTGAGTTAAGATAAATTAATAAATGGCTGGAAAATCAGGAGAGATGTTACAACTGGTAAAATTACTTTTGGAACAGAGGACTGGGAACCCTTAGATGACACCTGATTTGTGGGAGATGATCTGTGAAGTCATTAATTAATAGAGAAGAGACTAATGGACCCATTATTGAACCTTGAGGAATGCCAACCTTTCTATTTTCTATGCAACTTTGAAGCCATTTAATTGTGTTCTCACCAAAGTTAAATTTCTGTAATTTGCTAATGCGCAGTCTGCCATTTACTGTTTCAAAAGCCCTTGTCTGTCCAGCTGAAATTAATGCTGCTGTCTATTGGGTCTGTGACAGTTAAAAGGGATAATTGTACTAAACGGATTTCTGAAGCCATGTTGCTTTTCTGGTAATAGGCCTTAACTGGTTTATATGTTTAAGCATTTGCTTTCTTTCAAATACTTTAGCCGTTGGACGAAGGTTAGAGGTAGTTCTGAAGTCTTTCATTGTTTCTGGTGGGGGCAATGTTGGTGGCATGTTTTAGCAGGAGGGAGCTAGTCCTCTGATATGGGATAGATTGAGGATGAAGGTAAGAGGCTTGGCTACTTCTTTAGCAGCACTTCTGAGGAACATAGGGTGGAAAGTAGAGAATTTCATGGAGGAGTTATTTAGGATTTTTAGTAGTCTGGAGGTTTCTTTTACTGAAAATATGGAAAAGTCAAAAATAGCAAATATTGTCCGCTAGAAGATAAAGTTGAGGATAAATATAAGTGCCAGGAGAAGTGTAGGTGGGCTATTTGGATTGAAAAATGTTGGTTATTGTGTAAGCTTGTGATGAGAAAAGATTTGTAGTCTTCTGCTATTTGGGTTATTTGAGTAGCTTTGTGAACTGCAGAATTTTGACCTGCTAGTTGTTTTATAGCAGTCCAAAAGTATTTTGGTTTGCTAATAGAGAACATTTGCTCATTTCTTAAGTAGCTAGATGTGGTGCTATTTTAGTTCATTTCCTAAAGGAGAAGTAAGATTGATGTAGTTGATCATTTTTATTATTTTGCTTCCACATTGCCCAGTATTTGCCTCTTTGGCTTATGAGCTTCTTGATGTCAATAGATAGCCATGGGCATTTTTGGTCTCTCACTCTCCTGCATATGATTGATAATAGTGTCTCTTGTATAACTGAGAGAGTATTGATGAAGAAAGCTTCATAGGTTCATAGGTTGGTACTAGGCTATCAGCCCTAGGGCCTATACAAGCCTAGCCATAACAATTCCCTGGCTATTTCTTCCCACATTATTTACTTTCCTGGACCCCTGTCTAGCAGGGCGACTGACGTGATCCCTGGGGTGAATTTCCTTTCTCCCATCCAATCGTCAAGGTTCCTCTTGAAGAGGTCCAAAGAGGCACTCTGCTTGACATGTATGGGCAATCTATTCCAGAGTCTCGGCAGTCTCTGGGTTAGGAATCTATCCCTCCAGCATGTTTTGTTTATTGTGATGACAAGGTTTAGATCCCTGGAGCGTGTAGCTCTGAGGGATTGGGATTTCTTTAAGTGTAGCATGTCCAACAGCTCTGGGTTTGACATGGCCTTGTATGTTAAGCAGAGATCGCCTCTGAGTAGACGATATGCGACAGAGTATAGCTGGAGTTTTTTAAGGCGGTCAGCGTAGGGCATCTGCTTTAGGCCTGTGATTCTTTTAGTGAGGTATTTCTGAGGCCTTTCCAGTTGTTGCAGATGTCTTGAGAGGTACATACCAAATGGGGCGTTGTATTCTATAATGGGTCTAATGAGGGATGAGTACAGTGGGACAATGACCTCCTTTTTCTGGATGAAAAGCCCTTCGTGATGAGGTGTGCCACATAGAAGGATTTCCTGACTGTTGTGGCGATGTGGTTATCGAAGGTGAGACCACTGTCCACCTGTGTCCCTAAGTCTCTTATCACACTTTCTGTGTTTAGTGTACTGCCACCTATATGGTAATTCATGGATACATGTTTTTTCCCAAAGGGGATAACAATGCATTTCTTGGCATTGAGCTTGAGCCCATGGCTCTGGCACCAAGCATCTGTTTCTGTAAGGCCCTTTTGTAGAGTACCCACATCATTTAGGGATTCAGTAATCTAAAGCTAAAGCTGTAGTTAGATCAGAGAAGAGATATAAAGGTGACCAATCAATGTTAATAAAATGATGATGTAAGATGGAAATTTTTGTTTGGTGAAAGCCAAGCAGAAACTGCTTTGTGGGTGGGCTTTGTAGATTTAAAGGACCAAGTGGGGAGGACAGGACAGTGATCACTTAGAAAATTTGGAATAATATTAATGTCAGTACAGTTGGCTATATTTGAAATGATAATTTCTAGAATTGAATGGTTCCAAGGGACATGATAGTATGCCTGTCAGTTTCCTGCATATGGTTAGGAGTGCAGATCATTATGTGTAATGTTACTATTGAGCCACTGTAGCTAGATAGCATGTGCATATAAGTATTATGCATGTGTAAGAACAGTGTTATTTTGTACAGTCAGCCAGAGTGAATGCAGTCATGAGTAGAGATGCACGTTAGTGTGTTTGAAGTAATGTGTGAATTATTTAGCTTAAATGCTTGCTCTAATTACAGTTCCTAACATGTTTATGTACAGCAAATGTCTTGAACCCATACATCGCTTCATTGTCTCTTTTGCATGCATGAGACAAGCGACATGGTGTCAGAAGTGACATGGTGCCAGAATGGGATCCAAAGCTGAAGCAACACACAAGCCATGAAACACATGGTTAGAAATGGAGGAATATACTGGAGTGAACCCGCAAACAGGTCAGCGGTTATTCAGAAGTACTTAAATTTGTTTAAATGAATTTTCAGTTGTCAAATGTGAGGCGAAGCATTCAAGATGTTTGAAATTACCAAGATAAACAAAATGTCCAAAATTGCGACATACTGATAAAATTATTCAAAATAAATATGAAAGTGTTTGAAATAACTTCTGAAATGTTTAAGATGTATGAAAGGGCTAAAACGACTGCATTTTTTTGCAGTGTACTACTTTTTTGCATTAACTAAAGCTATTTGAAGTGTTCAAAGTTTCTGGAATGTACACAGTGTTTGCCGTGTCAAAGTGAAGCCTTTTCAAAGTGATGGTTGTGCATTCAAGCATAATTACAAGTATCTGATCTATGCTTATGTTTAAACATATTTTGTTGTAATTTCAGAGGGACTTTGCAGACCTGAACCGCTGGTGTTTGATGATAATATTGCTGAGAATTGGGGAGTATTTGAATAAGAATATGATATTTTCATACAAGCTGCTTTTTCTGATAGATACATATATAAAGGCATTCATACTTCTTAATATAGCAGGCTCTGAAGCCATTGAGAGGGAACTCTCATTTGTGTATGCACCTGCCGTGTATGCAGGGGAAGGGGACAACTTCCATATGGTGATACAGGCTGAAACGTGGGAAGACCATAAATGCTTAAAACATAAATTTAGAGAAATGTGTAACACTCAAATGAATATTACAATGGAAAGGCACATATTTTACACAAGAAATCAAAAGCCTGGTGAAACTATAGCAGCATACATTACTGACTTGAGAAATAAAGCTAAAACATGCAGATTTGGTGATTTGCAAGATGAGTTGATAAAGGACAGACTTGTGTGTGGCGTTAATAATGATGCAGTGAGAAAGATTTTGCTTCGAAATAGTGATTTGGCATTGAGCAAAGCCACAGAGATTTGTCAAATATACAAGCATACAGAAAAGCACACAAATATGCTATGAAAGAGAGAAGCATGCATACAGTGTCTACCAGTGTGAATATTGATAGTGTGAGATACAAAGCTAAGATGAATAAGAGATACAAGCCAAAGAATGTTCCAGAACCCAACTCTAATGATAAACTGAATGGGGCCACAGCACCTAATTTTTTTGTTAACTGTCATAATTGTGGAGGGTAACCATGAGCCCATACATTGAGAGAAGTGCTTAGCTTTTGGTCAGCAATGTCACAAATGTAAGTGGAATCATTTCAAAAGGCTTTCTAAGTCTATAAAGTAGCACATACATTTGTTAAAAGAGAGCATCCAAAGAAGCAAGTAGATTGATTAGAAAGCTGCGAGCAAACTTTTTATGTTGCTGGTGTATCTGTGCTTGATGAAATGAGTAATACAGTAAACTATCAGCCAACTGGTAATCTGGCAGCAAAGGGTCCATGGCTGTAGCTCATAAGAAAAACTCAGATGATATTTGAATATGTATTGATCCCAGAGATTTAAACAAAACTCTTAAGTGTCCTCATCATCCGATGTGCACAGTAGGAGATGCAACAGCTCTTATGCCAGATGCTACTGTTTTTTTTTAGTCTTAGATGCAAAATGTTCATTTCAGCAGATTTCTCTGGATTACAAATTTTCATTGTTAACTACTTTCAGTACGCAATTTGGAAGGTACAGATTTTTGAGAATGCATTTGGGATAAATTCTGCTAGTGAAGTCTTTCAGCGTGCAATGGAACACATTTTTTAGGTTATCCGTATGCTATCATAGTAGACAACTTTTTATAGGGGGCAGTGGTGAAGGCAAACATAATAGAAACCTTAAGAAGGTTCTAGACCATGCATGTGAAGTCAGTCTTAAACTGAATCCTTTGAAATGTAAATTCAAGCTGAGAGAAGTTACTTATGTGGGTCATTTGTTTACTAGTTCTAGCATTCAGCCAGATCTGCGTAAGCAAGCAACGATTCTTGAGATGCCAGTTCCAGATAATAACTTTAACCCAAACTGAGATGCAATATGCGCAAATTGAAAATAGCTTTTGGCAGTAGTGTTCGCAAGTTTGAAGTTCCATGACTATATTTATGGAAAACCTATTCAAAGAGAGACTGATCACCAACCTGTAGTGACAGTTCTAAAAAAGCTGGTACATTCAGCCCCAGCACACCTGTAAGGCATGATGTTAAACTTGCAAAAGTACAGTTTCAGTATTATTTATTCAAAAGGCAACTATCTTTACCTTGCAGATGTTTTGTCAAGAGTGCCTAGACAAACAACAGAACAGCATGACAATGAGAAAGCAGACTGAAGTCATGAAGTCCAAACTGTTTCCTCATCATGTCTTGATGAACTCAGAAATCATATAACTTTAGACTCTGTTCTTCAGAAGCTGAAACATTTTATCAGTCAAGGATGGCCATTGCGGCAAACCAGTCTACCACTTGACGTCCAAAAATATTTTCCTTACCGAGACAAGCTCATGATGGAAGATGGAATCATGAAAGGTCCTGGAATGGTTATTCCTTCATCATTACAGCAGGAATATAACCAGATTTTACATTGTGGTCACCAGGATATAGATTCAACCAAAAGAAGGGCAAGAGGCATAGTATTTTTGTCTTCTATATCAAAAGATATTGAGAAGGAAACTCTAGCATGTTCTATTTGCAATAGTACTAAATCACACCAACAAAAAGAACCACTTCATCTAAACCAGATTCCTGAATTACTATGGTTGACAGTTGCTACTGATATTTTTGAATGGAATTGTCAGCATTATTCAGTATTAGTAGACTTTTATTCAAATTGGTTTGAAATTGACCTTCTTCCTAATCTAACATCCAGCACTTTCATTACAAAGTTGAAGAGACATTTTTCTGTCCATAGTAGCCCACACAAAGTTGTAGCTGACAATGGTACACAGTTTACCAGTCAGCAGTTGAAGAAATGTTTTGAGTCTTGGGGCTTTATCCATGTTGTTAGTAGTTCTGAGTATCCACTTTCCAATGGATTAGCTGAGCGTGCACTTCAAAGTGCAAAATGTTTGTTAGAGAAATCCAAGAGATGTGGTACTGATGTTTCTCTTAACCTGCTCAGTCTCAGAAACATTCCCCAAGGTAAGTTGCTTGGTTCACCTGCTCAGAGATTAATGTCTAGACAGACGAGAACAACCTTGCCAATTAGTAAACTATTAATTCCAAATGCTAATAACAGAGGGGTCTAGACTCAAATTTTGAAGAAACGCCAGTTACAAAAGTTGTGCTACGGTAAATCTAGCAAACCTCTTAGACCACTCAGATAAGGAGATATCATAAGGATGCAAACAACCAAGTGGGTATTATCAAAAATGTCTCTGAGGAACCAAGATCCTTTATTGTTCAATCTAAGGGAATGGAATTTAGAAGAAACCAAAGTCATATACTTCTAGTTTCTGAACCAGTGATGTAGCAGATTGCCTGTACTAAGAACTCATTTCTCAGAGTGACCTTGCACTTGTTCCCATTTCTCAGGCCAGTGTATTTTCCTCAAGTTATCCTGTTGTTATCCCTGAAATTCTTATTGAGAAGGATTCCCCAGAGACTGTCTCTGTTGCTAAATCTAGTCACAGCTTTTATATAACCAGACAGGGTAGAATTTCCAAACCCAATCCAAAATACACAGCGACTTGGACTTGAGTTTCGATTTGTTATTAATATTGAAATGTTATGTAGCGTATACATTGCCTTGTTCTCCTATTGCATGTCAAACAAATCAAAAGAGGGAGGCTATAGATCATTATGTGCAATGTTCCAATTGTGCCACTGTAGCTAGATAGCACATGCATGTAAGTATTGAGCACGTGTGAGAACAGTGCCATTTTGCACAATCAGAGTGAATGTAGTCATGAATGGAGATGAACATGCAAGTGTGTTTGAAGTAATTTGTGAATCATTTAGTTTAAATACTTGTTCTGATTACAGTTCCTGACATGTTTATGTAGAATAAATATCTTAAATCCATACATCAGTTTGTCTCTTTTGAATGCATGAGACAGGCAACAGGATTGTGTACTCTTACTGATACATTTATTTAAATTGAACATTTCCCAGAACTCTGGTATCATATTTTAATGTTCCCAATACTTATTGGAGTTCTGTTCTGTTCCTTAACAGATGGAGACCTATCAGCCTCACTAATATTATTTTCAGATATGTAGAGTGGACAGACTTTAGTAATTGTGGTGGCCCAATATAGACATGTTGGTGCTGCCCCTCTGGCTGACCACTCACGCCTATCACCTCATCCCCACCCTAGCCCCTTCCAGCTGTTGGCCTCCTGGACTTAAAATTATTTCAGATTATTTATCTAGAACATATGCTATCACTGTCTATCAAAAACAAAACAATATAATTTTAGCTTATATTTTGTCAAAAGAGATGTTAAAATAGAAATAAGCTATCAGCCTCTGTTAGTAACCGAAGTACTCTGCACACACCACCATCTTTGGTAATGCTGCAGACAAAACCAATCAGATCATGCTACCTTACATTAAGCTCTTTTGAAATGCAGAACCTGGTAATGTCTTCTGACTCATCCCAATCTCCCATCTCTTGCCCCCCCATGTGCAGTAATCAGATGCTAGAAAGTGCAAGGCAAATGAATTAGTGGAGATGAGTTTGATAGGTATGGAAAGAATGGAGGCCATAAAAGGTGTCTACATTTTATGAACTTTATTTTACATTTTTATCTCATGTTACAGCTTTCTTCATTTCTGGGCTTCAATTCACATCTTGGATCTGCTTTGAATTGTTAGTGCCTCTTACCCAATTAATTCTTCTACCTTGTTACAGTCCTTGTGTATCCACAAAACCATATAAAACTGTTGAACTGTCTCAGAATTTCACAAGAATAATAACCGCAGGCATCTCCATGCAAACAACATTGCTCACACACCATCCCAATTCTAATTATCTCTTAAGATTTATTATTTATTCATTTAATTAGCTGCTAAACTGAGTAAGTGGATAAATTATTACAGGCCATTTCCAGACATATCTCTGGTCACGAAGGCAACAATAAAGAATGCATACCAGGATAATTGAGAATAGTCATGAAGCAGTATATTTTGACAGATGGAAATAAATCAAATGCCATAAGCAAACCAATCTGCATATACAGAAAACCTGCAAACCCTAAACAATGAGTTCATCTTTCTGCATTACACTACTCCAAAACTCCTCCGCAATCCAGCCCAATCATTTTGTGCCTTTGTTGTTTCTTATTTTTTCCCCAACTTTGTAAGTGACATTGAAACACTATTATCCTGCAGTACCTTTGAGTCAAATTCCTTCTCTTACTGCTGTTACCTTTAGCCAAGTGGAAGCATTTTTCTGTTCACCTCTGTCACCCTCCACTCAACAAACACCTTATGTTTCACTTCTCTTGGATTATTATACTCATATCTGCAGCTGAAAAACGTGTTTCTTAGCCATACAACTGAACTAGTTAAATTCTGTGACAAACCCTGGTGATCAGAAGTTCTGTCAGATCACAGTGTCTGTTAATTTTTTTTTTTTTGGTTTGTGCTTATTAGTATTTTCATACTGGCTGAAACTGACTGTCCCACAGTTGTATTTTGTAACTGTATATATTAGCATCCATTCATACATGCCATTTCAGCAACAGAAGTAAAAGAAAACACATTATGACTATCAGTCTTCAGATTAAACCCTGTCTTATTATCTTCTGTGATAGCAACCAGAGTGCTACACAAAACCAGGTAATTAATTGAGCCTCAGCGGTGGTTTGAAACCTCTGTTGAGCATTATGGAAGCATAAGTAACACCAAGTCATTTTGGTGTTAAATTGCATTATATTTAATAATAGACTAACCACTACTGCAGTGCACAACAAGAAATCTAACCCACTCCACTTCTACTGTGGAAGCTAGCCTACAAGTCGGAAATGTCTTGCTGTTGTGTGTCTGAGGCAAATCTTGTAGGTCATATAATGCTTATTGAACTTGGCATAGCCTAGAGTCGGGGGGTGGGGGCTTTTGAGCCAAATAACTTCAATTTGCCTAAGGCAAGCCTTGGACCCAGTCACTGATCCATAACGAGGTGGTCACTTTCAGTCCTGTCATGGTCTCTCAGCAGACTGTTTTCTGAATATTCCTTCTAACTTTAAGTCATCTGCTCCAGCTCTGAACTGCAAATCTCCAAATGAAGAAAATGACTCCCAAGCCACAAGTGAGGTAAAGTTAGCGCTTTCATTTACTTAATTTAGCAAACGTCTTCAGACAAACAAGTTAAAAGAACAAATCACTTAAATAGGCAACCATCAGTGACATCATCAAATACGAGTCTACAATCCACCCACATTTACAGCTAAATACCCAAATTTGTATAAAAAGTTAAATACATTTATATATAAAAACATAATATGCAAAAAAAAAAACAAAAACAAAATGCATTGCCAAAGCACCATCGGATATGAAAAATTTGTAAAAAAAAAAAAAAAAACAACATAGGAAAAAATATATAGGTTCATAGGTAAGTACTAGGCTATCTGCCCAAGGGCATTTATAAGCCTAGCCAGAATGTGTTGGCTTTCCCCACCCCCTTAGATTAGTTCCCTGTGCCCCTGTCCATCAGAGCCATTAGTTCCCTGTGCCACTGTCCAGCAGACCCACTGCAGTGATCCCCGGGATAAATTTTCTGTCTCCCATCCACCCGTCAAGGTTTCTCTTGGAGTGTTAGTGAGGGGCTCTGCCTGATGTATATTGGAATCCTGTTCCAAAACATGGGGAGTCTCTGGGACAGGAATCTATCCTTCCAGCATGTCATATTTATCGTTGTGGTGAGGTTTATATCTCTAGAGCGTGTAGATCTCCAGGATTTGTTTTTTTTAGGTGGAGCATGTCCCTCAATTCTGGGTTGGAGATGGCCTTGTATGTCAGGCAGACATCACCTCTGAGTAAGCGGTATGCAACCGAGTACAGCTGGAGTTTCTTGAGTCGAGCTGCATAGGGCATCTGTTTGAAGCCAGTAATCCTCTTGGTGAATTACTTTTGTGGTCTTTCCAGCTGTTGCAGGTGTCTTGTAAGGTACATCCCAAATGGGGCGTTGTATTCTATGATGGGTCTAATGAGTGATGAGTAGAGAGGCACAGTAACCTCTTTTGTTCTAGATGCGAACCCTTTTGTGATTAGGTGGGCCACATAGAAGGATTTTCTAACCACCTTGGCAGTATGATTATCGAAGGAGAGATTACTATCTAATTGGGTCCCCAGATCCCTTATTACATTTTCTGTATTTAGAGGACTACCACCTATGTGGTAGTTCATGGGTACTTTGTTTTTTCCAAAGGGGATGACTATGCACTTTTTGGCATTTAGTTTGAGGCCATGATTTTGATACCAGGTATCCATCTCAGTGAGATCCTTCTGGTGGGTGTCTGTATCAGCCAGGGAATCAATTATGGCCCTTAGTTTGCAGTTGTCTGTGAACTTGGTCAGCCATAGTCCTCCTATGCTTGCCTGTACCTCTGAAAAGTATATACAGAACAGGAGGGGTCCTAGGACTGAGCCTTGGGAGACGCCACTTGTAACCGGTTTAGAGTCAGACATAGAGCCTGCAACTCTCATCATGTGGGTTCTATCCATGAGCCAGTTGGCAACCCATCTGGTGACATAGGGGTTTAAGTTCAAGCTGGTGAGCTTGTCTATAATACTAGAATGGGGAATGTTGTTGAAAGCCTTTGCGAGGTCTAGGTAGGCTGTGTGGACCTCCTTTCCCTCGTCTAATGCCTTGGTAACTGTCTCAAAGAAGTCCACCAGGTTTAGGAGGCATGATCTGCCCTTAACAAAGCCAAACTGGGTAGGGTCCAAGGTTTGGAGGTTCCAAGTGTCTCTGTTAATGAGTTCCATGATGATGCACTCCATTGCCTTGCAGACCAGGCTAGTCAGGCTTATAGGGCGATAGTTCTCAGGGTCTGTTGTGGCTCCACCTTTGTGGAGCGAGATAACTGTTGTGAGCCATTCTATGGGTACGTAGCCTGTAGAGAGGCTGAGTTTGAACAATGTGTTTAGGTGAGGGGTTAGTTCATTTTGGAGTTCTTGTAAGACACAGCCTGGGACACCGTCCAGTCCCATTGAAGCTGTGTTTTTGGTTTTGGATAGGGCTGTTTTAACCTGTGTGTCGGTAATTGATGGGGCCCTAGATTCTTCTGGTATGGTTATCAGCCCTTTAGGGGGTGAGAGAGGGGTGAAGTTTGCACTAAACCTGTCTGCCAGAATGTTGGCAATATCATTCGGTTCAGTGTATTTTGTGCCATTCTGCACTAACTCACAGCAGATCTGAGAGTTTCCACTTAGGTTCTTGACATAGCTAAAGAATGCTTTGTGGTTATCTTTGGAGTCATTGCAATTTTTCTTTCAAAACTAGCCTTGGATGTTTTAATGAGGGATCGTAGTTTCTTGCTGATACTGATCAGGGATGTCTTTCCTTCTTGGGATTTTACTCTTTTCTGTACTAGTTTCCTCCTTCTGTTGTATAGCTTGTTTATGGCAGGGGTCCACCAGACTGGTTTCCTTTTCTTGGAGGAGTGATTCTTGGTTTTACTTGGAATAGCATGATCCATACATTCCTGCAGATGCTCATAGAGTGCCTTTGTAAAGGTTTCAGCAGCTTGGACAGCATTGTCCTTTAGCATGGGAGCTGGGAACTTTTCCACCTCGGTCTTAAGTAACGTGAAGTTTGCTTTTGAAAAGTTTTTCACGGTGGTTTCCTTGATTGGGGGTGGGAGTGGAATGTGGATATCCAGAGTGATTAGTTTATGGTCTGATCTAAGCAGCGAGGGGATGACCCCCAGTGTGGAACACCAGTTGCCCATGTTGGTGATGACTAGGTCCAATATGTTGTTCCCTCTGGTGGGGGTGTTGACTAGTTGATCTATGGCATTCGAGTTTATAAATTCTAGGAAGCGTTGGACAAGGGAGTTAGTACTTGAGTAGTTCTCCCAGTTTATGTTTGGGTAATTGAAATCACCCAGTATTAGGGTGTTTGGTAGGACCTTCATATTTCCCAGTGTCTCTAGAAATGCGGAATGGAGGTCCTGGGTCATGGTGGGTGATGTGTAGCAAGCTACAATTTGGATTGCAGTTTTGCTCGTTGTTAGTTGCACATGGATGATCTCTGAATCATTGTGCTGCTCCACTAACCTGGAGGTGTGTGGGTATCCTTGATGAATATGGATACACCCCCGCCTTTATGTATATTAAATAATGTAAACCTATATATATATATATATATATATATATATATATATATATATATATAATCACACATTTATACATATGTGCACAAAATTATATATATGTGTGTGTATCAAACTCCATCCATACAAACATACATACATTCACACAGTATAATACAATATAATGAACAATATACACGATTAAACGGGGGCCCCATATTACCTAGTTAAAGATTTCAGCTTGAGAATACATTTAATAGCTAGACTATCATGAAGTCCCAGGGGGGCATGTGCATTAAGTCTAAGCTGCCAGGCTAATTCTTTCCCATCAAGTCTCAATGATAATGGTCCCCCCATCATCCAAGCCAACCTTATCTATAGCCATAAACAAAAATTCATGGGTAGGGTTAATTTTCACATGCCTAGCCAGGGCATTATTTAAATTCAATTTCCCAATACTATACACATGTTCATAGATCCTATTTTTCAGGGATCTCTCTGTCCTACCAATATAAAATGCTGGACAATTTTGTCAAGTACCCAAGTAAACAACCCCCTTTGAGTCACAATTAAACCTTTCTTTGACAGAATAATGTTGGTTATGTACCATGAAGGTATTAGCAGTTTTAATATGTTTACAAAAACGGCAACATCCACATTTAAACATACCAGGATGAGGGGAATGGTGGAGGGGCATACAGCCTTCTACTATTGCTTTCAAATTCCAGCCCTTCCTAAAAATCACCTTGGGCTCATCCCCCACTCTATCTCTAATGGTCATATCCTCATGTAAGAAGCACCAATTCTTAATTAAATTTTAACGTACCACAAGGTTGATGTCCTTCCATATCACTGTTGCAATATTCCTGATGTAAGAGTCTCCTGCCAAAGACAACTTAATGTCGGGCCAATATACCAAAGCCTTTAGAGTTTATAGGTGATGTATGTCACATGTATACTCCTCGTGCAAGGTGTAGGCCATAAAGGTGATGTACACACCTCAGAACTACTTTGCCACCAGTCTGAACACCATCACTGAACGTCAGTCTAAATGCTTCTCTTCTGTGCTGGTTACCAAGCCATTTTCAGATAATTATCCCTTTGGGGTTCTTTTTTTGTCTTCTGTTTTTGTTGTTGTAGGTTTACATGTCATCCAGAAAGGGAAGATGTCAGTGTGGGAGGCAGATTCCTCAGAGTGCCTCTTCTGTTTGTGTGCTTTTCAGGACCATGGGCAGTGTTCTTTTGCCAAGCATTTATCCCTAGGACCCTACATAGTCATCTATCCTTCTTGTCTATTTACCTAGAAAACCAACGTCTAAAGTTGTCGGTGCAAGGTACTGTGGTAGTGTCTTCCTGTCCTGAGAGTCAGCACCTGACCAAGAAAAAGGCCAAAAACTCAGGTCTGATTCTGCTGCTGTCCAGCCACCCCTGCCATCTCTCTCAAGGCTGATGAAAGCCTGGAGGATTATCAGTTTGTTGCTTCAGATTTATCTGTTATGACCTTTCAGAGGTTGGCATGGATTTAACTTCTCACACATCCTCAGAGGCTTTTCAGATATCTGCTCCAGACATTGAGGGGGAAAATCAGCTGATTATATCAGAGGGACTGAGAGGGATTCTGCAGATTCTAGTCAGGGAGGAGATTCCTAATTATGGTGGAAGAGTGTCTGCAAGAGTCTACACCTGCTGTTAAAGATTACCAATGTGAATGGCAGGATTTTACTCAGGGTTGTTCAGTGCTTTAATGCCTCCTCAAGGAATCTCTTTGCCTGCACCTCCCTAGTCCTCTCAAGCGGTCTAGGGAGCAAGAGGCTTCTGACGAGTATCTGGATTCCTGGGGAAGAGTCCTTAGCATACTCTTCACAGATCCCTTATCCTTTGGACTGTGGGTATGAGGAAGAGGATTCTATCATTCCAGATTCTCCTTTAGAAGTGTTCTCCTTTGGGGACACTATTTCACATATCTTGGAATTTTTCAAGTGGGATTGTTCTCAAGTTTCTGATATTCAGAAGAGGTATTATGATCTCTTCCAGGTGGAGTCTCATAAGTCTTCTGCTGTTCTTCCAGTTCTGGCTGCCTTCCTGGATATGTTTTCAGCAGCTTCTGTAGCCCCTGATTCTCAGCCTTCAGCTCCCAAGAAACATGACAGATTTTACAAGCTGCCTGGTGATTGTAAATTTCTGTGTAAATGTCCTTGTGCAGATCCTTCTGTGGTCCCCATCTCTTCGGACAAACCCTCTAAGCTTTTGCCTTTTACTAAGCTGCTACTTTCTTACAAGGATAGTGGGACCATAGAATGCCTGAACAAAAAGGTTTATGCTGCTGCCACCCTGGCTTTTTAGGGCTATCACTTATTTTTATTTTATTTTATTTTACATTTGTTGACCGGGATAGTCCGACTGGATACATGTCCATTTTCAGTGGAGGCCCGGGGAGAAAAGCTCCAAGGGTAAGCAGATACAGCATTACATAATACCAGCATTACATATTACAAACAGACTATTTACAGAGATTACATAAGTAAGCAAGTTAAACAAGTTCCACAGGTTACAGTTAATCCTGAGCACAAGTCAGGATTAAATTAAATTACACAGTAAACTGGTTATCAGATTTTTACACATTCTAGAGAGAGTTAGCCAGGCTTGATACATTGACATAGCCAGTTAAGTGACAAATGTTGTTTGAGTCTAGTTTTAAATTGACCTAAGGTGGAAAGTAAGGTAATATCAGCTGGAAGAGAGTTTCAGGATCTACTTACAGAGTTTGCAAAGAGAGAATCACCGGCTGTGTTATTAATTTTGCTAGTCTGAATTAGTAGTTTGTTAGAGGATCAAAGCGGTCTAGGATTGTTATAGGGCGTGATAATATTTTTAAGTGCAGGAGTATTGTCCGGATTATAGAGGATTTTATAGGCCATAATCAGTTGGTTATACTGCATTAGGCTGGGTAGTTCAAGCCAACCAAGCTGATTTAGATTGATGCAATGATGTGTCCTAAAAGGCAGCCCAGTGGCAAACCTGGCAATATGGTTGTAGCAAATTGAGAGTTTGTTAAGGACAGTCTTGTTTAAATTTGAAAGTAGAGGGGATGCATACAGAAGGGTTGAAAGAAGGTGAGAGCGAGCTATGGCAATTTTAGCTGGAGGAGTTAGGAAGGCTTTTATTCTGTAAAGTGACCCTAGTTTTTTATTGATGGTTTTGATAGTTTGGTTAACATGTAGGTCAAATTTTAGATTATTGTCTATGATGACACCTAATAGTTTTGTAGATGGGTCAGGCGAGATTATTGTGCCATCATTTGATTTTATGGTAAAGGTGAAAGCGGCAGACCTACGTGTTGGTGAAAATAACAGCATTTTAGTTTTTTGGGGATTTAGGATCAGACGATGTTCAGAAAGCCAGTTTTCTATTGTATTAAAGGTGGTCTGGGTAGCTGACCATAACTCTACTGGAGATGTGACTGAGCAAATCAGAGTAGAGTCATCAGCATATTGGATACAGCTGACTTTTGGGATGACAGTATAAAGGTCGTTAATGAAGATGGAGAACAGCAAGGGCCCTAGTATAGAACCTTGTGGTACTCCAAGGGTGTTAGGTAGAAGGTTAGAGAGTTTGTTCTGCCAGAGGACAGCCTGCTGTCGACCATTCAGGTAGGATTGAAACCATTGGAGGGCTCCAGTATCTAGACAGAATGTTTGCAGGGTGTGGATTAAAAGTTGTTGATCAACCATATCGAATGCCTTGGAAAGATCCAAAAAGAGGGCTGAGGATATATAATTATTGTTGCGATTATGGTTTATGGTGTTAGTAAAGGCTAGGAGGGCTGAAGTAGTGCTGTGATAAGGATGGAAGCCATGCTGAGTGTCTGCCATAAGGCGATTTTGGATTAGGTGGTGCATGAGTTGTCTATGAATACATTTTTCCATAATCTTTGCAAGTGGAGAGAGTATAGCTATTGGCCTATAATTGGAGAATTCGGTAGAGCTGCCTCCTTTGTGAAGTGGGATTACATAGGATATTTTCCAGATGGTGGGAATTTTAGCTTCTACTATGGTTCGATTGATTAGTATTGAGATGGGGTAAGCAATAGCATCAGATGATTTTTGTAGGTACTCGGCAGGGAGTTGATCAGCAGAAAGTGTAGTGGGTTTTAATTTTTTGATCAAGGTACGTATAAGTGAAGTGGCGACTGGTTGGAAGCTGAACTCAAGTAGGTTTCTAGGGGTGCTACTTTCAGGACCAGGGGAGCTAGGAGGTAGTTGGCTAGCTAGGGCTTGAATTGTCTCAGTAAAGAATTGGAATCAGAAACATCTTCAGGGGTTTTATCAATAGTAGTAGCAGGGATTGAGGTTGAAGTTTGTCCAGGATGTAGTAGATTATTTAAACCTGCCCAAAACTTCTGAGGGTTATTTTGATTTACTGTCTGTAAATTACAGTAGTATTGTTTTTTGTCTTGTAAAATTGATTTTTCGGTTTCGTTCCTGGATTGCCTGTATTTAATGTGATCTTGAGGGTCTTTAGAAGAACGCCATAAAGCCCATGCTTTGTTTCTAAGGGTAATTTTGAGTTTAGACTCTATAGAAAGCCATGGTGCAGTTTTTGCCTTGGTTCTCTTTGAACGAACAGGTGCATGCAAATCAAGGATCAAGGAATTTGTTGTTAAAGTATGCTACTGTTTCCTCTAAGGGGAGGTGTTTTAGAATAGACCAATTATATGAGTTTAGTTCTTATTGGAATTTGGCAGGGTCAAAGTTTTTATTGTTTCTAACCTTTCTGAGTAAGGGTTGTTGGGAATTAATGGTTTTGTGCTTAATTACATATGTGAGAAGGTGATCGCTTAGGCCATTAAGGAGGGTACCAGAGGTGTACAGTTGGGGGAGACTGTTTATGAGTACCCAGTCAAGTATACTTTCTTTTTGGTTGGGTTTACCTATCCTGGTAGGGGTGGATATGATTTGTGTAAATGCATGCAGGTTAATATGGGTGGTTGGGGATTCTGAGGAACAGGTGCCCCAGTCTATGTTAAAGTCTCCAAGTAGTAGGGTTTCTTGGGGGTAGTGACATGATAGCCAGTGCAGGATATCTTCAAATGTAGATATATTGTTACCTGGGGGAATGTACATACATATGATATTAATGCATTTATTTTTATTAAGTTGCAATTTGGTGGCAAGTATCTCTGAGTTATTAATCTGAGGAGGTTGTATTACATCTATGGTGACATTCAACTCAGATTTATAGAGTACAGCTACCCCACCCCCTTCCTCGAAGCACGATCCAGCCTGTGTATGTTGTACCCAGGTGGTAACACTTCATTGTCTTTAGTGTTAGGTTTTAACCAGGTTTCAGATCAACAGAGAATCTCAGGGGAGTGGACATCCAGAAGTGCATGCAATTCATGTACCTTGTTATTAATGCTTCTAATATTGAGATGACAGACTAAGAGAGAGTTAGTTGGCCTATTAATTGTAGGTTTGTAGCTTAGATTACAAGTAGAGGGGGTATGTGTATCTGAAGTGAGTGGGCCAGGGTTGGGGTGAATATCACCACCAAGTATTAGGTTGAGTCTATACTTGGTGATGAACTTCATACCACACTCATATGATTTGGTATGCTTTGCTATCACTTAGCAGACTTGTATGATTAGGTATGTTTTAGCCCTTCTTTTTTAAGTTTCTCAGGTAGTTTCTGACCTTCCTGATTCTGAAAGGAAGGTTTCAGACATTTCTTTCTTGGGTTTTACCTCTCAAGTGGCTTACCACTTCATTAAGTGTAGTTATAATGCAGATGATGCCCTACTATAGCTACTGCATTTGGTACTGTTCTGATACATTACTCTTGGCTTCATCTTCAGGCTTTGCCTAATGACATAAAGCTAAATTATTGGATGCTTCTCTTGATATTAAACTTTTGGATCTGCTGCTGAACTTAAGTCCCTCCAGGACAAGGGCAAGGCCTTGCAGGAATTGAAACGTATTTTTGTTTCTCCTATCCCTACGTTTCAGAGGAACTATCCTTACAAATCTGCCTTTGTTCGCAGACCGTCTTGCCCTACACACAAGGGAAAAAGGGATTTAGGCATGTGCCCCTTGCCAAGTCTACTCAGACCCCTATTTCTCAGAGGCGTCCTTTTCAGGACAAACTGGGTTCCATCTGGCGATTAGCTTCCCTTTACCCTCTGCCAGGTTCCCTTGTCACTTCATCTTTCCCTGTCTGTTCCCAATTGGTTAAGGGTCATACAAGACACTCGGGTTCTGTCCATTATTTGCCAGGGGTATTTCCTGGCATGTATGTCTCTTCCTCCCTTTCTGGGCATCCCACAACCTCCTCAGGAACAGCTTCCTTTCTTTCCAGAGGTGCTTCAGGCTCTTCTGGCTCAGGGTACCATTCAAGTTGTGTCCCTTGCCCAAAAAAGGGAGGATTTTTTTTTCACAGATGTTTTTGGTCTCCAGCAAAGAAGGCAGGTCAACTCTAGATCTTTCCCAGCTCAACACCTTTCTAAAGGTCCCCTCCTTCCAGATGTTGTTCCTTCAAACTTTGTTCCCTCTTCTTTTCCCCATGCATTTCTGGTATCTTTGGATATCAGGGATGCCTACCTTCAAATCCCCATCCATCCCCGTTTTCAGGAAGTTTTTGTGTCATCAGTTAGTACTTCATCCTATCCAGAAAATGTTGTTTGGAGGATAGCAGGTGCTACTGTTGAACATAGAGGGAGAATAGGGTGTAGACTGTCTTTCCAAGACATTTGCTCAGAATTTGGATAATGGATATTGGATGGAAGTGCAAGCTATCTTTTGGGTTGGCTTACTTTGGGAGGGGTTTAATTGGAGCAGTTTTCCAAAGCTGTGGAATGATGTTTTGTATCAGACACAAATTGTGTATGTAGGTGAGAAGAAGATGTAGATATTTTCTGAAGTGATGGATAAACCAGGAGTTTATATTATCTTATCCAGGAGGGGTGTCAGTAGAAATATTTTCAAGCAGAATAGAGAATTCTCTAGGGCATCTGCATTTAAAGTAGATGAGCAGGATGAATGGTGGCAGGATCGGCAATACATGATCTGAGGGAGGTGTGAGGTTTATTGGTGGAAGATTGTTAAATTCTTTAAGGAAATCTTGTGGAGAAAGGTTTTCTGTACCATATTGAATCATGTTTGTATCCTGAGGAGATTTTCTTCTGTAAGTACGTTAACCTCTTTCCAAAACTGTGTGGGGCAGTGTAAGAGGGTGATTTCTTTCTTTGTATGGAAGATTATTTTGTGCTTTCTGATGTACTACTTAGTTATGTTACACAAGACTATAAAGGGGGTGAAGTTGTCAGTTGTGGGGGTCTGTTTCAATTTTTGTCATGCTTCATCCATTAGAGTTAAAAGATGTTTGACTTCAGTAAGTAGCCATTTAGTTTTGGTGGGTTTATAAAGCCTGTGGATAAGTGGGAAGAATTTGTCTTGCAGATGGAGTAGAAAGTTTATTATTCTTACAGCTGCTGTATTAGGGTCATATAAGGAGAGTATATGGTTCCAATTGTGGACTATGCGAAAGTTTCTGAGTTTGTATTTGTTCTACTTTGCTTTCTGTAGGCTATTAATATTGGTGGTGGTTTTATAGGATGGTTGACAACTGAAAAGGTGATTGGGCAGTGGTCACTTAGTGATGGTAGCAGAATGTTTATGTTGGAGGTATAGTTTGGTAATATTTGTAATAATCGGGTGAGTGTGGCGTGTTTGAAGGAGCTGAGGTTAGGTCTTGGTGGTTCTTTTATAAGTTGAAGGACACCTAGGTCTGCTAGGAAAGTACACATGTCAAAGGAGAACAGGCCAAGATAATTAAGATTGAAGTCGCATAGAAATATTGTTGTTATTTTTGGGGCAGTTAAGGATGTTAGTGATGAGCAATTAGAATTTAGTTAAGGAAGCAGAGTGTGGTACATAGGCTGTAGCAATCAATAGTGATTTACCTTTGTGAGTTGGAAATTTTAGGAGGTCCTTGTTAGGACTGTAGTCTGAGGAGGCAATTCCTTGAGCAATGACTTTTGAGTTTAGGTTAATTTCTGTACAAAATTAGAGACCCTCCACATAATCATTTGCCTGGTGTGACATCATTGATGTACTTGTGGGTTAGAAAATGTTGGAAACTTGGAGGGAGGGGGGGACGTCTTTTTTGACCTAGGATTCTGTGACTGCTAAAACGTCTGGACTGTGCTGGGAAGTAAAAACACTTCTAGCTTGTTTCTTATGCTATGTGCATTGAGGAAGGCACAGGCCAGTGTAGGAAGGAGTGGTTCTGTTGTTGATGAAAGGGAGTTGTTCGGCCTGGGTTGGGTTCAATGTTACTCTTAAGGAGTATAAAGTCTATGGAGAATAGTCTTATTGAGGTCTTTGGTGTTTTTCAGCAGAGAGAAAAATGTTTTTGAGTCTTAGTAATCATATTGAAGAGTAATCCTGCCAGTGGTGATCTGGGAAATAGGTTTGGTCTGATTTCTGGTGTTTGTGGAGATGGTTTGTTGTAGGGGTAGTACATACTGATATGATTGGTTGTGTAAATGTTTTATAAAGGTATTTGTTATTTGTCGTAAGGGGTTTAATATTCCTTAACTGTCATTTTTAAAGGTCATGGTGTAGTCCATTCTTCCTTGTCTGCAGAAAGAAAACTGACTATGCTGTTTGCTACTCTAAGGTGCCTTTCTGTGTATTAAACTCACCAAAGAGTCCAGGCGGCTTACACTTCTGTGTAGGAATCACTCATCATGGGTTCTGTAGGCTTCCATTCAGTCTGACCTCTGCCCCCCAGAGTGTTTTCCAAATATCTGGAGGTGCAACAAACCAGGTGATGTAAGGGTTAAAGCTATTTCCATATCTGTATGATTGGCTTTTACCCTCATCAAATTTGGACAGATTAGTTGCACTTTTGGAGTCTCTACTGAGTCTTTTACAATCATTGGGCATAAATGTGAGCACTTCAAAGTCCTAATTAGAGCCCTTGAAAACATTAACATTTCCTCCTCTACCTCTTCTTCCAGAAATACTTATCAAGTCCCAAAAGGAAGCACCCAGACTCCTTTTACTGGCACCATTTTGACTTAAGCAGCATTGGTGTAGCCTGCTATTTTACCTGACAAAGGGAAATTATAGGAATGTAACTCTTCAACCAAACCTTATAATTCAGCAAAAGGGATTGCTGCTGCACCCAAATGTTTCATCTCTCAACTTGACCCTATGAATGATTTTTATTCCTCAAAGACACCTCTTCCTTGAGGAGGTTGTTCAAGTTCTACAAGAAGCCAGTAGACCCATTTCTAGAAAATCTGACTCAAGTAAATGGAAAAGGTGTTCTTATTGGTGCTCCAGACATAGTCAGGACCCACACTTATCACAGGTTCCAGCTGTACTGAAGTATCTCTGTGAACTACTTTGATCAGGTTTGGCTTACTCTTCTATAAAAGCTCACCTGTCGGCCATTAATGCCCTCCTCCTTTTTAGCCTTCCACTTATAGATAGGGTGGAAGTCAAGCTTTTCCTTAGGGGAATCCTGCATCTTAACACACCAGGGAAACCCATCTCTCCCCCGTGGGATTTTAATGTTGTTCTAGAAAAGCTTTCACTGCCTTCTTTTGAACCAGCATCTTCTGCGTCTCTAAAATTCTGTAATTGGGAAGCTATCTTTCTCTTGGCTCTCACCTCTGCTAGGAGAGTTTGAGTTACAAGCTCCAATGGCCATTCTCCCTTCTCTCATTATTCACAAGGACAGGATGACTCTCAAAGCGTATCCATCCTTCATGCCTAAGGTAGTGAACAAGCTGTCCCTCAGTCAGGATATTCATCTACCCACTTTCTTTCTGAATTCACAAAATGGGGGGGTGGGTCTGACATTCTCTGGACACTCACAGGCAGAACAAATTGTATCTAGACAAAACTAAATCCTTCTGAAAGACTTACCAGCTGTTTGTATCATTTATGAGAACTAAGTTGCACTAACCGGTGTCCAAACGAACTATTGGAGCTTAAAGTTAACCCATCCTGTTTGTGCACTTGCTACTTAAGCTAATTTGAACAGTCTTAAAAGATTCTATTTCTAGTGGCTATTACTTCCACTTGAAGAATATCTGAAATACAAGCCATAAGGCTACAGTCATTGCAGATTAATCCTTCCATCATGCTTAAAGTAGTTGCCAAGACCACTCTTAATCATTCAGTCAGTTTACCTGTATTCTTTCCTAACTACCCAAACAGAGATGAATACCTGTTTCTCAAGGATGTCCACAGACAGCACAGATTTTATGCATACAAAACCAAATTAGTAAGATACAATTCACAACCCTTATATTCATTTAAAAAAAAAAACAAAACAAAAAAACTCCATAAGGCACTAAAGTTATCAAAGTCACTTTTTCTATGTGGGCTACTCACTACTTCAAGTTGTGTTATGAAAAAACATAGTAAGTTTCCGCCCTCTGTGCCTACAGCACACTCTGCTTGAGTAGTGACTGACTGGCAATTTTCAGAAGTGCTTCCTTAAATATTTGGGTAGCTGATTTATGGTCTTAGCTAAATACTTTTGAAAGTTACTACAAGCTAGGTGTGATCTCTGAGTCTAGGTTTACTTTTGTGGCCACAGTGTTCAGAGATATGCTACCATGATGGCCTCCCAGAAGGATAAACCTTGGACTCAGTTCTGTTTGTTGCTAAGGATGGGCATCCTTATCAGCGATACAAAAGTTAAGTACTTGTCAAAACAGTAGGTCTGGATAAGCAGCTCCATCTTTTTTGACATACCAGTTTTCCTTCCTCCTCCTCAAGGCAGACACACTGTATGCAGTTTAATGTTGTTGTTTCTTACTGTATTCTTTCGTGTTGTATCTGAGATCTATAGAGGAAGTTAATTGGTATCATGGGTAAAGAGGAAGTACTAGTAGCCTGGGAAAGTTTTATTTGGCTAGCTGAATGAAAACCAGATCTGTCTTTATAGTAAGTACAGTATTGATTATTTTTCTGTGTTTCCTACTCAAAAGGTAGATGGCAAAATGTTAACATATTTGATTATTTTCCTTTAAACATAACCTAGATGACTGGATCAGTTTTAGCAAATTCTGTCCGGGACCAATTTGTATGGCTCTTCTGGAGAAAGGAGGTTCAGCCTAAGGGAGAAAACAGGCAAGGCAAAAATGGTCATAAGACTCAGCCTTGATCTATGCAATGCAACAGTGGTACTTAGTTCAGGCAAGCACCTGCTGGATATTTCACAAAAACAAAAATAATAGTAGAAATGTATTTATTCTTACACAGCTTAGTTGTTTTGTATCTTTGACAGAATGATCCTCATACAAATATCATGTAATTCAAAACTCACAAGTATGTAGGCACATTTAAGAATGTTATAGATTAATGTTAGGCTTCACTGCTTCATAATTTTAAATAAATTATGAATAAAGTATGGAGGGTCTGCTACTGCAGAGATTTCTTAGAGAATTGCCAAAGGGCAAGCATGGCTGCTTGTACACGAGTCAAGTTGAAAGATAAGGACCTAAATATTTTCAGTTTAAAATTATTGTTGAAGTCTTATTAGATTGTCACTAGACTTTCTGGCTTTGTGGATTTATCATTATTAGCTGGAAGACAAAAGTGATTAGTGCTGAAAAAACGTGAGTTTCTCATAAGGATCCACATATCCAGAGGGTAGTTGGTATTTCCCAGAAACTGGGTATAGGGTATGGTGCCACTTTCAATTGAACGGTGCAAGATCCTTAAATGCTATATCACAGATGTTGATTGTGTCCTGTATTGTCACACACAACTTGGAGACTGAAGGAATGATACCTTTGCTTACTGATATAGCCACAAACGTGATCTGTGATTGCTGCTTGGGTTGCAGTGTTTATCTCACCTCTTGCACCAGTGATGCCTTGCAGTCTAGATATGAAATTGATGTTCTACTTAATATGTATTCTTTCAGCCTGTATCCTGGGCATGGCTTTGTAGGTTTCAGAGTGCTACATCACAGTGTGCATGAAATGGCTGAAAACATGTTTGGTTAATGACTGTAATATGCTGATGTTCTCTTTTGTGGGCCACTGGATCTCCCTTGTTTCCAGAACTGTCACGTATGTTATTGCTTCATTTTGCAGTTGGATTGGGTGTCCCATTACACCCAGTACCTGCAAGTCTCTACTTAGCTAGCAGAAGGATTGATGATGCAGCTATCCTTTCTAACAGTCATAAAATGTGCATCTCATCTGTTTGCATTTCCACCTAGCAGGCACACTGGTAAAGCTGGTGCAACTTGCAGGGCTGCAACTGTTATACTTAAAATGATGGTTAAATTGCAGTCCGTCAGTGGCATCTATCTGTACTTTATTGATTGATTTATTTTCATTTGTTAATCTGGATAGTCTGACTGAGCTAAATGCCCATTTTTAGTGGAGGCCTGGGAAGAAAAGCTTCACTGTGCAGTTTTGAGGTATCTAACTCCACAGTGCCATGTATATATAAAATTCAAATTAAGAAACAGTATTACATGATCATCACATGCATTTACATACTGAACATGATGATTGGTAATAAATGTTCTGTTATTTCAGAATACGCATCCAATTTAAATGAATACTCTAACAAAACATTCAGTTCTCAACAGTTGTATTTTTCTTATTGCCTGGTGAGGCATCTCAGTTGAGAATGTGTAGATATTCAAAAATCCTACAGTTCCTAGCTGAATGTATATGGAAGAAGCATAACCTAGTGTGGGTAGTTACCCAATATGAGAACATGAAAGTGTTTATAAGTATTACAAGAAGCAGCAGTACAGTGGGAGTGAGAGTAAGTGTGCAGAAGAGAAGGTCTATGCATGCTTAAAGAGTAGGTAGTTTGTCTGTTGGGTCTAATTTATTTACACGTGTAGCTCATTGTAGATGTTTGGTACAGTAAGGTAGCTAGGGTGGGGTAAGAGGGGCAACTGCCAAAGATGCAAAGTGTTAGGGGGATGTGATCACCCGATCCAAATTTTTAATGCAATACCAGCTTCTAAAAGCCAGTATTGCATTGTGGTCAAACCTGAGCACTGTAGCACTCCATGTATGGTCTGAACTGTTGCAACTACTTGTTACAGTTGAAAACTAAAAAAAAACAAAACAAAAAAAAAAAAAAACTTTTTTTAGCTAAAACTTGAGCACTGTTCTGCCCCTTGCAGGCAGGGCATAAACTGTAGCAACTGTTTGCTACAGTTTATAACAAGAAGAAATTATTTTTTTTTGGATCAGTGTTGTGTTGTTCATCTGGCCACCTGATTGGTGTACCAGTAGAAGGAATGCCTTTTTTTTTTTCTTTTCAGTGGAAGAGCTTGGGGGTTGTGGCTCTTAAGTAAGCCAATTGGTACAGTGTAGCAATTAGCTTAATACAGTAAAGTGCTTTTTTTGTCTCATTACTTGAAGACCTGAGGAGATCAGGTGTTGGTTCATAGTAGTGGCATGGTTCATAGTAGTGGCACACAGTGTTGTTTGAGACAGCTATGCTTCTGGTTTGTTTTTAGTTGCTTTATAAATATGTTAAGCTTGGTCTCAGCTAGTATGTATGGAGATCCTGCGTTCCAAACTTTGGTGGCATATATAAAGCTGGCACCTGTGATGATGATATAATTTGTGTGCTGGTCTGATAACTGGTTTTGTACTCTTAGATGTCTATATGGATTACATTTTTATATTAGCTATGCATTTGTTGAGCATTTGGTAGGTTTGTCTAGTTGGGCAGGAGTTAAATGTGTTGCAATTGACGGTCTGATTTTTTTTTTTAAGAGCTGCGCAGTGCTCTTTTTTAATTTTTACATTTGCAACGTATTTGGTGATTTTATAATTCTTGTTCAATTTTATGAAGTTGTGTTTTTGAGTTAGCTAAAATTAATGTTGATTAATTGATGTATATAGTAAGAAGTAATATATTATGTGTGGTATCTAGCTGGGCTTGTTCTTTAAGGTGCCTAGTTTTGGATAGGTTTTCTTTGTGCTCCCTTTAACTTTTTATTCCTCATAGAATTTTAATTGGTACATTTTGTGTTGGTTTATATTCCTTATTTTCTGCATGTGTATAGGATGCATACCATTAGCTTACATTGTTGGGCATATTGCTGTACAGTTGTATGTCTTTCTTTGGCTTCCCTTAGTGCATTGTGGACCAGCATAATGCATTCATGTCAGTGCCTTCATCCAAAGGTCTTCCACACTGTACATCGTTTTAATATATCCTGGGGAATGGGATCTGCTGTGTAGCTCTTTTCCTACTCATAGACTTCTGTATCATGATGTGTGTGCCCAGCTGCTTTGTACAAAAAATACTGCACATGTGAAGGGACTTGGAGACAGCAGCATGCACATGTCTTCCATCACTGTCTAATATGCACCTTAATCTTTTTTCATAACAGCGTCAGCAGAATATGTAGCAGAAATCAAGTACTGGTCCTTTGTACTGACTGTATGTTGTCTGTATTTTGTATAGATTGTATGTTAAATGTTTACACCCTTCCTAAATGGATTCATAGTAATTGTGAAAACAGAATTATGACAAGCCAGAAAAATGAAAAAAGTCAACAATGGATAATGCTGGGTTTAAAAATAACTTTTAAAATCTTTTTTTTTTTCCAAAGAAGCAAGCACAACCCCAAAATTCATCTCCACATACACATATCTAAATATATTACCTGTGAGATCATGCATCCTTTGGGGGAGACATACCTTACCTCCACAGTGTTGTAGTCTCACTATTAACACAGGTTTTTTTTTTTTAATTAAAAAGGGACTGAATTAAGCTTATTGACTAATTCCATTATGGTGACACCCACTGAGATGAAACCCATGTATCTCCTGAACTTGACTTGCTTTGTATTGTTAGTTGTGCTTAAAAATGTCAAACATGTTTTTAAATGATATTCTTTTTGAAACATCATGCTATATTTTAGGTAAGTTAAGAAGCAGTGGTATAGTTGTATTAAGAAAGTATCTGAAAATATCTGTTCTGTCACTAGATATGATACCTGGACTTCCTTTATAATACGTTAAGCATTTTTGAGGGATGTATTATAATTGAAAAATGTAATGGGATCAGTACATTTGTGTTGCAAAGATCATGGACTAAGCAAAAGACTAAAGTGAACTGTGCAAAGGTTGATTAAGCCACTGAGAGGCATAGTGGAGTGCTTAAATACCTTCATCGTTATCTGTTTTATTTATGTATCTGTTCAACTTAAAGGAACTAGAAGATACAGTAGTTTCACATTAATTGTCTCAGTATCACGGATGTATGACATCATAATTAAACCATAGTCTAACTGGTAGTCCCTGTGTTAGCAAAAATCTCTGGCCTGTTAGTGTCCTGCCCTCTCTTTTTGTTGTGCTCCAGCAAGCAATATTTGGTGGAATTGCTGCTGCAGACCTTTGCCATCTGAAATGTATTTTCAACTAAGCTAATCTGTTTTCATTTTAGTCTTGGAATTGCTTTGAGAGCTGCTGCTGTTTTAACGTTGCCTAAATATTCTAGGCATCGGCAACTCTTCCAGACACAAAGAAAAAGAAGATAGAAAATTAAATACAACTTTTCAAAAAACTGTAGACCTATTTAGAATATGCTAAGAACTGTGATAGCCTGTGTTAGTTAAGAATGTTCACCAGATGGCAGTAGATCATTTCTCAGTGGAAGCTGAAAATGGGAGGTTTGCAATTTTGTGTACACAGTTATTCAGAGTAGAAATATAGAATCTTTAAAAGCTAGCTGAGATGCTTCAGATCTGATCTTTGAAAACTTTTCTTCACTACTTACTACAGACAAATAGTAGTCTGTTTCTGTGTATGTTGAGGTAGAAAAGAATGTTGTGTACTGAAAGATGTGCAATAGTATAAAAAGTTCTGATAATACAACAAATTAGAAGAAATATGAAGCATCTTTTGTCCAGTGAGCACTCACTTTATCAGGAAGATCATGAATTGGGAGGTTTCAGTCTTTAACTATTTGGGGTGATTTCCTATTTAAATAACAATGTGAATAAATTTCTAAAGACTGAGGCCTACTGCTTATGATATATTTTTTTAATTTGCCATCATAACAAGCTATTTATCTCATTTATACAAACATTCAAGCCTGCACTTAAATGGCACTGCAAAATGAATTGAAAGAAGACATACTGATCAAGTTCTGGAAAAGAAAACTTCTTTCTCTACAGCTGTTCTTTCATCCTGACTTGCAAGCTGTGGTGACCGATACAGACTTAGGCATGTCAGGTCATTGCTGCTTCTGTTATTTGGTAGTTAATAGGTATGAGAAGCATATGAGCTTGGACAGGCTGAACATAAACTCCAAGCTAGGGAGTGTGTCTTAACTTGATGGTTTGGGGGGGGGGGGGGGCAGCCTTCATTTTTATCTTCATTCAGAAAAAGTTAAGGAAGGATGAAGATGCATAGTATTAGCTAAGAACCCTGCACTGTACAAGGGCCGAAAAGAATAAAAGGTGGCATTTTTTCTAGCTACCTCTAAATCCGATTCAAGTTGTTGAAGATGCTTCAATAAACTAAAGATATTTATTGCTGTGTGCATGTATCTAGTCTTTATTTTTGTATATGCATTAGAGGACTGCTGTGATACTGTAACTTCCAAACAAGTCTGGTTTCTGATTGGCAGAGAAAGGAGTGGAACTGGTGAGGAAGGTCACATGAGAGCAAGAGATATAGGAGGCAACCTAAATGAGGAAATGTTGTACTACAAAGTGGATAATATCTACTGGGAATGCATTGTCCTTAAAAGTATGTAATTCAAAGGAGTTCAGAAG
This sequence comes from Protopterus annectens, assembly GCF_019279795.1. Taxonomy (NCBI): domain Eukaryota; kingdom Metazoa; phylum Chordata; order Ceratodontiformes; family Protopteridae; genus Protopterus; species Protopterus annectens. The sequence goes on along the minus strand of NC_056731.1, from coordinate 784,922,988 downwards.
TGTCAAGCAAGATAAAGAAGACACAAAGTAAAAGCAGCAGCAGCAGCTGTGCAGGACTTTATGTCAAAATCTTAATATATTTGTAAGATGTATGGCTCACCCACCTCTTCTAGACAGAGTGAAGGGGATTCATACAGTCTGGGATGCATTGGGCGGTGAGGTTTCACTTGTTGGGCACTCAGAAAACCACCTCTCATGCTTCCAAGGGAAGGGATGGGCTGACTGAGAAGAAATGCCCTTAGTGAAAGTAAGAAGACACCCTTCACTGCTGCACATTTTCGCCTTGGCACTTCAATGGCTGTGTGCATGATGTTAGGTCTGCATGCAGCAAATCTGAGACCACCCCTGATGGCTGTCTGATGGTCTGTCATGATATGCCCTAACCCTAGTGATGGAGCATGAATGAAAGGGCAAACTGGCCTGGACAGAACTGATGATTTTGAGACAGCAGGGGCAAACAAAGAAAAAAAATTGAGTTTATGACAGTTTCCTTGACCCCTGTCACATAATGCAAAGTCAGAGAGATCCAGCTCCACAGTATTGGTTACTTTGTCTGTGTGTACACAGCAAGAGGTTCCCTGGTTGAAATCTCAGCTGCGGTGCCTTCAGTGCAGAGTCTGCATGTCTTCCTTGGTTTCTGCTGGGTTTTCTCCAAGTACTCCATCTTTCTTCTACATTTCTAAGACACAGAGCTCATCTGCCTTAAAAGTAAACACTGAGAAACTAACAAGACCCGTCTTCCAGCATATCATTCAAGCTCGTATGGACTGTGTGTGTTTTTTGTTTTTATTTTTATTTTGTTGTGGCATTATTTTTGTTTTTATTTTGTTGAGTGGCAGATTGTAAACTTTCTAAATAGCAGCTGTTTTTTTGAAGGATTTCAAAAGTTTAACCCGCTAAATGGGTAAACAACATTATTTATGTGCAATATGTCATTTACATAACTCTCTACATAGCTCACTTTACACGTCTCATCTGCACTATGAAAACTGTAAACTTGTAAGTTTATGGTATATATTGGTGGTGGGTACATTTATTTTTTATTTTTTTTTATATATGTGTGCCTCTTTCTTTATAGTACTGTTTGTTATATATCCTTATATTTCTACTAAGTTTGTTCCTGTTGTTGTATTGTTTTTGTTTCTGCTGTAAAAAAAACTTTCAAAATTTTATCTATTTTTTTTATTGTATTTATTTTTAGTATCTTATTTTGATTTCTGTTTTCAGTATTTTTAAATTATATTAATTTTCCTTTTGTAAACTATAGTAAAAGACAAGAAGGTAGCAAACCCAGTAGGTATTCCAGAAATAAAATAAACCAGGTGCTCCATGAGACCAGAACTTGTATCCACAAAGCATTTATTGTCTTGTGTTCTAATGATGTCTTTTACTTGTAAAACGAAAGCGCTAAACCTGTTTGATTTTTTGCAACAGCAGTTTGTTTTTAAACTTTTTTAAGCTGTAAGACAATAAATGCTTTGTGAATACAAGTTCTGGTCCCTTGGAGCACCTGGTTTATTTTACTTCTGTAAACCATAATGCTTGAGTATAGAAATTTCGTGCAGTTAAACGCACTTTTTCCTCTGTGTTGATCTGTATGACAAAGTTTACTTTGACTTTGAAGTGTTTTCACTTTATCCCAAAAGGTCTGATCGGTACCTGTTCCACTCAGTATTGGAGTTTTACTAAATTTCTAAGACATGCAGAAGGTAGATTACAAACTCTAAATTGCCTGTAGGAGGTGTATGTGTGTGTGGTGTGAAAGAACAACTGCGGCAGGGCTAGCCACCTGGCAGTGTGAACATCGGTTATTGAAGTGACACCCAGACCCTATGTGCGAAATTAGGAAAAAGAATTTATGGATGAATGTATGTACAGTGTTATCATATGTAGTCCTCTGCCATATAAGATGTTAAACTGAAGTTTTATCTGCTTGATTTGGTAGTAGCTCAGGTGGATGTAAAAGATCCCATGGCACCTATCAAAAAGAATAGGATAAGTTCCTTGGTCCCTTGGCTAAATTGGCCACTAGTAGTGTTAATGCCAGATTAGTTCTCTCCTGAAAAGAGGCCACTAGCCTAGTGGGTCTAACCTAGTCAGGAAAGGATAATAAAACAATAACGTATGTTTGCCAGTCATTTAATGCCTTTGCCCTTTTATTACATATGAATTAAAGCAAAAATAATAGAGGACTAAACAGCTGAACTTCAGTTTTCAAGGTCATATTTTTAATTTGAGAAATGCTAAGAATATTAGAAATCTTAATAATCTCTTGCTGCTGCTTGCTGCATGCATGATTGTTATGTATTCATTTATTTATTTAAATAGGGAAATAAGACAACTAGAGCTTACGTTGTACATTTTTTTATTTTTTTATATTTTTCCCCTAACAGATTTGTTTGTTTTTCACTTGAATTGTACAGGTTATAGGTCACATTAAAGGTGGGAAAAGTTTTAAAATAATTTACTGTGGCTTCATTTTTTATATCACAAAAACCTAGCATTTTAATAGGGGTGTGTAAACTTTTTATATCCACTGTTTGTGCATGTGTGTGTGTGTGTGTGTATGTATATATATATATGTATATATATATATGTATATATATATATATATATATATATATATATATATATATATACAGAAGTATGCATAATTTCTGTGTGCATATGAACACACACACACACATATGTAAAACAGATTCAATACAATTAAATAACAGTACTAAAGTATGATGTATGTATCAAATAAAAATAATACAGCTGAGACAAAGTATAGTTTTATGAAATATCAAATCAATATTGTGATAGAATATAAAGTAAAATTATGTTACAAAGCCACTGCATTTATGCCCATTTTGTGCTAGAAGTACTAATCTAAGTTTTCTTTTAAAGGAGTCGAGAGGTGGAGGCTATCAAAGTCTATATGGCAATATAGTAGGACCCGGGTGTGAGAGCTCTGTCAGTACACTAAATTAGTAATATGAGGTATATAGTGTCATAACAGAACAGTCATGTTATCTAAGTGGCCTGGAGAGTTTTTTCAAAGCAAGTCAATAAAGTACTTTATAGTGATCTATATAAAGGCATTTAAGTGTACCAACAAAAAAGTAAACATCCTTAAATTAATTGGAAGCTAAGTGGTTGTAATACACTGGTGAAGCATTCTTCCTTTGCCAGTAGTGAAGGAGCAAATGCAACTTTCAAGCTTCTTCAAGATGTGCCAGTAATGGGCAATAAGAATTACAAAACTGGAAAAATTCATCCTCTTGTTTATCACAAACCTACTTGTTTAGACACTTGCTAGTGTTATTGCAAATGTAGAGCCAAGCATACCATACTCACAAAACTAAGGAGAGATGCGTTGAGAAGGATACTGTAAGATCAAACCAAACTCCCAAATATTTAAAGTATTAACCTCATTTAGAGGCTTACCATACTTGCATATATTAAGGTGCTTTTGTGTTCCAAACATCATAGCTTTTGTTTTATTAATGTTTATCTTGCTTTATCTTTCCACACAAACTGGCAGAGTTGGATAAGAGTAGTGTTAAGTGACATACAAATTAATTTATAACAGCTTCTTGACCTCTCACCTGATGATAATTTCTTGCTGAAAAATATCAGTGAGTGTAGGATTTAGCCATTAGAAACGCTAAGAAAACAAGACAGTGAGATAATTAAGTATGGGAAAATTTAACAAATTTGCAATACAGATAGTTTTAAACCATTTTGGGGAGGTTTAATTAAGGCCAAAGAGTGTAATAACTTTGATTAGAATGTGAATACTGCATTAGTCACAGCTTATATTCATTTATCTTTTAGCCATATCCCATATTATCACATTTTTTCTAGTCCAGTCAGTTATCCCCCTTTTATACAACAAGAGCAAGTTATTAATCTACCTGTTTTGTTATATCCCTTCAGCTGCACTAGCCAGTATGGAATCGCGGCCATCTTTTGCAACTTCTGTAGCCAGCCTGATAACATTAGGTATTTTGAGGCAGCGTAGTAACTGCCTCATGCTTACCAAAGAGACTTATTGCTACCTAAGAATGATTCAGTATGTGAGAGATGTAAGTATTTACTTAACTTGAAGGTTACAGTCTCACCTTGGAACAAACTCAGTAAGCACAACACACACACACACACACACACACACACACACACACACACACACACACACCACACAGAACATTTTTACTAAACCAACGTATGCTGAGGTTGTTAAGAGAACACTGCCTAAGCCTCCCAGTGTAAAGATCAAGAAATTTAAGACTGTAGTAAATACAGCAGCATGTCCACCCACACCCCTCACACCCATTACCAGTACACATACTTCTAAGAGTCGCACAGGTGTACACTTCAAGTCGTTACTGCTCACTAAGAGTGCATTCAACCACAGCTATCTTTTGGGAGCCAGGATCTGGATGTAACAAGGGCTGTTGGATCCCTCCAGCCGACGAATATGTTTATGACCTGATAGTGGTCCACATGGGATGAATGACCTTAGACTGTTTACCCAGGATATGATTGAGCTTGCTATGCATGTGTCTGTGCTGTAAAGATACTAGTCATAAGGAATGTTTTGCCTTCAACTAGAATGATCCTGAAATGCAAAGACAAGATAATTGGTTTTAATAATTAGTTATGTAGCTGGGTCTGCAGTATGTGACAGCTTGGGATGAGATAGCTGAGAAGCCTTCCTGATTTGTCACTGTGGTCCACACTTCTCTTAACAAGTTTTTTTGCATTGTAGATAAAGCTTTTCTGCCCCTGTAGCACCTCTCTTAGGCAGAGTCCATCTGATGGACATTCCAACCCAAAATTCTAATTTGAAACACATTAACATGGCTCTACTCAGTACCAGGAGGCTTAACAAAAATGCCCAAATTTGAGAGACTCCTGTAAATTAAGCCAACCGCAATACTGCACGGACGGCATGTGCAAAGGCTCAAAACCGTTAAAGCAATCCAAAAAAAGCCAGCACCATGTAGAAGGGCAAAAAAGGCTAATAAGTCATGACACAGTCAACATAATTAACTGATAATAAGAACATTCATAAATGGTCATTTAACCGAGGTGGAAATAATCCACCCAGTCTTACAATCCATGATTTCTCCTTTTTGCTAAGGATATTATGCCAACCAGTCTTAAAGTTTCTACTACCCAAAATTTGATCTATAACAACAAAATGAAACTTTGCAGAGATGATTGAGTGTATGTTTGTACAAAACATTTGTCAAATATTTGTTTCTGATATTACTCAGATGTTCTGGTATATGCAACCTCATAGGTCTGGAAGCCTGGCCAATGTAAAAAGCCAAACAAGTGCACACAGCAAGATAAATAACCCAGTCACTGCTGCAATTACAAAAACATTAATGTTGAAAATCTTTGATGCGTTTTTACTGGTGAATTCCTTAGTTTGATAAATGTATTTGCAGAAAGAACAGTGGCCACAAGGAAAACACCCCACTACCCTAGCGCCATCCAATGTAACCTGAGACAAACTGGCCGGAGATGAATTGTACTTAAAATGACTACCCAGTGTCTTGCATTTGTGAAAGGAGAATAAACATCGGTCACCCAACAAGGCACTCAGTCTATCATCTGCCAATAAAATGTCCCAGTGCTGTTGCACTAAATCCATGAAGTAGTGGGTATTTCTACCATAACTGGTTGTAAATCTAATGCTTGAATTTTAATCATTATTGACACTTTTTTTGTACATAAGTAGACCACTTCTAGAAACTTTATGTACCTCCTTACTAGTTTTAACCAACTGTGTTGGAGGGTAACCACGTGCAGCAAAACGTTATATTAAATTTTGGTCAAAATGTGCATAATCTTCATTTTTAGAGCAGATACGTCGAATCCTCATAAACTGAAACTTAGGAATGTTCCTAATAATGTATGGATGACAGCTGGAGGCATGCAGTAGTGTGTTTGAATGGGAAGGCTTTTTAAATACAGAACTAGCCAATGCACCATCCTGCTTTCTGTATAAATTGACCTCCAAAAAAGAGATGGAATTTATATCAAAATTTATCGTGAAATTGATGCCCCATTTATTTTCATTTAGGTATTGAATTAAACTCATGCAAATACACTGCATCAGATTTCTACACCATCCAGCAGTCATCCAAAAAAAGTCTCCAAGTATCTATTTCATCTAGAAATAGATTGTGACTACTGTCATAAATAATCATCCGTTCAAGATAAACCATGAACAGGTCAGCATAAATGGGTGCAAAGGAAGCACCCATTGCTGTACCCTTAAGTTGTAAATAACATTTATTATTGAAGTAGAACACATTTTTAGTGAGGACATGTTCTGCCAAATATAAAAGAAATGTGTTGAACCCCAGACTATATAATGCAATTTTATCTAACCAATATTCCAAGGCAGACAACCCTGCCCGATGCAGTATACTGGTGTACAAATAAGTCACATCCGAAGTCCATATTAACCAGCCAGACTCTAATTGAGTCTCAGATATGATGTTAAGAAATTCATTTGTGTCTTGCAACCATACCCTAACAGCTTTCAACAGAAGCTTCAAAAACGTAGTCAAATAAACCGACAAGCCATTCCCAGAGACAGTAGGTCTTCCAGGGGGGTTTTGAGCATGCTTGTGGATCTTTAGAAGAAGATATTATACATTGTGGTACTGGATCTTTCACTTTTAGGTGAAACAAAGTTTTTGCACAGATAATACCTTCACTCACCACATTTTCCAAAACTCAATTATCTCCTCCTTGAACCTAGGCTGAGGGTCAATAGACATACCCATATAAAATCTAGCATCCTGTAGCTGTCTATCCGCTTCCTCTACATACATCAACCAATCCATAACCACTATGGTGCCACCCTTAACTGCTTGAATAATAGCTATATTCTTATTTTTGCTCAGCCTATCCAACGTTTCCTTTTCAGATACTGTTAGGTTATGAGGAAAATAGTTTTCATTCTAGCTGGAACCAAAGTGCAAATTTTTCAAAACACATTTCTGGAATATATCTACATTTTTATTCATTGGTGGGATGAATGTAGATTTGTGAAACTTAAAGCTAGTTGAATAAGGGAAATTGTCATTAACGCTATCATCACTGAAATGAAGTTTAAGGTTTAATAATCTACAAAATGAATACAAATCTTCTGCAAAAACTATCCTCAGACACAAGAAATCCAGGAATAAAATTCAGTCCTTTATTAAGTGTCTTGTACTCCAAATCCGACAACACAACAGATGAAATGTTGAGAACATTATTGGAACTTACTATGGTTTCAGTAAATTCAACACTGCTTCCAAAGATCCATCTGAACTCCCTTCCTCCTTTTTCGGTTAATAAAGGGACTTGATTAATACCCTGTGTTAAATTTACTTGCTGAAAGGAGCAAGTTTTTTCTTTAAGATCGACTTCCTTCTTTTCCTCTTCTGTCCTGATTGTGAAGGATCATTTTTGATAAACTTCTTGACACAATTGACATAGTCAAAAGGTCTACCCTAATTGTAATCTTTTAAATCCCTACTAAATTTCCAAAGTTTCCTTTCCTTCAACTCCTGTTCAAACTGTAACAAATTCATACTCGATTTTTCAAAACATTTTTTATAGACTGGCAAACCCTCATATTGTTTAGTTTTATCGCAAGTATCAGCCACTTTGGATATATAAGTAATCTACTCTATGCTCATAAAACTCATGCAATGTTTTAACAAATTGCATAGAGGGATTTTGTTGAATTTCAGACTAGGCTGACAGAAGTATTTCATCGGGTTGACCCACTAAAGTTTTAATGTGAATTCTTAATCCCCTGGGTGAGATACCCTTCTCTAAATATGCTTTAAAAAGCTTCAAATGCCAAACACAAGACCTTAATATTTTCATATGCTTAAATAACTGATCAAAAATAGAAGTACATGATACTTCAGAAGGGGTTTCCCCTAAATTTGCCCCCCACATCACTGGTCTCAAACCAAAAATATGAATATCTTCTTTGTCTGCTGAGAGTCCCTTCAAAATGAATAATATCAGAAACAAATATTTGACATGCTTTATACAAACATACACTCTATCATACCTCTGCAAAGTTTCATTTTGTTGTTGTAGAGCGAATTTTGGGTAGTAGAAACTTTGACTGGTTGGCATAACATTCTTAACAAAAAGGAGAAATCATGGATTGTAAGACTGGGTGGATTATTTCCACCTGGTTTAAATGACCATTTCTGAATGTTCTTATTTTTGGTTAATTATGTTGACTGTGTCATGACTTTATTAAAGTCTTTTTCCCTTCCACATGGTGCTGGCTGTTTTTGGATTACTCCTGTATGTGAAACACATTTTCGTATGTGTAGTTACATGGACTTGGTTTCACATCAACAAAAGCATTCTCTGTATTCCACATATGAACTCCCAGAAGTCCAAGTCAGCATACACAAGACTGATCACCACTTCATGGCTAGTTATAGAACACACTGTGTATGACCCGTTCTGAACATGATAGCTGTCTTAACACATTAGCTGAAATCCCCATTAAACCAACACATTTCTACTTGGGGACTTCAACTATTCATCAATAAGCTGGCTGACTTACACTGCCAGCGGTCAGCATGTCCAATATTATAATTGCTAACTCCCTTGTACAAATAGTTAACCATCTTACTAGGGTCCCCAATGTCCTTGATCTACTTCTTACAATTATGGCCACTTCTTCATATGTATTATCCTGCTTTGGTAAATGGGATCATAAATTAGTGACCTTTTCCTTTAAAAGTGATAATAATTCCCTTGTAAATACGTCTGTGTTTAGAGAGTTCTTAAGGTACTTGATGACTTAAAGGTAACCAAAAGTACGAATGGCAGCGCAGTTGTGCTACAAAATAAAACGCAGCCACTGATGCCCCAAAAAGAACTTTAATAGATGTTTAAGCGCTTTCGTTCAGTAATGAACTTCCTCAGAAACTGTTACAAAATTACTTCCTGTTACTTACATATCCTTTTGAAAAACATGCCAAATGCAAACACACTGAATCTTAAAGCAATACACACTAAAACCATCTATGTACACAAAATAATCACACTATTATGATACAGTATTATAAAAATATATGTATAAAATCTGTAATGACCATACTGTTCATAAGAAGGCACAAAACTATAAATTATTAAATAGATGCTGCTTTGATCATTAAGATTGGTTTCACAAAAATAACCTCATTTAAACCTGGAGGAACACTTGCATTGAGCAAGACTTGCTAAACAAACTTTCTACATTCAACTTTCCATTAACCACCCCTAACTGGCATTGGAACTTTTTCCAGTACACAGAAAGCACATTTCTTGAAATCTTTGCACACAACAGAATGTTTATACAATGCATTAGCTGAATTTGCCTTTTTAATGGCATAAATGTGCTGATAAACCCTAGTTCTAAATGGGCTGATGGTCTTTCCAACATAAAATGCTGGACACGAGGGACATAATGCAATATATACCACCCCCTTCATATTACAATCAAATCTCTCATTAACTGAGATTGTTTGGATAACCAGACACTGAAAGACGGGTACCCTACAAAATGTGCCTACACTGTCTACACATACCACAACATTTCATCCCGAGTTTACTAGTAGAACCTGGGTCCATGTCTTCCTTCCTCTCCAAGATAGTCTTTAAATTGGCACTGTTCTTGTTCACAAACCTGGGGTATTCCCTCAAACCATTTAACATACCCATTGTGCCAAAAACTGATTATTTTATGTACGTAAATGGTTTTAGTGTGTATTGCTTTAAGATTCATTGTATTTGGTATGTTTTTCAAAGTGGTATTTAAGTAACAGGAAGTAACTTTGTAACAGTTTCTGAGGAAGTTCATTACTGAACAAAATCACTTAAACGTTTATTAAAGATCCTTTTTTGGCATCCGTGGCTGCGTTTTATTTTGTTTAATTGATGACTTAATTAAATTCTGTTGTAATCATTCTATGGTAGATCCCATTGTCAAAGCTGCTACCTAGTCCTCTGAGTTTACTCACACTTAAGTAGTTGTATTGATAAAGCAGTTCCTACTTGTTTCAAATATAATGAGAAATTTAAGAAGAAACCCCTATTGTGGAAATAAATTATATAACAAGAGAAGGAAATTGCTTGGTTCTTAAAAAGGTCTCCTTAACAGCACATGTAAACAAACTGGTATAGAGCTTAAGGTAACCATTAGAAAGCTCAAAGCTGAGTATGAACTTAAAATAGTCACTAAAATGAACAATATAAATCTTTCTGTAGCTATGTCAGGAAATTATGAACTAATGCCAGACTATAATCATAGTGCACAGCAATACTCCAAACTCTGACTGTAATGAAATAGCTAATATCCTTGCTGACAAATTAGTGCAAATTCCAGGCACCACCTTTAATTCCTATGTTGAAAGTTCTCTGAGCCCTTTCATAAGCTAAGAACACCCTATATATATATATATATATATATATATATATATATATATATATATATATATGGGTCCTGATAATATACCAGGTTGCCTGATTATTAATGTGAAATAAGTCTTATCTGGACTCCTATTTAACCTCTTTACTCTAAGCCTCTGCACTGGTTGCATACCCGAAGCCTGAGAACAGTCATTGTAATGCTGTTACACAAGCGTGACCCAGCCACAGACCCTAGTAAGCATGTAGACTTTTTAATCTCACTAGCCTCATATGTAAAGCTGTGGAGTGTATTATCTCGTACCTCATTAATCTGGACATTGACCATCTCTTAAACCTGGCTTTGTCAAAGGAAGGTCCTGCCACTTTAACTTCATTAATTTCTTTTAAAAAGAAACTGCAGTAGTGGATACAGCAACTTTTGACCTGTGCAAGGCCTTTGACACTATTTTGCATGACACATTATTGGCAGACTTGTAAATCTGAATATAAATCCTTATGTTTTACAGTGGGTATCTGTCTGAAACAGTCCATGTAGTTAGAGTCGCAAGTGCCACTTCTGAAAGCAAGAACATTACTAGTGACATTCCAAATGGCTCAGTGGTATGCCCTTTCCTATTTGGCATCTATTTCTTATACCTTTGGTTAAGCATTCCTGGCCTATGGTTGTCTATGTTTTCAAACTGCTATAACCTGGGTTGTGTTATTCAATCTTCCACTGACTCACAATAACTCCTACATGGGTTAAACCATGTTAAAACTAATGCAAGGATAATGGTATGAAACTGCATGTGAAAGACTTTAACATTGCTTATTTGGTAAACAAAATATTTTTACATACCATAGAGATGACACACCTCTCCAATCAGACACTGTTATAAGGGACCCAGACTCTAGTTGATAATTTGTTAGTATTTGACCATCGTGCCTCCACAGTAGTTTGGAAAGCCTTCACTCTGTCTAATCTAATGTCCAAAGACATCTGCACTAGATCCAAAGAAGTCTTAGAGATTCTTCATACTGAGCAGTGCTGCAGCAGCCTTAGCTGTATGGGTTATATCCTGCATAGGATATAACAGCTGGCCAGCTTCCAAAGATTCAGCGCACCTTTCATGTGCCTAAACTAGCAGTCAGTTTGAGCTGAGCTGACTTAAAAGACAGGTCAAGCTCATTGGAGCTTTCCTGCTGCCAAAGAGTATGCTCATCAGAGTCTTTTGAGAATCAACAGTCCGCTTGTGCTGTTCCTTTGCTGGGGAGACGAGTACCCTTTAAGGAAAAACCTTCCATTTTAAAGAATTGTTTCTTAATACTTTCCTTTTCAGAAAAGTTATTTTTAAGCTAGAAGTCTGTGTTTTAATGGACTGTCATTAGACTGTATTGCATTTCCAAAAGAGAGCACATTTTTGCCATGTCAGTTTTAAAAGTTGTTTAATTGAAAACCATTTTTTCTGTGGAGAAATTGTGTTTAAAACATTTTGCCAGCCCCAAAAATAAAATAAAGTGCTTTTTACTCTGTTTTTGTGTGAAAAATTTGCTTTTAAAGACTTTTAATTTTTGCCAGCTTTTGTTATTTGTTTTCCATGGGAAAGAGGCACTATTTTCAGCTTGACTATGGAACAAGCTACCAGCCCCATGGTTGGTCCTTCTTCCAGCCACAAAAAGAAACAGAAGTAGTTAAGCAAACATCCTTTGCCACTGTAGTAGACTAGCAATTTGCTTCAGCCATAGGTAGGTGACTCTGTTGTGGCCATTGTTTGTTCCTCAGGCCACTCATCTTTTACCCTGAACCCCCCTGGTGTAGCACCTACAACCACTATGGACCAGGGGTTAGTCACATCCTCTGTGAATATTGGGGTCTCTTTAGTGAGCTAGGGGAGAAGCTATTCTTGTCGGTCCTGTGAGAGGGAACAAGGAAGAGTTCTCTGTTTTGTCAGAATGTTGTGCCCATCCTTGGGGAAGCTGCTGCTGCTGCCACCATTAATAACACTGTTGACCCTATTTTTTCTGTCAAAAAGAAACAGAAAGCTAAACATGCATCTGCTCTTCCTCAAATTACCTTAGACAGGAGTAGTTTACTGGGTCTGGCTCAATGTTAAATTCAGGCTGTTGATTCTTTTTGCAAGGTGGTTTTCTGGAAAAAGAAAGAGGGATACCTATTTTCATGAAAAGATTTACAATTCTGAACATTGAGGTTTCTTAGTCCTTCAGAAAATATTATGAACTGTTACAGAAGTAATTTCCAGAACCTTGACCAATTCCCCCAGTTTTGTCAACTTTGGAGGATTTGTGTGCATCTGCCTGGAATTTTCCTGATGGTCAGCCTGCTGCCTCTAAAAAGGAGATAGAATGTATAAAGTTCCTCAGTATTTTAAAATTTTATACACAATTGACAAACCTGACCCAGCACTTATAGCTTTAATCCTTCTGCTGCCAAACATTTACTTAATTGCAACCCTACTCATTTTGATAAGGATGGAAAAAATATTGATAAGTATGAGGAAAATTGTATGCTTCTGCGATTTTGATTTTCAGAATTTTGAATTGTTGTGCTCATATGTTAACCTTTTTTTGACTAATTGTAAAAGTATGAAATCTACTTTAAATAATTTAGTTTCTTCAGTTGTACAAGTTGCTACTCGTCGTTTACAGGGTTAGTATGACTCAGTTGATACTTCTTCCAGGGCTATGGCCTCTGGTACTGTCTTGAGGAGTTTTGCCTTACTGGATTCTTAGAACCTCCCAGATGATGTAAAATGAGATTTTAAAATTCTCCTGTGGATACAGATTTAGTTTTTGATTCCTCTGCTGCAGACATGATCAAAAAGTATGATGAAAGGAGTATGTTGATACAGATTTTTTAGCCCTCCTTTTCCAAATTTTCTTAGGGATTCTCTAACTCCTCGTCCAGTTTTGGCAAAAAATAAAATAAACTGTCTCGACAAAATCCAGGTAAACAGATGTTTAATAAGAAATTGCAAGAGAGTTCCAAATAAATTCAGGAAATCCCCAAAAAGGAGGACAGTCCAACAAGTCAAAATGACTATACAAGGGACCCTGTTTACCCTCCTACCCTGGCAGCCCCCTTTCCCTTCCAGAATTCTGACTCTCAACTTTTCTCTTTGGCAGCAGATAGTTTGAGAAATGGGTTCTAAAGATCATTCACCTAGTATGCAGGTGGCAGTGGGAGGAAATTCCTCCTTTCCAGGTGGTAATTCCTCATGCAACAGACCAGACTTTCTTATTTCTACATGCCTTTCGTCATATGCTGCCTCAGGAAGTGATAGAAATATTTCCTCCTTCTCAGGAGGGGAATTTTTTTTTCAAGGATGTTTTTAGTGCCAAAGAAAAAAAAATGCTTGGAGACCATTTCTGGATCTTTCTTTCTTAGAGAACAGTTCTGGATCTTTCTGTACTAAACCTGTTTTGAGATCGTGCTGAAGTTCAAAATAATGTTATGTGGCAATCTGTTACCTCCTCTTCTTCATTAGAGCTTCCTGGTAGCACTAAATTTAAAAGATGATTATCATCGCACCTTATTCATCCAGACTTCAAGCTTGTCTTAAGGTTTTGTGTGTGTCTAGATCACATTATCAGTTCTCTGACTTACGTTTGGACTATCCACTGTACCAAGAGTATTGTCGAAGTGTCTATCTCCAGTTATAGCTCAATTTAGGCTACATGGTATCCACTTGTTTCCATGTTTAGATGACTTATATTTGCAGAGGATTTCCGAAGTGTCAGGAATCTGTCACTTTAGTGAGAGATTTCCTACACAAGCTGAATTTTCTGGAGAACATTCAAATCTTTTTTGACTCCATACAGAATTGTTTTCCTGGAGTGTCAGCTGGACACCTCAATTCAAAGAGCTTTTCTTCCAATAGGAAAAATAGATGTATATCGAGGTCTACTACTAAGGTTTTCCACTCAGACTTCTGCCATTGTGAGGGGGAATACCTCAGCATTTTTGGTCTCGTGGCATCTGTGATTCTTATGATACCCCTGGCCAAGGCTACACTTGATAAAAATCAATGGTATCTGAAGTTTCCTTAGTCCTAGCACCAACATCCTTTGTCTTTTCAAATCCCAGTACCGGGGATTTTCAGAAAAATAAAATCTTGGTGGAGACAGCAAATTTCCCTAAATTAAGGTCTCCCCCCTCTCTGCTCTAAACCAGTCTGTTACCACAGGTGCAATGGACTTTGCTTGGGGAGAAGTGTTAGGAAGGATAGCAATATGAGGTGTGTGGGACACCAAGGACAGATGTAAGCACATAAATGGAAAATAGGTGTATGCCCTGACCTCTTCAAGTTGTTACAGACAATAACACAGTAGTGGTACATCAACAAGCAAGGGGGAACCAGGTTACACTCCCTTTTTAGACTAGCCATGTTAGTTTGGAATATAGCTTCACAGCACACTCTCACTCTACAGGCATCCTACATTCCATCAGAGCAAAACTGCGAGGCAAAAAAGCTGAGCAGGACAAGAGAAGACCCTCACTAATAGAAACTACATCAAGCATCTTGCAGGATTTGAACCAGCTACGGAGATTTCCTCAAGTAGACCTATTTGCGTTTCTCTGAAAAAAATCAGCCAGCAAGATTCTGCTCCAGAACTCCATGCAAAACATCTGGAAAACCAGATGCTTTTCCTTTTATTGGACAGGACTGTTCTTGTATGCTTTATCATACTTTCCAGTAATATCCAGGGTAGTACTTGAGATTCAGAAGGAATTCCCCCAGGATCATTTTGGTGACTTCCTTCTGGCCCAGGCAACATTAGTTCTCCCTTCTTTTGGAAATGTCCAGGGGCAATTACCACAAGCTTCCTCACAGAATGGATCTACTCACAAAATATTAGTGTTGCTTGTTACACCACAACCCCAGACAACTTCACTTGACTGTCTGTATGATAGGGTCTTAATTCTCTTTAGGAACCTGTTTACTGAGGATGTGCAGCGGGTACTAATGGAAGCAAGAAAACCTGCTACTAGAAAATCATATGTTAGCAAATGGAACAGTTTTTATAGCTGCTGTTAGCAAGCTAACCAGAGCTAGTTATTCTCCGGTTTTACAATCTTGAACTGCAATTGTATGTTTTTTTTTCTTACTCTTCTATCAGGATTCATTTATAGGCCATTTCATCATTCCTACCTATGGATCCACCTCTTTCAGTGCATTAAAAAAAAAAAACATTAATTTCTTTCAGTACTCCTGTATGGTCAACAAGGGTGGCTTAATTGTTAAGAAAACCTGCTTTTGACCTATTTGCAGTTTGTTTATATTACTTTCTAAATGTGGCATAAAGTTTATAGTCTTTGTGTCTAACACGTATACCTAGCTTAATTTGTTTTGCATTAATTAATAGCTTTTTTATCTCCCCCATTAACTATAGAATGGGATTACCCATTAGTTCATTAGTTTTGTTTGTAATGGACATCTGTTGATAAGCTTTTAAGTTAAGCAACAGAAAAAGTAATGTCCTGTTTAAAATCGGAACTATATAAAACACACAATGCAGTTATAAAACAAAAGAATGGAACGCCCTTAGATGCTGTAAGAAACAAATATTGAAAATATCAGAGTCAATAAAAACATAAAAAGGAAGATGTGAAAACAAATATGTTAAATGTTGTTTAACTCTATAGCTGTTTTTTTGTGAATATTATATCATCTGTGCTCTGTTAACTTATGCTAGAGCAAATAATTCGAAGGACTGTTATACATCTGACTTCGATATTTCAGAAATGTGTTTCTGGAAGCAATGTGTAAAAGCTGTGTGCTTGCTTATATCGCTTCTTCACATTAGCCAAATTTTGTGGAATTTTGCAGACTTACATAGTAAAGCCTCTGGAAGTCAGCATTTGGTGCATAATTGTAATACACTATCAAGTTTTAGTTAAATGTTTATGGGATTAGTTGGATACTCAGGTAAACACCACAGTTATACTGAGATTATGGTTTAGGCATGTTAAAGCAGTTTTGTATTGAAGCTGTGCAAAAGTTTTCCATTGTCAGCATTGAAATTTTGAGGATTGGCATGCTTCTAATAAAAAAATGTCAATTTTATGATTACCTATATATGATTTGTTTAGTTCTGATGTTATGCCAGCACACTTCCCATTTGCTGTGGACATGTTACATTTCTACTCTGAACAGAAGTCTCCATCCTTTACAGAAAGTTCATAATGAGGATCCTCGCTGAATACTAATCTTTGAGACTTGTGCAAGTTTGCAGCATTATGTCCATATATAAATACTACCTAGCATTTCCTAGTAATGTTTTTAGGAAACTATTCTTGGGCACTGAGGTAGACACTGCACTTTGACTATGATTCCAGATGTAACAACTTGCAAGCATGTTTATGATGAATTTGTGTAAGCCTTTCTGTCCTTGTCAGTACTAAGTTTTTTTTTTTATGCTGGAACATTTTGGGTGACAAAATCACTTTTATATAGGGGTGTGTGTGTTCTTATATTTTGGATGGTGATGCGCACCACAGTAGATGCCCAAAGCGGTTGGTCTGTACAACTCTTCCCCTTATAGGGCACCATGTAGAGTCTGTGCTGCTGCCCAAAGCTCCATTCATTGGGGAGTTTGAGATGGAAACACTCTGCATGTTTTTCGGACATGGGAGAACCCCCACAGAGACACAGGGAGAACATGCAAACTCAAACAGGCATTAGTAAGAGGTCAGGATCGAATCTTGTGCATGGAAGGCGAAGACCTTAACCACTAAGCCATGTGTTCTGGATATGCAATGTATTTTGCACTCTAAGCTGTTGTATACCTGACCTTTATATCTATCTATCTATCTATCTATCTATCTATCTATCTATCTATCTATCTATCTGTCTATCTATCTATCTATCTATCTATCTATCTATCCAAAACCGGTTTTCCCATTTCTGCACATAGGGTCAGGATGCCACTTTAACAGTGACAATCATTTTGAGCCAAGGTTACACTGCCAGATGGCTAGTCCTTCCACAGTAGTTCATCCGCACCACAGAAGCACACACACAGTCACACCTATGGCCAATTTAGTGTGTCCAATTTACTCGGTGCTTGTCTTTGGAATGTGGGAGGAAACCAGAACACCCAGAGGAAACCCACAACGAACACAGGGATGATGTGCAGACTCTGCACAGAAGGTACCTCAGCCAAGAAATGAACTGGGAAACCTTTTTTTGTAAGGCAAACTTTACGTAGGTCTAGCTATAAAACAACACAAAATGGTGCAGATACGTAATACTTTTTTATTCAAGCTAACTGAAGAGCACCATTATATCATTCAAGTGCAGACATGCTATCTTCAATGTGCAGTGGTACAGAAAATTAGATAATTGCAGCATTACAGCTACTTTAGGCTTTTTGCTCCCCCAAGCAAACAATAAGGTTGCTGTTTTATTGCACCTGCACTTAAGAAGGTGCTTTGAGACACTGGGCCTGTGATAGAACAGGCATTAGATATGAAACATAACTGCCTCTAACAGAAAAGGCATTAACTATGCATAATAATGAGTAAAGTGGAAGTGTTGTATATATTGCATTTGCTGTTACCTTTTTAATTTCTCCAAATCATTTGGATTTCAAATACTATGATGGGAATGGACCCCATTACTAAGTCAAAGTGTGATTAAAGTTCATGAAATTAGTATTGTTTCAGTTTTTGATGTCAACCAGAAGTGCTCTGTGCAGCACCCACATGTGCCCTGTAATGACTCCTCCTGTAATTTGTACGGAGTTACATGTATCGGTAACATATCTAAGTATGATTGTAAATTCTTTTTTATAAGACCCGTTGCTCCTACTACTACTAAAACTGTCTGGGTATCTTTCTTCCACATTGATACTCATTTCTGCCTGCATATCCTGGTATTTTATGACTTTGTGTCTCTCTGTACGTAAGACACTGTAGTCAGTGGGTGTAGCAACATCAATAATCAATACTACTTTTGTCTTCTTTTCATGGGCTATTATATCTGATTTTCTTGCATATATTTTTTGAACTGTTGGTAATGGATGATCCCATGTGATATAAACTTCTTCATTTTCTATGATGCTTTGTGACTCACGTTTGCAGTGTTTTTCAGCTTCTTCACTACTGTAATGTTTGCACAATCCCCATTGCAACAGTCTTGCCACATTATTATGCCTTTCGGTATACAGTCCTTCTGCCATCAGTATATCACAACCAGCAACAAGATGTGCAACTGTTTCCAATTCTGTTTTAAAAAAACTACATTTGTCTTTTTCTCCCACATGCTCAATGGACTTTGTAAACCAACTTGTATGTTGTCTACTATCTTGGGCCACCAGTGTTAATGTTTTCTCTTTTGGTTTAAATTCACCTCTCCTTAACCATTCCTGCATCTGATCGTGATCAACATGAGGTTGTTCCAAGAGTTTTCTATACTTGCAACTATATTTATGAATTTTCCACATTTCTTGGCGTCTTAATTTTTATTTATTTATTTGACATTTGTTAACCGGCTTAGTCTGGCTGGATAGATACCCTTTTTCAGCGGAGACCCAAGGAGAAAACAAATAGAAAACCTTTCACTGTATATACTTTTTTTTGTTTTTTGACACATTCAGCTGCCTGATTTTTATCTACTTCTGGTGTGATTTCCATTCATAGGTTCATAGGTGTTTACTAGGCTAGCAATCACAAGGAACATTTTAAGCTTAGCTATGCATCCCAACTCTTTGACAAGTTCAGATATCCTTGATAAGTGTAAGCAGGGGCTTGGGAGATGAAACATTTATGAGCAGGGGACTGGGAGATGAACTACTTACAGGTTGCCTGTGTCAGTTTGAGACATAGGTGCCAAACCAGGGATGAATTTCATGTTTCCTATCCATTTGTCCAAATTGTACTTGAATTGGGTTATGGAGGAAATCTGCTTCATATGGATGGGAAGCCTGTTCCATAGACAAAGTAGTCTCTGAGATACATTCCTGTCTCTCCAGCCGGTTCTATTTATATCACAGACAAGGTTTAGGTAGAATGGGTAATTCTGATGCTGTTTGTTTTGTAGATATGCAGGAAATCCATCAGAGTGGGGTCTGACAATACAGTGCCCTGTATATCAGGCATAGATCTCCCCTCAAAAGCCTGTAGGAGACAGAATACAGGGATATGGCCTTGAGGCAGTCTGCGCAGGACATTTTACTTGCGACCTGCAGTCTTTTAATGAGGAACCTCTGTGGACATTCCAGTTGTTCAGCATGCTTGGTTAGGTACATACCAAAGGAAGTATTGTACTCAATGATAGGTCTGATGAATTCCGAATACAGTGAAACAATGACTTCCTTGGACTTAGATGCCATACCTTTGTTTATAAGTTGCACAACATAGAATGATTTACTCACTACTGTAGGCATGTGATTGTCAAAGGCTAGAGTATGATCTGTGTGTGTCCCTAAGTCTCTGACTATTGGGTCAACTCTAAGGAATGTATTGTCTGTATGATAGTTATCAGGGGTGGATGACTTCCTGAAGGATACTATTATGCATTTCTTGGCATTTAGTTTGTCCATGGCTCTGACACCAGTTGTTTCTGTGTCAACCCCTTCTGCAGAACATATGTGCCAGTGTGGGATTCAATGACAGTTCCTAATTTGCAATCATCTGCAAATTTAGCCAGCCAGAGTCTACTGACATTGACTTCAGAAAATAAATGCAAAAGGGAGCAGTCCAAGGGCTGATCCCTGAGGACTTGTGACTGGCATCTTTGTAGAGTTGGACTCTGTAATTCTTCCTGGGTCCTGTCTGTAAATCAGTTGGCTATTCACTGGGTGACATATGAGTTACCTAACCTCTTGAATTTATCAACTGTGCCCCGAGTGGGGTATTGTGTCAGATACCTTGGCCAGGTCAACGTAGGCAGTGTGAACCATTTTGCCCTCATCCATTGCTTTGGTTACCTTCTCAATAAAGTCCACCAGGTCAAGTAGGCATGATCTGCCTTTAACAAAACCAAACTGGGTTGGGTCCAGTGTCTGGAGGTTACAGTATCACTATTGATCATTTCCATGATAATTCTTTCCATGGCTTTACATATAAGACTAGTGAGATTTATGGAACTTGTAGTTTCCAGGGTCTGTAGATGGCCCACCTTTGTGTAGAGGGATGATGGTTGCTGTTCTCCATTCATGAGGCACGAAGCCTGTTTGGAGGCTGCAGTTAAATAGTAATTCCTGAGGCCTTGATAAGTCATGTTTCATGCTATTTAGAAGGCATTCTGGGATATTGTCTGGGCCCATTGATTCAGTGTTCTTGGCCATAGAGAATCATTAAGGACCTGTGTCCTAGTGATAAAAGAGGGAGTTGCATTTGATGGTATTTCCTGAAGGAAGGTTGAGGACTTGACACCGATATGCTTTTGCTAAACTAAGCAGGCAAGTCATCTTAGACTTATTTTCCATCTGTGACACCCATGCCCTGGCCCAGCAATCAAGGAGCCTCAATCCTCACCACTAACACCAGAGAAGGCATCCTCACATATGAGGAAAGGATAACAAATATACACAGTAAAGTGCAATTTCCCTTACGAGCACACAGAGATCACAGTCAGTCCGGGGCTGGTCGCTCCCTTTCTCTCCAGGTCCCCAATAAGATTCCCCACTGACACAGCTATAGGGTCCAGATCTCAGCCTAGCTGGGCAAGCTAAAATCTCCAGCACCCTCTCTGTCCAACCAGTGCTTCATGTCCTTGTCCAAGTAGCTGACGCACCCACACTTTGAGAAGAGTTTACATAACCACACAAGGCTGGCACAGGTTCTCCAGCTGTGCCCCTTTTACCCAGACTATACTGTAGTACCACTTGCCACCACCCAGCTAATAATTATCAGCTACTCAAAGGCCCTTAAAAGGGTGTCCAATTATTACTGTGCAATATTATTATCCAATTGGTAGATGTGACTAAACAGTCAAGCTTATTTGGAGTGACTTGGACAGTAAACTCTATAAATATGCAATGTACTCTAGAGCTTAAATTATCTCTACACAAACCAGCCACAGTTAAAAGGTTTTAAAATATTTAATAATAAATAATTAAAACCACAAGGCAATACTTTCTACTACACAGTCAGTGCTAGTCAATAGTTCAGAGATCACACAGAAATACTTAAATAATTCAGTAGTACAGTTCGGACATCACAGAAAAACACTTAGTCTAATCTTTCTAGCTTCTAGCTATCCCTAAAAGAAAACACAAGTCTAAGATAACTTACATAAGACAACAGGCAGAGTGCTGTGAGTTGGATGATCAAGACAAGAATGCTTAATGCCTTCTGATTCTCTCTGTTTAAATTGCTATTGCAGTTTTGATAAACATTACATCATCTTTTGCACTTTCCTGGAGTTCCCAGGCTACACATTAACTGCATTTATATACTTAACATCTCCCTTTTGTTATCTTGCAGCTGGTCAGGAACAGAGCAATAAAAATACACTGTTTAAATCTAGCAATTTAACTCTTGGTTAAAACAATAGAAATAATTTCTTCATCTAGACTTTTCGGCACCACTGTCTACTTCAAAGGGTCAGCACATGCTTTACTTTGGTCAGTATAGTGTACTGTTGTCACATTTATTCCCAGTTCCACATGTAACAGTATTTCTTTACATTTAAGACAACAAGCCTGTAGTTTACATTCATATTTACAAATGACAGAATTAACTGCACAATTCTGTCTGGCTAGGCTGGCAGCCTTCACCTTTCTCTACCAGTCTTCACAACATCCAGTCCACATCTTCTGGTAAAGTAATCACATTATTAGTTTTAAGAGGCTTCCTCTAAGTCAGTAAAAGTCCTCATCTCGTTGGCATACAGTATTCTTATCTTAGCTGGATATGCAAGTTGTGCCTTGATGTTATTTTGTTTCAGAAACTTTATCACTGGCCACACTTTTTTCCTTTGTTCCATTATTCTAGATGAATAGTCAATTATCAAATCTTATCAGGCTCTGTTTAAATTTTAGAGGTGCCTTCCTCCAAGCAGATCTTAAAATCAATTCCTTGTCCAAGTATGAAAGAAATTTGATAATTATTGACCTAGAAGGAAAGTTTGAGTTAGTGGCAGGTTTCCCAAGAGCTCTGTGCACCCTTTCAATGCCAAAGGAAAGTCCTTTTTTAAATTTAAAAAGTCAGGGATCCAGCTTGATAAAAAGGAAATAATAT